>NC_081437.1:22218523-22855523 GCF_949786415.1 Peromyscus eremicus
AGAATTTGGGGCTCCTCTTTACATATCTCCCCCATGTTAATGTTGGGCATTTCTGGAAGTAATTTTTATGATAATACTTCTAACTTATAGTTCCACCACAATCTTTCTCTTGAACTCCATACTTAACATGTCCCATCTACTAGACCTGTCCATGTGCCTATGTAAAAACCCATTCCAAATGAATACAGATAAACCGTAACTTTTGGCCAACCCCTGGACCTGCTCAGCTCACCCCAAACTTGTCTCTAAACCAATGTTTACTCCCATGTCATAGCAAAAGGCACCACCATCTATCTGGTCACTTAAGCTAGGAACCTAATAGCCACTGGGGATTCTTCTCCAAGAACATTACTTTCTCTTGGTGTGTAACAGATTTCATGAAAACACTACTCAACATTGGCCTGTCTTCCCAGCACAGTGGCACACTAGACAATTAAGGAAAGGAAATGACATAGCATAAGGTGTTTTTCATTGTATCTACTGGGTGTAATCTCTGGACTGAGGTTGGGAGAGTTTAGTAAATAAATGCAAGAAAAATGACCTAATAATGTATTAATTTGGGTGCTTACAAAAACCCAAGTGGAAGATTTATGCTTCAAAAACGCCCCCCCCCTCAAAAAAATCTTATTCTTTCACCGAAATAACATTTATTTAGGTTAAAATTATCTTGAATAGATAGCCTTGGGCAGGAGAGGTGGCTCCCCAGCTAAAAGCACTTGCTACTATCACCTGTAACTCTAGCTCAGGGGACCCAACACCCTCTTCTGGCACTCACATGCACGTGCACACACATACACAAAGAGACAGACACAGACACACAAAGACACAGAAAGAAACGAAGACAGACAGGGAAACTTTATTTTTAGAATATAAATTCTCAAATGTCACATGAATTTTTTTGTGTAAAATAAACAGCTCCTTATATACTGCCTCTCTGAAGTCTGTAATCAAGGATAATTATACTAGAGAATAAAAAAACCAAAGCTAGTACAATTTTAATAGCATCTTGTATGCTCTATAAAAATATTTTGAATTCATAAAACATATAGAAACAAAGATGAGCATTCCTCTTAAGACTTTAGTCCTTAAAGAGGACAAGATTTACTAAAATATTCTGTAAGGTGATATCAACCACAGCAGCTTGTACTCTATACTAACAATCCTTCATGCAATCTCAGAATCAGTCTCTCCTTCCCTGTTAATCACTATTTCACCCTACTGTCAATAAGCAGGCAAAGCTCTGTGTGGTTTTAGTGCTTGTCTCCAATATCTAAAGGCTGAAATATCTATTTAGTCTCTTACAATGAATGAAAATACCATCAGAGGAGATATTCATAAGTCACTTATTCTACTGCCAATTTTCAATTAATGAAAGAAATATGTCGAGCTGGTAAAAGCTTGTTGATCACCCAAGTTAGGTTTTGATAATGTGTAAATATATAAAGCCTGGAGTCTGTCCCTGATGAGTGCATGGGACAGACATCCCTTCATATAAAGTCAACAGCAAGAAAGAAAGAGAGAGAGAGAAAAGAGAGAAAAAAAGAGATAAAAGTTTCTGTTAAAGTTGGTGATTCTTTCCTGGAAATCCCTGATTCTCAAGAGTTCTTTCTCACTTTTCCTTAATAAATTTGCATTCATTCTGCTCAAATAATAAATACATACATACATACACTTTAAAAAACAATAAAGATGTTATATAGTCAGTCACCTGATGTGATGTGAAAGATCTCAGTTGAACTGCATGTTAAATTACTGAAACAAATTATTGTTGACAAAAACACGGGTAATTTTTTTCTTACTTCAGAAATGTGCCTAACCATCCACAATATACAATGCAGCAAATATAAAGAAAAGTATGTAATGGATGAAAAAATATACAAGATGGTGTGGACATTTACATCTTATTCAAACAACGTGCAAATAACTATAATCATTTCAAGAATCATTGAAAGCACTGATTTTGAACTACCGACTGTCTACTTACAATATCTTCTAAAATATACAAAGAAAATATTGCATACTACATTTAGATGATTAGTTAAGAAGATTTTCCACATCAACTGCAATGCACAGAAATTGTACAAAAGCAGACCATGCCCACAATTCTGTCCTTACACACACACACACACACACACACACACACACACACACACACAGGGTCGGGGGAGAGGCTTTGTTTTTAGAGTGGCTATAATTTGAACTTTAACTTTGAAAGTTAAATTTAACTTTCATCTTTTCTTACCTAAATACAAATTTTCCTTGCCTTGAAGGGAATGCCATAATGAACTGGGGAACTAATGTTTACTCCAGCAGTGGGGCCCCAAAGTTGTGCAGCTCTATTATTACCTTGTTAGAAGCCTGAAGGCCTAGTTAATCTGCATTTTAAAACAAAACAAAATAAAATACTGTCGTCTCTATGCTTTTAAACAGAGCTGCAGCCCCATCCGGACAACTGTGTATCCTAGAATATTCTGCTAGGCCTGGCTTTAGTTGGGACAAAGGCTAAGGGTTTGCTTATTAGTACTTATGTTGATTATATTTGTACATCTTCTCATACTTTGTATGAAAAAAAATGGAGTATGTGGCTGGGGGGTATAGTTTAGTAGTAGAAGGCTTGCTTTTTATGGATAGAGGTCAAGATTTGAGCCCCAGTAACACATATACACAATAATGTGAGTCTATTATTGTTGTCTATAAATGTGTGTGTGTGTGTGTGTGTGTGTGCGTGCATGCACGCAAGGAAACACTGGCTTAAGAGACAGCAACCTAAGAAATCTTCACAGTTCAATGTAGTGTATTCCCAAGAATCCTTGAACCGAAAAGACAGTGACTGCAACAGACATAACCTAGGGAAGCTCCTCCAAATATTACCCTCCTTTTTACAAACCCTCCATCCCTCTGCGCCAAAAGTGTTGGCAGAAGTGTGGAATGCTAGGTTATATGTACACTAGAAATAAAAATGAAGTTTACTATTTATATCCTAAATAAGGGTTTGGAAAATCTAAGTTCATTAAACCAATGGTGAGTCTCTGTGTCGTGAACCTGCCAACAGTCCTCCTATGCTTAGATGACTACTTCCTCATCTAACTATGTCACACTTTCACCTTCCTCTGCCCCAATAATAAGTACACAGATCAGGGAAAGAAAAAAACAGACCAAAAAAGTCCACAGAAAGGAATCAACCTCAATATCTAGCACTACGATTCATTAATTAAATTATGGCAATTGATTGAATGGAATCCAAGATCCTCTATAAAATTTTGTGGCTATTTTTTTTTTTTAAGAAAGAAGTGTGTCCACAATCTCAGTTTAACTGAAAAGACTAGAAAATCGCCAGCAAAGTCTGAATTGACACCAGATGATTGGTAATGGTCATCGAGGAGGTGGAATTGTACCAGGTTTGTCCTTTTCATTTTACAGACATTTGTATTAGGGTTTTTCATTTTATAATGACCATGTATATAAAAAACAAAAGATCAATATTTTAGTTTTTAAAAAGTTCAAAATGCAGGAAATCTTGAGGAGTTTTTAGACTAGCCCTTACTCAAGGGATGAAAAGAAAATCCCAAAAGCTTCTGTCCCCACATGCTTAGTGGCAAAGCAGGTCCCTCATCATAGACTCAACCTCAGAAGTAAAAGGAAAGAAAAACTGAATATCAGCTAAAGTACTTAAAGGTGAAATTGTATCATTCATAGGCTTTGATTCAAATTAATCCAATTTGTAGGATAAGGAGGGGAAAAGGAGAGGTAAAATAGATTAGGTATCTGATAATTACTTGAACTAGGTTAATGGGTTACAAGATGATACAATAGTCTTTCTGCTCTTTGTATGTATTTTTAAATTCCATAATTATTTAAGCATATGTGCATGTGTACCCATGAACACATGTGTGCCCACACACATAGGAAGACACACATCAAAACAAGAAGAAAGGAAGGAAGGGAGGGAGGTTGGGAAGGGAGGGAGGTTGGGAAGGGAGGGAGGTTGGGAGGGAGGGAGGGAGGTTGAGAAGGGAGGGAGGGAGGGAGGGAGGGAGGGAGGGAGGGAGGGAGGGAGGGAGGGAGGGAGAAGGAAGGACTGACCAATTGACTGACTTAAGAGCCAAGTTCAGGAGACTAGAGCTGGCCAAATACAAAACAATACAAATTTCAATAAGGTTAGACTATAACTAGAAATCCACCAAGTATGTTTAAAGTCATAAATCCAAAATAAATTTAAATATATAAAAAAAACTAATCCATCAACTGATGCATGCTAGATCAATTTACGATCTTGAAAACCCACAGTAAACAAAAGAATCAAGCATTTATCAATATAAAACAGTCTGAAAAGCTTCAACATGGGTGAGGATACACACTAGGGTGATGAAAATAATTCCAGTTTCCTCCTAACTGGGTGGTTTACTTGGTAGAGAAGAAAGATGAAGATGGGAATGAGCTAATGGGTACGTGAAGTCAGCAAGAGAACTCTCCAGCAAGGGAGCATTTAGGGAAAATAGTATTGTTCCACTTATAATTAAGAACTTCAGGCTGACAGGGTTGGAGTGACGTGCTAAGATGACACCGTAATTGGTAGAGATGCAGTTGGAACACAGCTGTCCTGACTAGAAGCCTGGCCTCTCACCCAGGGCCATGTGACTGCAACAAGCTTTTTTTAAAGGATAGCTTACACAAAGCAATAGTTCATTACTTGTAAGTGTAACTTGAAAATGAAGTCAAGAAGCTTTCCCTATGAAACAATGTTTGCTCTGATGGTAAGCAAGGAAAACTAGAGTGGAAAAAATACGCAATGAGTGGATTTAATAGTGAAAGTACTTGGTGCTGTGTCGAAGAGTAGGCCTAAGTTTAATTCATGTAAGCTAGGCTTGGATTTGCTATGTAAGTCACAGTAATTCATAAGTGTAATTAGTAAATATTTACCTTAAGAATGAATTTTATAACAATCATTGTAACAGGGAAATTCCTATGAAGGGTTCCTAGGAATGTCACTGAGTTAATTATTTACTTACATGTCCTAAGTCAGTTCATCTTCTGAGCTACCTTTTAAAAATTGGTAGTTAGAGCCTCAGTTCTTTTTTTTTTGGTTACAGAGTTTCTTTGTGTAGCCCTGGCTGCCCTGGAACTCACTCTGTAGACCAGGCTGGCCTTGAACTCAGAGGTCCTCCTGCCTCTGCCTCCTGAGTGCTGAAATTAAAGGTGTGCTCCACTCCATCGCTAGGCTAGAGCCTGGAGTCTTTCTTTGTTTTGTTTTTGTTTGTTTCTGCTGAGGGAACTAAGACACACAAGTAGGCACAGCTTAGCTGGAACGGTGACTCACTGAGCGACATCATTATCCAGGTGGCAATTACCAGGCAGTCCGTCCTTCTGTTGACCAACCTTGCTCTAAGTCAGCACAATTCTCATGGCAGCTGAACAATCTTATTAGAATTCCAAGCTCTCTAGAGAACCTATACGAACCCATTCCTTCTCTGCCTAGACGTCTATGCTTAACTTCCTATAATTTTTTGACCCATGGCATTCCAAAGTCACCTAGAAACATATCAGAAGTTCATGGATTTACATGGATCACTGTTGTTATCTTCAGCTTGTAAGGCACCTCTGCTATCCTGAAAGTGAAAATGTAATAAAAATGTACCTTTCAAGGCTGGAAATGTGGCTCAGTGGTAGAGCGTTTGTCAAGCATGTAAAAGGGCCGAGGTTCAAGAACACCCCAACATCTAGGGGTGGGGATTGTCAAAAAGCAGACACACAGACATTTGCTCTCCATTAGAGCATCTTCTGAGCGAAGAGTGAAGTAATTAGAGCAGAGCATCTTAAATTCATGGACTCGTTTTTTTGAGATTTTTATCAGCCTCGCTATTTTGAGTTGCTATTCACTAAAAGCTCTAAGCTGTGTCAGTATCGGGGCCATATGCCGCAAGTCAACGGGACTCTTTCCTTCTAGCGTTCCCCCTCTCACTGGCAGGTTCTCCTTAGATCTGTCATCTGGCAGGGCTCAGGCTGTAGAGTTGATGAGTTTCCATAGGTTATGTTTGCAGGCTGAATCATACATCTTTTGTAGCTATAATCTGCTGAGATTCACATCACACTCGTACAATATTTAAAACCTTTTTTTCAAGATGTAAAAGTTTTTCAGCATGTTCACAACTAGATCAATATCAAACTGTCTTAGCCAAATCTTTAGCTATTGGGTGGAAGTAATCAGGTTTTAGAATTTAAAACCTAATATCTACCCCAATGCTGTAACTCAGAATTTTATGTATTCCTAACAAAGGTTGTTTGCATCAGCCAAAGTAGTTCACAAATGTTACATTGCGTGACTTGGTTCTGATTTATGGTTGAGATTGTTAGAACTTGTATTCTGTGCCCTTGCTACACATGTACATTGTAAATATTACATAAGAAGATTGGAATGCAATACTCATAAAAATAATTGCAGGGTATTACATAATCAGAAGTCTGTTTCTAGTCTTTATTAGGCTAGTCTCATCCCACTAAGCAAAATATATGTACTAGGTAAAAATAAAATGAGTTCTAGAAGATTTTTATGTTTCCCTTACATTTAAGATTTTAATTACTATAATTGAGGACCATAATTTTTCTTTAAAAAACAGGAACCGTAGAAAAAGTAGGGTCCACTCAAACAATCTAAGAACTTATCTGTATTTTCATTAAGTCATATATATATATATATGTGTGTGTGTGTGTGTGTGTGTGTGTGTGTGTATGTGTGTGTATATATATATATATGTACATGCTGACATACATTTGTATTTTTAAAAGAAAAGGTTTACTGAATATATTCAGTCAACCCTCTGCTTCTAAGAGTTCTGAATCTGATGATTCAACTCAACTAACTGAGGGTTAAAATACTTTTTAAAAACTGAACCTGAACCGAATATGGAGACTTCTCATGCCATTATTCCTTAAGCAATGTGATACATTTATATATTTAGACAGCAGTAGAAATTCTAAATAATCAAGAGATGATTTATCAAGAGAAAAATGGACTTAAGTTATGTGAAACTGATACTCCATTTTACATAGGAGCCTTGAACCGGCTCTTGGAATATCAGGAGATGGCCATGATGTGTTCAGGATGTCTGATATTATGCAAGCAAGTATAAAGGGGAATCCACCCAAATCTGCCACAATGAGCTTCAACTCCTAAAAACACCATATGCCTATGAAGAGCCAACGATGAGCAGCCAACACTATCACTTCCCTCCTGGCCTTCCGCAGTCTCCTTTAGTCTACGCTCTTCATGCACACAGCCTCCCCATTGACATCTTAAGGCTCCATTCTAAAACTTTCAATGATCTTTAGAGTACAGTCAATCAACCCTAAACTCTTTCAGTTAGCCATTTCACATTCAACCATTATGTTTCCCCCCAACAGAATTTGAGCCCAGTGACTTCACAAACTTCCTCACTTCCATTCCACTTCCATTCTTCCTGGAGGTAGCCAATATGTAAGGCCTTATCTGACAAGAAGAAAAATTCAAACCAGGTAAAACCCATGTAGAGTGTTCCAGGTTGAGGGAGACAAAAATGAAGAAAATGTAAAGGATATGTCCAGATTAACTGTTGTATTTGCCTAGAATATAAAATTGACATAAGTGGCTGAAGGGACAAGGTGATGCCCATGAACTTCTAGATCACAGTGTCTGGTACTCACTCATCTACTTCGTGTGTGTGTGTGTGTGTGTGTGTGTGTGTGTGTGTGTGTGTGTACACGCACACATGTCCTAAGGTACAATCCCCAACTGACATCACAGTTTAATTATTAAATAGATGGTGGATTCCTTTCCAAGGATGCCTCTGAAGCATATTTTCTTGCAATAATACAGATTTCCTGGCACTGGGCTTCTCAGGCAAAACTAGGCAGAGCAAATGGAGATGAAATATATATATATACTTATTTATTCCTTAAAACCTATACATTCAATATTATATTGCTTTTTAAAAAATAAACCATTTTACAGCTGGACATGTGGCACACACCTTTCTCAGCACTCAGAAGGCAGAGGCACAATTGGATCTCTAAGTTCAAGGTCAACCTGGTCTAAACAGTGGCTTCTAGGCCAGCCAGGGTTACAGTCTCAAAATTTAAAAAAAAAAAAATCATCTTACCTTTTTATTGCAAAATAAAACAGAAATACAGAAAAAATATTTTTAAAAAAACAGCCGAGTGATTAGTAAAAGACAAACAGCCTTGGGAAGATCCACCCAAGTCAAGGGCTTTGTTAGGCAGCCGCAGCCGTACGTGATGTACGGGTGCAGCTCCTGTCCTTACCTAAGGGAGGAAAGAACCAGACCATTCAGACTTAAGGAAACAAGGGGAGTAAAGCTGCAGAAGCAGTGGGAAGAGCTCTTCCGGCCAGACTCTTAGAGTTGCTATGGCTGCCAGCTGCTAACACCTGGGGGAAAGCCAGAGCAGTGGGACCATCACGAATGGAACGCTCAATATAAATCTAGTATCCTTTTAAAAAATTAATTAAAACACAGGATATAATTTCCAAGTGAGAAAATGTGATTGTGGCAGGAATACTTACAAACAAGTCAGCATTTATGCTTTTTAGGTCTTCATTTTACATGGTTTTATGTCATACTGCCTTGTGAAATTAAACTACCTTAATGTGCTATGTTATCATCTAATAATGAAACTGTTGCTAGAGTGCTAATGAAGTAAATAAATTAAGCTGAACTTTTAGCTCTGTGTCATCAAGTATCAATTGTTTAACCGCAATTATGGATTGCCTGGGTGCCCTAACATAAATGTCAGCCTCGTGTGTGATAACTTACAAGCATATGGGTCTTGTTCTATGGATCAACTGTCAGCTCCATGCTCAAGCACTGGAATCCTTCAAAGAATGATTCTGAAAAATGGTAAACAGTAGCCTTGTTCTGATATCCAGGTTTGCAACATCAGGCATGGTAACAAGACTGAATCATTCTAAAATTATTATACGTCCTTGCCTAATGCCATTCAGCTTGAAATACAGACCTTGCGCAGCCTTAATGAGGCTTGTGAGTCTTGCTCTTTCGTGATAAAATTGTTAGGAAGTGCTAGTAAAGTTTCTTGGGCAGGCTATAATGCACTTCAAATAAAACAGCTCTGGGTTACGCCACCTTGTCTACAAGACAACAGAAGTACCTAACCACAGATACGGAGTACTGACCTGGGCTCCACTCACTGTCAAGTGACTTACTGACTTACTGAAGTCACCTAGAATGAGCAGGGGTGAAACATGTTTATGACACTACTATTGGATCCTGACCACAAAATTCCTGTCCTGAAGTAAGTGTTCTCATCATCCCAATGTATCTGAAGCTGGAAGAACTGTTAGGCAATGAATATGGAACAATGCTAGGAACTGATTTCCACTCCTTCATGCCAAGAAGCCTGCTCTACAGGGAGCTCCCAAGGCAAACACTTATGGGAAAGAGTGCATGAAATGACTAAGACCAACTTTGGGTTGGAATCCATGTCATAACATAGTTATGGGATACAGACAGGATAATCTTGAGTAACCATCCTCGTTAACACATTCACTGAGCTTATTTATCTTAAAACATAGGAGGGCAACAGTGCTTTACTGTATAAGCCAAGAGTCTTCTGATTAAAACTGACAGGAACCCAAATCACCCTTACATAAAAGAAAATGGTCACTTAATACAAAACTGTGAAATTACGTCAAAGACTCCAAAATAAAGCATGGTTGGGAGGGAGACCCAACAGAACTCCTCAAACATTAAACAGTAAAAACCAAAGCCTCACCACTGACAGTACTGTGTCTCCTCAACAGCAGCCTCTCCCCTCTGCTTCTCATCACGAAGGCCACCTTCAGTCCCTCAGAGCACATGCTGTCCCAGAGGGAAGCCACCAAGCCAGTGTGCCTCCTGAGCCCTTGCTATGTGACCCCACTGAACAGAGGGGTGCCAAAACATTTCAAAACCTGACTATAAAACCCTATATATGCACATCATTGTTGTTTTCAGTGCACGCTTTAACATTTTGAAAGTATATAATACACTATAATATTACATTTTGAAAGTATATAATACACTAAAGAAAGCAGTAAAACGAGCTCAGTCATTTCCTCTCAACTCTTTTCATGTGGCCACTTGAAACTGTTGAGGCACATTCAGGGGCTTGTATTTCATTCTACTATACAGTGTGTCCAGATGTTGTTCCTATACGAGGAACATAGCTGTGTACAGTCCTAGGCCAAATTTCCCTAGCATAAAAACATCTCAGTGGAGAACAAGATTTTTTTTCCCTTCCTACTTTAGTTTCCAAATGTACTAGAGAAACTTCTGACTGGTCACGTTGAAGTCACCTAACCTCTGACTGATCACGCTGAAATCACCTAACCTCTGCTGGATGTTAAGGCAACTTAACTAGTCAGTCCTACTAGAGGTGTAGGAATGGGAGAGAACACATGAGCATAAAGTATGAGCAGCAATGTCTGTCTGTTTTCCAGTTCTGAGTTCACCCCACGGTCTCACACATGTGAGGCGAATATTCTTCTACTCATGTCTACATTTCCAACCCGGGACATGAGACACGACCACACGAGGAAGGGAAGAGAGACACAAGGCAGATGGATACGAACGTGCCACAGGGATATGCTGCATGGCTCCGTCCCTCTAAATGCTAGCAGTGACAGCATTTAACCACACACCCCTTGAATGAATAGACTGCTCTGAGTCATGACTCAGAACAGCAGGCACCAGATATCCAAGAGATAAGCACTCCAGATTTCTACACTTGAGTATTCAATCAAATGTGCCTAATCCAAGGATACTTCTGCTAAGCCCTAGAGACTGGCTGCTCATGAGTAGGACTGATTTCAAAGAGCAATTCATGAAGACAACACCAGCTTTACTCTACATTGGTACAAGTTAGCAACACTGAAACCTTCTGGCCTAAGTACTATCAATATTAAGCATGTAACAAGTCTGAAAATATTTAGATTTTGTACTGAGTCTACTAAAATACACAGGTAAAAGTCTACAGCAGTGGTTCTCAAGCTGCTCAGAAGTCGCCTTCACATGGATTGAAAACCCCAAAGAGTTCTTATTTAGGTGTTATCCTGGTTGCTATATAGTTTTTTTGGTTTTGTTTCATGGTGGCTTTTTGTTTGATTGATTGTTTGTTTTCAGACAAGGTCTCACTAAGTAACCCTGACTGGTCTGGAACTCACTATGAAGACCAGGCTGCCCTGGAAATCACAGAATGTACCTGCCTCTGCCTCTCAAGTGCTGGTATGTGCTATCACTCCTGGCTACTAATAACTAACTTTTTAACATGTACTACATTCAAAATTTAAACTAACTTTAAAAGAAAACATAAGCCTTATGGAGTTTTATTGTGTTTTCTTCTAGAACAGTAGTTCTCAACATGTGAGCCACAAACCCAATAGGGGCTGCATATCAGATATTTACAATATGATTCACAGCAGTAGAAAAATAACAGTTATGCAGTAGCAATGAAATAATTTTATGGTCAGGGTCAGCACAACATGAGAAACTGTATTAAAGGGTCACAGCATTAGGAAGGTTAAGAACCACTGTTCTAGAAGATTTAAAGTTTTAGATTCAAGTTCCTTATCATTATTATTTTATAGATATTTGATTGCCCCAGCATCATTTTATTCAAAAGATTATTTTTTTCACCTCTGAACTAACTTTGCACTTTGTCAAAAATCAGTGGTAAATATAGGTCTATTATGAATATTTCATTTTGTCTCATTTCTTTATATTGGTCATCTGGATTACTATAGGTTGGTACTAAGTCTTTTTTTTTTTTTAATGGCAAATCAACCCTTACTAAGTAATCAAATATGGGAAATGTTGTAGTTAGGGTATTATCTCTCTAGCTAGGCATTTCAGAAGTATATGGAGATGTCCTTACTGATAACATGGAAAAATGCAGTGAATTCTGGCAATTACCAGGAGGGCATCAAAATGTTGACAATATAAAAGTAGCAGTAAAGCCACGAGTGGATGCCACCTGATGTGTGCTGCAAGCCTTTGTTGAAATATATAATCAAGGACTTGGAGTAGAGAATGCAAAAAAAAAAAAAATCTACTCATCAAATCTATGTGCTACGATGCTAAGAGGAAAACTGAAAACCTGACCCAGAACTCAACCCCTACCACCAGAAAAGATGTACACACACATAAGCAACAGCAAGTATGTGTTCCGTGACCTCTAGGTCAAAATACAGCATAAGCCAATATATATACTGATAAAGCCTTAATTTGTAACAACAGATCAACAGATGACAGTGTCATTGTCTCTGTATGGTTTACTATTAGGGTTTCGGTGACTTGTTCCAGAGGAATGTGTATTTCCTTACTCCGTTTTTTATTGCTGTAGCAGAATACCGCAGCCCAGGTTGGTTGTCTGTTCACCAGTACTTCAATACTCTCCGTTATTTCTTATTCATGTTTAAAGCCCGCCCACCGTTACCGGTTCCATACAGCATTTGCATACACAGTCATTATGCTTTGTTCCTATCGGTCCCATGTCCTTCCTCACCCCTTCTCTTTTGCCTGAGCAGTCTGCCCTCCCCCTTTCTCTTCATATGGAGCAGAACAAGTCTTAAATCAGGGTGTGAGCCTTGCAATGGGGCTTTTCTTTTTCAGAGTTGTGTAAGCTATTCTGGGTCATTGGTATTTCGAAATAAACTTCAGACTCTGGTTGTCAATTTCTACAAAGACTGCCTGCTAAAATTCTGACTTGCTAGGATTGTGTTAGATCTATCTAACAATTTAGGGAGAACTGATGTCTTACAGTAGTGAGTCTTCTGACCTATAAACATCTGTTTAGCTCTTCTTTAGTTTCTCTCCACAATGTTATACTTTTCAGTATAAAGGTAACTGCTAGACTATCAAGAAAAACTGAAATTGCAGAGTTCTAGGGGAAAGTAGAAGGAAATGGTCATTAGAAATCACATGGAGAAACAGATTTGGACAAAACACAATGATGTCCTAAAGAGAAACTCTGGCTCATTGTTGTGTGGTTGTTCCACTTCCACAGAGACGGGAAGAAAGCAAACAATAAGCATTTAAATAAGAGTATTGCCAAGCAGAGGGATATGGAGTTGAAGGACACAGTGTGCAAACCAATGCTTTAATGTATTGCTCACATGGCACTCACATTGGTACATTCTGCATTCTGTTGTTATTAATTAGTGGTCAAAATGCTAATGTACCAAAAAATCATCTACAAACCATAGCAATGTTTGCATTACGCTGGCATGCTTCCACTGTTTACCAATTATGTACGGACTAATTTGTGTTACGAAAACACGTGCTGTAACAGAACAAAGTGGACTTGCAGGATTAGCATTCTCTATGAGACGGGACTGCAGACGGGGCAACCGATCATTTGAGATATGGTACGTTCTATGACTGTAACTTTAAAAACAAAACCCAGCCAAGTATTAAAAAAAGAAAATTAAACTGCAAAACAATCAAAAGAAATCACAATGAGAAAATTCATAGCTTGTGAGGATTCTTCAGTTTTCATATGAAAATGCACTGTTGTCAGATTACAGTATGTCACATCTGGATATTTGGGGTGAATTACTGAGCTTTGCACTCGGGGTGGGAGAAAATTAAGAGAGAAAAATGAAGTAACATAATTTTATGTCAATTTAAGTGAAATATTTTCTTCAGAGTAATACTTTGAATAAGTAATAAATTTAACACACAGAAATGTTCATTAGATAACAAAATAATATCCAAACCATTTCTACTCTGTACTTCCTCCAAGCTCAGAAGTCACATTAGTTAATTTCCTATTACTGTAACAAAATACCTGAGGATGGTGGGGAGTTGGCTAGTTTCCTGTCAAGCTGGCACAAGCTAGAGTCATTTGGGAAGAGGGAACCTCAAGTGAGAAAATGCCCCAACCAGACTGGCCTGTGGGCAAGCCTTGTGGGGCATCTTCTTGGTTGATGAATGATGTGGAAGGGTGCAACTCAGTGTGGGCAGTGCCATCCGTGGCTGGTGGTTCCGGACACTGTAAGAAAGCAGGCTGAACAGCCAAGAAAAGCTCGTCAGTAAGCAGTGTCCCCACGGCTCCTGCGTCAGCTTCCGCCTTGAATTCCTTCCCTGACTTAATACAATTGCAAGATGAAATAAACCCTTTCCTCCCCACACTGCTTGCGGTCATGGTGTTTTATCAAAGCAGTAGAAACCCTAACTAAGACAGGTGGTTACTAATGGTTGCCAATTTGATAGCACCTAGAAACATTTAGGAGAGAAACTTCCGGGTACATCTGTGGGATTTTTTTCTGGATTACAGTAACTAAGGTGGCAATACCCACCCCAAATGATTGTGGGCCACTCTATTCCACGGGTCAAGGTCCAGGACTGACTAAAATGGAGAAAGGGAGCTGAGCATCAGCACCCATTGCTCTCTGATTCCTGACTGCAAATGTGATGTGGCCAGCTGCCTCAAGGCCCTGCTGCCACACTTCCTCGACCACAGTGGACTATATCTTCAGACTGTGAGACAAGCCCACCCCTTGCTTCCTGCCACACTTCCTCGGCCGCAGTGGACTGTATCAGACTGTGAGACAAGGCCATCCCTTGCTTCCTGCCACACTTCCTCAGCCACAGCGGACTGTATCTTCAGACGTGAGACAAGGCCACCCCCTTGCTTCCTGCCACACTTCCTCGGCCACAGTGGACTGTATCAGACTGTGAGACAAGGCCACCCTTTGCTTCCTTAAGCTGCTCCTGCCAGGGACTCCATCACAGCAGTAAGAAAAGCAGCTAATATACCAGGGTAACTTAAAGAGAAAATATTAACTTGGGTTTATAATTTTGGAGATTTTAATCCATCATCAATTGCCCCGCTACTTTTGGCCTATAACAAGACAACACATCCCGCTAAGAGCACGTTGTAGAATGAAACTACTCACCTCACAAACAAGAAGCAGAGCAGAGAAGATGAGAAAGAGAACAGGTTCCACATCCCCCTCCCAGGGTGGCTTCCAATGAGCTAAGGAGCTCCTGCTAGCCACCTTTTGGGACCTGGACCCCAAACACTGAATGCATGGGCCTCTCTAAGATATTCAAATTCAAATTTATAAAAGGAAAGTATTAAAGGCTGTCCTGTTTTACTTCCTTGACGTTCCCAATAACCCTGTGTGGTATATCTAGTATCTTGATCAGTTCTGATTGCTGGAACAAAATACTACATAACTAGATAGCTTCAATCAAGCAGGTTATTTCTTAGGATCTCAGAGGCCAGGCAATCCAAGATCAAGGCCATAGCAGATCTGGTTCAAGCACAGATGGGTCTAGATAGCTCTCAGGGGTCTCTTAGATAGACTGATGCCTCAACCATTCACACTCCTCCACTCAGATCCATTTATTTACCCATTCACGATGTACCAGATACCTTTGTAAAGAAATACTCCTTTTCTCAATCTAGAAGACGAGCAAACTACTGCCCATGGGCAAAATCCAACCCAAGGCCTGCTTTTGAAAATAAAGTTTTATTGGACCCTAGCCATACTCACTCATTTACATATTGCATGTAACTGCTTTCATACCATGACAGCAGAGTAGTTGTGACAGAAACCATATGGCACATCAGCCTAAAATTTTACTATCGTGCCCTTTAGAGATGGCTGGCCCTCAGCTAGAGAGGCTTCTTCTCCAAGCCTCACTCCTCTCTCCAGAGAAGAGAGGTGTGATAAGGACAGTGAACTAAAAGTCACAGTCCCATACTTAATGAAGAGACAGCTGACATTTCCCAGCAGAGTAAATGTTCAGCCCATCTCACTGTTCCTGCGTGACTGAGTCCCAAATGCAGATTTTGGCTCAAAGTTAGCGAGGATAAATCAGGCTTGTTACTGGAATAAACAGCATGCTTCTTTCATGGCGCTCTCTTCTGGGTACACATTCCTGCTTTTAGAAAAGTATGCACCCTCCTATTTGATTAGACAGAAACTATTTCCCTTGAGATAAGAAGATGAGCGCTCCCTGTGAATTCATTATTCCCTTTCAAGACCAGACAACCTCTTTGCTTGAAAGCCAGATTGCACAAGAATGAGTTAAAGCAGTCTTTCTAAGGGCTACTTCTTACGTGTGACTTTATCGGATCCAAAAAGAGTAAAAGTTCTCAGATTCGGAGGCATCATTTACCTGTATGGTACACAGGAAAAGCTGTGAGGTCTGCTTTAAGTTTACAGACACTTAGGAGGATGAGAGGGTTTGGGGGGGTTGCAGTTTGATACTAAGAAGTAATTATAATCAGTAGCACCACCCCAATAAGCTTCTAGGTTTTAAATAAAGGGAATATTTGGGAGAAATCACTCATTTCCTCCCTGGAAATCTGGTAATGCTAAATGGACTTTCAAGCAGTTCTGAGTTGGAAAGGACAATGCAGGAATTCATACCCCTCCTCCCAAATCCCAAGGTCATCAAGCAGCCCCATTCTCCTGAGACAAGAAAATGCAAACCCCTCCACCAAGCCTAAGGAAAGGCCAGAGAATGAGAAGTTACAAAGCTCTACCAACTTCTTAAAACCTAATTCTTGACAGCAAGGCACAAGATGTGACTGCCGCACATACACTTTCAAACATGCCGTCATCTATTTTTCCTAATTCTGTGAAAGAAATGGGTGTTTTCCACTAACAGAGCTTTAAACCTTCCAAAGGCAGGCTAGCAGGAAGATTGGCATATTCACATATACTATGGATTTCAACAATTCCTTTAGAGAAAAGCCTTCACTTTAGAACTCTGGATAGAAGCTACAGAATCCATAGGATGCGCAGCCTTCGCCAAGCTTCCCGATTCAGGCTCAAAGTCTCAGAGGGGAGAACGGAGGCAGGGGAAAACTTAGCAACACTCGAAAACTTGCAGGGTCATGACAAGGGCACAAAGCCCTCATCGTGCAATAGTTTGTCTTGGCTGCTGACTGACGGACAGTCATGAAACTTCAACACACCAGATAGAGCAAAACTGTCCACAGAAACAGCGTGTTTTTCCTAAAGACTCTCTCAATCAAGGACGCTAAAAACAAATAAGCTGTGTCTACTCAGGCCCCCAAACAAAAGCCTTCTCTGGGATTATTCTGCATGGGGGCTACTGTTTCAGTGCAGCCTGGTCCAAGCTTCACTTGGACTCTTCAGTTCTGGCTTCCATCTCATTCCCACAATTGGCTTTGTTAAAATGCTGACTGAGAGTATTTCCTAAGCAGTCACACCCTCACTAATACCAAGCCTCTACCCTGGCCACCGAGCTCTCTCCATCCCTGGGCTCCTGGCTAAGTTAGGTGTGCCTTGTCTTTCCATTCACCTGCTGTTCATTCCACAGTATCTGGCCATCCTTTCTTCACGGAGAGTGTTAAAACTTTAGTTCCGAGTTCTGGGCCCTTTGTCCTTCCACAGATACGCAGTTCTCGGCTGGCTCTCCCAAGCTCAGACCTTTGCTTGCTTACTGTTTCAGGCTGAATTCCCTCTTTCAAAATGCCTGCTTTGGCTTCATATCCCTCTTCTCCACATTGACCTCTTAGGGCAATGGTTCTCAACCTGTGGGCCATGACCCTCTCACAGGGATTTTGTATCTGGTATCCTGAATATCAAATATTTACAATTCATAACAGTAGCAAAATTACAGTTATGAAGTAACAACGAAAATAACTTTGTGGCTGGGGTCATCACAGCATGAGGAACTGTATTAAAGGGTCACAGCATTAGGAAGGTTGAGAACCACTGTCTTAGGGCCTTTCCTCCTGTTGCCAACTTGAATCACTCTGAGATCCTCATTATTCTCACTATTCAAGGAGCCATGAGAAGAGCCCCGCACAGGAGAGCAGACTCTAGAAGGGGCACCCATCAAGGAGCCACCGCTGTCTTCAAGAGGAGTTGAAACAGATGGTGACAGCAATGCCGATGAAGAAGAGGGGCCAGCCCAGACACGGGAGGGACGGGGCCGGAGAAATCAAACCCGAGCTGCGCCATGCTAACTCAGGACAAGGGAGGAAGACCTTTATAAGGAGGTCTGAAGTCATCTGACATCAGGATATTTATCACGCATCTTCCTAGCGTTATTCCTCACTAGTCTCTTTCAAGAATTTCTCTTAGAGCCTAGATTATTATGTACTCCCCAAACTAAGTGTGCTCCCCACAGTCATGCACCAACTGGATAAACCTTCCTGCACTAGGGGGTCCCTTGCCTCTTCTCAAGCCCTTGGTCCTAAGTTTTCCTAACCATTCCTATGCATAACAACCTCTACCTTTTTCCAATTTTTATTATAATTGTCAACCAATATGAATTTAGAGATTAATGGGCTTCTATGTGCTGTTTCCATGACATGACTGCATTTTAAAAGCCACATATATATATATGTAGGATCCCAGTTGGTACTTGATTATTTCCAATTAATGTTTGTTAACTGTATATTATGTACAACTGTATAATGAGGTACTTGAGGACAATGATTAACGCTTGAAGTTTTAGTGTATGGATGTGCCGAAACCTAGTGCCATTTTGAGTCTAAATCAAGACTGAGGTATTCTGCAGAGAATGCACGCCAAACCCAAACCATACCATTGAGGGGTTCCACTGCAGAAGTTACAGCAGCATGGGACACTGTGGGACGGACTCTGATACTGACTAGTTCAAAGTTCCTCATCTTTGGGCCATTACATCATAGTAAGGTCACCCTTAATAACAAACCGAACATAGAAATCATGGGAAGAGAAAAACAGCTTTCCATTTCCCCTAGGCTATCATAGTCCACGGGTCCTGATCAACATGAAGAGACACTCTTGTTTTGGCTTAACCATGGTTTTGTTTGTTTGTTTGTTTGTTTTTTGAGACAGGGTTTCTCTGTGCAGCTCTGGTGCCTTTCCTGGAATTCACTCTGTAGACCAGGCTGGCCTCGAACTCACAGAGATCCACCTGCCTCTGCTTCCTGAGTGCTGGGATTAAAGGTGTGCTCCACTGCCACCTGGCCTACCCATGGTTTTTAAAAATATTTATCAGACTAGTGAGATGGCACAGTGGTTGAAGGCGCTTGCCAACAAGCCTGATGACCTGAGTTCAATCCCAGGAACCCACATATTAGGAGAGAATGACTTCTGCAAGTTGTACTCTGACCTCCACACATATGCCTTGACATGAACACAAACACACACACACAATATATATATATATATATATATATATATATATATATATATATATATATATATAAATAAGAGTGAAAATACTTATCTTTGCCATCACTTAAAAGGCAGGCATTTTTCATATTCCAAAACTTAAAAGCCTGAGCTTCTGGGCTCCTTCTACAAACATCTGCATATCTGGCACACCAGGCCCTACTGTCACGGGGAAACAGCTCGAGCTGAACGGCAGCTGCTGCGCTAGATGAAGCACGGGCTTGCAGGCTCATTACGGTTCTCACCATGTCCTCCTCCACGACAGCAAGCCAGAGCGACTCTTCACAGCACCTTTCTGGCTCCGCGAGCATCTGCTGAGCCAGGTTGGCCTGAGAGTAGGCTGGTGGGAAGACCTTAACCTACTAACCACCGTCAGGCTGAGGAAGCTGCTCCTGCTTCAACCAGACAATCACAGCAGCAGGGACTCTGTAGTCCTGCCTTCCCCATTAGCGAGCCGCTGGAACCGCTCTGTGTGAACAATCTGGGAATCCACTGTAGCTCTCTGCCCGTCTAGGACTCCTAAACACATCTCGATAGGCTCACCTTCATTTCTGCTTTCTGTCTCTACTTGGCAGAGTGAACTGTTTCTCACTGTGCGCCCTGACTGATCAGACAGCCACAGTGGGTGGCTTCAGAGAAAGATGACCGCCCCGTCTCCTGACAGACGATTTGGCTTTTTTACCCATAATTCATTTTCATAGTGTCAGGATTCAGATTCCATAGGGGAACGAAATTTCAGCAAGCATTCCATTGGGATGAATAATCTCACTGTGTCACATAAAATGAAGTCAGTAAGATTACTGCAGAAACCAGAAGTCCACGTACTTCAGTCACGATTTTGGCTCTGCTTGTGGCCTGGTCTGGGCTATAGCCTGACCATATCCTGTGGATGGACACTCCAGAGTTATGTAGACAGCATGAACAATGTGACATTTTCTTATCCAAGGAAAAGTTGCTGCTGATATTTTTTTTGCACGGTTGTGTTTATCATATGCATTATGAGCTAGCTAGTTTCATGTCAACTTGACATAAGCTAGAGTTATCAGAGAGGAGGGAGTCTCAGTTGAGAAAATGTTTCCAGAAGATTGGGTTGTAAGCAGACAAGCCTGTAAGGCATATTCTTAACTAGTGATTGATGGGGGGAGGGCCCAGGCCCAGCCCACTGTTGGTGGGGTTACCCCTGACATGGTGGTCCTGGGTCCTATAAGAAAGCAGGCTCAGCAAGCCATGAGGAGCAAGCCAGTAAGCATCTCCCCTCCATGGCCTCTGCATCAGCTCCTGTCTCCAGATTCCTGCCCTGCTTGGGTTCTGACCTTGGCTTCCCTCAACAGACTATGACTCAGGACACGGAAGCCGAATAAACCCTTTCCTCCTCAAGCTGCTTTTGATGCTGGTGTTTAATCACAGCCCGAGAAAAGTAAGACACACTACCAGCAGGAAATAATTGCTACTTAACCCTCCAGTCCAGTGACATTTGACAGTTCCTATGTATTCCTATACAGTATTACTAAGAGACTCCCACCAAGAGGACTTTAACTTCAGGACAGTCTGTTGATGGCTCCTTGATTCAAGAAACCAATTCAAATATTCAGACATGTCAACAAACTTCTAACCTCCCTCTAAATTACTGTATTTGTAGTTTTTGAGTATTTCTTGTTCAGATGATTAAAAACTTTAGTATAAAAATTAGAATTTTTTTCTTCTCTCTCATCACAGAGCATGGTTTTTTAGGAAAACAAAAGAAAAAAAGACAGCATGTTCTTTGTATTATATTGTCAGGTTTAGTATTTCACAGAACAAAGAATAAAGATGGGAAGGTAGAAGCCAGTTTTCGCTCTAACAAAATTAAGAGCAGTGTCTTCTAACGATTAGCTCTCTACTATGAGAAAGAGACCAGTCATCCCTGGCTATCTCTGGGGACTGGTTCCAGGACTCCTCAAGGATGCCACAAACTGCCTGATGCTTAGGTTCTTGATAGAAAATGATAGTATTAGCATATAACCTATGTGCATCCTCCACAGACTTCAAATATCTAGTACCATGTAAATGTTTTGCAAATAATTGCTATATCATATTATGGGATAATTACAACACACACCCCAAAACGCCCACCTGTACAAATTCAGTGGAGGTGCATTTTTTCCCAAATAGTCCATCTTTGCTTGGCTAAATTCATAAATTCAGACACAGAACCTATGGTTCTGCATGGTCAACTCATATAATTACAAAATACTCTTCCTTTGCTTAAGTACTGTGATGAATAATTACACTTTGACTCTCCCAGCTGTTCTATGAACCACAATTTCTCCACACAAATACATCAGGTGGAGTGGAATTGAGCCCAAAAGGATCATACTTGGAAAGATCAGTCTACTTGATCTGAAGCCTATAAAACAGAGTCAGTTTGCTGCTGTATGATGTACTACAGAAGAAGAATAATCTTACATTTTCTCTTTGGTTTCCACCAGTTTGTGCTGAATTTCTACCACCTCACAATGAAGAGCAGTGACTGGAAAATTATGTTTCTACTGACTGAGTTTTTATATAAGTAATTTATCAATCTCAGCCTTTGATTTAGCACAACCAAAAGTAAAATTCAGGCCCTGAAGTTAGGCTTCATTTTAAGAACCTTATCCACTTATAAAGTAAAATCTTATCATTGAATATTTCTTAATTGCTCATCCTAACATCAAAGAATCCATTAGTAGGTACACTGGGTATCATTGGTAATAAGAACTTAAGAGTAGATGGTGAGTTATCACAATGCAATGAACCTCACTGCAGCAAATCAGCAGCGTGTTATGGCAAATGCCACGCAGTCTCGGTACTTACAAGTTCTACTTCACCAGCCAACTGCAAGGCCAAGTGGGGTGAACTGCTCTGATCGTGACAAAGTATACCCTAACCCTAGGAGATGAAGGAGTTAACTTTATTTTTATACTGACAGAAACAGTTACAGTCCGAGAAATTAAGTGAGTCTGGTGGTTTGAATAGTATGGCCCACAGAGACTCATGTGTTTGAATGCTTGGCCTATAGGGAGTGGCACTATTAGGAGGTGTGGCTCTGTTGGAGTAGGTAGGGCCTTGTTGGAGGAAGTGTGTCACTGTGGAGGCGGTCTTAGAGGTCTTATATGCTCAAGTCATGCCCAGTACAGAACACAGTTCACTTCCTGTTGCCTGTGGATCAATATGTAGAACTCTCAGCTCCTTCTCCAGCACCATGTCTGCCTACAGGCTGCCATGCTTCTCACCATGATGATAATGTACTAAACCTCTGAAACTGTAAACCAGTCCCAATTAAATGTTTTCTTTTACAAGAGTTGTCATGGTCATGGTGTCTTTTCACAGCAATAGAACCCCTAAGACAGTGGGGAACATCCAAACACAAGTAGCGTGTCAAGGAGTTCCTAATGAATATATATTCTCCAAAGAGCACAGCAAGGGGCTGGAGAGCTGGCTCAGCTGATGAGAGCACTTGCTTCTCTTGAAGACGACTTTGGTTTGATTCCCAGCATTCACATGGTGGCTCACACCCATCCATAACTCCAGTTCCTGGGGATCCAATGCCCTCTTCTGACCTCTATGGGCACCAGGCACACACGTGGTGTGCAGACATTTTTTTACACATAAACTAAACTAATCATTTTTTTAAAAAAGCATAGCCAAAAGTCCCAAAGCTGTGATACTACAGCAGATCTTAAACCCCAACATGTGCTCTGTACTATGTCTGGGACGGGCCTTGTCTGTCTGCCTGTCTGCTGTACGTGTGCTTTCATTTTATTGTTTTGCTGTGGTTTTGAGTTGCACAAGTTTTTCCTGTTGTGTTCTTGTTGTTTTACTATGTTGCATAAACTGAAGATCCAAAAGGACGTCAGTGTGGACTCGCAGGTGTTTTATCTACAGCACACAAATTACTTCAGAGTAATTTGAGGAGAAAACCAAAACACTTCACCATTTTGACTAATATGTTCCACCTTTCTCTGGTCTGGCTGGTAGGAAAACCAGAAGCAAAACAAAGTGAGACTTGTCAAAATAGAAAACAGAAATATAGGCACTTACTACTGCAGAGGAGAACACTGGCTGTGAACTGCACCTTCAAGGACACGGGCACAGACAGCAGGGATGTCAATCGAGAAGACTCTTCAAAGTACAAGACCCAACAAATCAGAGCAAGCCCACACTAACTAAATGTGGATTAATGGGATTATACAGATAACGGACTCGTTCGTATATACTGCTGAATTTCATTTGAAATGAGCTGATGGGAGTTTTAACTGGAATAAATGAAGGAGGTCACTGCAGGACACACTTCACAGGTTCCTAAGGAGACTTCCTGCTATAATAACAGAGTACAATGATTTCTGGAACCAAATTAATTACACATGGTAATCATGAATCTAATAGGTCCAGTCCCCACCAAAGGTTTTAGAGAAACCGACAAAGCACTGGCCTCCAGTCTCATCTGAACTTCATAACTGGATATGGAGAGCAAACTAGTCCACTGGAAACTAAAAAGTTGACGAGCCACCAAAGAAAAATCCCATATTTATTTAGAGGAAAGTAAAATAATTTTCCCTCTTGGAGGGAATGAGTACTTAGGTGTGGTAACATACACATTTGATCCCAGCATGCAAGAGGCGAAGGCAGGTAGATTCATCTGAGTTCAAAGCTAGCCTGATCTATACATATTGAGGGCCAGGCCAGCCAGTGTTATGCAATGAGACCCTGTCTCAAAAATCAGAAAAGACTTTTCGGGTGTAACTTATTGTACTACGAGAAGAAAAATCTCATGAGGCCCCCCTCAACACTACACAAAAAACTACAGGCAACTGAGGAAAGCTGGGAGCAGGCGAGGTGGCCTTCTCCAGAGAAGAGGACATCCATTGACTGTCTAGTGCCAAACAGTCAGCCCTGAGAATATATACATACATACATACATACATACATACATACATGTAGCATTATAGGGATTAAACAGGTTACATTTAGGAATATATATGTTTGTGTGTGTGTGTATATATATGCATACAATAACAATTTTTTTAAAAAGACAATAAATTTGAAGGAGAGTGGAGAGGGGCATATGAGAGGGTTTGGAGGAAGAAATGGGAAGGGAAAAATATTGTAATCACATTAAAATCGCAAAAAGAAAAGAGAAAAGGAAATAAAATGTTATAAAGAAAAAAGCAATAACAGTAAAAAGTTCCCTAGTTGGTTGGTTGGTTGTGACATCTCCCTACACAGCCTTTGGCTGACCTGGAACTTGCTACGTAGCCCTGGCTGTTGTGGAATCCACTGTGTAGACCAGGCTGACCTTGAACTCACAGAGATCTGCCTGCCTGCCTCCTATGTGCTGGGATTAAAGTCATGTGTCACCACTGCCCCAGCTCCCCAGTCTCTTGTACCGTTTCAGTCTATATTCTACCGAAACAAACTTCCAACCATTCTCAAGAGTCCTGGCGTTTATTAGCGATTTCTATAATGTGTGGGGAGACTTGTGCACGGGCCCTGTCTCTTCCCTCAGCTGTTACAACACAACCAGCTCTCTGAAAACATCAAATGAAGAAGGCAGAAGTTTTCCAAGATTAGACTGAAATGAATAAGTACAGGTTGAATCAAGAGCTGAGGGCAGCCAGCCAAATCTTAAATTATAACCCAAATCCTCATCTGAGCTGAACCTGGGCCTCTGTCTTGGCATTATCTTCTCTGCGAAGCATGTACCCTTCCCAAACAGTTATTCCCGAGGCCTCTATCCCACTTCAGAGAATGCCATATATACTTGTCTAGCTAGATTATGAATCTCTCTGGGACAGCCCAACTTTGAAGGTGCCCGAGTTCAACTGCTGACATAAAGAAGATGAAATGCCCTTTAGTGAGCAGGTTTAATAAGCAGAATGCCTTGGACAAGTTCTATGAGTCTTTCATCCCAATAAGATTACCAAATAAAAATTATTTTCCTGAGTGTAATTTATTTATACTACTAATATATAATCGCCTTGCACAAAAAAAACTCATGCCTAAACAATTTTAAGGTTAGTGCTTTAGCAAAGGAAATGGAATTCCAATGAATTGTCCTGCAGTAAGCATCTTATTAGAATTCATCATCAGAACAAAATGTGAACAAACCAGTTATACAAATATTGAGCTAAATGACTGAAGTTTGATGTATTCTCTTACTGATAATTGTAGATTTTTACCTTGAGAAGGTATGTGGGAATGTTGCTGAAATCTACTGGTAACTTCAATAGGAAACGAGCTGAAAATTCACCAGTCTGTAGGAAGGAAAATAAAAAGATTAAAATATAAAACGGGTTGAGAAGTAACAATTACAACCAAGAAAAAAAAAACCACTATTTCAATATGCAGACAACTGTGATTAGGGTTTCCTAACATAGGCCAGAAAAATAAGGCTGGAAAAGTAGAAGAGGATTAAAAGAACTCTTAAAACTATTAAAAGAGCACAGTTTTAACGTCAAAAATCTACATTTTAATGCATGATAAAATTTTAAAGTATTGCATTTTTTTAAAACTGTGAAAAGAATACATGAATATTATTTTTCAAAAAACTGAAACAGGAAGAGACCAATCTACCCCTCAGATTTGCTTTCCTAAGCACTCACATCACCTCACTGATTCCGTAACTTACCATCATGATGTAGACACCAGTTATAGGAGTGTGGAAGTCCACACAAAGACCAAACCCACTCATGTAAAACTAGACATCAATGTAAACCCAGGTAAGTTTCTAATCTCTTGAAAGTTCATTAATATTATTATCAACTAATGTTTTCAGCAATTTCCTCTACAATCTATGTAAGAAAGATACATAAAATTGGAGATTTAAAACAAGCTATAAATAATAACTGTAATTATTAATTGCTCTGTGAGTGTGCGCACGTGTGTGTGTGTGTGTGTGTGTGTGTGTGTGTGTGTGTGTGAGTTGCCAGGGAACAAACCCAGGGCCTCATGCATTCTAGGTAAGCCTTTTTTCTAAGTAGACCATTCAGGGACGTAGGGGTTCCAAGGCCCCTATGAAAAGGCAGCAAAACTAGTGATTGAGCTGGTGGGGCCCTGAGTCTTCCACCCTCTCTCACTGCGAGCATGCAGTGTGGCTGGGGATCTTGACACAATGAACTCCAATATGACATGTTGGATAAAACAAAGAAAGCAGCAGCAACAACAAAAACACAGATGATCTAAAACTACTTTAGAGAATGGTTCTCGCTCTAGCCCACCCACTTGGCTTAGGCACACAGATGAATGCAACCTTTGTCTCTCATCGGAGAAGCTTGTATTTATAAAAACGGTAACAAAGAGACCCATAACTGGTCAAGGTACAGAGAATAAAACATTTTAGAATGCCCAGCCCTGAGTAGGACATCTGTATCATAACCCCCTCCTCCTAGGGCTCATGGGTGATTGCTGAAGAGGAGGGAGAATGAGCGTAACCCCTGAGGTGGTGGATGACTTCAAGGAATGGTGTCCTCTGGGCAGGACAGGGCAGCTGCACATTGGAATGGACAGCCGCTGTGACAGCACGCACGAGACCCGTGACTGACAGCTCAAGCCACATCCCAACATGGAGGGCGGGGGTGGCGTGGGGGGTGGGCGTGGGGGGGGGTGGCGGGGAGTCCCACATTTAGTGCCGCAGCTTTGAACTGAGCGAGTATTAAGAGAGGAAATGTAGCTCCTGGGAAGTCTCCCACCCTCCAGGAGAAGGCTACATATCCAAGAACATGATCAGAACTGGGGGGGGGGGGGGGGGTAGGGAAGTGGGGTGACTCTGGGAGGGGCTGAATATGATCAAAACACACTATACGAAGTTCTCAAAGCACAAATATTAAAAAGAATATCTCTCTATCCTTCCATATGGTGATTACCTCTGAGCTCCCAGTATCTTTTCTGCCTTCCAATCCTTCAAAAATTCAACCACATAAACTCCCAAATCATACCTTTCCGCACAGAAAGCGCCCACAAGTAATTTTTAGGGACAAATGGATGAGGCCCACACAAGCCAAGCACACCTTTTACAGACGGCTCCACAGGTGTTACCGCTCCCTTCCACAAACACTAACAACTGCCTTCGGGCTTCTGGCCCTCATCAAACTCTGACTTCAACTTTAGAAATGGAGACACACATATAACGAAGCTTAGTTCAGAAGCTAGCAGGGTTAACAGTCTCTGCCCGGCTCAGCGCTTTCCTTACCACTTAGGACATCTAACTTGCATCCGTCTAAGGATGCTAAGGATGGAGCATTTCTCCACCATCACAAGGCCAACCTCCTGACAGAAAGGGGAGAAATGAGGAGTACCCCAAGGCAAGGCTGAGGTAATCGAGAGAGACAAAAACCCTGCACACCAAAAATTCAAAAGGGGAGACACGGCCTGATTTTCAAAGCTAAGCAGCTACTCCCAGCCCAGCGCTGGGGCGCACACTTACGGGCCACACAATGATCTGCTAACACCACCTCAAGGGGATGGCTGAAGGAAGGGTGGTGAGATCCTAGCATAGCTTCCCTTCTACTGCAGCCTAAGACTTCTGGCATTTAGCTCCTAGGAGACTCTAAAGCTAACATGCCCTACTGAACGGTGGCTCTTTGGATCAAGACATACCGGAACTGTCAAGGAGGAGATCATACGTTGAAGTAAGTCTATGCTAACATCTAATTCTACAGGGTTAAATGGGGTTTTATAAGAAGGCCACTAGACCACTGGGTACTGAGAGTGCAGAAAGAAAACAGCAAGTCTCCCCCCTGGGAGTGTGTACAGTGCTCAGCCAAGAAGCCATGCTCCCAACTGACCCTCCGCTCCCTCTCCTGTAACATCACTTCCCTCTCTGCTCACTCTATCAACCTGCAAGCATCGTCTTAAAGAAGTCTTCTTTTATCTCACTTTCTTGATAAGCTCCCATCTTACTCTTGGTTCTACGTTACAAAATCCTCCTCCCGAGACAGTCAGGAGTAGATCTGAGGTCTATATTTCCTCTTGTTGTTCTCTCTAGTCAAGCCTTCTTTCCCATCACTCCACCAAAACAGCTCTTGCAAGGTCTCCAATGACCTCCCCATTGCCGAATCCCGTGGTCACTTCTGTCTTGTCTCAGTGCCATGTCAGCAGCACTCTCGCAGGGTGGATCACTCATTTCTTACAACAGAATTCACTTAGCTTCCAGGGTCTTTGCCACTCTGCCTGGCCTCACGGCTAATCTCCTCAACCTAGAAACGATGAAGTATGCCTGGGCTTAACTCCAAGACCTCTTGGCTTTGCTACACTCACCAGAGACCTCAAACAAGCTCATGGCCTTAAATTATATTTATACACCGATGGCTCCCAAATGCCCTAGCTCCACTCCAGACATTTTCCTAATTCAAATGTATTTCTCCAATACCATGAAAATTCCCGATTTTGTGTTCTTTCCTTGGTATTTATTCCTCATTGCAATAAAGAGAGACTCTAATATCCTTCAGACAAAAAAGAAAAAAAGAAAAAAAATTCCACAACCATCCTGAAGTCTAGCTTCCCTCCCACCTCACAGTCAGTGGAAACACATACTGCTGATAGAGCACAGCCACTTCTCACGTCCTCTGACACCTGCTACCACCTGGGGGAAGCCACGTGACCTCTAGGCTAGACACTGCCATTGTCCCTGACTGCTGCATAGCTTTTCAGCTGCAGGGCACTTTCTTACCAACACGTAGCAGCAGACGGATCATGACGGTTCTTGTTTAAAGTCCTCGAACTGTGGAGACTTAAGGCCTTTCCAGTATAAGGTGACAAAGGGACAAGGGAGCAGGGGAGCAAAGTGTCCAGAAGAGCAAGAGTGGACAGCCACAGAGAGACACAAAAGGGACTATTGCAAGCATGAGGAAAACTTCTTAAGTCATCTGGGGACAGGACTTTCAAAGGTGCCATGGGATTCCTCCAAGACATTGGGAGAGTTGGAGAAACGATAAATCAAATTCAACCTCTTTATTCTTCACTTTCAATTTATAAAGGCACACAAACTACCTAGCAATAAACAGACATCTTATCAGCTAGTGCCAAATGTTAGTCCCTAGTTGAAATGGAAATTTCAAAGTCTTTAATTTGTTAAATCTGATGGCTTGTGTGTGTATGTATGTATCTGTATACACACACATATATGTATTTTTAAAACCAATAGAAGAAAAATGTGGGATTTTAAAAATTATAAGAATTCTTGTCCATATAAGGTAACAAAAATAATTACATATTTAGCACTTGGACTCATGTGAACTACAAGTTATTTCAGTCCACATACAACATTTTAGCTTTTTAACCTTCTTAGTTTACACAATATATTTTTATTCTACCAACTATTTTAGACCAAACTTAAAAAAAAAAAAAAACACCTCTCCAATGGTCCCTGCTTTATCCTTTCTCAAAATGTTGCTCCCAGAACTGACATGCATGTGTGTTTGTTGGCAAGGGGCTGATTGACACATTGACATCACAATTAAAAACCAATATGAATTTGAGTTTCTCTGCAATGGGCTAAGGTACGAAACAAAGTCAGCATGAAAGGGACTTGTGATAGGAAGGGACTGCGCTCTGCTGGGAAAGAAAAGGTTATTTATGGTTTCTAGTCTCCGAGTCCTACCATACCTTTCTTCTGAAAAATATTTTATCAGCACATATTAATTATACAAACTAATGAATGGGTTTCACTGTGACATTTAAAAGCATGGAATGCTTCGTGAATTCACATGCCATCCTTGTGTAGGAGCCATGCTCATCTTCTCTCCAGTTCCAATTTTTGTAGATGTGCTGCTGGATCCAGCACCCACTGCACACTTCTTAGGCCTTGAAGGAATAAAGAGAACCTGGGCTGGAGACGCAGCTCAGCAGCAAAAAGATTGCCTAGAATGTCCAGGCCCCATGTTCAACCCCAGGCCTGCAGAAACAGGACACGAGGGCACAGGAAACTCAGCACTTATCTCTAAAGCACCGCAATCCTGGGAACTAAGGCTCGGGAATCCTGTTGTTAGCTGACACTGACTCTCCTATGATCTGTAAACTAGCCTTCCTTTGTGAAACTGAGCAAATGGTAGTCTAAAGCATGTCTTTGTGTAACTGGAATTACAGACACACTACGAAGAGGAAAACTCCTGTGTGCACGCACACACACGTTCATATTCACATACAGACACACAATCACTGCTCAACCATATACAATGACTGTCTTTACATCTGATTTGCCATTGCTGTTGTGTTGTCGGAGATAACTTCCACAGCACTCCTTCCTGTAAGCTGTAAATGAGACATTTAGATGCAGCCAAGTGAACGGGATAATTTGAATTTTTTTCATGAGTCCCTGGTCAGGCCTCCTCTTGGACAGACATAGAAGATTACCTGACCTATGCCTGTAAAAATGTTAGTCTCCCTGTCAACTGTCTTAATGGAACTGTCCCCAGCATCAGCCATGAATATGTGCATCCTCCTCTTCTTAACTGAGAGAGTGTTGGCAATGGCTCCAGCTGACAAGCCTGGAATTGGGCAATTTCCTGGGCCTGGGCTTTTCTCCTTCACAGCAGCTGTCCCACAGTTCCCTTCATCTTTGGGAAGCGACAGGCAGACATCTTGTGCTGAACAGATTCCAGTCAGGTCATCCCGCCTCAGGGAATCCTCCTTCCTGTCTTAGGGACTGTGTCCTTGTCCACGAATAAGCTTTCATCTGAGATGGACCAGTGCCACTCAGAGCAGATAAAGGCTAAGAAGTGGAAAAGGCGACTCTAACGTCATCTGCGACAATGTGGTAGCAGAGATTCTTAAGACTGACAACCGACTAATCTGGAGGTTGTGGCCACTGTTCTTTGGCAACAAAATAAACACACAGAACATGTTTAAAAAAAAAAAAAAGACAGCCAATTTAGTCTTATTAGCATATCATACTTAAAAGTATTCGTAAGATGTAATACTGACCCCCCAAATTGTGTTCAAGAGACATAATTTATTTCAGTTTTATGTTTGTTTGTTTGTTTGCTTTGTTATGTTTTTTTTTTTCCGAGACAGGGTTTCTCTGTGTAGTTTTAGTGCCTGTCCTGGATCTCACTCTGTAGACCAGGCTGACCTCAAACTCACAGAGATCCGCCTGCCTCTGCCTTCCAAGTGTTGGGATTAAAGATGTGCACCACCACCGCCCGGCTATTTCTATCTATTTTGAAGCAAGGGGAAACAGAAGCTAAAGGAGAGTGGAACTCCACCTCAAGACACCGTGGATCAAGCTCCATGTTTTCAGCAAACAGAAATGCACACCTTGTATGACCTCATTCAGGTTTCTAATAAATTCCTGAACAGGACAGAGTTGAAGGAAAGGCCTCGTGATACTCCTCAAGATGCTGGAGGGTGTGGAGACAGGAAGTCCACAGAGCAAAGTTGCCACTTTGACCAGCTGACATGGACATTTTACCAAGTTACCGTGCCTTGATAGACGAGGGGAAGACACTAACATCAATCAATCTTTGTCCTCCTCATGAATGTGTACACATGTGCACATGCATCCCTACACACACACCACACACACATACATATACAAAGAAAAGTAGGGGATAGGAAAAAGGAGTCCAATTCATCTGTGAAATCCCGTGATTTGACCTGAGAAATGACATGAGAAACCCTATGATTTCTCAAAGATCATGTCCACAAGCAGAGCCCTGCAAGCTCTCCCCTGAGAGCCTCCTCCAGTCAAACTACTGTCCATCCCTTGATCTTAGAGCAGACAAACCCATTCTCAGTGCTGACCTGACCCCTGAGACTGTCAGGAAGCGTGGCTAGGTTGTCTTAAGCTCCCTAGATCACAGTAAGTTTATAGCAGCAATAACAAGCTAATACAGTTCTTGATTTGAAACATTTTGGCTCAGAATCAAGCTCTTTTCTATCTTGCAGAGTCCCATGTTAACCAAGGTAAAAACAAAGACAAAAGAAAAAAATGGCACATAGATGGATGTTTGTAATCCCACTGCTGGGAAGCAGAGACAAGCATATCTCAGAAGCTCACTAGGCAGCTGGTCTAGCCTATTTGGTGAATTCCAGGCCAATAAGAAAGACTGTCTCAAAAAAAAAAAAAAGTAGATAGCATCAAAAAAACACTCAAAGTTGTCTTCTAGCCTCTAGATGCACGCACACACACACACACACACACACACACAGCAAGACACATTCAACTGCATGTGCATGCGCACACACACACACACACAGAAACACACAAAAGGTGAGAAACAAAACCATAAAAACTATAACTGAACAGTAATTCCCATTTTAAAATGAACCTCCCAATATTAAAGAGAACACAAACTCACAAAGAAGTCAAGATGGATTAAACCTAACATCCTTTTCTGAGAGGACAACTAAGTGGACTTTTTAGTAACAAAGAACTTTGAATAGTTAAATATGTTCAAACAGGAAGACTTGTTTGAAATTTTTAAAAATATATTGCTCATTCATATGACTTTGGAAATCATATCCCTTAATAAAAGTTAAAGACTCCAAGGGAAATCATATTGAACTTAAGAAATGAATGTGCTGTGGAATAATCCTCTTGTGCACTGTAAAGATTTGTCACTCAAATTGGTTTATTAAAGCACTGATTGACCAGTAGCCAGGCAGGAAGTAGAGGCAGGGTGACCAAACTAAGGATGATGGGAAGGAGAAGGGCGGAGTTCGAGAGAGTCACCAGCAAATACAGAGAAGCAAGATGAGAATGCCATACTGAGGAAAGGTTCTAAGCCATGTGGCTAAACACAGATAAGAATTATGGGTCAATTTAAGTGTAAGAGCTAGCTAGTAACAAGCCTGAGCTATCAACCGAGCATTTAAAATTCACATTCAGCCTCTGAGTCAGTTATTTGGGACCGGGTGGTCGGGACAGGAAAACTCCATTTACATATGGTGCTTAACCCATGGACTGTGGTGGACTTACATCCACATAAAGCCTAAAAAAAAAAACTTTAAAAGGGGGGAGGAGTTCATGCAGGCCACAGTACAAAAACACATCCCCTGGCCATGGCCATGAGCTAAACAGTAGGGGGGTTTCTGCAGTCTCTTACAAAGAGGCTTCTCCCAGCTGCTGCCTGTGGGCTTGAGAGCTCTGCCAACATGCTAAATGGCGGGCTTAGGGTTTTTGCTCATGCAGACAAAAAGGATTAAGGATGCACAGTAAAAACAGATTCCGATGAAAAACACAGCTAAACGGGTCACAATGTATTTAAAAAAAAAATGTACGTAGCCTTGGGAGATAGAAAAAAATATTTACAGTCATATATTAAAAATATATAGTTTTAAAATAAATAAAGTCCTTAAAAAGGAATAGAGTAATAAAAAATATAATAAGCCACTTAAAGATGGAAAATACACAGTATGGATACTGTATGTTATTGTATTGTCTTTAATTTTTTGACTACTGATAAACAAATGATAACTGCTAAGAAACATTTGATTATGAAAGCTACTATATTAAGCTAATCTATGTATTTTAAAAATACCTTGACATCAAAACTTAAGTCAAAAGATATGATATTTTGGGGGAGAGGTTATGCTTCCCCCCCCACAGGAAATGAGAGGCTCTGGATTCATTCTGAGTTAAGAAAAATCAGGTTTGATTGAGGAAGACCTCTTGAAAAAGCTCCGATGGAGCCGGGCGGTGGTGGCGCACGCCTTTAATCCCAGCACTTGGGAGGCAGAGCCAGGCGGATCTCTGTGAGTTCGAGGCCAGCCTGGTCTCCAAAGCGAGTTCCAGGAAAGGCGCAAAGCTACACAGAGAAACCCTGTCTCGAAAAACCAAAAAAAAAAAAAAAAAGAAAAAGAAAAAGCTCCGATGGGAATGGATGACCCAGATGATCCAATGTTTCAAAGTGCCTCTGTTCAGTTTCCTCTGAGTTCTGCATCCAGAACAACTGAGATGATCCAGCCTCACAGAATACTCCAGTCAAGAATTGACCATAATCCTAAATTTTCTCAGGATCCCCCAAAGATTACCAGCACCCTCAACCAACAGGAAGTAGTCTAGAAAACTATGCCCACATTTTCAAAAAAAAAAATGGGTTATGGATATGTATTATCATTTGGGGGAGTTGGTTACAAGCTGTTATTGGTAATGGTCAGGAAAGAAGCTAAACAAAGCAGATTAGATTTAGGGATCTTGTTCTGAAAAGAAAAAGGGGGGATATAGAAATGAAAGGATAAAAGGGTAGATTACTGAGTCTACTTTTATCAAAAAAAAACCTATTATCTTACATATTTTACATTGGTATGGATTTTGGTTTATTGATACAAATTTAAAGTTAATTTTGTTATACTGTATATTTCTACTCTTGTTTAGGGTATTATGTTTATGCAGCTCATTTAAAATGTAATATATAATTAAGAAATACAAATTAATAGTCATTTATAATAGCAAACTTATAGTTATGTTAGGTATGTTTTCAAGGTCATGAAGAGATATATTTCATATAGATAGGCAATTGCCAAACACTTTAAAGACCTACAGAATATAGCATTTAAAATTTCCATTGTTTTCTTTATTGCAAAAGCTAGACATGCAGGCAAAGAAAGCTCCCTTGCCTCAATTGCTGACAGTTACTGTCCAAACTGGACCAGTAGGATGCAAGAAAGGTGACTGCCAAACTTTGCCAAGACAAGGTAGAACAGTCCTTCAAAATTCCCTGATTCACGGGAAAGTCTGTCAGATATGCTAGGCCTGTAGACAAGAGTTGGATGCCCTAATGTTAGATAGGAACTTTGGGTGACTATCTAGGCAGCTTGAGGTCCCTGTCATTAGGTAACATTTTATCCTTCTGGGGTTGTTAATGGAGTTGAAGACTAGATAGTTATAGATTTCTTTAGTTATGATAAAAGATAAATTAGGTACAAAACTTTGGACTACAAAGATAAGATAGATAATGAAGTATTTTCTCTAATTTTGCCAAATACAAATAGACTGGATATTGTAACTGTAATTCTTACTTGATAACTGTTTTTGTTGTATATAATTTTACTATGTTAAAGTTAAAAGTTTCCTTTTAATTAGATAAAGGGGGGGATGCTATGGAATAATCTTCTTGTACACTGTTAAGATTTGTCACTCAAATTGGTTTAATAAAATGCTGATTGACGAGTAACCAGGCAGGAAGTATAGATGGAGTGACCAAACTAAGGGTGATGGGAAGGAGAAAGGTGGAGTTCAAGAGTCTTGGACAAATGCAGGGAAGCAAGATGAAAATGCCATAATAAGAAAAGGTACCAAGCCATGTGGCTAAACACAGATAAGAATTATGGGTAAAGTTAAAAGTAAGAGTTAACTAGTAACAAGCCTGGGCTATCGACCAAGCATTTACAATTCACATTCAGCCTCTGAGTTGGTTATTTGGGACCAGGTGGTTGGGACAGGAAACATCCATTTATAAGAAAGCCTTAATGGAATATAATAAAATTAGCAAGAGAAGAATGCCTAAACACGCTCTATGTGTCACTAGAGTTTGCTCACTCATCTATTCACCAAATGCTCGCAGAACAGCAATGATGCAGCCAGCACTGTTCCTGGTGTGGGGTTGTCAATCGCTGCCCTGAACCTTGACATCCCAATAGGAAAAGACAAACAAGCATTAAGTGTGGCAGGCTTCCCAAAGTGGTACACAGCCATCCTGGCATTCACACTTACATGTATTAGAGCTCCTCCCTTGTGTGGATCTAACAGACAATAAGAAGAGGGGTGGGCATTATCTAAGAGATTAGATGGTAAAATAGCAGTTTCTTTTTTTTTTATAAAGATTTATTTATTTATTATGTGTACAATGTTCTGTCTGCATGAATGCCTGCAGGCCAGAAGAGGGCGCCAGATCTCATTACGGATGGTTGTGAGCCACCATGTGGTTGCTGGGAATTGAACTCAGGACCTCTGGAAGAGCAGTCAGTGCTCTTAACCTCTGAGCCATCTCTCCAGCCCCAAAATAGCAGTTTCTTGCTTACACACTCTCTCCCTCTCTCTTGCTTGCTTGCTGTGGTTAGGCCCCCTGTCACCTTAGGAGGCCCACTGTGGACAGGCCCTATAGAAGAAGAGGCAGGGAATGGGAGGCAGCTTCCAGGCCCCAGCTAGCACCAACTGAGGCCCTCGGATGAGCAGCCCACAGAGAACAGCACCTTCCCATCAGCCACACAAATGGGCTTACAAGGAAACTCTTTGCAGTGGGACGCTGAGGAGACTAAAGTGCTGGCCGACACTTTGGTGCAGCTAGAAGGGGCCTGGGTGCAGCTCTATCCAGATGCCTAACAGACAAAAGCTGTGACAGTCAACACTGTGTTCAGACACTGAGTGATGGAGTGAATATCTTACACACTAACATATAAATGATCTCTTCAAAAGATGCCTTTCAAAAAAATGTTGGAGAAGAGAAACAGAAGTGAATTTTAAGAACAAGTTTAATAAAGGCTTACATATGAATGTTTACAACTGCACAATTCATAAAAGTCAAAAGGTAAAAACTACTGAAATGTCATGAATTAGACACTAGAAAAACAAGATGTAGTATATCTGTCCAATGGAATATTATTTAGCCATAAAAGAAAATGAAGTACTGGTACATGTACAACATGGACAGACCTAAAATACATTCTACTAAGTGAAAGCACCCAGCCACAAAACATTAGGGATGTGTCATGGTCATCTAAAGTGTTCAGAAGAAAATCTTTAGAAACAGAAAGAAATTTCGAGATTCGCTAGGCTACGGGAAGGAAAAGACTAACAAAGTGAACGTGCAGGACCTTACTGGAGGGCAACAGAACATTCTGAATCATGATGGTACTTGTGGAAATCAGCCAACTGACTGACAGTCACGTAAGTATACAATTAAAATGTGTAAACTTTATAAAACATATCTCAAAAAGTCAATACCAAAAATTGGGGCCGGACATTGTTGAAAATACATTAGCAGAAAATGGAAGTAGGAAGGGTATTCACCATTGTGGGGGGGGTTGGGGGGGGACACGACACACAGATGCAGAAACTTATGCCAAGTGCCACGGGCAGGAGCATGCATAGTGTGCCTGCACGGTGCAGAGGTGTAATATTGCTGGACCCCAGTGTGACAGAAGTAGAAGAAGTAGTAAGCGGATCCTGAAGGAAGGAAGGAAGGAAGGAAGGAAGGAAGGAAGGAAGGAAGGAAGGAAGGAAGGAAGGAAGGAAGGAAGGAAGGAAGGAAGGAAGGAAGGAAGGAAGGAAGGAAGGTGGCCTTACAGCATCCAGAGTTCATGCTACCACTGGACAGAGTGATTGCAGCTTTCACCTTGGGGAGGGGTGGTTATATGAAGTTTCTGGGCAGAGGAGGGTCATAATCTGCTTTGCATCTCAAAATGATCACAAAATGCAAAGAAATTACAAGCAGCAGCTAGAGCTGGACATGGTGGCCATCCTTGTGATCCCAGCACTCAGGCAGGAGGATTGAAACGACTATGAGTCTGACGCCAACCTGGGCTGTGCAGCAAGTCCTAGGCCACTCTGAGCTATATAATGAGACCTTGTCTTTAAGAAAAGAGTTTGAGGGAGTGCGCACGAAGGCTCCATATACCCAGCTGTATCCAGAACAGCTGACCTCTCTTATCTGACTGGGGCACTGGAAGAAGGTGGAATTTGTCAGTGTCTTAACCTGTGGCCTGCCGGCTACCCACATCAGGACCTGCATGGAGGTATAGAGCAGAGGCAGTCCTCAGGCTCTCACGCTGCCTTCTGAATATAGCAGACTGGGGTGAAACCAACTTCGCACACTTCTCCTGTGACATTCTTAACAAATAACAAACCTGATAGCCATTAAGTCCTTCTCAACCTCTACATCATGACAAAGCACACAGGTGACCTAAGCCATCTGTATCTGAGGACATGGTTAGAGCTCACTCGACAGGGACATCCTAAGGCTCTTGTCTCTAATCCCATCACAAAGTGACGTCCCTACCTCTCAGCACTCACCCAGTTGTTTTTCTTCCCAGCATAAATTTCCATGTTCTCTCCATACTGCGGCTCTTCCAGGAGCGTCTGGTACTCAAACATGAGGCGCGAGCTCTCGCGGAGGCGGCTGCATTGAAATTGGTGGTACTGCTGCACCAGCTCCTTCACCACGAGCAGCAGGCACTCGGGGTTTGAAGGGTTCCAGGAGGCCAGGTTCTGCGGAGTCATAAACGAGGACCAGTGAGACACAACTTCATACAAACCCCTCGTCACAACTGCACATCAAGGCAGAGGAAGGCAGCAATAAAAGCCTTCGAGCGAGACTGTTCCTGCTGGGCTGTGCACTCAGAGCCGGGGCGCTAATGAAGAACAAAACAGGTAGTGCTAACATTGAGAAAGCGAATTCACCTGAAAGAATAATTGTGACCCTGAAATACTGAATTCGTACTTTATTCTTTTGGGCTCTTTGCTTTTAACAAGCACTCTATTCTAAACTCAGCATTCTATGCAAAAGTAAATTAATTCGACATCCACAGACCATCTGCATCTATAACACCAGATGTAAATAAATGCTCCGCAAACAACAGCATTTCACAGAAATATAAACATAATAGTATCTGGGAAAGGATAGGAGTGGAGAAGATACAAGGGAAAATACATCAGGGAAATGCAAGATTTGGAGGGGGAAAGGAGGAAATGGAGGAAGCGCTGGTAAGATCATTCATTCTTTCCACGGTGTGTGCTCAACGTGTTGTCTCCTGTTATGTATCAGCCATTGGTCTAGACAGTGAAGAAAGTAAGCCTAGTCCTTTGTCAACCTGAGACTGTGTAGCAGTGAGGACTACGGTCACTGCCCAACGACCTGTATAGCTGAAGCCATGGCCTTCCTACTAATACTAAGGCATCAATGGTGCTCACCAACACTTCTGCAGAGTAAGGGAAAACATCAGCACAGTGAAGAGACACGGGTAGCATCTTCATATGGTCCTGAAAATAGTCTGATGTCACAGATGTCTGAAGGGTCCCCAGGGATCTGCAGACCCACTGCAGAACCACCACACTACACCTCATTCTTTTAAAGACAACCTAAACATAGCCCCTACCTAAAAGAATGAACAAACATTAAGGAATGCATTCACAAAAAGGAGGCCAATGCCCTCGGTACCCATGGTTTCAACATTCATAGATTCAACCAACTGCAGATTAAAATCATTTAGAAAACAATACGTTTGTACTGAACTGATATTTTTCATTGTCCACTATTCTCTAAACAAGAGAAATAGCTATTTACACAGTATTTATATTATAGGCATCCTAAGCAAGTCATAGATGATGTGCACAGATGACTACAAACACCATATCATTTTATACAAAGAACTGAGCAACTGCAAATTTGGGGATCCATGGCATCTCTTGGAACTGATTTCCCAGAGATACCCGTGGACAATGGTACTTTGCTCTATTGAGTAGACCAATTTACAGGGAGTAGATGGGAGTGGGGAAGGAACGAGGCATTCCTTCACTGATAGGAGGGATTGGGCTAAGCAGACGCTCGCAAAAAGAGGAAGGAGCAAATGCTTCAGCGTCCTACAGTAACGTAGGCAAGGATATAAAAGTGATTTGGTCAGAAGAACACAGAGTCCTGCATGGCAAAGCTCTTGACCTTGACAGCCTGAGATTCCTTTGAGCTATTCAAAACCTCATTCAAAATATTAACAGGATGTATGAACACAGACCAGAACTGAAAATGGACCACTCCAGAGAGCTTGCTATGTGTTTCCTTCAGAGATCACTCAACACTTATAAATAGGAAAGATGATGACGTTCTACCTTTTAGTCAAGTATGCCTTCTCAGGCTGCCTACAATACTAAAGCAAAAGGAAAAGCTTTAGTCACCTCAATTTCTTCTTTTTAAACCTTACTTTTTTCTTCAGTGTTTAGAAAGCTTTGAGCCCATATCCATACAATAAGAAAAATTGTGAAAACATATTATCTGGCAAACATCTGAGTAATTTGAATTTATTTCAAGTCATTCAACCTAATTGTTAAACTCACAGTATAGACAAGCCAACCAACATGTCCTTCCTGTTAAAACACAGCCTCCCAATACCTGGAAATGCCTCTGACCTTGACCATTCAAACATACTTCACTGGAAACCACGCCCATCAGTGCAGGTTTAGACATGCTACACTAGATACAGATTTGTCTCCTAAGGCTACATGACCAATTTTGCTAAATGAGCCATGTTGCAATCATTTTATCTAGAAGAGGAGAACATAAAAAATATAGACAGTTTTAGTCACGCCCTAAGACTAAGTCTCCTGAAGACTAAGGTGTATTTTAAAAACCATGTCTAGGCAGGGCGGCGGTGGTGGTAAACGCTTTTAATCCCAGCACTCAGGAGGCAGAGGCAGGCGGATCTCTGTGAGTTCGAGGCCAGCCTGGGCTACAGAGTGAGTTCCAGGACAGCCAGAACTGCAGCACAGAGAAACCCTGTCTCGGAAAACAAACAAACAAACAAACAAACAAACAAATGTCTAGAATATAGGACACCGGGCTTTCTAATTCTCTTGAGTAGTAAATAGAGCAGAATGCCCAAACTTTGGTCAGGGAAGGAGGCACTGGTATACATTTTCAAGACTCTTTACAAAAAAGGAAAAAATAGCTGTGTCTCTAATCACCAAGTTCTGTTCTACTTTATTTTTGTTAATGAACCAAGGAAGAAATCTGAAATGAAGATGGCCATGAACCAGGGGCGCGGGTCACATAATATCCTAACAAAAAAGAACATTATAATGGATCCTGAAATGAAGAATACAAAATACAGCTGAAGAAAATGATCAACTCTAGTCAAAGGAGACACCAAAGAGTTAACTAACAGTTTGGAAAAGGAACTTAACTCATCCTCACTAATCTCTGTGACACAGTTGGGACTGGGGTGGGTGGGGCCGGGGTCGGTGGGGCTGGAGTGGGGTGGGGGTGGGATGGGGTATGGATGGGGTGGGGGCAGGGCAAGGGTGGGGATGGGGCAAGGTCGGGGCAGTTCTTTTCAGATACTGCTTAACCAATGGGGTTGGGTAACTGCTGATATTCAAGTGCAGAGAGCAAGTGAGACTGTATAAACGTAGAGCTGCCCCCTTGCCCCCAGCGAAGCCGTGTCACAGACCATGTCACCGGAATGGTAATTCCCTGTCCCTACTCTAGCTACGCTGTCCAGCTGCCCTCTATGAGGGATACTCCAGCTTAAGTGACCCCCAACCTGCCCGTGTTTCTTTTCTCATAGTACACTCCACTGAAATCAGCAGCCTCACAGACAGCCCATCAATCCTCAGCTCTCTCTCTATCTGTGCTTCCTGCTGTGAGCAAGCAATGAGTCACAGCAGCGTCAGAGGCCTGGCTCACCGGCTAGTCAGGCCTTACTCAAACCATATATTCACCATACTGAAGCAAATTCTGACAGGAGAAAATAGGGAAAGCTGAGAAACAATTACCACTAGTCCGTGCCTTTGAGGAGATTCAATAGGAAAAAAAATTAACACGTGAGATGTGCAATCATCACTGCCTAATAAGGGGAATGACATCTCAGAGAAATTTCTCTTTCACAAAAATAATTTTGTGATAAAATTTGTCAGGAAGAGAATGGTGTATAGTAAAAAATATTAGAAATATAGCAAGGAAATTACCTAAAACTTGCTACAAATCCTGCCTAACGTTCTCGCACAGGAGGAAATCAAAACCAAGGATCAGCATATGAAAACTATGCAACCTTGTTAGTAATCAAAGAAGTGTGGCTTTAAAACAGGGACATGTCATGACGTCATACACAATGACAGCAAGTCTCCCTCCCAGCATTAGCAATCACGCGCCCTACCCAAACACAGCACCCTTACCCACACAGGGACTCCTGTGGACAAACGTCTGACCCTCCTCGGGTACCCTGCAGATCACATGGCTTTGCCCACTCTGAGCTTCCTGTCTGCAGGACACAACTAGCCCCAGATCATTTGAGCTCTACAAGTTGTTTCTCCTTTCCATGTGACACTCTGATTTATCTTGCCCCTCATATAGCATCCCAAAAGTATGAGAAACAATGCTTATATCTTAAAGTAGCCAATTGACTAGTAAGAGTGAGGGTATCACTTAATGGGTGCTTTAACATGAGGGAATGTAAATACTCCACATAAAAACCATATATGCACAGAAAAAAGTTATCAACTGATTTCTCTAATTGAAAGCCATTTCACAGCTTTTTTTCCCTCATTACCCTATTCTCCAAAATTTCCATGTATGTATGAATATGTTTATGTAGAAATGCATTTAACACATGTCATAATGAAAAAAAAAAAAAAACAGGATAAGCTACTTCACATCACCTGTGCATGGTACTGGGGACTGAACCCAGGGCAGGAGCATGCCACGTATCAAACAACTTTCCATCTCAACCTTGAGGAACCCATTCTTTTGTCATTTGTCATTTCTGAAACCAGACTTCAGTTATCTCTTCCAAACACTTGAAACTTAGTGGGTTTTGGAGAAAAAAAAAAAAGTAGCATCACTTAACCCTAAAAATGTAACATTTAGCATTAACATTGAACTTGTTATTGCTTCAATTCCAAGGCTTACAAAACACTTTGGGAATGTTAGTGCCATATGCTCTAGTGACATGTATGGCCTCAGTGGTCTTTGGAAATGACTGACGACGTGTTCATTTCTAATAGAACAGGAACTGAACAAGCAGGAACTGTTTAAATGTCAGCTTGGGGGTACATACAAATACCAACAAAACTAAAACTGCCATTAGCTTCTTTGTAACAGAACCATGTCACATGTCAGCAATGAAAATCTCTATCATACCTTAACATACAAATAATTCTTCAATTTAAAGAAATGAAATGATCTCAGACATCTCTTCATAATTCCTTCAAATACAACAAGCTCCTACTTTCTTAAAGCTAATGCAACATGAATATGGTGCAGATGACAAGAAGGAACACTAAGGAAGAAGCTTTGAGTCTACACACACACACACACACACACACACACACACACAAACACACACGTCTACTACCTGTTCACACAACTCTTGAAATATTTACATAGTCCTGCAGCTAGCAAAAAAAACAAACAAACACAGACCACAACACTGTGATCACATCCCGGGTTGGTGACGGTGTTGATTGACAGTTAATATTTGGGGTCTTTACTCTTGAGGAGATTCAAGCACTAAGAACAAAAGAAGTACTTAGAAGGGAAGAGAGCACCGTGTACTCTTGTAGCACACTCACAGCGACAAACGTTGGCAGGCAAGAAATTAAACAGGGCAGTAGTTCCATGCGCCTAGTAGCTTTATTTTCAAATATTCTAATAACTCTCTAGTAGGCAGGGCTTATTGTGTCAGAGGTTCAAGACTGCTGTCGTGACATTTGAAGTTGTTAGCTACAGTTTTTCAAAGCCCAGGTGGAGCTAAGTAGAAGAACATACAAATCTCTAAGATCTAAACAAATAGTTAAGCAGATACCAATAAAAAGTCATTTGAGGGATTAATGTGCAATAATAAAAAGTAGTCTTAGAGTGTAGGGAAGTTAGGCTCGAATACTCAAGAAGAATGGCTGCAGGCAAATGGAATGTGTACTGGGAGAAGGTGGCTCATGACCTGTACTCAGTAGCCACTGCCCAGCCATGACCAGTGCGAGAAGGAAGCACCCTGGACCTTCTAAAGCAGCATGGCCAGAGCTCTCCAAGGTTCTGATCTGCTTCTCAACCAAGAACCAACCTCCCCGAGTCTGTGTCTGAGGCTCCTTCTAAAAAAGATTTATTCATTTTATTATCTTCTGTGTATAAGTGTTGGGTGATATTTGGATTGTGTTCTGACAAATAAAGCTTGCTTCGAGTCAGAGGGCAGAGCTAGCCTCTAGTTAACCATAGAGGTTTGGAGGACTGTAGAGAGAGGGACAGGAAGTGGTAAGGCGGGGCTGATTTGGGATCTCAGCCCTTTTGGTCAAAGAACAGAAGAAGTAGAAGTCACTGGTAGCTGCTCCCCTGCTTCTCTGATCTTTCAGGTTTTTACCCCAATATCTGACTCCTAGTTTTTATTGATAAAATTAATTAAGTTTATGTATCATATAAGTGATTTGTATGCATGTGTTTTTTGCTTCATAGAGGTGCCTGATGCCTGTGGGAGTCAGAAGGGGGCATCGACCCCCTGGGGCCAGAACTACAGCTGGTTGTGAGCCACCATATTGGACGCTGGGAACAGAACTTGAGTTCTCTGCAAGAGCAACAAGTGCTCTTAACCAGTGAGCTAACTCCCCAGACCCTAAAAGGAATTTATTTTAATGACTTGCAAGATGGTACCCATCAGTCCATTGCCTGGCCTTACAGTAAAACAGTAGCCAGCAAAGTCTTCTGGCTCCTAGTGTAATATGATCTTAACTCTAATTTCCTAGTGACATGCAGCCAGAAGACAATATCATGGGGAAAATATACAAACGTCTTAATAATGAGAAGTAACTTTTCCATGTGACTTTGTGATAATACTAACAAATCTCATAAAAGAAAACACAAACAGAAGAAAGCATAAGTCTGAACTTGGAATGCAATCTCCTAGCAGGCTTATCCAGCTATCTGGTCAAGTGAAACTTCCAAGTACCAGGAGTACCTTCTGGGGTACCTTCAAATATCTACCCCGAGATGATGTAGTGGTGTATCACTCTAGAGGTTCTCTCTCATCCCAATTTTGGTCTAGACTATCAGAACCACTAGTGCTGGAACACTGTCCTAATGTCTTCTATAAGCAAGCAAGCCTTAATTCTAAAATATGAGAAAGTACACCAAAATTGTAGCTGTGGATCCACTTAGAAAATTCAAAAACCTATATTGTCCCTCCTCACCCATCACAACTTGTTCTTAAAAGGGGACAAGCCCACACTGATCCCCAGTTCAACTGAATCTCTAGGACCACACATCTCACTTCTAGGTTGTATTTCTTTCTTCAGAATTGATGGTAAATAGGAAGAAACAAGGGTAACAGGGTAGAGGGAAGAAGTTTCTGAGAGCACCTCTTGATCCCAGGAAGAATCAAGGGTAACAGGGTATGGGGGGAAGAAGTTCTGAGAGCACCTCTTGATCCCAGGAAGAATCAAGGGTTACAGGGTAGGGGGAAGAAGTTTCAGAGAGCACCTCTTGATCCCAGGAAGAAACAAAGGTAACAGGGTAGGGGGAAGAAGTTTCAGAGATGACTTCTTGATCCCAGGAAGAATCAAGGGTAACAGGGTAGGGGGAAGAAGTTCTGAGAGCACCTCTTGATCCAGCCTCCCTCTCTCTCAAATGGCACAGGAATGAAGGGAAAGGCAAGTCTGCCCTCGAAGAAAAAGGTCCATCAGCATCCTTCTTCTATGGACGTTCTAACCACCGAGAGAGTGCACCCATCCTTTTGTCATGTGAAAGAGCACAAAACCAGCACACTAACGCTCCCAAATACAACATAAGCACCCTGCAGTATCGACTGAAGCAGAACAAAGCCCATCTCTTCTACAGGTGTCACCTTTTCCCACACAATTGTAGCGTCCTATCTTTTAAGCATGAGAACAGGTCAAGACCAAAACACTCATTTTATACCTGTTTCTCAGAGAAAATATGAACTAATGTTGGTTTTAAGTTTAATGTCAGACAAAACACCAATATAAAATTTGACTAACGAATCCTCAACATGAAAAAAAAATTCATTTTCCAGCACAGGCTGGCTGAGCCTGTGACACAGGTCTGCTGTGTCACCTGGCTGCTGACGTCACACACTGCCCTGCCTGGGCTGCTCAGACCTGGTGGCAAGGGCAGAAAGACAAGTAGAAATGTGACTGCAGCTTGACTCGAGTGTTCTTCCTGAGGACGCACTGAATCTTCCAGGTTGCTCGAATACCATCCAGGGATGTGATTCTCAAGGAGACAGCTTGTTACTGCTTTTCCTGGCTGTACTACAAGAAACAACAGTGTGAGCTTATTTTAAATTAATGTGTGCTTCTGTGTTTCTTTACAAGAAATTAACTGCAATCGTTCAGTTAAAGCAAACACTTTGTGTTTCACTTTTCATTATGAAACGTCTTCAGGATCCTCTCAAACTTAGGAAGCTAAAAATTCCCAATTTTAATTACCAGTTTCCAATGTGGAGGAAATTATTTCAATCACAATAAAAGACCTTTCAAGCTTAGTTGGCCCTGTGGGGCAATGAGTGTTTTACTAGTGAGAGGGTTCCTAACCATTCTCTGATAGCAAGAGTGTTGTGATAGAGTGTGTCTTTCTGTCTCTTTCACGGAGACTTTACAACAATGCATCACACAGAACAAGACAGAAAGCAACAGCCTCAACCAGCTTGTTATTTATAACTAGGAAACATCTGCAGGCCGACACCTGCCTTCCGTCCTCTGCCCTAAATGACGTTGCTAGTTAGACCCGTCCCCTGTGCTAGAATGACTTCTTCTGGACCTCAGCTGAGCATCTTGGACTTCAGTCCAGACCTAAAGCACTTGCCAGACCCTTCTCTTAGTCCAAATCCCACATACAGACTTTCCCAGTCAACAGTGACCTGGTCACACACTTTGTGTATCTATGAACGGGGGAACGATCTGAAAGGAAGTGATTTTGGCTCTTTTTGTTATAACAGGAACATGCAGCTACAGGAGCCAGAAGGAGAAAGCAACACAAGGCAGATAGTTAAGGAAAGGAGGAGACACAAATACTGCATAAGTTCTAAGAGCTTTCATTGTCTTTAGGTTTTTTTCTTTAAAAGTCTAGCATGCATATGATGTAAAACTCATGCATGCATATGATGTACATACATACACTCAAGCATACACATACACATCAAATGATTAATAAAAAAAGACTCTAAACCTTAGACCTTGGTCCACATAATGACCATGACACAGACACGTAGTAAGTTTCCACTCACTGTTTGATGTCCAACATCAAATCTCTCTCCTTCTGCAAATACTCACCCAAAGTTCCTTAAGAAACCACCCCTGCCCATTCTTAGCCATGGACCTGGACTAAGAACTATCAGATAAAATTCTACAGGTATTGACTCCCCAACCCAAGTATTTCCTATGCACCCAGTCTCAACGACTAATTCAGCTCCAGTCAAACTAAGTAAGATAAGTGGCAACATGAGCTGGCCTACTGAGAAATGAAGGCGTGCCTTCTTCCCATGGTGGGGATACAGTATGAACTGGCGTAACTGTGCTGTATTCACAGAAGCAGGGCGACTGAAGAATTACGTGCTTATGGGGAATAAAGGTCAACACCCTACGAAGCAAAGAAGAAGTGGAATAGAAGGAAACTAGGTTCTTCAGTGACGTTATTTCAGCCACAGACCCAACATTATCTTAAGTCCAACTCCGGCCTTTTAGAATCCTATGGGCCAATGAACTCCCTTTACTGTTTTAAGACAATTTGGATCAGGTTTCTATTACTTGAAATGAAGAAGAGCAGAAATAAGAGGAGGAAGAAGAACAGGACAGGGAAGAATAGATACACCAAAACCGATACTGCTGTTTTGCCTTCTCTAGGGGCAAAGGGAGAGGTTAGAAACTCTTACCGAGCCACGTAACTGTTGAAAAGCCTTTAACCTTAAAGTACAGAGTCACTTTTAGGAACTCATGTTTTCTGCCAGAGATAAAATCTGAGGATCTTCTTCCATTCTAAGGGCAGAAAATCTACAAAAAGGATGAACGTATTTTCACTAACCCTCCAAAGCTTATAATCATTTCTGCTATGGGAAAAGTAAACAAAAAGGAAAGAAGGAAAGCAGAAGGCTACACTTTTATAAAGTATGACTCACTTAGTGAATTTAAATTAAAATATATTGAAATAGGTAGCGAAGATGTTCCCCATCCTGGAGTTCTTCAAGCACCAAGAAGGTATTTGTTTCAGTGGGTAATAAAGCAAGACTTCCAAAGGAGCCAAGAGACGCACTAAAGGATGTAAGGAATGAACTGGTTGAGACCAGATGAGGACACTTTGATTACTGACATGTAACTGGGGCCATATATAACCATCTGCACCTAGCCCTTCTTGAGCACAAAGCTTGGAGAGGTCTTCACTGATTTCATGGTCCTTCACCCAGGAGATATTTTTACCTTTGCTCTACTTGACTGGAACACGTTCAGCACGTACAAGCTGTCTTGTGGTTATCACATGAATGTTGGCTATATGCCAAGCTGGGAATGTGTGCCTTGGAGCAGAAAACCTTTATATCTTCTGCAAACAATCTCTCCCCAGAGACTTGAAATGGGCCCCACAAAGCAGCCGCGGTGACTGCACTCAGACCATCTATCAACTTAGCAATGCATAGTCAACGCTGTTTAATGAACTGTCACTTCTTCAGACTAGTCACCCCTCACCAGGCCCCAAACCCATACCTTACCATTTCTTTCAAAGCTGTGGTGACCCTCACAAAGAAAAGCATTTGTCCAATGAATCATTACACATTTACCCAGTCCAATTAAGTGCTTCAGAAATCTTAGGCAGGCTTTCTCATTCCAAGGTACCAATGTCCATTGCTATCAATCTACCACCAATCAAACAGAATAGGGTTCCTTTTCTCAACAATCACCATTTCCCTTTTAAAAAAAAATCTCTGTCACGTATAGCGGCCATGCTGGATGCTAATAATCACAAGTACAGTGGAAGCAGAAGAATTCAGTGGTCAAGGGTGTCACGTCTGTCTTCACTAACCGAAACTACCTGATCTCTTGAGACAAATGGGATAGCCTCGGGTGTCTTCAGAACAATGTGCAAGTATCTTTAAAAGGCAGGCTCACAGGTCCTACCATTAGGACATGGATTCAATGAGCCCAGGATGATACCTACACTTTGGGCATACAGAATCTATTCTGTGTTTCTGAGCCATAGTCAAGCATTTAACAGCAAGGTAGAAAATTGAATCATCTTTGTAACAAATTGTCTTATTAAAGGCTCAACTATTTTACAGCGATTCCTTAGACCCTCATATAAGTTCCACTGATGTCATGATGGCTTGACTCTCCCTTCTAGACTTTTCTACAACTTGTCCCACGTGTTTCTCAGGAAGTAAGAGAATTTGTCTATAGATAATGTCTCTGACAATCAAAGACTTCTGAAAAGTATTAACTCCTGGAATCCAGGGCTACCTAAACCTGGGGGAAGGGAGGGAAGTGGGCATGATATATTTCAACCATGGAGAAGCCAGACACGGTAGCATATACTTACAATCCCAGTAATTGGGAGGCAGAAGCAGGAAGTGAGTTGAAGGTCAACTTCACCTCTGTAACAGGTTCAAGGCCAGCATCGTCTACATGAGACCCTGTCCTGGGGAAGGGAGAGCCCTTCCTACTCTTGCTGGTTTCTGCCTCTCCCACAGCTCTTTATTTTGCTCAACTTGGCACCTCTTCCCTCTTCTGCCTGGACCTGGAATATCTTCCAGGCCTCTCCTGGGACCCCAGCATTCCAGGTTTAATACCATCTATGCCCCAGGGGGAAAAACACCAACGATGGTGTGATCATTCTTAAATTGGTCATATTTATTTGCATTTAATTTTAAATCACCATCTTTTTACTCAAATATTTTTGTGATGGCTCAAATAATATTAAGGAATCACGGAGCATTTATAAATTGGCAGACGTAGCCTGCAGACATGCTTTCTTTGACCTGCATAGAATTTTTATTTAAAGATCTTTAGACAAGGCAGACACACTTCGGCAGGTCACAGTCCTCACTAATTCTCACAGCTGCCATATCACCTTCTTCCCTCATCTGTGTGACTTGACCGGCCCCTTCCGATGTCTGAGTTTATAACCCCTGTGGTTAAGGTTTTAGGACATTTCCTGAAGAGATGACTTAGTTCCTGCCATGGTTCCTTCATTTATGTTACAAGCAGTGGGTGTTTATTAGTTTTATGTTTGCAGAATACAACAGAAAGAATAGTTAGACTTTCTTTGTGATTAACAGTGAAACAGAAAGCTTTCTGTTCAATAAAGCCAGTAATGTTCACACTACGTGACTGATTGTCTGGGTAGCAGTTACTAAACACCACTTTCCTTCAGTGAGATTATTTTAAAAAGTATCTGAGAACAGAGATGGTATCTTACTTATCTCTGTGTTAAATAGCCTGGCTTTTACAATTTACATACTTATTTTCAAGAAATGACTACCACAATATATTATAAGCTAATATAATAAATTTCAAGGGTCAGTAAAGATACTGAATCATTTGAGCCAAGTTTATCGAGTGGCCATGAGCAGACGTTGACAAAAGAATACTGGACAGTAATTTTGAAAATACAATATTGCAATATGACTAATTATAGTCATCAATCATTAAAAATTTAGGCCATCTTAAAAACAGTATCTTTCAAGCATTCGAAGATATAATTTCTTTTCCAACGCTAGCACAAAAATAAAGTAAGAATGCAAAAAAAAAATTAACAAAATAAAATGAAATATCATGGCTCAATAGAAGGGTACAAAACAGCACATTTTCCAGTTCAAAAAAACTGCATGAGATGTTGGTCTTCCTGTTTTTCCTAAACCTTCTAATTGTGCTTCCAGAAAACTCCCAAGCATCTGCCTCTATGGAGCTTATTCTTCGTCTTGGAGCTCTCACAAGGAAATAGAGAGTACACTGTGCCAGGATCACTGTCTTCTCCAGCCAAAATCATTAAGTCTTGGAGCCAATTTCCTCTGGGTAAATTTGATGAAATTCCTTCCATTTGCAGCTTCCTTACTTAGTGGTAATGGCTGCACATGTCACAAGTCAATATATATGTACATGTGTTTAACAATATACATTATTTATTTAACGGTACTATGTATATCAGTGCACCCAGGTAAACATACATCTATCTACGTGCTCACACATAAATGTACAGTTCCATAATGGTTCCTAGAATCTATTGATGTGATTTTTCTGTGACTACTATTTCTTAATTGAGACACAATTCTCTGAGATCCAGCATTACTCTGGAACTCAGCATCAACCAACTCTTCTATGCAGCTACAGGATAATGAGAAGGTTGGTTAAAAATAATTCTAATGCTTTGCACAGTCCCTTAAGTGCTTCTGAATCATCAAAGAAAGATCAAATTAGGTTCTATTTTAGGGTAAGGGGTATTTTATCAAAATTCAATTATGTTTTAAAACATGGTGATCCATATATAACTTATACAGTAAATTTTTATGAGTCTAAATATTTTATTAATTGGGCTAACCTTATTTCCTATTTACTCTTAATAAAATAAAACTTGTAATTTTATGTCTCTCATTAATAATATGAATACATTATATACATTATTAACAAGGACTGCAGATTAAGCATAACATACATTTTCCATCACCGTATCTAATTCTTCAATCCTTCAACTGCCAGCCTGTTGATTATCTAGTTGCTGTAGAACATAAACTGCATTTCATACAATTCATGTTTCTTCATGGACGAAGGTCATTTATTATAAGACTATGTGATACAGATACATTTTTTAAATAGTGAGGTCATGGGGGTTAAGTAAATAGAACTGTTATAATAAATGGTAAGGATACTGTACTTTTATCATCCTGCTGCCTCTGGTAATTCTCTTCTTTTATCACACACACACACACACACACACACACACACACACACACACACACCTTATATGCTACAAGAAGTATTACTGCAAATTCTAACCTATGGCATATAATAATATACACAATTGCCTAAACAAAAACTAAGATACATCCATGTCACATATCTCTTACAATAGCCATTTTACATTAAGTCAAATCTCTAGTAAGGGGAGGGAGGGAATTATTTTTTGTTTATAATTATGAACCATAAGATAGAAAATTAAGACATATACATTCAGAGAAATGAATGAATGTGCTAAATTATACCGTGAAGGACATGGTTAGCAAAAATTCACTCTGTTGCAATTTTATAGGATGAATTATCTTTTTTCTTAAACTACAAATTGCAAAGAGAAAAAAATGAAGAAAACATCTAAGTTAAAAAATACTAGAAAAGGTAATAATCAACACTGTATAGATCTTGGTTCAAATAATTAGAAATCTGAGCATTGACAGGTTATTTGAAGAGTCAATGTATTTCAGATAAGAGAGTATTATTTTGGGTTATAATTTCAAAAGGATACTTTTTTAAGTACCATAATGAAATATAAGTGAAATGGTATGTTTGGGATTTGATTCAAAATAATCTGCCAGGCAACAAGTGGGTAAGAAGATAGATAAGACAGAAGCCTTGTGTGGTGACAGAAGTCTGGCAGGTGACAGGGCCATGGAGTTTCATGACACAATGCTTATATACATTCTACTTATATGCATGTTAAAATCTCCAAAAGACAAAGTCTCTTCATAAAAAGAAACTTGATAGGTAAAATTGTTTGTGTTTTGCTTTAGTTTCTACACACTATGCTTTGATGTCTAGACATGCCTAACTGAACATTTACAAACGGGATGTTAAGGGTTAAAGGGCTCTTACTAATCTTCATTCTTTAATCTGACTAAAAATACTCTTAATTTGTCAAACCTTCACTAATCCTGAACTACAGATGTTGTAAATGACGGGATGGGTATTCAACACAAGGCACCCCAAGGCCAAGTTCTCAGCACAAAGGACATTTACTTGCGCCCGGAGCCATGTTTGCCATGCTTGGGCTGGCTAGAGTCCCTTCACTAACCATCTCCTAGGGCATTATTTCCTTAGAAAGCCAAACTTTCATAAAGCATGCTGTGAAAGAGCACAAGAGTGTAGATTTGTATTTTAATTGCTATAAACAAAAGGCTCATAAAATTACTACGGAAAAAGGAGGAAGGAATAAGGAAGGAAAGAGAAGGGGGATGTGCTCTAGGCTTGCTTTAGGAAATCAGGCACTGGGCTACTGGCTGATATCTCAAACGGGAGTGTCTCTGTTTTCATAGGCAAAGACTTGATTTATTTGTATGTTTGTTTTGCTTCTGCACTGTGGTTTTGAGACAAGGCTTCATGTAAGCCATGTTTCTGAACTCTTGCTCCTCAGCAATCCAAAAGTCAATGTCTGTAACAGCCATTTTATCTTTCTGTTATAATAAAATGCTTGTAATTCAAGCTGAGCAGATTTAATGAGTTTAGAGGAATGGGAATGGGATGAAAGACAAAAGAAAAAAATGGCTAACTTTTAAGTTTTAATAATGAATTAGTTTTAAATAGTAATTAAACTCACTGGAGTAAATTTTACTCTTTAAAAACACAATTGCCAAAGGAGTTAGTCAAGATAAGCTTCATGTCAGCATGGACAGCATCGTTACATTAATGAAATTAAATGGTTTTTGTTTTGTTTTGTTTTTTGTTTGTTTTCCAAGACAGGGTTTCTTATGTAGCTTTGGAGCCTGCCCTGGATCTCACTCTGTAGACCAGGCTGGCCTTGAACTCACAGAGATCTGCCTGGCTCTGCCTCCCGAGTGCTGGGATTAAAGGTGTGAGCCACCGCCACAAGGCAAAATTAAATGTTTTTAAAACATGCCTTTAGCCAGGCAATGGTACCACACACCTTTAATCTCAGCATTCGAGAGAGAGAGAGAGAGAGAGAGAGAGAGAGAGAGAGAGAGAGAGAGAGAGAGAGAGAGAGGCAGGCAGATCTCTGAGTTCAAGGATGGCCTGGTCGACAGAGCGAGTTCCAGGACAGCCAGGGCTACACAGAGAAAACCCTGTCTCGAAAAAACAAACAAAAAAACCCAAAAACAAACAACAACAAAAAAATCATGCCTTTAAGCATGCAAATTATGTTATAACAATCACTACTCTTACCAATTATTTTCATTTAAATGCAATGTTTGTATTAACTCTTTAAGAATCTCATACATACATGCAATGTATTTTGACCAAATTGACACCCCTTAACTCCTAACTCATTTGATTTCTGATCTCCACCCCTTCAAACTTCCTGTCCTTTTTTGTTTGGTTGGTTTTTTTCTTCTTCATAACCCATTGACTTCGATTTGTGCTGCCCTTATACTTATGGTGATGGGCCATCCACTGGCATAGGTGACCCACCAGGACTACATCCTTCATCCTCTGAGCAGCTATCAACTGCACTCGGCTACACTCCACATCGGAACGCTAACTGGCTTGATCTTGTGCAGATGACAAGAGAGGCTGTGTGTGAGTAGTGACTGCAGTGACTCCTCTCTTGTCCAGAAGACACTGCTGCAATCCCTGACCTCTGACCTCTGCCTCTTACAATCTTTCTGCCTCCTCTTCTGCAATGGTTCCAGAGCCTTGAAGGGAGGGGTGAATACTCCACTTATGGCTGAGCAAACAAATTATTGTTAATCTCGTAAAGGACTCCTTTGATTTTAGATGTCCAAGAGACTTTATTTTTCTGAGAGAGGAGACAGGCTCTTATTGAATTAGTCCAGTTTGCCTTGGATTCACTCTGTAGCCCCAACAGCCCTTGAACTATAAGCCTCCAGCCTCAGTCTCCTAAGTAGCTGAAATTATAGGCCAACACTCAGCCTAGCTAGTCCATTTTAGAGAGACTCCAAGTAATTAGCTGCCCCTCTTTGAAAAGTTCTATAATAATCCAGACTTCTACTTCTCAATCTGTCTTCTTCATGAATGTTCTTGAACCACATTCAAGAATATGTATTAAATGTGTTGAATGTTTTGCTTCTAATATTATTATAATTCTTGGGAACTTAAAAACAGGTTTTGAAAAACATATACAAGGTCTACTGAGTCACTGTCGGTTCCCGGATCCAAACCATGCTGCAGCTAAGGGATTACATCAGACCAGTGTAAGGGTTGAGCCACCACTTCACTTTGCAGGTTTCAATATCTTGGCTTTCCAACGCTTGTGTGGGGGCTGCAGTTTGGCATCAAATTCTCAGCCGGATGCAGATAATTCCTCTGAAAAAATGTTTTTATAATAGCTAAGGATTTTTGCTTTTAAAAATGTTAGAGAAAGCATACATTATATCCAGGTTCAATTTTTATAATACTCTTTTTTCCTTTTTTCATGTGTTCTCTCTCCCTGAAGCTAACCCAAGTACAGCAAGCTAATCCACAAACACAAAGACTTAGTAAGTACAAAAGCTCACTTCTCTCAATAGTCTAAACGTAGTATCAAAAATCAAAACAATCTACTTCAATTACAACAGAGAACATAGGACTTTTCTGAAAACAGCCATCTGCTAGTCTCCATAGTCAGTTCCATGCCGCCCTGGATCTTTTTTGCCTCTGTGCCCCATTTTCTTTCTGTTTTCACAGTGAAATTGCTGCTTTATCCATTCCTCGCCATAGCCTTGTGGGACGGGTACTAATGCCATTCGGTTTATCAGTTTTCGAAAGTGTAACAACAAAGTTCCATATCCAGAATAATCTACCTGGGGCGGCAGAGTTGAGAATGCTGGAGAGGTCTGTGTCACCCAGTATTCAAGCTCACTACTCGCAGTTCTCAACCCTGGTCATATACTAGAATTGGCATTCCGAAACCACTGAGGCCCATGTGGGATGCTGCTGGTGGTGACTGTCAATTTGACTGGACTGAGAATCCCCTAAGAGTCACACCTCTTTGTGTGGCTCTGAGAACATTTCCAGAACATCAGCCATGAGCAGAAAAATTGACCTAGAGTGGGCAGCAAATGGTCCAGAATAAAGGGATCTGAAAAAAAAGCAACCTGAATGTGCCTGCCTCACGTCCTCTAAGTATGCCTGCCACTGCCATTGGAGTCTCTGCTTCTTCAGCCTTCCAATGTCACTCAAAACCAGCAACACTCCAGAGAACTTAAAGGCCTCCAGCTGCCAGGACCACGTGCCCTGCGGTGACACCAACCACAGTAGGCTGGGCCCACCCAAATCAATCATTCTCATTAATTCTAAGAGACTACAGATGCCAGCCCAAACTACTATACCCAGCAAAACCTTCAATCACCATAGAAGGAGAAAACAAGATATTCCACAATGAAGTCAAATTTAAACAACATCTATCTACAAATCCAGCCCTAGAGAAGATACTAGAAAGAAAACTCCAACCCAAAGAGGTTAACTACACCCATGGAAACACAAGAAATAAATAATCTCATACCAGCAAAAACAAAAGAAGGCGCGCAACAACCGGGGAGCCTGTATGGGCCTGATCTATGTCCTCTGCATATGTGTCACGGTGGTGTAGTCTGGTGTTCTTCTAGGACTCCTAACAGTGGGAGTGGGGTTGTCTCTGACTCTTCTGCCTGCTCTTGGACCCTTTTTCTCAGACAAGGTTGCCCCTCCGAACCCTGACATGAGGGCTTGTGCCTAGTCTTATTGTATCTTGTGCCGTGTTCAGTTGATGTCCCTGGGAGGCCTGCTCTTTTCTGAAGAAAAACAGAGGAAGAGTGGATCTGGGTGAACGAGGGGACTAGGAGGAGCGGAGGGAGGGGAAACCACAAGTGGGATGTCATATATGAGAGGAGGAGGAGGAGGAGGAGGAAGAGGAGGAGGAGGAGGAGGAGGAGGAGGAGGAGGAGGAGGAGGAGAGAGCGCACAGACATACCAAAAGGCCAATCTGATGGAAGCAATTCCTCAACTGAGGTCGCCGGTTCCTAGGTGACTCTAGCTTGTGTCAAGTTGACAAAAACTAACTGATACACATAATGAAAAATAAAAAAGTGAATAAACAGCTAAGGAGAACTAATACCCCACACATGTGAATGCTAAATAATTTACATACACAGTCTGCCCTGGACAAGACTGCATCTTACTCTCTACTTAAGTGTGAATTGTACACACTGAGACTCTTACAAAACACTGCAGCAATGAAGTATGAAATCTAGAAGTATCTTGAATCAAGTGGCCAAAGTTAAGATCAACAACAAAAAGTCACATCAAGAGTGTATATACTCTTGATATCACGTGACAAAAGTATTACTGAATGTGCTAGCTAGTTTGGTGTGAACTTGACACAAGCTAGAGTCATCTGAGAGGAGGGAACCTCAGCTGAAAATATATCTCCATAAGATCAGGCTGTAGGCAAGCCTATTGGGCATTTTCTTAATTGATGATTGATGGGGGAGTGCCCAGCCCATTGTGGGTGACGCCATCCCTGGGCTGGAGGTCCTAGGTTCTATAAGAAAGCAGACTGATTGCAAGTAAAGATAAATGGACTAAAGGGTAAATTTGTTTCTCAACAGGCCACACTAGAACTTCTACAAGATTTCGATCTTTCTCTCTCTCTCCTCTCTCTCTCTCTCTCTCTCTCTCTCTCTCTCTCTCTCTCCCATTTGTTTTTGTTTCTGTTTTTCTTGTTTCTTCATTTTGTCTAGTTCTTTATTTTTCTTTTAAATTTGGTTTTGTTTTGCGGGGAGGTTGCAAGGGCAGAGAGCAGACACGAGGGGACGGGAGATAAGTGGGATCAGAATGCATGATGTGAAATCCACAAAGAATCAATAAAAGTTCAAAAAGATAAAAAGAAAGAAAGCAGGCTGAGCAAGCCATGAGGAGCAAGCCAGTAAGCAGCACTCCTCCATGGCCTCTGCATCAGCTCCTGCCTCCAGGTTCCTGCCCTGCTTGAGTTCTTGCCTTGGCTTCCCTAAAGCAGCTATGATTCAGGATACATGAGCTAATAAACCCTTTCCTCCCCAAGTGGCTTTTGGTCATGGTGTTGTTTTTCATAGCAGAAGAAGAGTAACTAAGAAGCTGTGTCATTGAAGTCTTATAGCCAAAAGCCTCACCATGAGAAAACACCAGATAAATCCCAACTGAAGGTCAGTTGCTTAACCAGACCAGCTACTCCTCAGAACTACCAAGGCCAACAAGAACAAGGAAAAGTACAAAACCTTGTCAGGACCAGGGGGAGCCTAAACAGGAGAGAGGACAAAATAGAATGTGATAACTTACATGGATCCCACAATCAAAAGTGAACACAAGGAAATGGCTAAAGATCACGGTCCAGGCTCCAGCTAATAACAGTGTATCAATATTGAGTCACTATTTGTCACAAATACACCATAGCACTGTAAGATATCAGGAATAAGGGCAACATGTGGGGTACACAGGAGCTCTCTCTAATATCTTTGTAGTAATTCTGTTCACCTAAAACCAAGTGCTTATTTAAAAAAAAGAAAAGAACCGTTCTCTCATATGACACTAAAAGCCAAAAGCATACAACAAAGCAAGTTAGTTACAGAACCAACCTTACAACCTGAGGAACAACTAATTCAGAAATGCCAAAGGAATAGAATCAATGGCCACCCGCACATTTGTCTTTAAAATTACATAAAAATTTGATCCCTCTGAAAAATTAATGAATTCACATGAAGTTCATAACTACTACTACAAATATATTTAACAAGGAGCTTAAAAGTAAACTCATCAAAAACAATTCTGAGGAGACGCCAGCCTGCCATCCAGGGAGCAGCATGTAAAGGCAACAGGTAAAGCCACGGAGCATATAGATTAACAGAAATGGGCTGAGTTTAAGTGTAAGAGCTAGTTAGTGGTAGGCCTGAGCTAACGGCCGAGCAGTTTAATTAATATTAAAAAAAAAAAATTCTGAAATCTTCAATACAGTGATCTTGGAAAAAGTAAAATTCTTAGAATATGTACATCTCACAAAAGCTTGAATATGTAGATAAACCACACGGGGTGGGGGGATTCCAAATCTGTGGTAGTTTCTTAAATCACAGCACAACACAGTTAAGTTACTGTATAGACCTAGCTACCTAAGTTTCAGCTCCAGGAGCCCACACAAAGGTAGAAAAAAACAACTCCACTGTGATATCCGCGGGCCTCCACACATGCACTGTGGCATGTGCACCACCCCTCCACAGGAACACAAAATAACAACAAACAAAACAAACACCTTTTAAATCAAAACATAAACCAGCAATGAACACCAATAGCTTTAACATTATGGTCTAAACCAGGGTACTTAACCTTTTTTCCACTTGAGATCTTTTTCTTGCCTGAGAAATTTTTATGGGGTCCCCAGTATACATGAATATAAAATAGGTCTACAGATCAAAATTTTACTCATAATAACTCGAAAAGGAAATCACTTAGACAAACCACTGGTATACATACAGTTTTATAAAATTTATAAAATGAATGTTACCACTTACTTAAGATGAAAGCAAAGTCGACACTAATAAATAGGTGTACTTGTTTATTTTTACATAAAGAACTAAATCTTGGCTGAGTGATGCTGAGGATGTAGAAACTCTTTAATGTTCTTCAGAGCTGATCGATACTTTGACAATTAAATTGTCAAAGCTAAGAATGCCGCTTCATATAATTATATAGCACAAAAAGGGCAGAAGAATGTTTAGGGCCATTTCTGTCCTAATTCTTAGCCGAAATTCATTCAGTAATTTCTGGTGGAACTCAAGTCAACAGCTCAGCATGGTTTATTTTTTGTTTTGTTTCCCATCAACATTCTAACACAATATAAAGATATACTAATTTGAGCCGGGCAGTGGTGGCGCATGCCTTTAATCGTAGCACTCGGGAGGCAGAGGCAGGTGGATCTCTGTGAGTTCGAGGCCAGCCTGGTCTACAAAGTGAGTTCCAGGAAAGGCGCAAAACTGCACAGAGAAACCCTGTCTCGAAAAACCAAAAAAAAAAGATATACTAATTTGATACTTACATGATGAGAAATGACATTAGGAAAACAAAAGTCTTTATTTTCTGTATTTCAATGATTATATAGACACTGGATCTAACTCATACCACTCTGCAACAAGAGGTCTCAGGCAGTATTTGACACTGCAAAGTATGCTAACACACTCAAATGTGGAGTACTCCTGCCGCATAGTGAGAACCAAGTCTGCAGGGAAGTCATGAATGCAGCGGACGGTTCGGATTCAGTACGTGTTTGATGATGAGTGTGACTCACAATTTAAGGAGCTGGCATCTAAATATCTCGTGTTTTTTTGCCACAACCTAACTCTGTAACTATCTGCCTGTGCAAACTTTATTTAGAGCAAGCTGGTTTGATGGACACTTCTAATATGTCACTCTTGCAATGTGATGTTTCTCCAAAGCTTGTCCCCCTGCCCACAATGCTATCAACCCCCTCAATCTCCTAACCCTTGCTTGACAATCCTATCAGTCTAGACTCAGCTATCACTAATTTATCAGAATTCCTATAGCATTAACCTAGTATCTGTCTATTAAATACAAAATCAAACAAACAGAAAAAAAACCCTTTTGTGTATACTTGCTAGGTAATAAGTAAGTGCTAGGAGAGCCTAGGACTAGTAAGATCATAGGCTCTGCCCTTCAAGTGCCCTTGAAGTTATAGAGAAGACAAACCAATAAACAATTACTAGAAGAGTAACACTACTCAGGTGAGTAAACTCAGCTATCGCCATACAATACGCTGCAACTTGCTACACCAGTTTTTACCATTTAAACCAAATTGCTCCTATTTTATCTTTATAAGCATTTTCTTAATGTATGTATATGTCTGTGAGCCTGCATGCATGTATGTGCATCCGTGCATGCAGGAACATAAGGATGCCAGCAGAGAACCTTGGATCCTCTGAAAATGGAGTTACAGGCAGTTGTGAGTCACCATGTGGGTGCTGGGAACCCAACCCAGGTCCTCTGATAAAAGAGCAAATGCTCTTAACCACTGAGCCATCTCTCTAGCTCCAAGCTTTTCCTATTTAAAAATAGTCCTACTGAAATGTGCTTTCCCATCTCAATGTGATACACAGTAGTCATGATCAACTCTGATACTGTTTTACTAAAACTCCACTCCTTTCCAGTCTTAAGAGAAATAGGATCAATCCCAGTTGACAGACATGACACTTAAAATGATGAATTAATATGTGACTTTTTAGTAAGTTACTAGCCATAACCAACCAGTAGTTATTTATTCGTGGCAAGAAAATGTGAATTATGAAATCACAAGTAACCACTGTTTGTTTTGTGTACTTTTTTTGATTCTTTGTGGGTTTCACATCATGTTTTCTAATCCCACTCATCTCCCTGTCTCCTCACATTTGCCCTCTGCCCTTGCAACCCTTCCCCACCAATCAAAACCAAATTTAAAAGAAAAACCAAACCAAACCAAATTTAAAAAAAGAAGAAGAAGAATATGGTCGTGGAAGCTGTCGTGCGGCCCGCTGAGTCACACAGTTTACCCTTTTGTCCATTCGTCTTTACTTGCAAGTGTTCACTGCCGTGAGTCATTGGTCCGGCTGGATGTCCAGTTTTTGCTACACCGCAGATAATGGACTTTCACTGAGGCTCCTCTTGGATATCCTGTTGTTGTCTTATGTTAAGAGCTCCCCCACCGTTTTACTTCAGCGTGTTAAAGGACTCACTGTTTTCCTAGAGTAACAAACTTAAAGAAAAGGGAATTCTTGATGTTGATAGGCAACGAAGTGCTCCAGGACTTGGGTTAAGTCCACCGGAGAAAGGAGTGAAACCCTTATTTTCCTGGGGAGCCACTAACAATCAGAAGCAGATCAAATTATTCCAGATAGTTATACTGTTGTACTGGCTAGTTTTATGTCAACTTGATAAAGGTAAAGTCATCAGAGAGGAGAAAACTTCAGTTAAGAAAATGCCTCCCTAAGATCCAATGTAAGGCATTTTCTTAACTAGTGATTGATGGGGGAAAGTTCAGCTGATGGTGGGTGGGGCCATCCCTGGGCTGGTGGTCCTGGGTTCTATAAGAAAGCAGGCTGAGCAATCCATGAGGAGCAAGTCAGTAAGCAGCACCCTTCTGTGGCCTCTGCATCAGGTCCTGTCTCCAGGTTCCTGCCCTGCTTAAATTCCTGCCCTCACTGCTTTTGAGGATGAACTATGAGCAAAATAAACCCTCACTAAGATAACTTTCCTAGAAGAAATGCTTAACAATATATAAAGTTTGCAAATGAAAAGGTATGGAAGAATTTAAAGGATGTATGTGCATATGGCATAGACAGAGAAAACACCAAGAAAAAAGATAAATTCTAAAATGTTAAGACTCAGCTCTACAGTGTTTGGGATCATTGAGGGGTTTGTATGTCATGACACTTATATGAATTTTACATGTCATTAATAATACAAATACATATCCAGGAGTAGTGGGGCACAACTTTAATCCCAGCACTTGGAAGGTAGAAACAGGAGGATCTCTGTGAGTTCGAGCCAGCCTGGTCTCAAGTTCCAGGACAGCCAGAGCTACACAGTGAGACCCTGTCTCAAAACAAACTAACACATAATAATAATAATAATAATAATAATAATGCATTATCATACTATAAACATCGAACTCTTGAGAGGAGTTGTGGAGGAGACAGGAGGTGATAGAGGACACAAAGAGACACAGCTAAGAAGGATGTGGCCAGCCCTCATAACTGTTCACTGAGCGTCCTTTGGAAAAGAGTATTCATGAGCGGCAATGATTTATTCCCAACTCAGTAACTCATTTTCCCAAAAACATTTTTACAAATTCAGTCAAGTAAATCAAAACTGACAACATCTGCTAAATGTTTTATTTGCCTTTGGATTTCAAAAAATAACTTAGTTTGCCTTTTTCCATTTGTCTTATGGGAAGCAGCATTTTTAAGGTACCTTGTTTATACTTTCAAGACGCTCTGTTTCTCTACAACTATATTTAAAAGTCTTGTTTACAACACATGCTTTCAAAATTATGTGTGTGTGCATATTAACAGTCCCTAATCCACAATTGGCTGTGATAGCAACAGTTTTGGAGAAACAGATAAAATCATAAATCATAGTTTTTAAACCAAGAGCCCTTCACTATCTTCCTTAGGGAGGACATTTTAAAAAGGAGAAAAAAAGACACTAACTTTTTTCCTACCTCATAAAGGATATCTATAGCTAATAAGTTAAAATAGACAGACAAAAGTACTCATAGACCTTCACAGACACAAGTATCACAGACCTTCATAGACAGAAGAACTCATAGACTTTCTCAGAGAGAAGATCTTCACAGACAGAAGTACTCATAGACCTTCATGGACAGAAGAACTCACAGACCTTCATGGACGGAACTCACAGACCTTCATGGACGGAACTCACAGACCTTCATGGACAGAAGAACTCACAGACCTTCATGGACACAAGTACTCATAGACCTTCATGGACAGAAGAACTCACAGACCTTCATGGACAGAAGAACTCACAGACCTTTATGGACACAAGTACTCACAGACCTTCATGGACACAAGTACTCATAGACCTTCATGGACAGAAGAACTCACAGACCTTCATGGACAGAAGAACTCACAGACCTTCATGGACAAAGAACTCACAGACACAAGCACTTTCTGTTGCATCAGCACATAAACCAATTTCCCATCAAAATGTCTAGTTATTTTTTCACACTCACTTTGGTCATTTACTGACGGATCCATTATTATAAGCTGCACTCAACTCAGAAGAAGCAGAGCTGCCCTCTCTAAACAGAGTCATTACTTGACACCAGGAAAATCCACTGGGACTTAAGTATGAAGATTTCTATAATAAAAGAAGTACACTGCCATGGAACCTTTTTTATTCTTCCAAGGCTTGGCCAACACTTTGATTAGCATCTTATCTAATTAACTATAGTTAACTCTGTATTCTTTTTTCTCTGTGTGGATGTGTGTACATGCTCATGCCGGGAGTGGGTGGGTGTGCAGGTACAGATATAGGCATGTGGCAATCGGAGAACAACCTCAACCTTTCTTTTTCTTGGAGAAGGGTCCTCTGGTATCCTCAAGCTTTACTGAGCATAGTAAGCTAGCTGGCTAGCAAGCTCCACAGGTCCATCTGTCTCCAGCTCCCATCCCAGCATCTCTGATGTAAGAAGTCCAACCACTTCCCCTTGCTTTTTATTTGGGCTCTGGGGACCTGAACTCAGGTCCTGTGCTTTGAAGACACATACTTTACAGACTGAGCCATTGCCTCAGCTCTAATTCTGTGTTCTTACCAACAGGGTGGGTGGAACTCATGGTCGACTCAAGTCTTTATACATTTATACATTTGCTTTGAAAGTAAAGGATAAAAATGACATTTTCAAAGTAAAATGACATGTTCTAAAATAAAACTGACATGCTTCCTCGTGGGCTGTGGTGGCTTTGCACAGATTTGCACTCTGAACAAGGACAACCTGAAGCTTAGGCACAGCCCGGATACTTCTCTGGAGCCATCCGCTCTCTGTAGAGGCGAAAGCTGGTGAGACAGAGGACCTCAGAGAAGAGCTGACTGCTGCAGCCACGTCACCCAGAGCCATGTGCAAACTGGCCCTCAGGTAGACTGGGATCCAGCACTGCCCAGCCAAGTGCTGCTGTGGTGGCTTGGGGAAACCAGGACAAGGTCTGGCAGAGAGTGGAGAGATCTCAAATAAGCAGGGAGTTCCCCTCAAGACTTTGATGACTTGTGGTACAGCACAACACTGTTGAAATTTAAGAAAACTCCTCTGTGAAGCAGAGCTATCTGCAGTTATGCAAGACAAAATTGAAAATGTGGGTCCCCTGGGGGTAAAGATCTATACTGCTTGTGTGTTTAAATGGCTGATGAAAATTGATTTAAAAATACATAGGCAGCAAGGCATGTAGAACTGTCTCAAAAGACTGATCACTCCAGGCTTCAGGAATGACCTGAACAGGCTACTTCACAAACCAAAGTGGCCCTGCCTCAACTATAAACCACCCTCACTCAGCAAAGGCTCTGGCTTGGAATGATCAGCTGCCTATCAGCGAGGACAATTCTGTCTCTGTCTCTCTGTGTGTGTGTGTGTGTGTGTCATGGTCTCTCTGTGTGTCTGTCTCTCTGTCTCTGTCTCTGTCTCAGAAAATGGCATCCTCTGGAGCTGCCGCCATTTTGTAACTTGAATATCTGGTGTTTACGTCAACTACAAGAGCTACCAAACACAGAACCACGTGACTGATAAGGGGAAAAGGAGACAAAACATATGCTCAAGGATATCTCAGATATTAGAGTGAGCTCACAAGGACTTGAAAAGAAGCATGAGTGAGAAAATGAAGAAGACTCTGTAGACATGGAGGAAAGATAAATTCACCAGAGAACTAGATGTTGTAGCAAAGGATGAAATGGGAGAACTGAAGGCAAGCTGTGACTCACACTCAGGAGTGCCCAGGAACACTGAGGGCTGAGAGAAGCATCTCAGCAAGGCTCGGAGCGCCCTGGCTTCCCTGGCTTCGTGCCCAGAGAAGGGTCCAAGATGAGGGTTTGCTCGCCGGGTTCTGGTTAGGTATGCTTTTTGTTACAACATTAGCTAGAATAAAAATGACTTATTTCCCCATCTTTAAAAAAGAAAAGGATCAGATAAAACTGGAGACTAAAGAATGTTGTTCTCAAAATGAAGAAGTCATTACATCAGCTTAAGAAAACAAACTAATAAACTGGGAGATAAGCTGGGCGTTATCTAAATGTGCTCACTCATTTTTCACCGCTCACCTCCTCTAGCCACTCTTCTGCAAAGCAAGGCAGCTTTCCTTTGCTAGCCCAGGCAATGGCCAGCCTCTCCACACAGTGACATGGGAAGATTGCGGGCACAGTAGAGTGGGGAGCTTCGCGTCCTGAACACAGACCTGGCGGCCTCTCCATCTGGCTCCGATGGCGGTTATGGCACCCTGCGGTGCCCACTGGCCAGCTGTTTCACTGCACTGCACCCACCTCATTTCTACTGTCCGGCCCTAAAAGACCCAGTGGGCCACCAGCATCAGCTTTGGTTGACAACACCCACAAGGACGGTTGCCATCTTCCAGAGGGCTGTGGCCACACCTTCTTCCAACAAATAAATGCAAATTGTGGATTTGTTCCCTATTTGTTCCTGGGCCACAATAGGGAACAGAAAGGGGGTTTTAGGTTTGTTCCTTTGGGGGCACTCTCCTTTAGCCTCAAATAACTGTCTTCCACACTATTAGTCTTGTATTCCTTAGCACTCTCTTGCTTTGTTCAGTAATTAACAATTCTGTATATTAAAGGTTCCCTATTTAATTACTAGTGTAATTTCTATCACCGGACTAGACCCTGACTGATAGACTAGGAAAGCTGAGAAATCACTAACGGATCTATCCCCTACTTACAGCCAAGCAAGTCCACACTTGGTTAGGTACCATCAGGAATCCACGTCGCTGTTACTGAGAAAGGCAGAACATCCACAGCAGTGCCGTTCACAACAGCAGCAGATGAGAGGTGAAATCAGCCCAAATGTCTATCACCAGAAGAGATAAAGAAACTGTGGCGTGCTAATACAAGGGAATACTATCATCAATGAGCATGAAGAGTCACGACAATGATGGGAAGAAAAACTGTATGGGAGAGGGAAGAGAAAGAAGCCAGACATAATCAAACAAAATCATTTGATTTGATTTGATTTGTATGACCGTCAAAAAGGGTAAAATTAATACAATGCTATAAGCCAGTATAGTGTTCACTCTTAGGTGGGTGGGCCTAAGAGATGGAAGGGAGTGTGAGCAGAGCTTCCAGATGTGGGGAATGTTCTATTTCCTCATCTGGATCCTAGTTCAGTTTTTGGAAACTCACCATGCTCATACTTTGGACTTGTGTTCTCTTCTCTGTGTGTTATTCATCACTAATGGTTACATTAGTCTTATGAATACTCAGATGAGGGGTTAGGGATTTAGCTCAGGATACAATGCTTGCCTAGCCAGCATACAGCCCTGGGTTCAGTTCCCTAGCACTGAAAACAGTACAAATAAACAGACACTCAGCTGATATGTCTCTAATGTCCTAAGGCTTACCATGCATGGACAAATTTGCAAAAGGTCCTTATCTTGGTTCTCACAGTAGACATGCTTATACTTCCCTCCCTACACTCGCCACCCGACCATGCAAATCTCTTACTTATCTGTCTTAAGCACATGTCCAGCTTGAGGGTCAAAGATGAATCCTTTACAAGTCTCAAACGGCACATGAAACCGTAGGAAATAAAGCTGAGAAAAATGAGAGTCTTCCATGTTAACAGAGGTCCAGGTACTTGGAAGTATGCAGGTTTTCTACGCAACTGATTGGCATTTTTCAGTAGTATGATATGCAGACCATTTCAGCTCTGTACATTTGACGTGTATTTCAAGCACACAGGGGCAGGTAACTAACTACCTTATAGGAACCTGTTCAAAGAGTGTCATTTTGTAGACAGCACTGTGAGACGCCACAGAGGAAAAGCAAGACGGCTGAACAAACTGGCATTCCACGTGAGTAGAACTGCCCATGGAGGACTCAAGCAGTCAGGGGACACTAACATCAGCGGCTCTGGCCTCACGACCCTGAAAAGCTTGTCCCTGGCACTAAGTCACCCCGCCTTCACACCAGGAAGTCACAGCACTGTTCTCCCATCCTCTGAGAACTGCCACGTGCTCTTCACATTCAGATTTATGATCCAACTTCCCTCCTTTATGCAACCTCGTTTTGAATTAAAATGAATTATCATTATTACTTTGGGGAAAAGAATTTCAAAACAGCCTTGGAGGCGGCTGAGCATACCACAGAGTGGTGCAAGACTGGGCTGAAAAGCAATACTTTAGGAGTTCTGGTAACTGATTTCTGCCCTCCAAATTTTTCTAGCACTACAATTTTTTCCTAATATTTTCTAATTATATCAAAAGTCTACATCCTGGTTTTAGAAATCAGCAAAGTTATGACTACATAACCTCAAAGGAAACTTATTCCTCTAATAAGCATGTCCTATGCATCTCTAGCAGAAGCAAACTAATCTAGTCTCTGCTAATGTTGCCTTCCAGGCTGGGAAAGACACAAGCACAATCTCTACCCCAACTGTCTCAGGACTGTACTGTTCAACAATAAAAGTCCTGCATCTCACAATTACCAGTCTCGGGCAAATCAGGGGAGTTGGTCACCCTAGGAAAGACAGACACCAAATAAGCAACTAAAAATTACTGTACGGTAGTAAGTGAAATCAAGAAAGAGTGTGGTACAGGTCAGAGACTCTGTTACAGCTCTGAGTAGAGAACTCGCAGAAGGCATTTTTAATATGGTACCTGAAGGAAGGAGGGGCAAGCTATTCAGGTGCCTGGGAGACAGAGTTCAGGCAGAAACGAAATGAAAATAGCATGTGGCAAATGAAGAGGTCCTAAGACGTAGTGTGTTGAGCATGTGAAGAGGCCTCTGCAGCTGGAGGGTCAGCAGTCAGTAAAGAACAGTGTGGAAGGGAGAGAGATTAGGGAAGCTATTGGGTGTCAGCCACATATATCTGCCATCACTTAGTCTCAGCCCGCGATTTCCAACCTAGGAGAATATTCCTTCTCATTATAATGGAGCCTCTGCCTTTTTATTGAACATCTTTTCTTCTCATATAATATATACATATACATTATACTTGTGTATAAATCCCCTATTTAACTATCCCATAGGACTCCTTTATAACAATTATTCCAACCTTTATATAATACCTCAGTGTACTGTCTTCCTGTATCTACATCTTACCTCCCTAAAACTCAGCCTCTTTGAGTTCAAGTCCATATTATACAGCACTGAACACATGCAAAATCAAAAGCTACAAGTAGGTATGAAGTTCATTAATTTGCCTTTTGTTATTTTATACGCTTTTTTGTAAGTGCAGCCACCAAAGAGCCATGCCTCACACATACTATGACACATGGCCAGGAGCAGCAGAATGGAACATGAGGACAAAATGACCACTGGCAAAGCAGTCTGCAGTACAGAGCTATCTCTGGATCAGCAAACGCTCTGGTTAAGGTACAAAAGAGCAAACAGGAAAAAGCTCTCAGCAAAGAGCCCCCCTTGAAAAGATATCTCTAAATTTCCATGGCATGAAAAAGTTTCCATGACCAACCCCCAAGCCATCTAAACTCTCCCCTCTACAATGTACTGTTGGTTTTATTTTGATAATTTCCCTAAGCAATAAAATAAAGATTGGGGTCTATCTACCCAACTACCCATGGAACACACCTAAAGCCCAGGTCTCAGGTCAATCGCCTGGAGCTCTGTATCATAATTTTTAATTAATGCTAATTAAATGGTTTGATGAATGAATTATTACCTTATACAATATAAATCCATGAGGTAATCTTACTAGAATTTATGAGTGTTAACTTAAGTGCAACTTTCCATTACAATCTTGAATCTATTACTATGCTGTTTCCATTTCTGTCTTAGGAAATGCTTTAAGCTTCATTTTGAGATGAAGGGAAAGCAGTGTTACCATTTTATAATCACATCTCAAGGTCTCAAAATATGCACTGAGCCAGCTTCCCCAACATATTGGTCTGCCTCAAAAAGGCAGAAAAATGTTTTTAAAATGTGAAAAAAATTTGCTTGGTAGAGAAAAAATCTTACACTAAGATCTTACACTGTAGATGTCACAGTATATGACCAATATTTAAAAAATCAATTGTGTTTCTACATTGCCACAATATAAAACCAGAAACTAAAATAAGAAATAATTTTCATTTATAGCAGCACCAAAAAGAGTAGCTAAAGCATACATGTAAAACTCACACTCCCCAAATGACAAAACACCGTAAAAAAGAATTCAAGAAAGTGTAAATAAACGAAACGACATTCCACAGTGTTCCCAATTACAAACACTTGACACTACCCAGAGGCAAGAATGCCCAGAGTCACCTGCGATTCAGTACAATCCCTATCAAAATCCCAGCTGGACTCTGCAGACATTCACGAGCTGACCTAAAATTTATACAGCAATGCAAGGACCCACAACAGTCAAGACCGTCCTGCAAAGAACAATGATGGAAAAGTCCATTCCCCAGTTTCCAGACTGATTACAGAATCGATAAACACACACACTGACCAATGAAACAAAAGTAAGAACGCAAAATACTCCCTCACATCTACTATCAACTTAGGGATAATAAAATGCCAACAAGATTCAATGAGGGAAACACATCCTTCCTAATGAACAGTACCAGCATATCTAAATATCCACTTAAAAATAAAGCTGGGCATCAACCCCATACCATACACAAAAATGAACCCCAAATGGGTCAAATATCTAAGTACGACAGCAAAAATAATAAAACTCTTCAAAAAAAGTATTAGATTAAATCTTTATAATCTTGAATTAGGCAATGGTTTGATTATAAAACCAAAAGCACTGGCAACAAGAGAAAAACAGATAAGTTTAAATTCATCAAAATTTAAAACTTTTCTTTAAAGGACAGTGCCTATCGAGATAGGTCAGGCAGTAAGGTGCATGAACTCAGATACATGAGGCTATGAGTTCGGGTCCCTAGCATTTATGTAAAAGCCAAGCCCCACCCCATGTCCCTGTTGCCCCAGAACAGGCAGGATGGAGACAGTGGATCCAGCAGAAATGATGAGCTCTGGGTTCAAGGAGAGACCCTCTCTCAAAAAGTAAGGCAGGGACACAAGATGCCTAAGCTGACAGCTGGCCTCTACAAATGCACACACCGGCAAGCACACACATACACATGTACACACAACAGTACCTAGGAAGCAAAAAGACAATCCACAGAATGGGGGGAAAAATTCTGGCCGATCGTGTACAGGATGAAGAACTTATACCAAAAATATATGGAGAAAAAAAGAAAAAAAAAAATCAATGTACAAATAGGCAAAGGATCTTTTGTTTGTTTGTTTTTGTTTTTTGTTTTTTCGAGACAGGGTTTCTCTGTGTAGTTTTGCACCTTTCCTGGAACTTACTTTGTAGACCAGGCTGGCCTCAAACTCACAGAGATCTGCCTGGTTCTGCCTCTCAAATGCTGGGATTAAAGGCGTGCACCACCACTGCCTATCCAGCAAAGGATCTTAAGAGACATTCTCCAAAGAATGTCAAGAAAAACATGCAAAGATGCTCAAATCATTCCTCATCAAAACCCAAACCACAAGGAGCTACTATTTACTCAATACTACCAATAATGACTAACATGTATTAGTGAGGACCCAGAGCAACCAGAACACTTATATACTACTCTAGCTAGGAATACAAAATAGTACAACCCATTTTGAAGACAGTTCATGCATTTAAAAATTTACTATTTGGTCCTATAATTCTACTCCTAGGGATATAGCCAAGAAAAACAAAAGGATGCCCATACAATTTCAGAAGTTGCAACAACCAAAACATGGAAACAACCCTAATGGTTATCAACTGGCAAAGGAATAAATAAAATGTGATATACACATATAATGGAATATTATTTGACAATAAAAAAATAAGTGTGCCTAGTGAAAATAGTCAGAAAGGACTATATGTGTGTCTATTTCAAGACAGGGCTTCTCTGTGCAGTCCTGACTGTCCTGGAATTCACTCTGTAGACCAGGCTGGCCTTGAACTCAGAGGTCCACCTACCTCTGCCTCCCAAGTGCTGGGATTAAAGGCAGGCACCACCACAGCCTGGCTGAAATTATTTCTATTTACATGAAATGTTCAAAATAAGCAAATCCCATAAAAACAGAATACAAATTCGTGTGTTGCCCGGGGTGGGATGGATAGGCCAGTAACTGCTGATCGGTCTGGCATTTCTTTGCAGTATGATGACAAGATGCTGTAATTTGTGGTGACAGTTGCACAACTCAACAAAGAGATGAAAAACCACTGAATTAGTACTTTAAATAGGTGAATCGTGTGGCACACAAACTATGTGTCATAAAGTTGTTTTTAAAATTATCTACATATGTATGTACGTATGCTATCCCCTAAATAGAAAACAGTACCTCAGTAGAGCAATGTTGAGCAAAGGCAAAGGACTCTGTGTTATGATGTTACTAGACGATTCAGTCAGTGGTTCCCAGCACAGTTCAGACTGCTACCTATAAATAGCCCAGAAGACTGACAATCCTGGGGTTCTCCAGAGTACCTATTCTGGGTCTAGTGGTGAAGCTAGAATCGTGACAGGTTTCCAAATTAATCTAGCATGTATCCAGACTTGGAACTTGGGGCCACTAAGGCCTTTGTTCGGTGTCTTCCTGATTCTGGGGCGTCCGAGATGCTTCTGGCCCTAGTATAGATCCTAACATTCTACACCCACTGATTCCTTCCATGAAGAGTGTGAGCTGATGTCTCTTTCCTGCACCCATGTCCCTTATTTGACATGTCCCATGTCGCTTGTTGCGGAAGAGCCAGTTTAAATAAGTAGAATAAACTTCTCTAAAACTATGTTTCTCAAGCTGGACCATATTGGAGAGTTCACATTTTTCTTAACCATTATAATTTAATATGTTTTTACATTAGAAATACAGACATACCACAGAATCAGATGCATTTTTCTCATGAATTTTAATGATGAAGCCCAATAACTCAAAGCAAATTTCCTACTTGCCAAAGGACACACTGTGGACTGTGGTCCCAGATTGTAGGGGTGCAAACTCCCCTTGTATACTTGGTACTTCTGGTAGAAAATCTTGAGAAGTCAGGACTTTTCCCACCCCACAGGTAATAAGATGAAATTCCCTTTCATTCAACATGTAGACAAGTCAGCTGGGCTAGTCGTTCAAGGGAAGAGGAGGGAAGTCTGGGTTGAACACAAAACTAAAGACTAACCTATTAACCCTGAGTGACAAGTCCCTGGGGGCGGGATGTGCCTAGAGGAGAGGCTGCTGGGGGTCAGGGTTACAGTTTAGCCTGCCCTAGTGTTTCAACCAGCCAGGTATCAAGTGTGCACCTTCACAAGTGTGCACCTTCACAAGTGTGCTGTGACTGCCTCGCTGGCTTGTCTGACCCACTCACTGGTTCATGAAGTAAGCCTTCCTGAGGCTCTCCATCAATTATCACCAGGGAGAAAGTGCTCCCCTGAATTTGCAATCTTCCTCTTGGATCCAGTACACTGTTAGTTGCACACACACACACACACACACACACACACACACACACACACACACTGTTCATTTTCAGCTTATTTCTCAAAAGCATCTATGAGAACTTCACTCAGAAGAGTGGAATTACCATACCAGTTCTGCTACAGAATTCTATAAATCTACTACTAGAGTTCCTTCAGTACTAAAATAGAAGAGTGGAATACGATGAATCTTAGGGCCCTTTCTAGCTCTTAAATTCTCCATTCACCGAGCTTGCCAATACTGAAGATATACACTGTAAATTTTAAAGTCAATTCCAAAAACAGGCTGCGAACACTCTTCCTTATCCTCTTCATCCCAGTGGTCTCTCTCGGATTATCTTACGCTTTCTCTCTGCTGTAGATTTTATTTCAACACTGCTCAGTCTGGTCTTGAAACACATTTCCATCAGGTAGTTGTTGTTCTGTTCTGCCTTCAGTGGCTCTTGGCCAGCATTTGATGCACCCCACCAACGTCCCTGTGCTGGCTACTTTTATGTCAACTGGACACAAGCTAGAGTCATCTGGGTGGAAGGACTCTCAACTCAGAGAATGTCTCCAGTAGATTGGCTCATAGGCAAGCCTGTGGAGCACTTTCTTGATTAGTGACTGATGTGGGAGGGCCCAGACCACTGTGGGTGGCGCCATCCAATGGGTAGACAGGCTGGGGTGTGTTAAAGAGCAAGCTGAGCAAGTCATGAGCAAGTCCAATAGGCAGCACTCCTCCATAGCCTCTACATTAGTTTCTGCCTCCAAGTTCCTGCCTGGGGTTCTCACTCCATTCCCTGGATGACAGTTATAAGCTTATAAGGTAAGATACACCCTTTCCTCCCCAAGTTGCTTTTAGTCATGCTGTTTTATAATGATAGAAACCCCACGACACCACCAAATGCACCTAAGCTTTGTGGCTCTGTTTTACATGAACATACACCTCAGCAAATCTATCAGTGCCCTTTTCTCCAACACATCATATGAACCACAGCTACAAATTTACTTCAGTCATGCACCTACCTGAATTCTCTCATACTTCCTTCTTTCCCTTCACTTTTGAAGGCCAAGGACAAACATCACCTCTACACAGTTTTCTCTGAACATCTACTGTAAATTCTAGGACACTTAAGAGTATGTTTCTTTGGCATCTGGTGTACGTCTCCCTCCACTGGGCAGATTTCAGACAGGGAAGGACTCTACAGTAGTGCTTAGCTCACATCTACTGCAGGTGGGCCTCTCAATTTTAATATGGGGTAGATGCCAACCCTATGGCTTCTGAGAAAGCAGCATTTAACAAGAAAAGTTTTTTTAATCAAACAAAAGTTTATGTACAATTATTAAAAACCTTTCAATCCCTCTCCTGCCAATAGTATTCTCACAACTGTGTGAAATTTAATGTAATTCTTTAGGCTTCAGCTAGTACCTCACTGTCTTAGTTAGGGTTTCTAGTGCAGTGAAGAGACACCATGACCACGGCAACTGTTATAAAGGAAAACATTTCACTGAAGTGCAGTGGTGGCTCATAGTTCAGAAGTTCAGTCCATTATCATCATGGCAGGACATGGCAGCATGCAGGCAGACATGGTACTGGAGAAGTAGCTGCTACATGTTAATGTGCAGGAAACAGGAAGTAGACTGTCTCACTGGGTGTGACTTGAGATATATGGGACCTCAAAGCCCGCCTCCATAGTGACATACTTCCTCCAACAAGACCACACCTACTCCAACAAGACCACACCTACTCCAACAAGGCCACATCTCCTAACAGTGCCACTCCCTTTGGGGGCCATTTTCTTTCAAACCACAACACTCGACTCTAAATGGGAGATGGAGGAGTGGGAGACTTCCAAAGTAAGTCATTAAACCATCAAATAAACAGTTTGAATGAACCAAAAAATAAAATCCAGAAAACAAACTAAGAAAATAGTTTCAATCAACAATTAAACCTCTTTGAAGAGTATAGCTATTCCCCAGACTTGAATTTGGAAAATGAAAGAAAGAAACATTTAAACAAAATGGCACCCACTCTTCATCAGTCATGCAGAAAACCCAACTGTTAAATAAACTGTGTATGCTCTGACAGGTACCATGACCCCTTGCCCCTAATGGTAAGTCTTCTTGCTTTAATTCCAGAAATGTTGTATTTCGATTACAAGGTTTGGGTCTGGCTTAATACAAAACATTCAATCTAGTCTTTCCCTTGTGGTGACACTAAGATTACAGACATGAATGTCCACGTTTGTCACCTTTACTTCCCCAAAAAAGAAAAGAAAAAAGAAAGAAAAGCCTCCTAAAAAGCCAAGAAACACTATTCTAACCAGCATTTTGTTGAATGCTAGTAAACACTGGAAAACTGACTGCAGGCATGAACTGTCATATTGAAACAAAGAAAATGTCTTCAATGTGGCTTTAAGTTGAAGAAAAATTACTTCAATCAATACTGTAGAATTAATTTGAAATGGTCCCAAAGTAAAACTATGATGAAAAACCTCTCTTCTCCAACATACATGAAGAGTTGCATTTCTTTCATGAAGGTGGAAAACCACAATTGACTACAATTATCAAATGCCAATGTTGTTTTCTTTTCGACAAGGACCAGGAGAGTGAGCCTACAGTACTCACGTGTAGAGCAGAGGGGTCTGGCAGGAACTCGGCATCCTCTCCAAAGATGAAATCAGGGGGCAGCTCTGGGTACTGAGCATTGAAAATGATGTCCCCTGAAATGTAGAAAAGTGACAGGCTCTTCTTATTCCCTTGCAAATGGTCAAACATTCTGAAGAATGCATCAGAAAAACTTGAAGAAACTTATATTTAGTTTAAGAAACAAATCTGAAAAGTACTTTCTGAATGATTAATTCTTCAGATAAAAGAAGTGATATCCTCTTTGAAATTACCACCCACAATAAGCAATCAAAAAAGTGCAATACACTATGAATATAAATACCCTAGTGGGAAAGTAGAAGCAGCCCCATGCAACACACATGCTGATTATTTTTTACAGGAAACACAACTGTCCAATCACTGCCTGCTAATTAAGAAGACTTTACTAAAAACTGATTCTGTATAAACACAGTCTTTGCCTTGTAGAAATTAAACATGCATACCTCTGAAATAATGGAAAGAGCATCTGGCTTGACGTCAAATAGGCCTACTTATATTTTCAGGGTTCCCTAATCATTATTAACTCAGAGACCTTCGGAAGGCTTTGACCACTTACCCTTCAGTAAACAAGTGGTACAGTGGTACAATGGTACAGTGGTATGGTGGTGCGGTGGCGAAGTGGTACGGTGGTGTGGTGGTACTGTGGTGCAGTGGTACTGTGGTAAAGTGGTGCAGTGGTACTGGTGCGGTGGTGCAGTGGTATCGTGGTACAGTGGTACGGTGGTACTGTGGTGCAGTGGTACAGTGGTGCAGTGGTGTAGTGGTACTGGTACAGTGGTACTGTGGTACTGTGGTGCAGTGGTATGGTGGTACAGTGGTACTGTGGTGCAGTGGTGCAGTGATACTGTGGTACTGTGGTGCCATGGTACAGTGGTGCAGTGGCACTGTGGTACTGTGGTGCAGTGGTGCAGTGGTACAGTGCTACTGTGATGCCATGGCACAGTGGTACTGTGGTGCAGTGGTACTGTGGTGCCGTGGTGCAGTGGTACTGTGGTACAATGGTACTGTGGTGCAGTGCTGCAGTGGTACTGTGGTACAATGGTACTGTGGTGCCATGGTGCAGTGGTGCAGTGGTACTGGTGCAGTGGTACTGTGGTACAGTGGTACAGTGATGCAGTGGTGCAGTGGTACTGTGGTGCCGTGGTTCAGTGGTACTGTGGTGCCGTGGTGCAGTGGTACTGTGGTGCCATGGTACTGTGGTGCAGTGGTGCAGTTGTGCAGTGGTACTGGTGAAGTGGTGCAGTGGTACTGGTGAAGTGGTGCAGTGGTGCAGTGGTGCAGTGGTACTGTGGTGCCGTGGTGCAGTGTTTCTGGTGCAGTGGTGCCGTGGTGCAGTGGTACTGTGGTACAATGGTACTGTGGTGCAGTGGTGCAGTGGTACTGTGGTGAAGTGGTGCAGTGGTGCAGTGGTACTGGTGCAGTGGTGCAGTGGCACTGTGGTGCAGTGGTACGGTGGTACGGTGGTACAGTGGTACTGGTGCAGTGGTGCAGTGGTGCCGTGGTGCCGTGGTACTGTGGTGCAGTGGTGCTGGTGCAGTGGTGCAGTGGTGCAGTGGTACAGACATAACAGACCTACTGTGTAAAGCAAAGGAGGCAATGTACTCAGCACCATGTCTGGCATTCAGTAGGCTCTCAACAAGCCATAGAGAAGTATCATGTTGACAGTGGTGATGTTCTTAAACATGAAACAGGATTCGGAGTGTCAAGAGCACATAGTGTTGTAAAGTCAACCTGTCTGTTTCTTTCTGTCTCCTTATTCAGCTCCTGTGTTCTCTCTAGTCACCCCAAACTTCAGTCCCCATCTTTCTGCTAATACTAACCAGCAGATTGGTTAGCACACACTCTAACACACACTGGGCTCTAAGTATTTCATGGTGTGCATATTTCTGTACGCATACACAACACAGTTGTCAGTCCACTCACTTCCACTGTTCAAAGGATAAGATTTACATAATGCGACCCAAAATGAACATTCTGGCTTCAGTTCTAAATTGAGCCTTACATCTGTATGCACTAGGCATTTCACATCAGGCTCAGCAAGCATAAAGATGTGATTGTGATGGTCCATGCTCTCATACTCTAGAGCATAAGCCATCTCAATAGTTCCTCCAAATGACCCCACCATGGACTGTCCCTGCTGCTCACAGCTCTGTCCAAGCCCAGATCAGCCTGTCCACACATTCATACTTTCACTGAATAACGAACTGGGCTTTGCTCTAGTGACTACACTCGGCACTAAAACCAAAGAATTCTGCTAATAAAAACTGAAACACCAAAATTAACAAAATCATACCCTCTTAAATGGTATCCTAGTTCCAGCTGCCCTCTGGCCCACAGTATACACTAATCCACAAGTAAATCTTACTGAAGTACTGTATTGCCTGAAAACTTGCAACTCAAATAATTTCAATAATTCTCTCCTGCTCAATATGATAAAAGCAACCCTTACAAGCTGGTATTTAAGGCCTCCACAATATGATGTTCCTCCCTACTTCGCCCTTCTGTCGATCTACAAGCCAATACAAACCATCTATTTTGGCCATTCTGATCAACTCAATGCCTTCCCAATGCTATGGCACCTGGGTCAAATGGCCCTCCTCTTACTCAGCTTTTACACTGCATGTGACCCACTCGAATTACCTTCTCCTGCATAGTGCCCCTCTTCATAAATCTACAAAATACTGATCACTGCTGCTTCTGAAATTCATCAATACTGCTTGGCTACAACACTGCTTGAATAACTGACTATAGTCTTATACTATTTTATGGCTCTATTAATTTTAAAAATTACGGTAAGCAGGAGCTACATATGAGGCACCACGATACACTCTCTTAATTCAAAAATAGTCATCCTCAAAGGGTTCACATTTAGTGCTGAAGATAAGAACAGCACAGAACCTTCCAGACACAAGAGGACTGATGTCCACGTGAACTCAAAGACTGCGGCAGCATACACACTGCCTGTACAGGTCTAAGCCGGATAGAATCTCGGTGCTGAGAGGGGAAGTGGACACAGGCCTCACCCCTAACCTCCACTCCAACTGACAGCCACACACACACACACCACACACACAGACAGAGTTTTCTCCAATGGAGTCTCACTGGGGATACACACCACACTTACGGGCAGACCCCATGCCCAGCAGTGGATGGTCAACACAAGACAAACTCAATGGTATTCCTGTCTCACACTGCTTTGTCTAGGCATTTTTCTCCTACAGGTCTTTTGCTTGATATAGTATGGTTTCTAATGCCGTGTCTTTGTGGAATTCTCTGTGTGAATGTGTCTCTGTGTCTATACATGTTTCTTATGCTTTTTTCCCACATTGGCTCTTTTTTTCCCCCTGTTCATTGTTTGTTTTGGCCTATTCAAGCTTGTTTTTTTTTTTTTTCATTTTATCTCTTTTTAAGTGCTCATGTGTTTTCTAATGAGAGAGAACATGAAAGGGTGTAGATTTGGGTGAGTGGGGAGGTAGGAAGTAGCTGGGAAGAGTTGGGAGAGGGGAAACCCTAATCAGAATATATTATATGGGGAAAAAAACTATTTTCAACTTTTAAAATGTTAACCAAGGAAAGAGGGAAGGAAGAGAGGGAGGGAGGGAGGAAGGAAGGAAGAAAGGGAGGGAAGTAGACAGGCAGAGAATTACCTACAAACAGTAGATGGTAAGTACACATACTTGATCTTCCTACATATATCGCAAGCATCCAGAGAATGAATGTGTTCCTATGCTCATTTCGTGTCTCTCACAAGGCAAAGTGCAGCTCACAGAGAATCTATTTTAGAAATGCTCCAAATATAAAGAGGGGCCTCTCTTCTCTGAACGGATATCTAAGTACTGAGAAAACCTACAGTAACTACCAAAGCACAGCAGAGTTACATCCAGACTTCCAGGAGGGACGAAGCTTAAGGAAGAAAATGCACCTACAGGAGGTGGATGCGGAATCAAACTATCAAAAGTAATACAACCACCACCTCCTTTATAAACCTTCGCTACCACTATTCCAACTGCCAAGTACTTCAAAAGTGCTAGGTCCAAGCACGGACAAGAATCTCTAGAAGAGACAGTATGAATGTCCTCATCATTTATTCTATCCACATATACCAGCAAGCATGAATCCTTAAGAAAAGCACACAATGCATTAGAAATGTGTCTCAGGCTGCTTACTTAATCATTTTTACAATGTTTTTCATTAAGTTAATAGAACATCAGACCTTTTGGGGAAAGCCAAGCTAGAAGGTACTGGGAATTAATGCTCAGAAACCAACATGCTAAATTCCAACACAAAGGCTTGGAGCGGCAGGGCTCAGTGGAAAACCACTTGCCCAGAATTGTTGGTTCTATTTCAGTGCTGTACTGGATGCTTTAGCCAGGGCAGAAAAGGGAGATAAACAGCATTTTTCTGGGAGAAAAAAGAAAAAAAAAAGGAGCCAAAAAACTTCTCCCCATAGATGATACAGTCCAGCATATGGTAAATCTTTGCAAATCCATGAAAATACTATATGAACTAATAAGCAGTTTCAGAGAGATTTCCAGACACAAGACAAATTGGGAAGGGGTGGGGGGAGACTCTATTACTGTAGCAAGGAACAACCCAAATTATTTAAGAAAACAATCCCATTTACAGTTGCATCAAAAAGTTTGCTTACAAACAAATTTAAGGATGAACTTTATACACTGGAAACCATAAAGCACTGTTAAAGGAAATGGCAAAAGGTCTAAGTGAAGGAACAGTGTCTTCACATCTCAGAACACTTAATGTTGCTAAGGGGAAATACTATGCAAGCTGATTACAGCTTTCACACAAAATCCCCAACAGATTCTCTGCAGAAATTGAAAGGCCAATTCTAAAAGTCATATAGAAATGCAAGACTTCCAGGTAGCCAAAAAGAATCTTGAAAGTGAGGGAGAGACAGAAAAGAAGGGAAGGATTCCTCTTTCTCAATTTCCAAAGCTGTTACAAGGTCACGGCAACTGGGGAATGCAATCCTGGGTATCAACAGACATCAACCACTAGAATTCAGACTGTAAGTCAGTGTTCTGCGGGCATGGTAGCACATGGTTATCTACCAGCACTTGAGAAACAGAGGGAGGAAGACTGGGAGTTCAAGGCAATCTCAGCCACACAGCAAGTTCTAAGCTAGTTTTGGCTACATGACACCATATCTTTAATAAAGAAATAAATATTTTCACTCTTAAGGTCAACTGATTCTTCATAGAGCTGCAAGGCAATTCGATCTCCCCCCTCCTCCCCCCCCCACAAGTTATTTTGCTTTCTTGCATCCATTAGGATAGCAACTATTAGAAAAGCAAGAACAAAACACACACACACACACACAAAAAAAAAAAAAAAAAAGTGTAGAGGAAGCCGCCGAGAAGCCCAAACCCTTACGCAGTGTTGGTAGGAGTGTAACGTAATGTTACTGCTACGGGTAACTGCAGAATGGTGGTCTTTAAAAAATTAAAAATAGATTATCATATGATCCAACAATCCCACTTCTGGGCATATAACACCCTCCAATTAAAAATAAGAGCTCAAAGATTTATTTGTTTGTGGCAGCATGATTCACAACAGACAGAATGGAAGCAGCCCAAGTGCCCATCAACAGATGAATGAATAAAAAATATGTCATACAATGGGCCATTATTCAGCCTTAAAAGAAAGTAAATTCTGACATATACTATGCCATGGATGAACCTTCAAGACACTATGGCAAGTTAAGTAAATTAAAAGACAAATATTATGCCTCATAGGAAGCAGAATGGTAGTTGCCAGTGGCTGGGAAGAGGAGACAAGCAGGAGTTTCTGTGTCATGGTATCAAGTCTGTTTCACACAGTGAACAAGTTCTGTGACTGTATTTAATAATATTGAAACAGATACTTAAACCTTGAATCTAGGACCTGGATACTGTGACACATACCTGTAACCCCAGCCTTTGGAAGCCAGGCAGGAAGATCCTGGGCTGGGGGCCAGCATGAGCTAACATCATTTTTGAAGCTAACTTGGGCTACATAGCATGACCTTGTCTCAAAAGTCACAATTTTTAAAAAAAAAAAAAAAAAAAAACTGTTAAGCTGGGTGTAGAACACAACAATAACCAGCCTTGGGAGTCTGAAGCAGGAGGATTGTGATCTGAGGTCTGCCTAGGTGTCTTAGTTAGGGTTTCTAATGCCGTGAAAAGACCATGACCACAGCACTCTTACAGGAAAACATTTAATTGATGTGGTGGCTTACAGTTTCAGAGGTTTAGTCCACTATCATCACGGTGGGGAGCATGGTTGCTGGGGGTATGGTGGTGCGCAGGCAGACATGGTGCTGGAGAATTCTACATCTTGATCCAAACGCAATGGGAAGTGAACGGTCTCACTGGGCGTGGCTTGGGCATATATGAGACCTCAAAGCCCTCTTCCACAGTGACATACTTCCTCCAACAAGGCCACAACTCCTAACAATGTCACTCCCTTTGGGGGCCATTTTCTTTCAAACCACCACACTAAGCTACATAGCAACCTCTAGTCAGGCCGAAGCTCCATAATAAGATACTGCACCATCCACCCCCAAAGAAAGGAATGTATTTAGGGGATGGGGTGCTCAATAGTAGAGTGCTAGCCACTTGTCTAATGTAGGAAGCTCTCAGTTTTATCTCAAGCACTGAAAAAGAAACTTGTTTAAGACAGAAAAGCATGCACTGCTCTTCGAGAGGACCCAGTTCAGCTGCCAATACCCACAGTGGGCAGCAGCAGCACCTGTAACTCCGGTTTCAGGGGACCTTGGCCAGAGTCCACACACAAGTGGTATATACTCCTGCGGATCTACACCTATACATGTAAATAACAATACAAATAAAATCATTTCTAAAGTACCTTTTCAACAAATATCGTTGAAAAACTAGATAGCCAATGTATCGAGCGGGCCCTATTTTTACATAATATAGAAAACCTAACACAAAATGGATCAAAAATGAAAAAAAAAATATTTTATGAAGCTTGAGAATGAATCCTCGAAGCACTGAATCCGACAGTCTCTTCTGTAGTGGTTAATTTTAGGCTTACATGGAGGAATAGCTGGAAAACTGTTAAAGTGTGAGTTCTGGGTGTTTCTGTATTTGTCTACAGGGGACTGACATGTTGATCTGAGTAGACTAAGTGGGGATCTAGCAAGACTTACAACAGCATCCTCTGGGGTCTCTGTCCTTTGGCCTGACCCTGAGAATTGCATCATTAGCATCTCCAGTTCTGGAGCTTTCTAAATGGGCCTGGGCCATGCTACGGGCCAGCATCCTGTAGCCATAGGGAATAGACAGTCTGTTGCAGAACCTGCCAACCTTTGTGCTCACTTGGGTCAGTTCTCCAAAGAAATCCCCTCTGTGAATCTGGACATCCTGTTGATTCTGACCCTCTGCAAACTCTGTTTCTTCCACCCAAAAGCAAATCAAGCAACACCACCAACAAAATTATCTTAAATCATACCTCATCAAAATGAAAAGCTAATGTCCTACAGGGAACATTACCCAGAAAGTAAAAAGCCCATAAAATGGGAGAAAACTTTGGCAAGCAATGGATCTGATAAGGAATATACAGAATATATACAGAGGCATATAAAAATATGCAGACTAGCGACTAGGGATACCACGATAAATGAAGACCCATGGGAATAGGAAGAAGCAGAGTGCTAGAGAGGTCCCCAGAAATCCACAAAGATGACTCCACAATGGAATACTGGCAGGTCAAGAGAAAGCCCGAACTGACCTACTCTGGTGATTGGATGGCCGAACACCCTAACTGTCATGCTAGAACTCTCATCCAGTGACTGATGGAAGCAGATGCAGAGATCCACAGCCAAGCCTCAGGTGGAGCAGGAGTCCAATCGGTGAGAGAGAGGAGGGATTATATAAGCAAGAGATATTGAGACCATGATTGGAAAAAGCACAGGGACAAATAGCCAAACTAGTGGAAACACATGAACTGTGAACCAATAGCTGAGGAGCCCCATGGAACTGGACCAGGCCCTCTGGATAAGTGAGACAGTTGATCAGCTTGAACTATTTAGGAGGCCCCCAGGCAGTGGGACCAGGACCTGTCCTTAGTGCATGAGCTGGCTGTTTGGAACCTAGGGCCTATCCTGAGACCCTAGTGGTGTTCTTGAGAACCATGGGGAGAAGATGCAGAGAAGAGAAAGGGGCAGGAGGGGGCACTTTGCTCAGCCTTGGTGTAGGGAAGAGGGGACTAGACCTGCCTCAACTGAATCTACCAGGCTGAGTTGAATCCCCAGGGGAGTGCTTGCCCTGGAGAATGGGGGGTGGATTGGGAGGGGAGGGGGGGGGAAGGACAGGGGAATCTGTGGCTGATATGATAGTAAAATTAAATGAATTATAAAATAAAAATATAAAAAATAAAGTAAAATAATAAAATAAAATAAAAATATGCAGATTATATAAAGAAAACTAGCAACTCAGTAATTAAAAACCAGCCCAAATTTTAAATGGGGAAAGACTGTTATGAGATTTTCTCCACTTACAAGTGGCCAAAAAGCCCGTAGATGTTCAATGAGACACCAGGGAGAGGTATAATCAAACTCAGAATGAGATACCGTGTCACAGCTCACTAGGACGCCCCTAATAAAAAAGATAGACGATAACCAGTAATGCAGAGGCGGCAGAGGAACTGACACCCTGTAACATAGCCAGCGGGATGCGAACTGATGCCCATGAACGGCCTGGCAGGTCCTCAGAAAGGTGAATATGGAGTGACCCACTGGACTTGGCACTTCCTCTCTTAGCTATCCCAAGAGAACTAAAACCAAGTCCACCCGAAAGCGTGCACATGAACGCTCCTACCAGCATAATTCACAGGAGCCAAAAGTATAGACAACTAATGTCCATCAACTGAAGAAGGGATGAATAAAATGTAAAGCAAGAGGGCAGAGAAAGAGAAACAGGAAGAGAGGTCAGGAGATATACTTATTATTATACATGCTACAATGTAGGCGAAACTTTGAAATCATTAATGATAAGCTTTAAAAATCATGGGGGGGTCACTTGTATTATTACTCTATGGCTCCATTTATATTAAATGTTCAAACTATGCAAATGGAAAGACAGAGGTAACTTGGTGACTGCCTGGGGGTGGAGAGCTAGTGAATGCGAACACGTCGGTTTCCTTTTGCAGTGACGGGAAGGGAGAGCAGTGGTGACGGTGGTACACTTCTGTGACGACACCGGAAACCACTGGGTCACACGCTTTAAAGGGTGGGTTGCATGGTATGTGAATTATATTCAATAAAGCTGGGTTTTAAATCTAATACAAAAACATTGCCTCGCTTTCAAGAAACATGATCTTAAACACAAATAAATTATAAAGTGTTTACTGAGTGGTTTTGGGTAAATCTATGTTTTGTAAATAAAATCATGTTGAAAATGCAATTTTAAGAGTTCTATACTTAAGGAATTCTACAATGGTCCCTTTTTCAAAGTAAAGAAGATCTTTATAATATGAATACTTATAAATATTTCACTTTTTAAGAATTTCCTTAAATGTGTCCTATTAAAAGAGAGTACTAAAGAATGCTAAAAATGTGTCATTAAACGTTAGTTAATTATTTTATTTAAGGCAAACAAAAACATCTAAATTCATAGTAAAGTTTTTTTTTTCAAAAGAGGAATACTGTATACCAAATATTATACCCTAATTGAAAGGACCTTCTGAGAAAGATGAAATAGAGATGTGGTGTTTACTATATTAACACAGCAAAAATATTGTATGACTATTTGTAAAAGAAATAAGGCCATTTACATGCTTTTTGAGATCTCACACTGTTCTGAGTTTCTCAGAGTTGTGCTTCCAGCCTCCAAGAACTTCTGAAACACGTGCCTCCAAGCTCAGGAGCTCCTTGAAGGAGCGTGCGGCATTGTTTCTCGCAGTCGGTAAATCCGTCAAGAAGGCTTATTAAAAACGCACCCGGCGCAGATGCTCTCACTGGACACCTGGGGAGTTATACAGGAAGTAAAAGGCACAGCACCTGACCCCGAGGCACACATGGTGGGGACAAAAGCTATACACAAATCATGGGAAAGGCAATAACACCGTGTTTCCTTTATCTCACCCTGGAGAAGAGGATGTGAGCACTGAGCACAGGTGACTTGGGTACTGCTTACTTCGACCTGTCATAAAAAGGAAGAGTAGGCAGGAGAACAGAAATAGAAATGGGATCTGAGGTGATATGAGGTGAGGTTAAAAGAGAAGAAGAGCAATGAAACATCTAGAATTTAGAAGCATTATAGCCACCTAACAACAAAAGCAGTTTCAAGTCTTGTTTGATATTATCCTCTGAAACTTGCGGGTCTATCATAGTAGGACCAGTGCTGCAGAAATTTCTTCCCAGATGCACATCAAAACTGCTTCCCGGTGTAACACATCTGGGAATGCACAGAAATCCAGGTACAAGGCAGTTTTCCACATGTTGGAGGGGCGTCACCAGAGCTGCCAAGCAGACCCTATGTTCTAACCCCATTCCCAACCTGTCCAAGGACTCCTTCTAGCCCAGTGAAATATGGCCATGCCACTCTGGCTACTCCCCAGTAAGAACGGCTGTAAGCAAGTGGAGCATCAAATAAATAATTCAAATTATTCTTCTACACTGCTCTATTAAATGCTTAGTTACTGTAATGCCAAGTATGAGGAGGGGGCGTCAGGCCAGAAAACATCAGGGGGAGGGAGATTCTCAAAATGGAAGGCAAGTTTAAGCAGAAGAGTCTTACGGAGACTAGAGAGGTGGCTCATTTCTCAGAATTAGCTCCAACTACAAGACATTTCCTCATGCTGAAATTTAAATCCTCCCTCCCCCCAAAAAAAAAACCTCCATGTGCTTGTTCTTAGAAGTTTATAAAACAAGATCCTCTTTAATACCCTGACCTTTACATTACTGAAGGCAGCTCTTGTGACTTCTCTCTCAACCTCTTGGCCAAGCTATGCTGTTCTCCTCTCCCTGCTCCTCAGCTAACTCGATCCTGCTTCAAAGGAAGCAAATGCTCCCTGTCTCTGCATGTGCCCATCACCCTCTGCAGGGAAAGTATCCAGAACTAAACAGGAGAAAAGCCATGCCTTCGTTACAGATACCAGCCTTGTAGGGCTAGAGACCACAGCAAACTGAAACAGGTTTTTGGCAGTATTACGCTTCCTACGAACTAAAACCTCAGACTTTTCCTTACATACTATTGCTAACCTACATATCCCACACTCTTAACTGGGACAGCTGAGTTTCTGAATCTATTCCAGGGTTTTAAATTGATCCTTATTACATTTCAATTTCATTAGACCTACCCTATAGATAGGGTAGCCTATCGTAATAACCTAGAGTCAACCCTCATTTGGGGTTAGCACTCCTAACTCAATCAGCAACAGATTGGCCAGGCATACTCCTGGAAACTGCCCATCACATTTAGGTTTCTACTGTTGTGGAAAACACTATGATCAAAAGCAATGTGGAGAAGAAACGACTTTATTTGGCTTATGGGTTACCGTCCATCATCGGGACACAACAAGGCAGGAACCTGGAGGCAAGAACTGAAGCAGAAGCCATAGAGGTATGCTGCTTACTGGCTTGCTCCTCATGGCTTGCTCAGCTTGCTTTCTTATACTACCCAGAACAATCTCTCAGGGATGCCACCACCCCTAGTAGGCTAGGCCCTCCTCTATCAACTGGCAATCAAAAAAAAAAAAATGCCCCACAGACTTGTCTGCAGACAGTGTTTCTAACTGAGGTTCCTCTTCCCAGATAACTCTAGCTGTGTTAATCTGACAAAGAGAAACACAACCAGGACATTACATTCACAGCATCTACAGATCAATTAGTCAATGTCTCCTCAGGGTAAAATCATTCAAACAGTAATGCCCACTGAATAATTGTGATATCATCAGAAGTTTGTTGAACAACCTGTCAAGTATTGCTGAGTGGTGGTGGGGCACACCTTAATCCCAGCACTTGGGAAGCCGAGCCAGGCGGATCTCTGTGAGTTCAAGAGCGAGATCAGGACAGGAACCAAAACTACACAGAGAAACCCTGTCTCCAGAAACAACTTGTCAAGTACCACCTTGCCTACAAATTGAAAGATATTATAGTCCATTATTATCATTAATATGCTCATAATTTTATTGTACAGGGCATGTTTTCTCCTGAAAGACAATTTCTTTTCTACTATGAAGGAAAACAGACTGTAAGGAACTTCATCTGAGAAGTGCATAATCTTCATGTATTAGTCTCTCAAAATATGTTTGTAGAAAAAAATAATGAAAGTAGGGGCAACTAGCCTTAGGCCATCTCCACGACCTTGCTTTCCTTACATGACCTCTTCCCAGCAAATCCTTCTCTCGAGACTTGGCGTTTCCACTATCTGGAGCACCGCATGGTACAAATCATAATGCAAGCCACCAGTTTTAGATTCATTAGCAATCTCACCAAGGAGTAAAATGGAAACTAGTGAAATTTAATTTTGTTTTTTTTTTTCATTTTACATGTAATAAAATTTGCTTTTCTAATGCTACACAAGCTGCATATCACACATAGACCTCAGTACAGTATCACCAACACGAGGGCACAGAATAACTCTGTCATCCTCCAAACAGCCTTACTCTAGCCCTTTGTGGCTGGACTTCCCCACGTCCACAACAGCCTCTGCTCCCCTCCCTGTCCTGTTTACGCTGCTTTCCCAGAACATCAGACAAATAGAGCTACAGCAGCCTTTCAGATGGGTGTCTTCAATCAGCTTTAAGACATGCAAGGTTGGGACAAATTGGTGCACATGTCAACAACAGCTTTCTCATCTTTAGGATGCTCGCTCGGCCTCTTGCTGTTTCTGGGGGTTTCAGTTGCAAATGGAGAGAAAGATGAGGTGGAGGGTGTTTACTCTCTCCTATCTTGAACAGACAATTACTCCCAACGGTTAAATTTATAAATAAAATGAACTAATATTTTTAGTCAACATACCAAATGAAACAATTTCAACTGGTAATCAATGTAAAGGTTGTGCGATAACTGGAGTTCTTTCTAATAGTAGCACTTCATGTATTTCACATTTCAGTTCAGAATTAGTCACATGTCAGAGTCCACTGCCACATGTGGCTAGTGGTGATTATCTGGACGGTACCAAGCCAGCACTGACTAGAGAGGAAGAGAATGAAGGAAATGAAAGAAGATACAAGAGAAAGGGCCACCCAGGTCTCCATGACCAATACCGGGGAAAATGTGCTCACTCCATCAGGCAGCATGCTCTGTTCTTGGGCAGTTATTAGTGGCTAGGGAAGGTTCTTTCTTTAATTGAAAAAGAAAGGAGATGGTGCTGCTTGCCTGTAATGCTAGCCCTGGGGAGCCTGAGGCAGGAGAACTGTTGCGAATCTTAGGCCAGTTGAGGCTAGAGTGAGACTTTAGAGAGATAAAGGGAGAGAGAAACATGCCTACAAATCATTTTTCTACACTGATGCTAAATATGCTGCTAGCAACATTCTACATGATAGCCCCTAAACCATGTGACAATGTCTACAACATCTCCATTCGGTTAAAAAACAAAACAAAACAAAACAAAAAACAACAGACATTTCCGTAGTTTACAGTAAAACAGTTTACAGAGCCAGGGTCTGTGGTGCATGCCTGCAATTGCAAACAGCTAGGAGTAGAGGCAGGAGGATCATGAGTTCAAGACTAGCCTGACAACTTAGCAAGATGTTGTCTCAAAATAAAAACAAGACTCAGAATGCGGTTCAGTGGCAAAGTACACATCTAATGTGTATCAGGCCCAAGTTCCAGGCCCAGTACAGGGAGAGAAGACAGGTCAGCTTTCAGAAAACTAAGCTACAAGATCCTTAGGTATATCTGAGAAATTCTACTATGTCACTGATTCTAAGACACTCAGCCTAATTAGGAACGGAGTAGCATGACCTGTCTCCAGATATTAAACTTTTAAAGTTTTAAGTGAACTTTTAACCCATATCTTTGTATACTTATTTCAAGGCATAAAATAACAATATTTTAAGCCAACTGCTATAAATTAGCATTACTTTATTAAGCAATAAATATTCTACTCCAGAAAGCTTTGGTCTTCGTAATCTCCTAATGCATATTCACAAGCTGTTTCATTAGCGCAATTTATTACCAATTCTTCTTTAATGACTGAGATGCAACTGACCTCATTAAAAAAATAAAAGAAACTGTCTCAATCTTCTGTGATGGCTGTAGTTTTAAAAAGTAGTTAGGAATTAAATATTATTTTTAAAATAATATTTTAAATGATCGCTGTCATGGAAGAGTAAGAATCTGGGGAAAAAAAACTAAAAGAAATTGTAGCAAATGTGATGTTGCTGTTACCATCTTTCTTACACAATGCTGAGTGTCAGGGTTAGGACCTTGTGTGTGCAAGATGAACTTGACTTTTATACACACTCTCACAGACCCTTGACATCAATGCAACTTCAACTACCCCATACTTATATTTCACTTTCTATAAGGTAAACATCACTAGGAGAGAAATTAAAAGATTGGCTTTATTTTATTATATTCATTCTTTTATTCAGGCAGGCTCTCACTATGTAATTTAGAATGGCATCAATGTCCAGACCTTCCTACCCAAGCTTCCTCAGTATTGGGACCATGCCTGGCTAATCATCTATAATGGATCAGATATAGGGAAAGGCAAAATCATACTATGCAGCTTTGCATTTACAAGGAAGAAAAAGAGGCGATGTCATTTGGTAGACTCTCTGCAAACAGCTTTGAAATGGGAGGCAATTGGGGGGACAAATGGTAATCAAGTACTCTATGCCTGAGGAAGCTGGAGGAAAGGAACATGTAAATAGAAAGATCTGGATTAAACTAACAGGATATAGGGCTTTTTACTCATCTCTTAAAGACAGTATTCATTTACCAGTCTACTCAATTGCTCAAAAAATATGAAACATATATACTGTGGTAGGTAGTGTCAGTGACACCAAGAGTTCAGAAAGTCTGTCCTTGTATTAGCAGCCTTCTTTTCCTGTGACAAAAATATCTGGGAAATCAGCATGAGGAAGGATAGATAATGTTAGCCGCATGCTCTCAACGGCTTGAGTCCATGCTCAGTGGATCCACTGCTTTGGGCCGCAGCAAGACAGAGACGTGGGGGAATGGCATGGTGGAAGGAAGCCACTCACCTGTGGCTTTCACAACCAGGAAACAGAGAAAGCCAGAAGAAGATGTCCATGGGAAAGATACGCCCTTCACAGTCACGCCTCCAGTGTCCCACTGCCTCCAGGTAGGCCCTGTCCCCTGACAGCCCTTCTATCTATCCTGATAGCCCTTCTATCTATCCTGATAGCCCTTCTATCTATCCTGATAGCCCCTTCGGCTATTAACTCATCAACATATTAACCCATTGATGAGCAAGTCACTTCTCAATGGCACCACGAGTTGGGGACCAAGACTTCAACATATGAACCTTTTAGGGAATGCTTCAAACCCATACCATAACAGTCCCAATAAACCTTGCAATCTAGGAGATTTGATCTTAAGACACAAAATATTTTTTAAAAAACAGCTATAAACAGGCAAGAATAAATAATTCAGGGTGGGATCATCCATGCATACCCACCCAACGAAATGTCACTGGAGAATTCCACAGTCTTAAAGTCGTTGTGCAAATTCCTAACTAACTGTAAAGGGGGAAGTACCTCTGTATTGGAAACCTTTGGGAGAGGCCATCTAAATGGAAGCACAAGGTCCACCAGCAGCACAGACAATGGGAAAGGGCAGTTGCGGACCTCGTGACAACTGCACTGAGGATGACCCACCATCTGCTACCACAGTGTGACCAAATAGATCACCTAACAACCCTGCGGAGAAACGCGCCCAGATCAAAGTGAGAGTCCAGAAAGCTCCGAGTCCAGACTCTCTAACCCTGCTAACGCTGTAAGAACAAAACACAAATTTAAGATACAAGAACTGCCCTAGATTAAAGACTATTAATGATATAACCAGTAGGTACTGCTTCATCTTTAACTAGATCTCAGACAGGGGAGCTAACAGGATGCTGGAGAACACTGAGGAAGAATATAAGACTATCGGGCCAGACGTGGTCCCAACACAGAGGAAGCTGAGGCAGGAAGTTCTGGAATTTGATGCCAGTCTAGACTATATGGTGAGACACCCACCTCAATAAAATAAAAAAATAAATAAAAGAGAAGAAGAAAGAAAGACCACTGCAATTATTTGAAATTTCTTTTTGATGACACTGGCACTGAGATTTTTCAGGATAAAATCTGTTCTTTCTTTAGGAAATATAGACTTAAGTATTTAGGGGTGAAATATGAACATATTTTCAGATTACTTTAAAAGAGTTCTGTGAAAAAAACACAGATAGATATAACTATATTCATATCTGTATATAAATACATATCTGTGAACAGAGAGATTTTTTAATGGAAAAAACGTTAACAACCAATAAATTACATAAAAGACTTACAGATATTCGTTGTATAATTGTTCCAGGTTTTTTATAGGTAGATTTCATTTTTAAAAACAGAAAAATGCAAATTCGAAGTGCTGTGAGATTCCATCTTACCCCAGTCAGAACAGCTCTCATCAAGAAAACAAAGGGAAAGACGTGTTGCTGAGGACGCAGGGAAGACGGACCCTTAGACACTGCTGGTGGGAACATCACCTGAAGCCATCACTCTGGAAACCAGGGTAGACAGCCCTCAAAAGACGAAAACTAGAACTGGCATCAGTGTCCAGACCTTCCTACCCAGACCTTCCTACCCTACACCTACAGGTCTATCCCTGTGCACACCACGGGGGTACTTGCACATCCATGTTTCTCCTATACTACTGACAAGAGCCAAGAAAGGGAGCCAGTCTGGATGTCCAGGGACAGATGAATGGATAGGGAAAACGTGGTGCATATGCACAATGGAATTGTATTCAGCTGCAAAGAAAGATGAAACTGTAACAGTTTCAGGAATTGGATGAAATTACAGGCCATTCTGTTAAGTGAAATAAGCCAGATTCACAAGTAAATATTGCATGTTTTCTCTTCCATGCATAGTCCAGATTTAAATACAGAAGTGTGTGCATGTGCGTATGTATGGATATATGTATATGTGTAAGAAGGCGGGGTGAAAGTACTCCACTCCAGTGTTATCTGACACTCACAAGCTCTCTGGATCTCTCACCACTGCTTCTCAGTTACACCACTGTGACATCTTCTCTGCTGCATAAGCTTGCTCTATGTGTTGTGATACATTTAGCAGCACCCCTGGCTCCACCCACCACATGCTGACCGGGAACTCTTCTCATCCCTCACTAGTAGTAACCAAAGTTGACGTTGCAAAATGGTCCCTCAGGAGCAAAAGCACGTCCTTCTCTCCCTGAATTCTCCCCTCCATTTAAGAAAGAGCAGCTGCTATGAGGTAGTGTCAGTCAACTTAAGCACCTCCATCCGCCTGCAAAAGGGCATGCTCTGGCTTAGAACACGCTAGTACAAAAGAGAGAGAGACAGGTTGTCTGACCGTGAAGGCCCTAAGAATGGACATATGAACAACTTCTTTGCTCCACCCTAGGACACCACCAGGCAAGCCCTACACAGCTACGGGGGGGGGGGGGGGGGGGGGGGGGGGACCAATGGGATTTACCCTCACTTACCCACAGCAACAAGCGATTCACTAAAGCATCCTACAGCGGCGTCTCCCCCTCTCCTTTCTCTCTTCCTACCAGTGTGCTGGTAGTTTCGACTGTCAATCTCATGCAACTGGGGGAAGGTGAACCTCAACTGAGGAATGACCCACATCAGATTGGCCTACAGCCATGTCTAAGAGACTGTCCTGACTGATAATTGATGTAGAGGGTCTTTGGCCCACTGTCCAGCACCATCCCCTAGGCAGATGCTCCTGGCCTGCACAAGAAAACGACCTAAGCATAAGGCAGTGAGTGAGCCAGTCAGCAGGCTCCTTCAGGATCTCTTCTTCAGTTCCTGTCCTGATTTCCCTCGTGATGAACTGTAAACCAAATAAAACCCCTTTCCTCCCCTGAGATGCTTTCGGTCATGGTGTTTATCACAGGGAGGAAGCAACTAGAGCACCAGGACTTCTCCACGCTTCCAGAAATCACCTCCCAAACAAATTACATACACCCAAATCCTTGTCTGGGGTCTTCTGTTTCTAAAATCCAATCTAAGGCAGGAAGTCTGGCCGCTTGATAAAGAAATATCTGTTCCTCTTAGAAATGGAAGGTTTAATATCTCACACAGTCCTCTGCAAGTTTTCACAATCACCCCTCTGCTGCCTTTGCTCACTCAGTGTCCCCACAGGAAGCAGCACGCGGTATAAAGGACTCGAAGCTTCCGTTTCTGCCCCACAACTACTAAAGAAGGCAGTGTGCCTTGCCCAGAGGCAAGTAAAGGAAGGAACCAAAAACCAACCAAACAGAAATCTCAAACAAAAAGGAATTTATGCTATTAAACCTGCCGGGCAGACAAACTTAATCACACCAAAGACATAGCCTGAGACCTGGGAGAGCCTGGCACAGCAACTCACTAAAGACAGCCAGACGTGTTTGCAAAGTGCAGTAATTCTCCTCTAAGAGCCTAAACTTGTGAGGAACGGGGAGAAACGCCAGGCTGAGGCCCAGACTAAAAAGAACAAGACGAACCTGAGACACCTAATCATGCCAGAAAGCAAAGCCAGAAACCAACAAAAGCGTTGGGAGTCACCTCAACAAGGTGGGTCAATTTAAGCATTAATAACAGTAATGAAAGTGTTGGACAAAAACAAAGCAAATAATTTTAAAAGTCATGAATTAACGATACTTTTAAAAATCATTATTTAGATTTAGAAGATTCATTTTGAAAATCAGTGGCTCGGCCATTTTAGGCCTGGCAGACTGCCAAGGACAAGCACACCTCTAAACAAACACAGGTCTGAAGACCTGGGGCGGGAAGAATTCACCCAGGAGCTGCTCAGCCATTCTAGGCCTGGCAGACTACAGAGGAAAATCAGTTAGTAAGAAAATATCAAGCATTTTTCCTATCCTTTTTAAAGCAGTTAAACTCACGATTACCAACTACTTGATCAGGACTCCCTTATATTCGGAGAAATAGTCCAACCAGTAAGTCACTAAGAGATGGTGGTAGCATGTCACAATTTCTAAGCTTTTTTCTTCTTTGAGACTGGAGACTTACTCTGTAGCCTAGACTAGCCTCAAACTCCTAATTCTCCTGCCTCAGCTTTCCAAGTTCGGGGATAACAGGTCATGCCACCCTTCATTTTGTAATTTTGAACAAATTAGTGATCTAGACAAAAGCCATTAAAGGCTGTATATAACAGATGGATTTGCACAGTGGTAGAGTGTTTCAGTACACAAAAAGGCTCAATTTAATCCTCTGCACTAATAAATAGAAACAAGCAGACATTACAGACCTCCTAGCATGAAGATGCGCTACCTTAAGAAATATTCTTGCCAGAAGAACAAACCTGAACTTGAACAAACTTCTACAGAAAAATCACCAATTCATATGGAATATGCAAAAGCAAAGATGTATTTAAATGACACACAGAATAAAGTGATCCACGTTCAGCCTATAGGAAAGTACAGGGCAAATGACCCAGGATCTTTATTAATAAACTGAAAAACAACAGAAAAAGAACAGAGTGGGAAGGAGGAGGAGGAGGAGGAATGAAGTCAGGAGGAAGACTGAAAGGACAGACAGGGGAAAGGAAGGCAGAAGAAAGGGTAGAAAGAGGGAAAAGCTGACCATAAATATGAGACCTCAAGGCCAGCAGCATATTGCAACACACTGCCAGTATACAAAAGCTATAAAGCACACACATCATACTACATATGTGTATAGATGCATGTATTTGTGTATACGTGTGTGTATATACACACCAACCAGAACATTTTTAACACTACTTAAGACTTAAGAATGCTTGTTAATTTTTACGTGGGACCATGATACCCTGTTTTGGTTGTGAAGCACCAGGGACCCAACGTTTCCATTAATCCACCACAAGACTGTGTTTCCAGAAGTCTCATCTCACACTGGTCCATTCCGTCTCTCCCCGATCTTTTTAATAACTGTTTTCCTTTATCAAAGAACTAAACATGAAATTTAAATGGAAGACTTCACATTTATTACATGCATTGTTTCTAATCGAACATGCTAAAGGACTAGGACAAGTTGAAATGCATCATGGTAACTGTCTCTCTAAAGTTGAGTTTCCATATTGGATCAAGCACTTTTAAGTCATTCGGAAAAACGTTGAGCAAACAATAAAAACCATGACACTAGGAATTTTCCATGACTGTTTGACTTACGAAAAATCTACTCGAGATATATATATATATATATATATATATATATATATATATATATATATATATATATATATAAAAGTTGTGTCATCAACTTTTGAGTCTTACCTGGTATCCATACAATAATAATAGTAATCTTCAGAATATAATACTCTTCCATTTTCCTTAAGTAATGCAGCCGTGGTTTCTTTCATGGAAGGGCTGCTATTATGCATACTTTCCTTAATGCAGACAATTACTGCAGTAATTCTAGCAATTCCATTTGTTAAAAAGACCACTACTATCAAAGGAAGTGTGGTACAGGCAACAAATTTAGCCAAGCATTCCGGGGAATGTTCCTTTCAGCACATAAAACCATCAAGTAGATGAGGAACTACAATTGCTCTGTCCTCAAGACAAAAGATGTATGTATTGTTTGAATGAGAACTGGAGTGTTGGCTCATGGAGAGTAAAGTCCCTCTTAGTGACAGCAGCTTCTGTCCACTTACCAGGGTACTATTAAGAAACTTCTATCATGTACAGTAAATTAGATGATGTCAAAAGGTTTTCGTTCTAAACACTAAAAGTCTTTCACTGAGTTAATTATTAGGATCATGTAAGTTCTAACAAATCCAATTCTCTCAAGAAATGTTAAAGACCAGTGAGTTGAGAAGAAAATATTCTATTTTAACTTGTTTTTTATGCTATCTGCTTTATAGCATAAAACCGTGCCTTTTTAAGTGTACATTAAAGTTAAAATCTTTGATAAATTTCATCTCTACCAAAATTGTAAGTCATTTTTTTTTTGCTGTCATTTTTATTTTGACCTGTTCTTTGAGATAGGATCTTGTTATCTATCACAAGTTGGTCTAGAACTTGCTGTACAGCCAGATCTTTCCACAAACTTGTAATCCTCCTGCCTCCACCTTCCAAGTATATTGGGAGTGTACCACCATGTCTGGCTTTAAGTACATTTTTAAGTGAATTTATTTTTTCAAGAATGGTCAGAGTTTAGTTACATGGCTCTCATCTACTTTATCATCTTGAGTTGTAATTTATCTTCATCTTTAAGCTTTCTTCTTTCATCTTCCCCAAGTTATAAGAGACTACCAAAATTATTTTAGAAAGTATTTCAAAATTGTTTTCTAATTTACTAACCAAAAATATAATTTAAAAAGTAAAGATATATGAGGCCAGGTAATAAGAACTGAATCATAAATCTGACCCATCCAGTAGAGTCAGGGGGTTAGAAAGTTGGTCACATGCTAGTCCTAAAGGCATACAATGGCCAGGTGGCGGTGGCGCACGCCTTTAGTCCCAGCACTTGGGAAGCAGAGACAGATGGATCTCTGTGAGTTCAAGACCAGCCTAACCTTGAGAGAGTGAATTACAGGACAGCCAGGGCTACACAGTGAAACCCTGTCTCAAAAATTAAAAAAGTGTACAATGGACTAGGGATGTGGCTCAGTATGAGACCTGAGTTCAAAATCCATGTGTAACCCAAGCACTTGGGAGGGAGAGGGAGACAGGAGATTCTTGGTGTCTGTTGCCAGACAGACTAGCCTAATCAATGAGCTACAAGAGCCAGTGAGAAAATCTGTCTCAAAAATGAGGGTGCGAGAGCCACTGAGATCAGCAAGCAAGCCTAACAACCTGAATTCAAAACCTATGTAGTGGAAACAGAGCTGACTCCTATAGATTGTCCTGTGACCTCCACACACCCCCACCCACATACACAAAATAAATAAAATGTTATATAAGATAGATAGTGACTGAAGAGGGCACCCAACAATGACCTCTGGTCTTCGCATGCATGTCCATCCACATACACACTCCCAAAAGAAAACACACATCACACATCTTACACACACACACACACACACACACACACAGCATTTAATATTATGTTCTGTATCTGTAGCCATGACAGAGAGGTTTGACTGGTTCATGTACAAGAAACAGTGCATGACTGACCTCCTGGCCAAACTCAAGGCCAAGGCCAGAGTGAACCAGAGCTTTGTCATGCTACATGTGACTGGGCTGGTGGACTTGATTGTGGTATTTGGCTATGGAGCCTCTCTTCCTGCAACCCTACAGGCCTGGGATGCTTACTTAGCCTATATTTCAATGAAAGCCATAGAAAGTTCCAACAACGATGATGATACCAAGTGGCTGAATGGCCTGGTCAGTTTTCTCATCAACTTGACATAAGCTAGAATTATCTGGGAAAAGAAATCTCAACTGGGAAAATGCCTCCATCAGATTACCAGTAGAGCATTTCCTTGATTAATGACTGATGTGAGAGGGCCCAGTCCACAGTGGGTATTCGGGGTGGTGGTTCTGAACTGTAGAAGAAAGCAATCTGAGTAAGTCAGTAAGCACTCCTCCAGGTTCCTGCCATGTTTGAGCTCCTAATCTGCTTTCCCTCAGGGACGGAATGTGACCTGAGAGTTGTAAGAAGAAATAAACGCTTTCCTCTCCAACTTGCTTTTAGTCATGGTGTCTTATCACAGCAACAGAATCCTAACTAACACAGTGATACAGAGTCATGTATGGTATGTTCAGCATGGACAAGTTCTTCTCTTGTCTCTTCCTGTCAGTTCCTCTTCTAGTGCATGCAGAGGAGAGGATTCCTATTGTGCTGCATGGCCCCAGCTCTTCTGACAGAGCATTATCCATCCTGTCTTCGTGAAGCCTGAGTTCCATGCTTCCTGAAGCATGAGTGAAGCATGAGTGAAGCATGAGAAACAAAGCCAGAGAGGCTAAAGAAGTCAAGAAAAGCTACAGTGCTGCGGAATAGGACTTTAACTGTGTAAAGATGTGGTGCATCGGTTTCTGTTGTGGACTATTACTTTAACTATGTAAGGTGTGTTACATTGTTTAGGCTGCATTTGTTTAATGATGTAAAGATGTGTTGCTTTGCCTGCCTACGGCACCTACGGTCTAATAAAACGCTGAACGACCAATAGCTAGGCAGAGGAAGGATAGGGGGGGCTACCAGGCAGAGAGAATAAGTAGGAGGAAGAATCTAGGCTGAAGAGAAAAGAGAATGAGGAAGAAAGAGAGGGAGACACCCGGGGCCAACCAGCCAGACAGACACAGAGGAAGCATGGAAGTAGGACATGCAACAAAAGAAGGTAGAAGCAATGAAGCAAAGCATATATGAAGAGAAACAGGTTAAGTTACAAGAGCTAATGGGACAAGCATAAGATAAGGCTGAGCATTCATAATTAATAATAAGTCTCTGTGTCATGATTTGGGGGCTGGCAGTCCAAGAAAGTCTGCTATGCTACAGTGAATTTAATGGCCTGGTGTGAGTGCTTCCTGCCCCAGAGCTTGGTTGGTTGGGTGTGTGTGTGATGTATATGATTTATATATCATATATACATATGTATATGGCAGATCATTTAATAATGTTGCCTTGAAAGTGGTTTTGATATATTAAAAACTGGAATGTATTAGAAACGGTTTTGCCTACTTTTTCTGTGTGTATACAAAAGGAGCATTTCCAGTTAAATTTTTAATTTTAGAATGTATTTCATGTGTGTGAATGTTTTGCCTGCATATGTATCTGTGCAGCATGCCCGGTCAGAAGAGGGTGCTAGATCCCCTGCAACAGGAGTTACCGACTATGAGTTACCATGTGGACGCTGGGAACCGAACCCGGGTCCTCTGCAAAAGCAACAAGTGAGCCAGCTGAGTCAGCTCTCCAGCCCTTCTCCTCCTTCCAACACAGGAGGCAGGATCTACAATTCTGAAAATATTTTGCCACTGAGCAGGAAATACAAACCAAAATTAAAATTCTGTATCCCCTGGGCTCTGTACTCTACTGGGCTCACTCTGCATGCATTTTCTCATACTTACATTTAGGAAATCTTTATGGTTCTACCTCATGTGGTTTATAATTTTATCTAATTCTTCAGTGTTTTTAAATGTCTTTGTACATATACATAAATATATATGGAAAGGTTATTATTTGGATATAACATGCATAATGCTTATGGAGAGGGGGCCAAGAGGAGGTTATATACAGCACTTATAAGCCTGTAAAATAAAACCATCTGCTACAAACTGACGGTACTGTTCTGCTGGTGTGAGCTGCTAAATAACATTTCAGAAGATTAATACAAGTGACTAATATTCACATGAACACAGTGAGAAACTGGGATGAGAGGAAGTTGGCCCTGTTATTTTCCTAACATTATGTAGTGAATACCGGGACAGCTTTGCAGAGCAGTTAGCCACACTAGTGTACAGGGAAATTTACACACACACCATAGCGCCAGCTTCCCCTGAGAGACAGCCATACTGTCCTGCAAGCCGCCTTAGTCTCCTCCCCCCCCCCCCAGTCCCTATTCTTTCTAACCCAGTTTAGAGGACCTCCCAAGACACGCCCACCTTTGATTACATACATGGCTTATTTTACTTCTTTCTTTTCGGATAAGGTCTCAGGTAGCCCAGGCTGGCTCTGGACTCACTTTATAGTTGAGATGGACCTTCAACTCCTGATCTTCCTGCCTCTCCCTCCCAAGTGCTGGTACTACAGGCATGTGTCCCAATGCCTTCCTTACATACATGTGCGTGTTTCTGTCATTACATGCCAATGACACCTGGCCCTAAGAGCGGCTCTGGGAGAATGAAAGGATCATTTCATTCTATCAGGTCAGCAGTTGTTCAACTGTCTTCTCTCTTTTCTCAAGCCCATTAGGCCGAACTAAAGAGGTCTCCCTACTTCACAAGTCAAAATGACTTGGGTTCCCTTTAAAGACCTTCATTTTTCTCTTTTGGTTTTGGCAACAGAATAAGGTTGCAATGAATGCCTACAGCTGACTGGTCAATGAGATCTGGATTTGAAAATCTGAACCTGACATCATCATCAGCTTTCCAGCTTTCGAATTAGACTAAAGTAGACCAAAAAGGTTGTCTTTCAAAATTAGTAACATTTTAAAGCACATAAACAATAATTAGCTTTCTTTCAGAATGACATAAAATATTAAAAATACTACAAAACAAGGGACACTGGAACCCCAACATAATAACATGGGTCACAGTGTTATTTTTCCTGTGAATAATAATGATCATATCACTTAAAGGGAAAAAAATCAACTTTTTAGAAAATAAGCAGAATTGTTACTAGGAGAAAACAGCTGTTAGGTTTAAAATAAATAAATACATAAAAGTGACTCTAAACATATTTTGGTCCCTTTCTAAAAAGTAAGAAAGAAACACTTTCTAGGTGGAAGGATGAAGATGATCAACTTCTAGTGGAGAGTATATGATCAGACTGCTGGCCACAGTTAAACATCAGTGCTGGAGTAAGGGCAACGAGAGTGAAATGAATTCTAAAATGCAATCTTTGTTCTTGTTGTTGCATTGATCCCTCAGCTTTTCCCACAGTGCATTCTTCAAGTATCATGTTACGGTACCTGTTACAGTATGTTAATGATCTATATTACAAACTAATTGTCTGTATTTCCCAAACAAAATAATATCATAGCTGAGAGAGAGAGAGAGAGAGAGAGAGAGAGAGAGAGAGAGAGAGAGAGAGAGAGACTATGACTCTTCAATGGGCTAAAGATACAGCTCAGTGAAAGAACATTTGCCTAACAGGCATAGCTCTGGACTCAATCCCAACACCCTGCTCTCAACAACAACAAAAAGATTGTTGTTGTTGTTTTGTTTTCTCTCTTTTGGGGGGCCTGTCACCCAGCTCCCAAATAAATCACACACAGAGGCTTATTCCTACTTATAAATGTCCAACTTTAGCTTGGCTTGTTTCTTGCCAGCTTTTCTTAACTTATCCCATCTATCTTTGGCCCCAGGGGCTCTTACCTTTCTCTATTCCTGTACACCTTTTCTTTCCTTCTTACTCTGTGTCTGGCTGTGTGGCTGGCCCCTGATGTCCTCCTCCTTCCTCTCTCATTCCTTCTTTTTTTTTCCCCCAGATTTCTCCTATTAATTCTCTCTGCCAGCCCCACCCATCCTTTCTTCTACCTCGCCATTGGCCGTTCAGCTCTTTATTAGACCATCAGGTGTTTTAGGCAGGCACAGTAACACAGCTTCACAGAGTTAAACAAATGCAACATAAACAAAAGTAACACCCCTTAAAATGATATTCCCCAACAGACTATTCTCCACATCTTAAAGGAACAGCCTTCATCTCTCTGAAACTGTCTAACTCATGACCCTGTTTTCACCGTCTTCTGCTTGTGATTATTATCCCATAAACAAAAGAACCAACCACAAGTGTTCCCCATGTCTAAGAGATGTCTACACATTAAGTGACATTTTTCAGTTAACTTCTGGCTATGGTTTGGATCCAATCTGGCACTATTTAGAGATGGTGAAAATTTTTCAGAGATAGGAGCTCGCGGAGGGCTTCAGGTCACTGGGGACATGCTCTTTAAGGGACTGGACACCAGCCCCTTCCTTTTCCTCTCCTTTGCCTTCTGTCTGAGGTGAGAGCTTTTGCTCTGGTATGCGCTTCCACCACGATCCATCACCTTACCACAGGCCAACCATACAAGGAGAATGGATCAGAAACTCCGACACCATGAGCCTCAGTAAACCATTTCTCTTTAGAAGCTAATTTCCTCTGGGATTTGTCAGAGTGAAACACTTCCCCAGGCAGCTGTCAGCTGGCTGACCCACCCCCTTTCCCAGCTGCTGGACAGCAGAGAACATCAGCAGTCAATGCTGTTTGCCCCCGAGTCAGGCAGGCCACTGCTGGTTCTCACCCTTTCACAGCTTTCTCACCATGGGCAGCTGACTCTGTGGTGATTTGTTCTTTCCTACTTTGACAGAGAAGCAAACTGTTGGTGTGTAGTAATACTGACAGAACTTACTTCTGAGCATGCTACAGTGGTAAAAGTACTACATGGAGAAGTTGTAGATTTGAGTGCTGGGTCCCTGACTGCCCAGTCATGTGACCTCAGCCTAGTCACTTAGGCTCTAGGATTCCCTCTTACATACAAAACAAGAGAGCCAGCCCTGTGAAAGCTGCTGGAGATTGAAATGAGATCATACAAGTAAATATACTTTGGAAAATAGAGAACACAATTTGATTATAAATTCTCCTCTTCTAATTCCTAGCTGAATTACACAAAGCTGAAATTTAAGGCTGATGTGGCACAGTTTGACACACACAAACAACCCTTGCCAAAAAGATCAGGAGAAATAACCACAGAATGCTAAATGGGGGGGGAGAAAAACCGCACCAATCTTTCTTCAATTCTAAGTTCATTGTTTCACAATGAGTCTTATGCTGACTCCACACACAGGCATAAGCCAGAGCACCAACAGCAGAGTCAAACTTGCACACAGAGGATAATCATGGACTGGCCCTGTGCTTAACTCCCTCAAAACAATGCCCGAAAGAGCATGCAAAAGTCCACACACTTCCATAAACGTGGTAAAAAACCAGACACTTGCCTGTGGAATTTATGAAAAAAAAACTGACTAATACTGTCAAACAACTCTGAAATGGCCAATTAACACAGGAAAGACAAGTCTTTTAATGGTATGAAGGATCCTTTCCATTCACACGTAACAGACCTAAACAATGAGCATAATAATACACAAAAGCAAATTCAGAAATACAGAGGATGACGTGGGAAAAAATTAATTGAAATGAATGAAAAATTTGGATGCTGAAAATAGCAATGAAAATTTAAAATCCTTCAAAAATAGACATAAGGAAATGCTTTTGAAAAACAATAAATACAAAAATATAAATAATCTACTACTCAAGTGAAAAGTCAAAACTCTCGCCAGCGTTCACAGGAAGTTTGGGGTGGAAAGCAGCGGAAAAGAAACTGTCAAAGCGACTGCACTTCCGCGGCAGCTTTTCTAATAATTCCAGTTCAGATCGATGACAGCAGAGAAGAAAGAGCGAGCAGCCGTGCCTCGGCCAGGCAAGTGACACAAGTCAGGACGGGTCTGCAGGGGCGAGCTACGCACACGTGCTGCGAGATCAGGGGTGGAGGATGGAGTGAAATACGTGTCTCCAAGGACACTCCAATGCAATAGATAGATAAAAAAACCTATGAAATGGGGAAGTTCCTTTACTAGCCATCAGAGAAACGGAAATTAAAACAACATTGAGATTTCATCCCGACCCAGAGAAAACAGCAATCATTAAGAGAACACCAGGGGCTGGAGCCATGGCTCATTGGTGAAGAGCACTTACTGTTCTTGCAGAGGACCCGGGTTTGGTTCCCAGAGCTCACATGGCAGCTCACAATCATCTGTTACTCTAGTCTCAGCAGACTGGCATTGATCTCTATGAGTACCAGGCAGGCACATGGTACACATAGATACATGCAGGCAAAACACTCATACACATAAAAATAAACAAAGTAACTAATAAATCTCTAAGAAAAGAACAACAAATGCTGGTGAGGATGTAGGCAGAAAGAAACTCTAAGATTTGTAAAGTAATAAAGTAGTAATAAAGAGAAATGGCGACATAGAGGTGTTTGGTACTTCAAAACTGAAACATGGCAGACTCCTCTTAGAACACAGGGACTCTCTTCTGACTACAACAGATAAAGACTTGGTACAGCCCAGGGACCCTGCAGTGACAGCATCCTCTCCCCTAGTAACAGTATTTATTGAGCCTCTATCCCATCTATCTCCCCAAAACATAAATTAGAAGTCTTCAACAGCGCGGCAAACCTCTCATTTCTCTAAAGGGAAAACTAAGACTTGGTGATTTCTCAGACTGCACTTAGACATGGATATATGGCTTGAATGTAACTAGCGACCAGAACGCCAGGTACCACAGAACAACTCTTAGTTTACATACGTAATTCTGCCACCTGAAACACCCGCTGTGTCTTCTACGTGGATTAAAATCCTCTGAAGTCCCTCCTCTCTGAAGACTGCTGTTTACAATCATTCTTTTTTTTTTTCAAGACACGGTTTCTCTGTGTAGTTTTGGTGCCTGTCCTGGATCTCGCTCCGTAGACCAGGCTAGCCTCGAACTCACAGAGATCCGCCTGGCTCTGCCTCCCGAGTGCTGGGATTAAAGGTGTGTGCCACCACCACCGGGTTCCAATCATTCTTATAGAAAGGTGAGATCCTTCCATACAAACCATACAGCTTCAATTCATCTGGAGAAGATGGGTGTGGCGGTGCAGACCTGTAACCTCACCAACAAATGGGGAGGCTGAGGCAGGAAGACTGCAACTTCAAGGGCAGCCTGGGATACATCGTGAGACCCCTTCCTCAAAAAGGGGTCCAGGGGTGTATCATATTAAGATTCAAAAATCAACAGACAGCCAGAGTCAGCCTAGAGCATTCATGTGGGGAAAACTCAACTTCTGCAAGACTCAAAGTACTTCACACTGACTTTTAGACTACGCAAAAAATTCTCTTGAAGTCAGATCACATCACATACCACAAATGAGAACAAAATGCCAAGCCTCTGTCCATCCTCACTTGAGGGTCAGATCTGTGCGGTCTTTAGTGCCCTCCACCAAGTAGCACAGTTCTTGGTAGAGGATTTCAGCATCAACCTCATCCAAACAAATACAGACATGTGTGTGATCCACAGTAACTGGTGGTCAGATGTCAAGTCTCCAGCCCTCAAAAGTCAGGAATTTCCTTCCAAGTCCTTTCATCTTTCCGCTCCTTCAGGGAACTAAATGTTGGTGTCTCTGCTCCCATTCCATCTCTCCGACTCTCCTACGGATTCTTGTTCCACCCCATTCTTGTTTTACCCCCAGCCTATATTCCAGTTCATGTCCCTGCTCAGCAACTCCAACACCTCAAAGCTAAAAATATAAAATCAAATAAAAAATAACCCACGACTTTATCACGCTCACAGGTTCTAAGGGTTAGAAGCATGAACACAATCAGATGGAAACTGTTCCTCATGGCACTGAAATCACTCAATGATGCTCAGCTAGTGGAGTTCAGCTACTTTGAAGGGTTCAGTATGGTTTCACTCACGTATCTGGTGCTCAGGCTGGGACAGTGCCAACTGCAAGGCCTCTTCATGTGGTTTGGCTACCAGTCAGCCCAGCTACCTCAAGGTAGTCAAATTTCTTACCCTGTGGTGAAGTGCTTCAAGCATAAGCACCCCTGCTGGCAAGCTGAAAGCTGCAATGACCAAGCCATCCAGCACCATCTGCGACATACTTGATTGGTCAAGAGGCAGGAGCCACCATGACTCAAGAGAAGGGAACTAAAATGATAACCCTTGAAAGAAAAGTAACAAGGGCGTGGGAGAGAAAGGCGTGGGAGAGGAGATACTGTAGCCATCCCTGGACAAAACAGCCACCCACAGTTTTCTGCTTCACTGATGACTTCTTGTCTAAAGCCAAGCTCAATCCTGTTTCAAAATGGCTGCTGGAGTAATCCACAGTAGGAGTTCTACATCTGGGATAGTCTGTCCGCTAAGTTACCTTCCTCATCACTACGACCTACTACCTGACAGAAGGAACTCACGGAAGGAACAATTTGTGCAGGGCCATGGTTTAAGGATGTGTTTATTAAAGTAGGGAATACATAGCAATGGGAACATGGAAGTCCATGGCTGAAGGCGCTTGGGCACAGGTTTCTCACATGGTGCTCAACAGCAAGCAGAGAACGTGGATGAAACCAAGCCAGACTATAAACTCTCAAGACTCACCCTCCAGCAACCCATTTCCGTCAGCTAATCTCTGAACTGTAGGCATCTATAAAACCCCAAATAAATTACATACATTCTTAGTGAAAAGGGAAGAACCAGGGCACAATTACAATCAGACCAAACCAAAACCCAGCATCCAGCAATAGAAATCAAATCCTGTAGCTTGATGTCTGGCATCCACAGTACACTCGTGATCTTCTGGCTCCAAACGGCTTGGGCAACTCCAATTATCTGGCTCTGCCATCTACCACACACATGCACACACACACACACACACACACACACACACACACACACACACAGTGTCTCATAGGCTCAGCCTGGCCCCTCTGTTGGAGCCCATTTAGGCTTTACCCAGCAGGTCTGCATAGAGAGGATGACTGAACCACGGGCCTGAGTGCAGGTGTCTGAGATGGTCTGCACTTGGCTGTACTGGGGGGGGGGGGGGGGGCGGGAGACGGTCTTTTGCTCCACCCCTTGGCATTCCTTTAAATACCCTAGGGCAGAGACAATCAGGGCCTGATGGATTAGTATCCAGGCCCTCCCGAGGTTATCCTGTATTTTCTGTTTTTCTCCCCTCTTCACTTCTATCTAATATTTCCTGCTGCTCCTACTCAAGAGTACTCTGGGGGAAAGTGGCGGCGGGATGGCCCCTCACACCCCACTCAACACCTGCCACTGTCCTTAGTGGTCATCCCACTATGTGGGCATCTCCAATATGCTGAGATTTCTACTATAACTGAGGCTGCATCCCCACCAGTGGCCTCTCCTGGCTGCTCACAGCATTAAGCCTCAGCTGCTCTCCATGACCCCTTCATGTCTTCAGACCCAGGACCATATGGGAGACTCTCAGACATTTTTTGTCAAGCTCTGCTACACCAGCTTGATGTCAAGTTCCCACAGGACAGCCCAGTAAGCTCTGAACACTCAACAGCCTTTCTAGACCAAAGCTCCAAAATGCTTCTACAATCCTCCCCAAAACAACACAGTCATTTGAGACTATACTTACAGAAACAGAAAAAGAAGAAACAAGGAAATAAGCAATTTTTTTAATTAGCTGACAAAATAAAGTTGCAATTTGTCTGCATTAAGACCAAACTCCTTTCAACATTAAGCAACATTCATTCCTTAACCATGACAGATTTTAGGCATACTGTAAGCAACAACACATTTTATGCTTAACTAATCATTCATGAGCTGCTCATCAGATCCACCCCAAGGACAGAGTCAAAACCCTGCTACCCTCAGAATAATCCAATTTGTCATTCTCTTCCCAGTATACTGTATTAATCTTTTTATAATAAGAGATTAACCTTCTGAGAATTGTTCTTTACAAAGTAAAAATGGTTCTACAGTATCCTAGTTCAAGTGATTCTTTTCCCAAGTTTTTCTAACTCTTAAGCATGTCAACCTCATAGATTCCTTCATTATATAACCTTCATCACTCCTTTTTCAATACAGAAACTAGGTTGTTCCTTTTCAAAGCCTCAGAAACTTCCTTGTCATGATGCAAGGTCTCAAAATGAGTGCCCTTCCCATTAGAACTTTCTTCCACATAAGACATGCTGTTTGGTGCTCTTGCTTCGCTCACTGAACAAACAGTATCTGTTGTCTATTACATATGCCACACACTGCAACCGACCTCAGCAATCAGTGTTCTTGTGTCAAAGTTTAGCAATATATTATTCCTGTGACTACAGAATTAGCTTATTAGGAATAACTCATGCATCAAATTCTTCCTAATCTTGAATATAAATGTCTTCCCTACATGCCATCCCAAGAGTACTATCTGGATTTGAGCTGTTTCTACAATGGTGTCTGATGTCCATAAATTGAACATAAAATCTGCCTTCAGCAAGATTTGTGTGGGGTTTTTCTTCCCCCTATGGAGGAGCAGAATGGACCCTTCCTTTCCCTTCATTTGTGTTAGGAGCATGATATAAGACAAGAGCTACAATTCAGATGTACTGACCCCTACTGAAGATGGCTTCTCTGAGAAAGGAAGAGTAGAGCCTCAAGTATTGAGGGGCTGGGCCATGACAGATTACCAAGGATGCTACTTTAACTACTCTAAAGTAACTCACTCATGAGCTGGTATCCTCTTTACTAAACACGTTCTTCTCCTTGGTGAACTGGGCTAAAAAGGCAATTCCTGTTCTACAGAAAGAAATCGAATTGCCAAAATATAGCTTCCAACTCACAGGAAGATGAATGCTCCCGTTTCTAATTCTCATCCACTGTGGCATGATACCTAGAAATGACTAAAGTGATGTGTTTTTTTTTTCTATTAAAGGGTGAAGAAGGCATTTTAATTACTTCTGTGTTCCATACAGTTTGAAAATGTGATGCAAACACTCAAGTTATTCACTCAGGTGAAAAGACTTAACAGATGCTGGTAACAGGAACAGAAAGATCCTAGTGTTAAGAGAAGCAGAGAAGAATTAAGTAGGCTACAATATGGCCTAATTAATTAGACTAAAGTTTAAAATCAAAGGCCAGAACAAAGCAAAGCAAAAAATCCTGTTGTCTCTCTAAGGACAGCATGCGCACGGGGAGGAGGGTACTTCTGCTCTTCCATGACCACACCGCTACACAGTCTATGTTATGGGAAAACAGGACAAGATTTACAGGTGATGGGAAAGATCGCTTGCATTTGTGCCCTAGACCAACAATATGCACAGAGTTCTTTCAAAATGCTACCCAGAGCCTTTACAATTTGCCAAAGTTTGAAGTAATTTGTTCTTTCAAAGGAAGACAGCAACAACAAGAAACAATGGTGTGTTTCCTGGCCTTAGGAAGAATACAACAGGATCCTCCCAACTGCACTTCCTAGAGAAGTATGCCAGCTGCCTCAAATTGCCAAAACTTCACAGAACAGCAGTTATGATGGATGACCAAATACAATGATGTGTGCAGAGAGGAAGGAGCCCAAACCACACAGGAACTGACAGGAAACAGCCCTAGCGCTGGCACCTCCACATTCAAGAAGGCTGGGAGTCCTGGACCCTTGACAACCAAATTTCATCATCTTTCTCTGGAACAAGAGTTATCTTCCCAAGAGATGTGTCGGGAAAACGCCACACAAAGCTTTGCCATGCCTAGCTGTACTTACTGGCCCTGCCCCTGCTCCCTCTGTGTGAAGAGCCCATCCGGAGATCATTCAGAACCACCTGACCATAAATCACATTGACCCACACCTTCATGCTCTCGACCATGAGCCCGCTATATGCCACATGTGAGTCACAGGCAGTGATGCTGGTAGAAAGAAAAACTAATATTTGGAGTTCACCAAATAATGAGTCACACTCCTGGAAGAAAAGGAATCCTTACAGCTGGCAGCTCTTGAGTATGAAATTTTCAAATTGTTTGAACATTAATATTAATTCCATGAAAGTTGGCAAGAAGAAAATGAGTAAGAAATGTGGTATTTGGTTGACTGGTACCATGTAAAAGTCCAGTTCATGCTCCAAGAAAAAGAGTGAGTAGGACATCCACTACCTATTCCTAGCCTTGCCTTCCAGAACCACTCACTGCTGCCAAGATGCTCCTTCTCCCACACAACACTTCCAGACTAATTCTGACCCTTAAGAATCAAAAGGAAGCCTTGCTTTCTCTGCATCCAAATGCCAAGTGGGATCTTGTGGGATCTCACCTTTATAAAGGGAATGTTTGAAAACAGGCCCCTCTGGCTGTGACATCAGTGAGTTGCTGAGGCCTCCAAGGGCCGGAGGAAACATTCCCAGTCCCTCACAGCGCTGCCGTACTCCTACGGTGCAATCTGGCAATGGCCAGGGACCAAATCTTTAAAGCTGTTTTATGGTATTTAACATATGGTCATAAATTGCTCAGTGCTCTAAAGAGGGGCTAAATTTGCCACCCCTATTGATGAGACATGTTCTTATTTATTTAAATTTAGTGGCAAACTGGCATTTCTCCAGATGGAGAGGGTTAGGCGTAAGTACAAAGGAAGAACTAATGAGAAATGGTTTGTAACTTCTCTGTGCACTAACTACAACCATTATCAAACAGGGTCTTGCCACTGAGTAAACAGTTACGGGGGAGGACTCCAGTCTCTAAGGCCCAAGGAAGAGAGGGGGGGCATACAGACGTTATTCAGAATATAGTTTAAAACTTTTAATTGTTTCCTTTTTCCTCAAATGAGGTCTATCTGTCCACATCTCTCTCTCATCTGCCTCTTTATTCCCCTCACAAATTCAATATCCTTGGTCTTCATCGGAAATCCCACATCTTTATAATCTCTAGAACTTCCCGAACCCTTTTGCATCATTTTCTGATTTTGCCATACTGTTGGCTAAGTTTTTTTTTAATGGATGTAATTATTCCATCACTGAAGATACAGTCCTACCAAGATGTTTTGTTCCCTTCCTTCTAAGAGACAACACATAGTCAGAGACAAAAGAACAAGGATTTTGGTGAGGAGGGTGTGTTCCTAATGATATTAACTAGCATGGTGTCAACATGTAAATATCAAGGGTAAAGTCGCTGGGTGTTGTTTTTTCTTCTTTGTTTTTCATATCCTGATATAGAACTGGCTAAAGAATCCAAAGATGATCATCTTGCTTAAATCTGGAATGTGAAAAGGGATTTCACTAAGTTGGAGTTTTGACAGCAGTCTGGGAACAGTATTTTTTAAAACTCTACTATGAAAGATTAGGCTGTTTATATCACACAAAAGTCTTTTATAATTTTAAGATACAGAAGAGTCATACATGGCACAGAAATAAATATCTATATACAGACAGGGATAAACATTAATTATCAGTGTACACAAGTTAATATGAATGTCATATGCTAAAAACTAAGAAATGGGGTATATGTCTCAGGAGGATGAAATATTTCACTGCTGTGGGAAGTTTTTCTATATACTCTGAGATGTCTTTCTGTATGCTGTGAATATATGTGTTGCTCCCATTGGCTAATAAATAAAGCAGCTTAGGCCTATGGCAAGGCAGCTTAGAGGCAGGTGGGAAACCCAAGTGGAAGTACAGAGAGAAAAAGAGCGGAGTCGGGGAGACGCCAACCCACTATCCAAGGAGCAACATGCAATGGCACACAGGTTAAAGCCATGGAACAGGTGGTGATACATAGATTAATAGAAATGGGTTGAATTAAGTTATACAAGCTAGCTAGCAAGAAGCTTGAGCCATAGGCCATAGAGTTTGTAATTAATATTAACCCTCTGAATGATTATTTTATAAGTGGCTGCAGGACCACGGGTGGGAGAAATTCATCAAGAACACAGGCCGGGTAGGACCGGAGAAACTTTTGGCTACATGTCATCTCAGTTATGTTGCCCCAAGACAGACCAATGATCCAGTGATCAGGGAGATTAGATCATACCATGTAAAGGCTGCTGTGAAACCTAACCTGATCTAGAGTAACTGGGTCATCTGGAGTGGCCATAAAATGACCCATAAGGTCTTATACCAACTTCGATTTGAAATATCCTACATGTAAGGTCATTCTGTTTTTAAGGGCCAGAAAAATAAAGAAAAAGACTACAAAGAAACATATTCAGGTCCTATGAACACTTCCAGTAAGGACCTAGTTTTCTGAACACTCTTCATTCTGAAGTCAGAATGGAATGTTAAAATACCTTCTGTACTATTCTGAAGAGGTATATTTGTAAAGTCCTTTCCTTTCAGACACAAGGGCACTTTTCTCAGTGCCCTAATCTTGCAGAAAGGAAAACAGGCCTGAAATCAAAAGATAATTACTAGACACATGTTATTCATTAATATGAATTATGTACCACAAGATGATAAGTATACTTATGCACTGATCAGTCCAATACATCAATAATCACATTAAATGTAAATGATCCAAAATCTCAATTAAGAAGCCAAGATTGTTGGAATTAAAAGCAAGATCCAGTTATATGCTGCCATATAAAATTTGCCCTAAATGTAAAGACCCAAACATGTTAAAAATAAAAGAATAAGAAAAGATGTACCATGGTATATTAATATCAATTAAAGTAGATTTTGGAACAAACAATATCCCAAGAGCAAGGTTTGTATTTATCATAATCTTACACTTTCTTTAAATCTAGTAACAAGAGCTTCCACCTACATAAAGCAAAAGCCAACAGATCAGTAAAACCAGGTAGATCTAAAACTGCAGTCTGCAGTTTCTACAGCCCATCAACAACTGATAAAACAACATACATGAACACAATATGGCGCACTCTTACACAAACTCATAATCACACTCAAAGAACTTAGCAACCCTTTCTAAACATCCACAGTGACAACAAGCAGACAGCAATACAAAGCAGTATGTCACATCTGAACAACCTACCAACCAATTTGACTTAGCTGTCATTTACAGGGCATGCCACCAAATAACATCTTTTTCAGTGCACACAGAACACCTGCTAAGATCATTCATATCCTGGGCTGTCAAGCAAGTTTCAATAAACTTAAAGTGATTTAAGTCATTTAAAGAATATTCTCTAACCACAATTAAATTAAATTCATAATCAATAAAAGGTAATGAAAGTCCACAGAATTCTAAAAATTAAATGAGATATTTCTAAATAACCTACATGTGAAAAAAGAAATCTCGAGGAAAATTTGAAAACATCAGGAAAAAAATGAGCACAAAACAGCCCAAGTTGCAGAATGCAGCTAAAAATGCTTGTGATGGAAACCCATAGCACTCAATGCTAAGATCAGAAACCCATAGCACTCAATGCTAAGATCAGAAAACCATGAAGCTATCAAATCAGGGACTTCACTTTCCATTTCAATTAACTAGGAGAAAAGAAGAGAAAACAAAGTTCAATGTGAAAAAGAAGGAAAACTGTCACTACAAAGACGGATGAACCCAAAAGCTGGCTCTTCGAGAACATTACACACTGATAAACCACTAAGCAGACTGGTGGGAAAGGCGGGGAGGAGATAAATTACTCAACGAGGAAACTCAGAGGTGACATTACTACTACAGGTTTGACAGGTGTTTTCAAATCTAGGGGAATAAATATAAACAAATATTGACTCAAAATGGGCCACAGGCAGAAGTAGAAAACCTGAAGTGTAGGACTGGGAGGATGGCTCAGTGGGCACAGTGCTTGTTGCATAAGCATGACAGCTGGAGTTTGGATCTCCAGAACCTATGGACAAGTCAGGTGGTGTGGTGGCCTCAGAAGGTGGAGATGGGATCCCCAGACCTCGAAAGTCCAGCCACATCGGTGAGCTCTGGGTTTGACTAGGACACCTGTCTCAATGAATAAGGTGGAAGAGTGGTCGAGGATGATTCCTGGTATCAATCCCAGGTATCCACATGCATGCACAAACGTGTACACACATATTCACACACATATAAAACATGCACACCACATAAAAACATGGAAGTCAATCAATACAAATAAGAATAAAGCATGGAACAAAAATCTTTGTGACACTGGGTTAGACAAAGATTTGTCAAGATGATAAAGGATAGTTAGGGAGAAAATATACATCTTATAAAGAGCTTATGTCTAAAGCAAATGAACTCCCAAAATGAAATCAGAAGAAAATGTTTTTTTAATTAAGGAATAGATGTGAACACTTTACTAAAGCCACTGTTTCAGTCAAAGACAGATATGTAACAGGATGGACAAAGGTGAGGAGGGCTGGCCAGGGAAATGTACACATACATACAGACTGAGCATCCATTATCCAAATGTGGGGGACAAAATGGTTTTCACTCATGGGGATCTCTACACAGACTTTGCTGGCTGAACACCCCTAACATCGGTGCCGACAGGACACTAACACGGTTCAGGTTTAGGGTCAGTGAGGAGACCTGATGCTACCAAGACATCTACTTCTCCACAGATCGGGCCCTGGATTCAGTGAGATCCCAATAGGACTTTGGGACCACGCAAAGCTGATCCTAAAATACAAATAACCTAGAACAGCCCCAACAACTGTGGAAAAGATACTGGAGGGCACACATGCTCACACTTAAACACTTCCACTAAAGCTACAGGAATTAAAAGAATGTTGCATTGGCTCAAGAGAGTACACAATAGAAAATCCGTCAGTAGAAAGAAACTGCTTAAGTGGTTAAACAATAAATACATGACCAAACTTAGCTCAAAATGGGTCAACAATACCGGAACCTGGAATAATTAGAACACTCGCAATTGTCATCTGAACTGTAAAATGGTACATCTACTTCACAGAACAGCTTACCACATACTTATAAAGTTTAATCTATGCTTAGCCTACAACACAAGATTCACCCAAGAAAAGCAAAAAATTATATCCACAAAAGGTATCTACAAAAATGTAAGAATTCAAAATGTAATTCATATCAGCCAAAAATCTGGAGGTGGCCCAAGTGTTCTTCAACAAATGAACTTTTTGAAGGGATTCTATTCACACAATGATGCACTGTTCAGAAATAAAGAAATAAAAGGGCTAGGTTCTGTGGCACAGGCCTGCAATCCCATCACCAGGGGGCTGAGGAAGGAGGACTGTGCGTCCACTGTCACTACAGCCACAGAACAAGCAAGAGCAGCACCAATACTCACAGTAGTATGGATGAAGTTCCAAAACACCGTGCTCAGAGAAGGAAGCTAGCCGCCTATCCACCCAGGAACACACAGCACACAATTCCACTTCTGTGAAACTCGGGAGCAGGCAAAACAGTCTCACACTTTCAGAGAAAAGAGGTTCAGTACGAAGGGATGGTGGTGGAGCAGACTGGCCTTTAAGGAATGGAAGGCTCTACATCTGGACTCAGGTATTCCTTACAGATATCTAGAACTGTCAAAATACGTGCAGTATTACACTTAAAATGTATAGTTTTATTAGCGTAAATGATAACACAATAAACTTGACTTAAAATAGCGGTATATAAATTCCTACATCAGAATTGTGTCAAGGGAAATTCTGTATAATAAGCCTGCTTTGTATAAATGAAATTATTTTATAGTTTAGAAATTATGTCTGTCAGTTGCTTTTTATTAAATTATAATCAGCATCAAAGCCAGATTGCATGTATGTACTATTAGTTATAACTAAAGCAGTTTTACAAAGTTAACAGTATTAGCTGCTCTTCTTAAGATAGCTCTAATAGTCCATAAGGCCCGAGAAATGAAATACTCTGAAACACCACGACAAAAGAATCCTGAAAATCTAAGGGAGCAAGACTGTCTAACCCCCCAAATTAGCACTTCTTCCTTGCTGTTCAGTGAGTACTTTAGACCATTCATTAAATCAAAGGTGGCCTGCCTCCCTAATTAGCCTCTAAAAATACCTTGAGTGCAGGATAATAATAATCTTTAAGTCAATGAATCTTTTTTTAAAGATAAAAATAAAAGTAAAATGGACCGTGCCACCAAGGAAAACTACAATGCCCTCAGCATGCTACAGAATACTACATCCCAAGATACAGTGTCCGACTTTTTACTTAGCTCAAGTGCTGCAAGGCACAGGAAGAACAGTTAAGTCCTATTCCCCTCACAAGGACCCTGGGGACAAAAGAACCTACACATCCACTGCAGTGGCAGATGTGTGAGTGCAAATGTAAGCTGACATAAATGTCACAGGATGGGCTGTTGCTACCAGCTTGGTTTGCTCCACAAAAGCCAAACCCGAGTGACCGACAGTACAAGCAGGGACCACAGAATTTTGAGAGCCACAAAGGAGCAAATCAGTCTTGCATTTCCTTAGCTGAGCTCCAACTGGAGAAGAATGGAAAACTAGAATGTCAGTCTATGGCTGGCCTTGAAGGTCAGGCTAAGGGATGCAGTCCACTAAATACTAAAGGGGAGATGGGCATGGGGACAAAAAAAAATTATTCAGTTAACATTTTCTAAACAGGTTTTATTTTAAGCAGCACAAGAAATTTTTCATAAGTTTTATAAATGGTTGTGTCATCCCAACAAAAATGTCAACAGCAGCACCTGGACGAAGCAGTGCAGGCCTGTGGTCCTGAGTACTAGGGAAGCTGAGGTAGAGTGGCAAGTTCAAGGTCTGTCCAGGCTACAGAGTTAGTGTAAAGCTAGCCTGAACTACTTAGACAGACCCTAACTCAATTTTTTAAAAATTAAAAATTAAATGCCAATAGCTATAGCCACAACAGCCAGCTTTGGGAATTACTTGGACAAAGTTCAGCAGTTATGTGGCTGGTAAAATGGCTCAGTGGTAAAGGCACTTGTCACGAAAGCCTGGTGACCTGAATCAATCAATCCCTGGAACACATACAGTGGAAAGAGTCCACTCCAGCCAGCGGCGGTGACGCACGCCTTTAATCCCAGCACTCGGGAGGCAGAGGCAGGCAGATCTCTGTGAGTTCGAGACCAGCCTGGGCTACAGAACAGCCTCCAAAACTACACAGAGAAACCCTGTCTTGAAAAACCAAAAAAAAAAAAAAAAAAAGAGTCCACTCCTCCCATGTAATATGACATGTCAGTGCCTCCATACAAACATCATACACATAGATATGCAAAAACAAATGTTCTAAAGAACTTAGAGCATAAAAACAAAGCACACAATTCTTGTAGATGATATTAAATCAAGGGCGTCAACATCTTTTTCAGCTGACACACAAATCTCCTTACAACACTGATAACTGGATCCTTCAGATATCATCAACCGGGTGGCCTGTTTCTGTGCAGCATCCATCAGAGCCAAGACGCTCAATGCTACTACACTGTGCTGTCTGAGCAAGATTTTGGAGAGCAGTAACCAGAAAAAGATACACACTCTGCTCTTACAACACTGACTGGCTACAATGAGGACCATGTAATGGATCTGAGGTGCTAAAGCAGGGTTAAAATGCATAGAGGTGTGTGAGTGGAGACAGAGAGAGAGAGAGAGAGAGAGAGAGAGAGAGAGAGAGAGAGAGAGAGAGAGAGAGCAGCCAAATCATTAAGAAGGTATGGATCAAACACTGAAGCTGAATCTTGAGAAGATTCAGGGAAGCAGGATTTCTGGAACAGTATTTGTAACTTCTCTATAAAAAATCGGTGTATCTGGCCACTGTTTAATTGAATAGTGCATTCAATTTAAACAACAGTTCTGAAGCTGGTTTCATTTTGTTTGGATAATTCTCCAAAAATTATATATTTAAATTTAGTAATGAAGTACTGAATCCTTAGAAATGAACAGTGAATTTTACACTGCGCTTCTGAGCACATGGGGGAGAATGTATTATCCAAATCATAATCCATGTGTTCTTCCAGGCTTTTTCCTCTGAAGGGAAAGTATTTCAACTTCAAACCCTTTGGAGATCATTTTTTGGCACAACTTCTCTACTGTGTTGCAAATGGCTTTAATAAATATTCATCATTCCTCTCAAATGATAAACAACAGTATTGCTCCACTATGAGACACAAAGTGAGCATGTCTACAGTTTCATCAGAAACAGAGGAATGGACCTCTCTGGGTACCTGTCCCAGACCATGCTTAGCTGTGCTTACACTGTCTTCCAGAGGGTAGGGAGATAGCTCCTGAGTAAACCTATTTGCTCTGAAAGCATAAACACATGAGTTCAAATCCCCAGCACCCATGTCAAAAGCTTAGCATGGCTAAGCATGCCTATAATTGGAGAGAAATGGTGAGTTTCTGGTTCTGTGATAGATCCTGTCTCAAGGGAGTAAAGCAAAGAGTGACAGAGAAAGACTCCAGAAGTCCTCCTCTGGCTACATGCATGGGTACCTGCACACCTGCACACTCATGAGCATGCAACACACACACACCCCAGAAAAAAACAAAACTAGAACCTAATCTCTAGTAACTAAACTGAGAATACATAACCTAGAGCCCTCTGGCCATGTTTATATCAAAAGTGGAGATTCAGCCGGGCAGCAGTGGTACATGCCTTTAATCCCAGCACTTGGGAGGCAGAGCCAGGCAGATCTCTGTGAGTTCAAGGCCAGCCTGGTCTATAGAGCAAGATCCAGGACAGGCACCAAAACTACATGGAAAAACTGGAAAAAAAAAAAAAGTGGACATTCAAACACTCAGCCAAAGCTGCCAACCAGACCTACTTTCCCAAGAATGTAGAGCCAATGACTTCCTCTCTAATGGAATCAAGTCACCTATAGGAAGCTTAGAAAGCCATTCCTAGCCAATGTTTAGAAACAGCTGGGGAAAAGAATAAAGTTAATGAAGTGCCACAAGAACACCTTAAATCCAAGGATACAGCTGACAGCTGGCTGCTCCGGTGTCTACCAGCATTCCAGTGCCTTGTTCCAGTCCCACTAAGGCCTTGCCCTCCTCCCTGCCCTTGGGCACCATAAAATTCACTTGATTCCTTATAAAGACAAATAAACAAATCCTTTCATTTATTTTGGTTCCAATGGATTTCTTATAACCAAACAGTCCCTGATTAACATAAATTGTTGGTATGAAATACAAAAATTTCAAACAAAAGATCATTTCAAATTTGAAACCCATATTAACAAACTGATTCCCTAGCCACAGACTTGCTCAACATAACTTACAATATTTCAATAATTTCTCTTCATAGTGGCATAAACAATACGATTCAAAGAGCTTGCAGAATTAAGGTCTGTCACTTGCTCATCAAATCTCATCATCGCTAGATCCAGAGAACGAATATAATTGGTTCATTCCACAAACACTTATTAAGCGTCTCTAAATGTCAAAGATTGGAAATAATACATGAGCAAAAGCATACTCCCATATAAACAGTGTGGGTATCCACACACATTCTCTTATTCCATCTCCTTTGCTGTCCTTCCCTCCCTCTCTCCCTCAGATAATCCAATAATTACTCCTAGAACTAAGTGCTATGCAGAACGACTGTGATGTCTCTATGTATAAACCTATGTTCATAACAAATCCCTGGCCCATCTATGACTTCTCCTGTAGCTGAGAGACTTCTACCACTTCAGGAAGGTCTTCAGACTTCAACACACACTTTGCTCACGTCCTCAAGAAGCACATTTCCACTCCTGTGCAAGTATGAGCTGTGTCATCTACAACTGTCAGATTCGAGGGCTTCTCTTTAATTAATATTGCCGTCCTTGGACAACTTTCAATAATTTCTCATACAAACTGGCAACGCTTCCACCGGCCAGCAGTTGTTCCTCACATTAAAAGAACTGCAGAAACAATAGCATCCTTCCTAACGCACTGCGATCCTCTGCCACCCCTTTATTTCAGTTATTGAATTGTGAGTGTGAGCACTTCTTTAGGAATCAGTTCATGAGGCCACCAAGATGTGCAAATCTCCTTTGCCTTTCATTAACAAGTTTCCTTTGTTCACGGGTGAAACCGATTTCTCTAAGTACTGTTTGCTAATACGTAGAATATTCTGACAGACAAATTTTAGTTGAGTTGCATCCTATTTTCGTTAATCTGATTTCAAGGGACAGAATGAAATGAAATATATAAATATGAAATGGGTTCAGACTCCCAATCTTCAAAGTACTGTGCATGCCTTCCTGTTTTCTGAATTGTTAGGGGCAGGGCTCCAATTAACAATTCCTTGTATAATAAATAACCTGTAGAGACCGAGTGTCTGCTGGTACAAGGCAGACACATGGAACAGAATACCGTATTCTCTCTAACACTGTGGCCAACACACATCTGAGCACTAAGATTCCCAAACTCATGCATTCTACCTACTCCTTCCACAGTATAAGAGAACATCTCTACTGTGTGGGGAGCTGAAGGTACAATTGATTAAACAAAGCAGGTTCTGTTCACTGAGTTTAAACTTACAAAATAAATTACTATAAACCTCAAATACTTTGAATTAGCCTTGGCTAAAATTATATTTTAAAGGGCATACAACAAATTTTCAATAAAATTTAATGTAAAACTTTAAGGAAGTTATTTATACAAATGGTTTCAGTCTGAAAAAGCGCTGAGTTCGCCATTGCCCTTTGCTGGGGCGGGGAGTGAGAAAGAAAAGAGTTACCTACTACTCACCATACAGTGGAATCTAAATCTCCCCTCAGTCACTTTTCTCTTCCATCGACTGAAGTTTCACTTTAGGTTTAATTCTTTAAAAGCAAATAGCTTCAGGCTGGGAAGATGCTCAGGGTTAAGAGCCTAGCTGCTCTTCCAGAGGACCCAGGTTCAATTCCCAGTGGCCACATAGTGGCTCCGGTGCCATGGGATCCAATGCCCACTTCTGGCCTCTATAGGTACTAGACACGTACATGGTGCACAGACACACATGAAGACAAAATACTCATACACATAAAGTAGTTTTTTTTAAAGCAAAGAGCTTCTACGTTTATGGTCATAGCTGCTTTCCAAAGACTGCAAAACTAGAGAAATTCACAAATATCTATGTTTACTTGAGCAAACTGAGCTTATTGAAGAGTTTGTTGATGAGAACAGTATTTGTTTATCTAAAGATAAATATTATATAGGCTGCAAAAAGTTGAATTTAATGACAAATCTTATAATAATTAACCACAATGACAATACATCTCTTAGCTATAATAAAGATAAAGTTACAAAGTGCTCAATAGGAACATATGCTGTCTCCATCCTTGCAAAAAGATGTTAGACAAAATAAAAGAATGACTTAAAAAGTTAAAAGAAGCTAAGGTGGGCGGCTCATACCTGTAACACTTGCACTCAAGAGGCAAAGGTAGAGAGATCACGGAGAGCTGAAGACTAGCCTGGGCTACACAGTGAGTTGCAGAACAGTATAGACTACAAAGTGAAATCTTGTCTCAAAAAGAAACAAAAAAGAAAAGTATAAGGAATAATAAAGCCTAAAATAGAGGAAGGGAGTGGAGAAAGAAAAAAAAAGAGAATAAGCCTGCAAAATCTTACTCTAAGAGGGAAGAACTGATTCTTTAAAAATTCATGGCTACCAAAAATGACTCGTTTAAAACAAATGAACCCAGGAAAGTCCCTTCCATGACTTTCAAGTGGAACTACCATAACTACTGACGTTAATGAAAGATCTAACTGGTCCACATTCCTACCGCTATCAGCCCCCCACAACTCAAACCTCCTGGCAGGGTTTGTGAGAGCTTGTAGCAGATGGGCTAGCAAGAAATCGTACAGTGGTGAAAGTCACTGAGTCTAAGGACCCGGGTTCAATCCTCAGGCCCAACACGATGGAAGGCAAGAACAACGCCCGAAGGTTGTCTGTACTCTGACCTCCACATGCACACCACACCATAGCAAGTGCAAGACTATGGGGACACACACACACACACACACACACACACACAAATGCACATACACATACAAGTAATTGAATTTTTTTAAATATTATAGACAGAATTAATTTGGAAATAGTTTTCAGTTAAGTTACAAAGAAAGGAAGCTTAATGGCCATGGCCTAAATATCATACAAAACAAAAAACCTTGTTCTTGGAAGCACTGACAGAAACAAATTATGTTTGCAAGTGGGAAAAGCAGCAGTGCTCCGATAAGCAATTCCTTGTATAATAAATAACCTGTAGAGACCAAGTGTCTGCTGGTACAAGGCAGACCCAAGGAACAGAATACCGTATTCTCTCTAACACTGTGACCAACACATATCTGAGCACTATGATCATGACCTCATGTATCCACCCATGTATTCAATCTTGATCAGTAATGATGGCTCAAACCATTCTTTATTCGAGGATTAACTACATGTTCAAAACTAAGTTTTGATTTTCTAAACTAAGGTATGGCTTACCCACCATAATTTATGTAGTTGATTTCATTTATTTTTGATGTCCACTACATCGTCGCCAGATCATAGAAAAATAACTTCCCAGGGCTAGAGAGATGGTACAGCAGTAAAGAATGCACACAGCTCTTACAGAGGATCTGAGATGGGTTCCCGGCACCCATGCCAGACAGCTCCCAAGCACCTGTAACTCAGCCCCAGGGGCAATCTGATACATCCGGCCCCTGAGGGCACCTGCACTCACAGGTATACACCCACACAGAGACACAGCAAAGATTAATCTTAAAAATAAAAACAAGGAAGAAGAATTCCCATCCCTAAACTTCCAGAGGCTTTTGTCTGGACCTCTAGACTGAAGCAGTAGGCTACTCCATGGGTACAAATTTGAGAATTAGAACAGGCTTTCAGGGAGGAGACAAAATGGCACCTTAAACCCTCTACGTTTCTAAAGTCTAGAAGGAACTAAATCCTAATTCCATCTTCCTCAAGGCTTACGGAAATCTGCTAGCCTGATACTTGCGGCCACACTCTGGTTCTAACACTGAACCTAAGCATTTCGCCAACATCCCTTTGAAGGTTTTTGACAGAAAGTCAACCATTTCAGAAAGAAGGAGCTTGGGAAATGGCCCAGTCAATGAAGTGCTTGCCACTCAAACAGAAAGACTGAGTTTGAACCCCCAGAAGCCACATAAGAAGCCAGGTGCAACAGTACACTTCCATGCGTGATCTTAGAGCTCGGAAGACAGGCACACCAGACTCACTGCTAACCAGCTTGACCAAATCAGTGAGCTCCACCTGCAGTGAAAAACCTTGTCTCAAAGAACAAAGGTAGCCAGGCATGGTGGTGCACGCCTTTAGTTCCAACACTCGAGGCAGAGGCAGGCAAATCTCTATGAGTTCAAGGCCAGGCCTGGTCTACACAATGAGTCCCAGGACAGCCAGAGTGAGACCCTGTCTCAAAAAATCAAACAAACAAGCCAAGGTAAAGAGTGAATGAGGAAAACACCTGATACCAACTTCTGATCTCCATATGCGTATACAAGTGAACACGTACATACACATGAAGCACCCACACACACAAAATTTCAGAAAGAAAAACGTTCATCCCTCTAACTCAATGAACTCACATAAATAAGTTTTCATGACCAATAATTTTTTCCCATTTATTTGGCTGTGGGCTGCTTACGGCTGGGATCTTAGTATTAAGATTTCTCCAACAGTCGCCTATTCATGTATTACAGAGAATACTATAGGCTAGATCAGCTTTTAGTGTATAATGACATCAAACAATAGTTTGATAGAATACCCCTAATATATGACGAATACCAGGTTTCATGTGAAAATTTTACAGTAATGAGGAAATACGGGATCTCAGCAAATATATCATAGTATAACATGATAAATTCACACACCTAAAAACACTCTAGGCTGACTATATATTTATTTATTCTTCCTTCTAACCCCCCTCCATTAATAGTTAAAAAAATAGATAAAAAATACAAAACAAGAGAAAGGAACAGCGGAAGAGAAGAAAATAGCAATCAGCAGCTGAGAAATCCCAACAAGTTTCTGGAAGACAGACTACAGACGGAAACTGTGCTTGACAGGACAGAGCACTCCCTCCACTGCCTCTTGAAGTAATCTGAGAACATGATTGATGGGAAAGAAGCCATCGTCCTTCCAGATATCCAGTGTGTGGAGATGAGAGAATGAGACACAGGGCCACGAACAGGGAGATTAAATAAAACTCCCTCAGAGAATAGTCCACACACCTTCCTGCCTGACGAGGGCCAAGTGTGTACTCCCAGAAAAAAAGAAACCACACAGGAAGTTCACTTTTGAAAAAACTATTTTGATGACAGCTAAACTTCAAAATAGGACACTCAGGGGTCCCCCACACTAAGAGATGGCCCACCGTGCACTTGCATACTTCATGAGTCCTGCTCAACTATCCAGAAGCTCTACACAGTATTTTTTTCTACTACCTTAAATATACATGACAGTTTTTATTTGAGGAAAGTCTATAGAACAGTGATTCTCAACGTGTGGGTCATGATCCCTGTGGGGGTCGAATGACCCTTTCACAGAAGTTGCCTAAGACCACTGAAAAACATAGATATTTACATCACAACTCATAACAGTAGCAAAATGACAGTTATGAAGTACCAACAAAATAATCTTATGGTTGGGGGGTCACCACAACATGAGGAACTGTATTAAAGGGTCACAGCTTTAGGAAGGTTGAGAACCACTGCTCTAGAATAACAGGGAAAGAAATGATGATATAAAATATGCTCCCTGCAAATATCAAAATAATGGTGGTAAAAACAAAATGTTTTAAAAATATTTTTTTCACCTGCTGGGAGGTGGTGGCACATGCCTTTAATTCCAGCACTCAGGAGGCAGAGGCAAGTAGATCTCTGTGAGCTCAATGCCAGCCTGGTCTACAAATCGAGTTCCAGGACAGCCAGAACTATAGCACAGAGAAATCCTGTCTCAAAAAGCAAAAAGCAAGAAAAAAAAATATTTTTTACTTTTGTTACATTTCTTTTTCTCTGTGTGTGTGATTGTGTGTGCATGTTGCATACATTTGGAGGTCTGAAGACAACTTGTGGGAGTCGGTTCTTGAACTGAGTAGCTGGGTTTTTTATTTCATCTTGTTCTAAAGATTTACCTTATTTTCAATTGCAACTATACATATGTGTAAGTATATGTACATGTGTACAGCTGCCTTCACAGTCCAAAAGAAAGAACCAGATCTCACGGAGCTGGACAGACAGTTGTGAGCTGCCTAACATTGGTTCTAGGGACTGAACTCGGGTCCTGTATAAGAACGATTTGTGTTCTTAACTGCTGAGCCATCTCTCCAATCCCCTGCTTAGTGTGAATTGCAGCCTCAGGTCATTGGAGAGGAAAGCCTTGGAGGAATCGCCTAGAACAGACTGCCCTACAGGCAGTCTTGATTATTAACTGATCCAGGAGGGCTTTTGGTCAGAGTGTTTTATCACAGCAACAGAAAGAAAACCACAAGAGCTCTCAGCTTCCACCAAGTAGGTCCCCGGGATTGTCAGCAAGCATCTTTACCTGCTGAATCATCATCTCACTGGTCCCAAAAGCATTTTTTTTAATCTCTAATTTTTGTTCTTTGAAAGACTGTAACAGATACTGCACTCATAACATAAGAAGACATCTGAAAGAGGAACAGAGGAAGAAAGAGCTCTTAAGTAAGACACCTAACTGAAATGCAGGTAATAAAAATATTGGCCAGAGATGTAGGAAAGGCAGAAGCAGACAAGGGAGGAACAAAGCCGGCCTGGGCTATTGGAGGTTATTTGAGCCTGGGTTCCAGTAACCTAAGCAAGTGACCTGTTCCCTAAGAAATCATCCAGTCGTATATAGAACCTTTCATATACAGGCCTACAAAACAAGGTAAAACCTAAGGATAACAAATGCAGGAGCAGGCCCACAGAGCCAGTGTGCAATTTGTGAATAATGCCCTGGAGACAATTATAGACAACAAATTAATCTTGAAAATGCAAAGGAAAAAAACAGAAAACAAGAGAAAGCAGTGCAGGAAAAAAGAAAGAAGCAGAGACTAATATGCTTATCCTGTGAAGTGTGAAGCCAAAAGACATTATCTGCGGTTCATGGGAATCCAGATAAACGAAGCATTCATCACTACTGCACAGAGATCATCCTAGCTGATAGCAAGGCTGAGTCACGCACTTACCAAGAATTTTTGGGACTGTTCATTTAATTGTATGATGCAGTGTTTAAAGTGACCCTGAGGGGGTGAAGAAAATGGGGGGGGGGGGGGCGTGGAAAAGCTTTTCTCTAGCCTTTGTAAGGCCCTGAGTTTGATCCCTAGAATGAGAAAAAAGTACCAAGTTTCAAAGTTTTAAGCTACAAGGTAATGACACAGGAACCGATAATGGTGATGTACTTACATTAAAGAGGAAGAGAGCGATAAGGGGACCGTGAAAATAGGCTAACGCCTCTCAATCAGGGCAGGAAGTCAAAAGGTATCATCGAAAGCTGGCCAGTCAGGAAACAGGCAAAGGCATATTACTGAGAGAGATGGGAATCCTCAGAAGAACTAAACTGAAACCGTTTCTTAACATTCTGATGGTTTCCTTCCTCAGAAAACGGGAGTGGGAGGGAAATGTGGGGCAGAAGACCAATGCCTCCTTACTGCTCGGCACCGTCTCCATTTCACTCACATGAGCGACTTACTGGATCATTTCTTTCCAATTTAGTTAATAAGTTCCTTCGGAAAAAAAAGTAGCAATCTAGTCCTGTCGCTACTTCACACAGGCAAAATTTTCTTGTGCTTTTGTGGTTTCCTGAGAATGATCTAATAATGCAAGGTTAACAGGTCACCTTGTAGCAGGACGCATGCCTTTAACCCCAGCACTCGGGAGGCAGAGGCAGGCGGATCTCTGTGAGTTCGAGGCCAGCCTGGTCTACAGAGCGAGATCCAGGACAGCTAGGGCTACACAGAGAAGTCCTGTCTTGGGAAAAAAAAAAAAAAATCACCTTGTCCTAAGTTTCTCATTTAATGTTGCTTTCGGTAAACTGAGATGTGGTACTTCCTGGATAATGAGGCTAGAACACACAGTCAATAGTCCAAAAAACACAGTTTATCCACCCATCCCATCCTGTGTGTGTGTGTGTGTGTGTGTGTGTGTGTGTGTGTGTGTGTGTGTGTGTGTGTGCAAGTGCAAACACACAAGTGCATGTGGGGGCCAGAGGACGACTTTAGGTATCACTCCTCAGGTGCCATCCACTTTGTTTCCTGAGACTAGGTCCCTCACTGGCCTGGTACTTGCCAAGTAAGCTAAGCTGACTGACCAGAAGCCCCCGGGATTTACTCGTCTCTGTCTCCAACCCTGGGATTATAAACGTGTCCCTGCCCAGCTTTTTTAGTGTGGTCCGGTCCCTTTACCTTGAAAGCACTTGACGGCCTGTGCTATCTCCCTCACCCATGGGTCTGATCGCTAATACCCACATTTTTTATTCCTCTTCTGTTAAGAACAGATAGATCTGAATACCCTGTTCACAAGAATAGGTTTCAGAGAGAAAATGCCGGGTGCCATTACTGACAGTGACAAAGCAAAGCTATTATCACCTTCACAGTAGGCGAGAGCTTCAGCGCTGTGCCAGTGACAGAGAGGGGCTACCGCAGCATAGACAGATGCTGCAGATGCGGCCCTGAATCCCAGGGATGCACCTCGTGCACCACCCAGGCAGCGCTGGAAGCACACAGTACAGAAACTCAGGCCACTCTTCCCACGTATTCAGTTTAACCTGAAGAACAACATTATGTCCTTAATTTTGGAAAAACAGCCAACATCTAAAACTGATTTTCAGAGAAAAATCCTGTAAAATTTCTGATGTCTACCTTCTGAGTCAATAGAAGCAGTTTCCTCAAGAGACAGGGCATCCCAAGCTGCCACACTTAGTCTGCTTTCCTGGTTTATACTATCAGTCTGACTCTTGAAGGCCATTTGCATTTCTAACCCTTGCTATAAAGGCCATAGCATGTTGACCCACAGAGTCTGTGCCCAGAGTCTTAAAGAAAGAATTATGACAAAGGGGTTTTGATGGGGGTAGTGGGGGGCGGGGGCAGTGTGCACAGCACACATGTGTAAATCAGAAGACAACCTGCAGGACTCAGTTCTCTCTGCCATGTGGAGCCAGGAATAGAACTCAGGTGGTCAGGATTGATGGGAGGAGCTTTTACCCATGGAACCATCTTGCAGGCACAAAGCAATGAGCCTCTTTATTGAGGTATTATCTTAGAGCTCCCTCCAAGAAGAAAAAAATACATAAGCACTGTTGTGCTAGCCTCAAAACTAAGAGTTTCTACGCGGGCCTATTCCACTGCGTCGTAATCCTGGCTGGCTGCCTCACTTTGAACACAACCAGGACCGGATGGCAGATAACAAAACGGTAACTGCCAGTGGGCAGTATCAGAAATCGCTCTGAACAGCCGGAAATAAAAACTAAACCACAACCTCCAATAATTAACTCTGGATCTATATTTTCATTAAAATAATCATCGTTTACTCACATTTTAATGTCTCTCCAGCATACGGTATGTGCAGTTTGAAGCGGTCACAGTTGGGTCCAGGAGTCAATGATGTACAGCTTAAGAAATCCAGAGGAGGGAAAAAAGATTTTTAAGAACAAAATTGAAAAGCCCACATATTTATGACACTTAATAAAGTAAATAAAAAGTAATTTTTAATATGTAAAAGGCTTAAGGAAGAAAATGAAAGCCTTTACTGGTCATGAAGTCTTAAGACAATAAATAAACCTTACTCTGAGACAAATTATGGATCTCACAATAAAACTTCTATGCTTTCTAACAACAAACACCAAGTACTTCAAGTACCTCTTGAAAAGAAGTCTATCTTGACTTTTAAAATCATGTATATCATCCAAAACAGGTCTCCAGTCCTTGGTGCCAAGAACTGTAAACGCAGAGACATTTTATGGTCATATTTTAAACATAGATTCTTAGCTTTCACTCTGTTCATACAAAAAAGAGCCCACTTTTGGCCTTTCTCTAGTGGCAGATGGTTTTCTTTCTTTCTTCAAAGGTACGATGCTTTCTCTCGAGCTGGCACACCGTACCATTCATCTGCAGGAAAGCACAGAGCGTGGTACTTGATTTCAGATAAAATGCAAATGCAAAAGATGGGAAGGAGCCCGTCAGCCAGGTCTCCACACTGGGGAGTTTAGAAATCTATGACTTTTCCAAGGGTTGACAATGGCCTCTGCTTTTCATACGTATTAGTTTTGTAAGGTGTCTTAGGACCTTACAAGTCAGAGCTTCAACTGCATTAACACAGCCCTGAATAAAATACTCACAGGAGGTCAATGGAGGAACTCCAGGTGGATTCCGGGTTGGTGCGGCCATGCCCAACTTTCTCATTTTATTTCCCACATTATTTGTTCTATACTGTAGAGGCAGCAATCTTTGAAAACCATGGAGTTGGTTCAGTAACAGGACTCTTGAGACTAAAATCCTCCTTTGTGCCGGGTGGAAAAACCAACTCAACTCGCAGGCCCCTGAACTATCCGTCTCTTGCTTACTGATTATCATCATCTTTTGCTGTTCCTGTCCTGTTTGCTGTGGCCATCTGCATGGCCCAGGCATCCTCCTTAGGTGTACCTGCCTATTCTTGCTTGTGTGTCTTTGCATGGGCTGTTCCCTGCCTGAACTGCGTATCCCAGGACTTTGTAAGCCAGGACTTTGTATCCCAGGACTTCGATTGGCCCTCCATGCTACTCAGGCTTTGATTTCATCTCCTCCAGAGGTCTCCCTTGATTTTCCAGTGTGGAGCAGCACCTGCTTTATCACAACACCCTGGCTTTTTTCCCTTCATATCACTAAGGATACTCTGTCTTCCTGTACTTGTCTCTGGCTTATTGATTACCGTTTCATCCTCACTGGAACTGAAATGCCAACAGACTGTAGACTTTGGCTGTCCATTTGCCTGGTGTTCCTAATGCGCAGAGCACTGCTCAATAACCCTCCTCTAGATGAAAACGGATGAACTGAATTGGGTCCAGGACTAAATACAGCTATGGCAAAAGAAAATTAACTTTTGGATGAAGACCTGTGCTATAAAAAAGTATCTTTTACACATTTCACCTCATCTCCAAAAACTGGAAATGAACTGTTTTAAAGTTTAACATGGGAAAACCAAGAAAGAGAGATCGAGTCTACAAATTTGAAAACAGGAATTATAATCAGGAATCCATTTTTTTTCACCTAAAATTACATTTTGTGTGTGTGTGTGTGTTTGTGTGTGTGTGTGTGTGTGTGTGTGTGTGTGTGTGTGTACACGCAGCCACGCACATGCACTCAGGCATCCGTGGCACACATGTAGAGGTCAGAGAATAACTTGTGGAGTCGATTCTCTCCTTCGACCGTGTGAGGCTCAGGGATTGGACTCCATGAAGTTTGGCAGCAAGCCCCTTTACCCACCCTGTCACTCCGCCAGCCCTCAAGTGGGAATTCTTGATAACATCAAAGAGGTAGATTTGTGTACCACTGTTTCTACTACTACTTTTCTATTGCTTTATTTTGGAAACTTTTGCAGTTAACAATTTACACAAGAAATGTTCAGCATAAGCTTCATGCACCCTCACCCTTACAGGCTCATCTAATCACAGGACTCCTAGAATGGCTCGGTATCTGTTTTCCAACTGTGGTTTGTTTTCTCAATCCAACTGGAAGACTTTGGTGCTGGTAATTGTTACACACATTAAAAAAAAAAAAATACCAAACACAGTGCTAGGCACCCAACACAGATGAAATCTTCATGTATATTAATAAAAACAATTCAAAAATTGGTTTTGACGTATATAGGTCTCACGGATACTCAGAGAGTGCACTGGGGTTAGAAATTGTCCAGGAAGAGCACTGTGTGCAATAGGCTGGCATTTCAACCAGCATGTATGCAGATAAGGATTTGCCGAATGCATGGTGGCGCATGCCTTTGACCTGAGTATTTGGGAGGCAGAGACAGGCAGACTTCTGTGAGTTTGAAGACAGAGTGATCGACATAGACAGGATGGCCAGAGCTACACAGAGAGACTTATGTAGCCTATCTTTAAAAAGGAAGGAAGGAAGGAAGGAAGGAAGGAAGGAAGGAAGGAAGGAAGGGAGGGAGGGAGGGAGGGAGGGAGGGAGGGAGGAGGGAGGGGGAGAGCAGGCAGGCGAGCTTTGCTGAATGGATGTACCAGCCTGTCATGATAAAAACTGCTGACTGGCTGGCACTGGGAAATGCTCTCATCCCATCTTGAGGAGAGAAATGTGTGATTACTGTGGAAGACCCTCCCTTAGAAGAGTCAAACACTGAGCTCAGAATTTAAACTTTAAATCACTGCTTAATATTTTTCTAGCATTCATCGGGCATTCATAAGTGGCAACCATTATTCTAAGTTCTGAAATTGAACTAGTTCCATCACAGCAACCTTCTAATTTGGACACAATTATCATTTCCATTTGCAGAAGAAGTGAGTGAACTCCCTGGATGATATGTAAATAACTTGCTAGGAAATGAGAGAGCTACAGTCCAGACCCAAGATGTCTGACTATGGAGCCCTCTTTATAAATCACAACTCTAAACCATCTCTCAATTGATTAAAGTGATGACCACTAGAATTAATGAAAAAAAACATAAAGTGGACATTTTTAACAAGTGATATTTGATTAACAAAGTACCAGTAATGCAAAGCAAACCTTGATTACCAAAAAGAGGCTTTGATCAGCAGGCAGAGGAAGGGAGATGAGAACCAAGCATAACAGTATATATGTATAAGGGCTGGCAAGATAGCTCAGGAGGTAAAGGCCTTTACGCAAAGCCTGCTGGCCTGACTGATCATAGTAGATATCTATCTCTCGGAAGTCGTCCTGTGACTTCCACATGCACTGCGGCATGCACACACACACACACACACACACACACACACACACACACAAATGTAATTTTTCAGTTAAAAAATACATATGTATGACAATAGTACAAAAAATCCATTACTTTGTATGCTAACTAAAGAATTAATAACGAAAGTTCTGCAATGGACATCAATGAAAATCACTTATAAATATGTAGAAGAACTGTCTGTGCACACATCAACTAATGACATAGAAGAATCAAGTCCTTGACACTGGATTCTTGAGATCTACAATGCTGATACTCTTGATTCATTTAGCAGATTATTCATGAAAAGCCAAAAAATGGTGGAAAGTAATGTTTATTTGATTCCTCTTCAAAAAATCTATTCCTAGTTATTGAGATGATTCAAATGATTAAGTTTTCTGTACAAACAGAGAAAATGATCGATTTCACTGTACTTCACAGGATTTTAGTTGGCCAAACACTAATGGAGATTAATCGAGTTCCATGCAGGCATCTTACAATCTTTAGAACATCCACACTTTAAGACACTGTAAAATACAAGACACTGTAAAATACAAGAAAACATGCTTTCTGGCTTACGGCTAAACCTACTTAATTCAAAAAAGTCGGGAGTTTGGCCACTTCTGTTCTTTAAGCCGTTTCAGAAGCAGATGATTTCAGGTTCCTTCCCTGGGAGTGTGTCAGTTCCCTTCACCCTGACTATTAATTCACCACTTGGATGTTCTCCTACATAGCTTCCTGTTTTCGTGATAATGACGTTTGTGCTCCACCAACAACACTTAGCATCCGTTAAGACGGAAGCCTTCAGCTTTGGCAACCTTAAGTAACAGGTGACAGTGAAATAAATAGGCTCCAAGACCAGTAATTGCCTTGTAAATAACTCTAGTCACACGCTGCAGTGAGTAACTGTTAGCTGATATTCACCACATTTTTCATTTTATAGAATGAAGTGTTTTTGTTTTTTTCAGGATTAAATCGAGCATCAATAACTTTACTCAGACTAAATCAGTTTCAAAATGATCATGGCCTCCAGACTGGCTGACATCTTAACATCTACCTAAATAATCTACAAAATGCAAAGGCATTCAAACCAACTCTAGGATGCAGCTCTTTAATGCAATTATTGTACATAGAGCCAAATAAATCACACCACACAAGGTGAGGTCTTACACCCCCCTCAAAGGAAACACATGAATTAAAACTGGTAAGAAGAAAGTATCAACAATATACTACAGTAAATCTCCTACACTGTTCTCCAGAGAAATGGGACTATCCACTAAGTAACATGATTTTCTTGACACGCCACATGTATATCTCTGTATCACTAAAATCTAAAAGGTAGTTTTAGAACCTACTAGAAAATTATGCGTTTAATTCCTAGAATAGAATTCCAAATAACCATTACCAAAATAAGTGACTCATTCTAGAAGGTTTTTATAAGCATCACAAAATTAAAATATTCAAGAAAACGTTTGCCAATTTGTGTGGCATCGACTGTTATTCTCAGTTTCTATGTAATATCTCCATTTATAAATGATAAATCTCAACTCGACCTTAGAATATGGAGTATAAAATGTTGGTTGGTATTCCTCGGACAAAAGTCAGATTTAAATTGCAATGTAATTCTAGTCGGAATGATGGGCTCAGATACTACTTTTAATCTTTAACAAGGAAGTGCATGGTGGCATATGTCTTTAATCCCAGCACTCAGAGGCAGAGGCAAGTGGATCTCTGTCTCAGGTAGTTCAAGGCCAGCCTGATCTACCCATCAAGTTCCAGGTCAACCAGTGTGTGTGTGTGTGTGTGTGTGTGTGTGTGTGTGTGTGTGTGTGTACAGGAATGTGATGTGTATGTATGCTGGGATCCCAACTCAGGTCCTCATGTTTTCAAGCAAGCTCTTACCCATTGAGCCATCTCCCATCCCCCAACACTTGACTTATTTCTTGACCTAGGGGGTCAAGATGGTCATGGTTCAGTATCTACTGAATGTAGACACACTTCACACATCATCCACCCCTTGAGCTGGACTTTCTTTGGTCATTAGATTAGCACAACAACCTCACGCACACAAGTTCACATTGTCTTCTTCGATGATAGTACATCATTTTTTAAACAACCTACTCTTATGTGGTCCATTCTTCTGCACTAGAATTCTTTTTAACTTATGGAACTAGAAAGTTTTCAAAAAATTTGAGATCAGAGACACACATTTATTTTTTTCCAAATAAAATTCACAACTATTTGTTGAGCATTCTGTGACAGGTACAGAAAATGCTAGAAATAAGCAGTCTGTGTTCAAGTGAACATGTCAGAAAACCCACAGAAAGAAAATCTTGGCGGGGAGAAAAGGGTTCAATACGTATGTGGAATAAATTCATCCTTTCTACATGAAATACAGGTTGACACTGATGCTCACAGCTGGTTCCCACTCAGTTCTTCAAGAGTCCTAGGAGAAGGATGAGCATCTCACAATGCCGAATGCCTTATGCTGGTGTTTCCCATGATAATGGACACAATGCTAATAACATAAGCACAGACAATTTTCAACAAAACCTTTCACATAACTACTGAATAGACTGGAAACTAGTCCTAGGGTACAACACGTTGCCAATTTGGCATATCTTCCATTAGCATCCCCATAATTTTTTAGATGTCTTTTCCAAATATGACTGGTAAAAACACCATTAGTATAAATAATATAAATTATAAGTATTGCTTATTTCATTTTATACCATTTTAATTCAGATCTCATGTTATTTATAATACATATATATTATAATTAAATAAAATGCATGTATTGAGATTCCTAACCAAATTGTTTAGATTATGCTATATCCTCCAAAATTCATATGATGAAATCTAATCCCAACATATTGACATTAAGAGACAAAAGCTAAATAGGTCACTGTGAATGGGGCCAGGCCTTTGTGAAAGAGGCCTGATGAAGCCTGTTTGTCCCTCTGTCCTGTACCATGAGAGGATACACAGAGGGCATCTATGCAGAATGGGCCTTCAAGAGCTACTAAATCTGCTGGCATTATGACCTTGGACTCCCCCGCCTCCCGAATTCTGAGAAACAAACTTGTGTTGTTAATAAATTATCCCGTGGAAAGTCTGTGCCATAGCCGTTGAAACTAACAAAGGCAGGGTGGGTAATCAGCAAAGTGCAGAGATCACTGTTGGGAGAGTTATAGAAAGGCGTCTCCTTTCAAAAATCGGGCTAGAATCAGAAGACAAACATCACACGGGTAAAGTCAAGACAACTTAAATAACAAGTCGAGACAACAATAGATGCAAGGCACAAAGCAATTAACATGATTAATTGCCAAATTAGTGGTTAAAGAATGTAAGCACAATTAGATTTCAGAGAGCAGAGATGCTGTTTGCAGCCGAGTAATCAAGGAAGGCTCTCTGAGAAAATGGCCATCAGAGTGAGTTGAATCTGGAAAGAAGGGAATGTGGACCACCTCCCTGCGACTGTCCTGAAGCAAAACAATGCACAGGAGACAGAGTTCACTGCATGGCTGGAGTTCCGTCCAGCAGCCATGCTGGCACACAGTTGACAAGGACTGTGGAGATCCTCTCCTGGAACAGGCTGGAGGTGGACAGCACGTGCTCACTGAAACAAGCCACATGAATGTCACAGAGCAACTGCTGGTAACTCTCACACATATAAATGTTAAAGGCCAACGTCAGCTTACATGCAATTTGTCTACATCTAATGTACAATATAATGGTGTAAAAATTGTTTAATAAGCCATCTTCAATAAAAATATTCTTATAGCCATTTTAGATCATTTTCATCCCTTTACCCAAAACAGGTCCTAAGTGGATGCCCACCCTAACGCTGTACTCTGGGGCTTTTTCTTTCTATCATAAACACATTCTTTGAATTCCTGTCCTTATGGGCAAGTATTTACCTATGGAGAATATTTACCTTGGCATGCTCTGGGAGCTCACTTTTGTGGGAACTAAACTAGCAAAGCTTTGATCTGCTTCCCTTATTAATTTTCAAGCCATATGCTTTATTTATGCTGATTATTTCCACAGTGCCTCACACTTACCAGGTACTCAATATATGCTATCTATCTATCCATCTGTCTTTCTTTCTACCTATCATATATCTATCTGTCTATCTACCTATCATCTATCTGTCTATCTACCTATCATCTATCTATCTGTCTATCTACCTATCATCTATCTGTCTGTCTGTCTGCCTGTCTACCATCATTGACCTACCTTATCATCTATCTATCTACCAATCATCTATCTACCTATCTGTGTATCTACCTATCATCTATCTATCTATCTATCTATCTATCTATCTATCTATCTATGTACCTATATGTCTGTCTTCTGTCTACCTATAATCTATCTATCTACCAATCATCAATCTATCTAGCTATCATCTATCTGTCTGTCTGTCTGTCTACCATCATTGACCTACCTATCATCTATCTATCTACCAAGCATCTACCTACCTATCTGTGTATCTACCCATCATCTATCTATCTGTCTATCTGTATCTACCAATCATCTATCTATCTATCTACCTATCTGTCTATCTACCAATCTATTTATTTATTTATTGGCTTTTTGGCTTATTGAGACAGGATCTTATTTGGTAGTCCAGGATGGTCCAAACCTGAGACTATCCTTCCTCAGTCTTCTAAGTGTGCCATCCATCTTTATGATATTCTTATAAAGAGGAAATCTGAATGAATACAGACAGTTCAATACAGTGTTTATGAAAGACTGAATTGAAAACATTCTCTTTACTCAAAATCCACACATCCTTGTAAACCCAGCATTTGAGAAGTAGAGGCTAGAGGGTCAAGAGTTCAAGGTCAGGGGTTAGAGAGCTGGAGAGACGGCCCAGTGGGTAAGAGCACCGGCTGCTTTCACAGAGGTCTGAGTTTTAACTCCCAGCACCCACATGGTGGCTCACAACTGTCTGTAACCCCAGTTCCAAGGGATCTGATGCCCTTTGCTGGCCTCCTCGGGCACCAGGCACACACATGGTGCACATACATTTATGCAGGCAAAACACCCAGACATATAAAGTAAAATAAATGTATTTTTTAAGTGTTCAATGGTCATCTCTAGCCATATAGCAAGTTTGAGGTCAAGCTGGGCCGCAATAAGACACTATGTCCATACAAACAAACAAAACAACAGCAAAAGCTGTTTCTTAGTATAACCCAAATGCACAAAGTCATGATGTTCTCCTGTGTTTTCACTCATCCAACTACTGAAATTCTGAGAAGTCTTCATACATCAGCTACCATATTCGCTTAAAGTTAATTGCATCATCCAGTTTTGTCTCTATTCTAATAACTGCATTATCTAGTTCTGTCTCTAGATTTTCTAAGACAAAATTCTACAAAGGCCAACTTCTGGGCTGTCAGAACGGCAAAAGCTTTCTAAAACAGTACTGTTCAAGTTGAAACCCACAGAGCAGCTCTTGTATATAAACTGTTACTAATCCACAGAAACTCGGGTAAGAATGTTAAAACTTCGAGGCAGTGTATAAAAACAATGTTAAGTCTGATGGATCCAATAAAGAAAAAAAAAATAGACAAGCCTGGCGGTTCCCATTTCTTTCACTTCATTTTCCTAATAATTCATCTTTATGATATACTACAAAGGTATCAGTAAGAAACTGGGTATTTTTTCAACTCTGCTCTTTCATCAAAGACCCTCTGAGAAACATTTCACTGACGAGTCTTTAAATGCTGAAGGATGCAGGGCATTAAGATAAACTGCTCCTCTTTGATGTCCCCAGTCTCTACTCATCTGGCTCTCACAAGAGCCACGCACTATTCCTCTATTTCCCAGCACTCTGAGCTCTGCCAGGCTAGCAGCAGTATCGATACAGCCCACTGCCTAAGACTTACCACCGATTCTCTGACTGCGCGGACCGGGAACGCAGCATCCCTTTGGCCACAAACGCCACCCTGAAAGGCTCCTAGTGAGAAGCCTGGTGACCATGTTTGAGGAGTCACCCAGCCTTACAGCATGAATACCGGCACCACTCATGGAAATACAAGTCATGAAACATTCTAAAGCTAGTACAGCTTAGCTTAAATTCCAGGCTGCCACATCTTTTTAAAATTTTTCTTAGTTCTTTGAGAATTTTGTACAATGTGTTTTGATCATGTTTACCTCCTCCTCTTAATTGTTCCCAGATCCACCTGCCCTTCTCCATCCCCACAACTTTGTGACCTGTTTAAGGTTGTTTTTACACCCATCAAGTCCAGTTGGTGCTGCCCATAGAGTCTTGAATGTGTGGACTCCCAGTGGAGTGTGGCCAGCTCCCCAGGGGCCACACTCTGCAAGAACGGACCCCCCTCTCCCAGCAGCTATCAACCGCCAATCGCTCCTCAGCCAGGGGTGGGACTCCGGGCCCCCCTCCCCTCTCCATGCTAGGATTTGGTTTGGTCTAAGAACAGCTCCAAAATAAAAAATAACAACAATAATATTAAGCATTGGCCTGTGACATCCTGAACTCATGCTCAAAAACCTGTTATTCCTTCAGTTATTCCTTCAGTTCTGATAATCTAGCTATACTTACAATTTTCCATTTGAACTACACAACTTTCCTGATTTACAAATTCCTTTAGTTTCTTATACGAGTATGCACAAAAATATGCATAATAAATAGATTTATTAAAAACTTGCCAATGATAATTCCAAAAGGTCTTTTTATTTTATAAAAATATAATGAATACTAAGGAAAAATAAAATATGCAGTGCTGTGTTCTTAATTCATAGTACTGATAACCCATTACCACTAAACCAGCCCACATAATGCTATGTTGTAAGAAATAATTCTGCAATGCTAATAACTACATCATACTTTTAGTTAAGACTTGCAATATCTTTCATGCTTTCAACTATTTAATAACTTGTAGAATAAAAAATTATAATTGGGGTCAAAAAGTAAAACAATAGCATATATAAAATAACTAAATGTATTTGATTTCTGTCTTAGTTCCAGCAATAAAATTAAATTCCTCCCCCCACACTACTTAACTTTTAGACATCTACAAATTCTTGTCAAATTACCTACTGCTGAGATTTAGCCCAAATGCAGTAAATTATTGCCTAAAAACATTTTTTAGCCAGAGACTTTTCCTGGGGTATTTCTTTCTCACATTTATTTTATTTTAGGGGGCACATACACCACAGTGCATGTGTAGAGGTTAGAGGAAAACTTGAAGGGGTCAGTTCTCTCCTTCCATCAGGTAGGTCCTGGGAATCAAACTCGGGTCCTCGGGCTTGCTGGCCAGTACCTTAACCCACTGAGCCATCTCTCCAGCCGGTTCTGAAGTCATTCCTAATACCTAGTGAGTCTTGATCTCTTAGTCCTAAGCCCCTAACAAATTTCTATTTGAATTTTAACCAGTTACTGGGTTTTCTTTAAGTGTCCATACCAAAAAATCCTCATAGATGGAGATGGCTAAAACCCATTGGACAGGATATCACAGCAAGTGATTTCCTGGCCAATCTTTTCTTGGAAAAAAAAAGACATAGCCTTTGGTAGAGAGAACCTGGGCTCTAGTCCAGGCCTCTGCCACTTATCAGCTAAGTAACCTTCAAAGAATTTCGTAACCTCTTGGAGACTTCTATCTCTGTGTGTTTAAATTTTTAAAGAGAGGGATTAAGATTCTACACAGATTTACTGGGAGCAAAAACTCAGCCTAAGGAAAAGAGATTTACACTACTCATGGCACTAAATTCTCTTTGTGGAAAACACACACACACACTAGACATTGAGTCAAAAGCGCTCTGAATCCACTGGCGGCCCTGGTCAGTGTCCACTGCCAACTCACAGTAAAATCAACGCTCTTGCCGGGGATGCGCCTCACGGTCCATCATTCCTTTAACATGGAGTGTGTGCTCCTGCACAGTTCCCAGTGCCCGATGCTGAAGATGCTTCCCTTTGGGGCTTGATCCCCCCAAGTCTATTTCTTCTGTCCAGATTCTGTCTGCCTCCCTGACACCAACACAGACTTCCTCTTCTGCTGTCTTCGAAGTCCACAGCAGAAACTTGTTTTAAGCATACTCACTTTTTTCTACAACCTGTATAAGTAAAATGTCTTCACTGTAAAAAACTGTGTCACAGAGATGAAACTCCGGGTTAGCCCCTCAGTGTTCATGGTCTCTTACTCTCCTGACTTAACCTGAATTTGGTAAGTATCTTTCTGAACCTTTCTCTGTGCACTCAGACATATATGTGTACATATGTACCCATACACATATGCATGAGAGGACCTTTCTACAAAGGTACAATTATTCTGTATCTATTATTCTATAGACTGGCTCTGCCTTCTTGTCATTCAGGCACATCAACATAACTACCTTGACCCTTTGGAAACCAGGATAGTACACACAAGTGGTAGGCCTGAATGCACTCCAGTCGGAACAGTTTCCTATTGCATTAACAACTACTTACTGAGTAACTACTTTGTACAGTGTGGAACAAAACAGACATTGTTCTCAGGGAGCTAAAAGTCTTCAACAAAAACAACATCAACAGGGGGTGTGGTGACACATCCCTGTAATCCCAGCTCTCAGGCGACCAACCTGGACTACACAGTGACATTCTCTCAACATCCCCTAAGAAGACAGGCAGGTGGATGAAAACATGAAGAAAACTAAGTAAATATAGCTCATTCTGAAGATACATTCCAAGACATACATGCCCCAACGGATGCCTGAAACCCTGGACATGATTTTTTTATTACTTGGATCTTTAATATAATATTTTTATTAATACTCTGATAATTTCATACAATGTATTTTGATTATATTCACTCCCCACTCTTCCTACTAACTCTTCCCAGATCTACTCCTCTGATCCCACTCCCACCTTCCTGTCATCTTTGTTTAAACCCTCTGAGTCTATTTGTGTGGCTCATCTATTCACAGATGTGGGGTCATCCACAGAAGGATGGTTGGCCTTAACAAAAACTCTATCACCCACAGAAGCTATCCAGTGTCAACAGCTCCTCAGTTAGGGGAGCGGGGCTCAGGAGCTCCTCCTTCTCCATGCTAAGAATGTTTACTGGCAGGATATCTTGCTGGTCTTATAAAAGCAACCACAGTTGCCGTGAGTTCCTACGTACAGAGGTCCCCATTGCCCAGAAAACATTGTTTTGCTCTGCTCCTCCCTGACTTCTAGCTCTAACCATCTTTCTGCCCCCTCTTCCGTGTCCCCAGGCCTTGCAGGGGGAGGGAAACAGAGGTACTCCATTTGTGGCTGAGTCCTCCACTAACACATACTCGTTGCTGTATTAACCACCATCCACTGCAAAGAAACTTCTCTGACATGGACTAAGAGCTGCACTGATCTCTAGGTATAGCGACAGGAATCTAGAGGGCCATGTAATACCAGGTTCATTTAGCAGAATAACAGTAATAGGTCCTCCCCTGGACAAGGGGAGCTCCCCAGCCACATGGTAAGGTTTACAGTCCCAGGCATGCATTTCCTTGTGTGGAGAGGGGCTTACACCCAATCAGAAGACATAGTCCCATAACATCATGCCACTATTGTGCCCACAGGCTTGTCTTGTCACTCCAGTCGTTACTGTACCTCTCAGCTTCCAGGCTGAGGAAGACTGCTGATGACTTTTTCCCCAGCAGCCTACACAGCACCTTCTATCCTGTAAAGCAGAGCCAGTAAGGGAAGCTTCCTGGTCCATACCAACTTGATTTCCCTATGTCGTGTAAGCCAAGTGTGTGGGATCTTCAGCAATAACCCAACACTACTAAATCCTGTGGATATTATGTTTTTTCCTACAACCACATACCTATAATAAAGTTCAGTTTACAAAGCAGACATTGTAAGAGACTAACCATGAACAAGAATGAGACGGAATATCTGTAACTATATACAATCATAAAAGCCATGGGAACACGGCTGCTTTCTCTTTGGAGTCCCAAGAAATAGTAGTATTTTTGGATGGTGGGTGACTGCAAATAACTGAAACTATGGAAAGTGAAACTGTAGATAAGGAAAGACATGTAGGGTACAATACAGTCATCAAAGCACTGACATTACAAAGACAGCATTATTCACGACAGCTACATTATTGTCCTTACTGCTAGACCTAGCGCTGCTTAAGTTAACCAATGACTTGGCATGATCTATACCCTACCTCCATAATCATAACAATCTAATCACTAACATAACAATCTAATCACTAACTCGAGATTAAAAGGCTTCTACTCTGGAGGAAGCAGGTGCATCAGCGAATGGTTTTCCTCTCTCTTGGAAGGGGATGCCAGTAATATGAAAACTTGGTTCAGTTTCAACACAATTTTTTTTAGTCGTGTGTGTGTGTGTGTGTGTGTGTGTGTGTGTGTGTGTGTGAATTCAAGTGGGTTTATGCATGTGTGGCTGTACGTGTTGTACAGGTTTATGTACATATATGCACACACATGAAGGCCACAGGACAAAATGTCATGTGTCTTCCTCTATGGCTCTCCACCTTGTTTTTTGAGACAGGGTCTCCTGCAAAACTTGAAGTTCATCAATTTGGTTAGGCTGACTTGCCAATAAGCTCCAGACATCTGCCTATCTCTGCTACCTCAACACCTCCCTGCAAGCTCCGGGGTTACAGATGCGTGCTCCCATGCCTAGTTTTTATGTGGGTGCTAGGGAATATAACTTGCATTCTCATGCTGTGTGGCAAGTCTGTTGCCAAGTGAGCCATTCCCCAGCCCCTTTCCTAGCCTTTAAGGCAAAAAATAGATGGAAAGACACTAGTACAGGTGAAGGAGGCTGGAGAAGTGATTTCAAGCTCCCGAAGGTTAATTTAACAAGGTGAAGGACACAGACTAAGTACCTTAGACTTCAACAAGGTACAAATTTTGTGCATCAAATGACATTATCAATACTGCAAATGAGTGTCCCACGTTACTTTCCTACAGCCCATACTGTAGAAAATTATACGGTGAGTCATCAAAACTAAGCACAGACTTGCCATGCCATCCAGCAAGTCCTGGAAAACAAGCTCAGGTAGTTAGACATCTTTACTAACAGCAGCATTATTCACAACAGCCAAATGACAAATGCAACAGACATTACTGAAAGAAGTACACAATGTGACACACATATGTGTGCATGCACACACGGAGAGACACACATACGCAATGGAATATTACTCAGCATTAAAGGGAAAGAAAATTCTGACACATGCTACAACATGGATTAACCTTGAATATACTATGCAAAGTGAAAAAAGCTAGCCACAAATGGATAAATACCCCACGATTTCACTTACTATCTCAAACAGTTAAACTCATAGAGACAAAGCAAAATGGCAGTGGCCAGCAGGTATGAAAGGAAGACTAGGAAGTTAGTTTCACTGGTACAATTAAGTTTGCAAGACTTAAAAATATGGCATGTGTAACATCACCATATACCACACATTTGAGTGTACTTAATGCCACAGAACTGTACATTATAAAATAATAGATTTTATGATAAATCTATTTTGACACATAAGTATGTACAAAGATAAAAGTTGTACCAGTATATTAATAATTTACTCAACCACTAAAAAAAAAATCATTGAGGATTTAAAAGAAGATAAAAAATGTCCTCCAAACATCAACTTGATTCAAGACTTGCTGTCCAGAAATTGGCAAGAGCACAGGCTGAGATAAAAAGCTTTTAAGTAAACAGAAAGTCAAGAGCAGCAAGGTCAGCTGATAAACTGGACTTTCAGGACTTGCTATAAGAAAGATAACCAAGTTACTCAGGAAATGTGGCCCTGAGAAGGAAGGTTATAAAATCATTTCTCAAGCAGCATGGCACAAAAGTCAAGATTATTCAGCAACACGGACGCTAAAATGGGGAGCTAATCTAGGGCCGGAAAGATGGTTCAGTGGATAAAGGCACTTGCCACCAAGCCTGAGAACCTAAGTTCAAAACCCATCACCCACATGGCTGAAGGAGAATCCTGAATGTTGTTCTTTGACCATCATACTTATACACACAAAATAAATGAATGAATGTAAAGGGGATGGTACTCCACCTTTCTACATATGTATAAGGCTCCCTTTAACATGTAAAGTGATAGCACAGAATAACTAATTTGAAACCTTAAAACACAGTTACTGCCATATAAACATGAGCCAACCAAAATGCTCTCACTTACCTTCTAAATGCAGAGTCAAACAAAATAAAAACTATTCACAAAATACTATCTTAAAATAGTACAGAATGGGGACTGAAGAGACGGTTCAGTAGTTAAGAGCACATATAACTCTTATAGCAGACCTAAGTTTGGTTCCTAGCACTCACGTCTATCAGTTCACAACCACTATTACTCCAGTTCCAAGGGATCTGATGCCCTCTTCGGGTAGTTTGAATATAATTGACCCCAAAAAACTCACTGGGAGTGGCACTATTAGGTGGTGTGGTTTTGTTGGAGTGGGTGTGGCATTGTTGGAGGAACTATGTCACTGTGGAGGTGGGCTTTGAGGTCTCATACATGCTCAAGCCACACCCAGTGACTCAGACCACTTCCTGTTGCCCGTGAATCAAAGATGTAAGAAATCTCAGCTCCTTCTCTAGCGCTATTTCTGCCTGCATGCTGCCTTGCTTCCTGCCATGACAATAATGGATTAAACCTCTGAACTGTAGGCAAGCTACCACAATTAAATGTTTTCCTTTATAAGAGTTGCCGTAGGGCTGGAGAGATGGCTCAGAGGTTAAGAACACTGGCTGTTCTTCCAGAGGTCCTGAGTTCAATTCCCAGCAACCACATGGTGGCTCACAACCGTCTGTAATGAGATCTGGTGCCCTCTTCTGGCCTGAAGGGATATATGCAAGCAGAACACTATACATAACAAATAAATAAATCTTTAAATAAATAAATAGAACAAAAAAGTTGCCGTGGTCATGGTGTCTCTTCACAGCAACAGAAACCCTAAGTAAGACAAGGGCAGTTTCATTCATGTGCCTATAACTCCCCCAGACACACAGGCCAACACATATCTAAATCTTTTTTTTTTCTTTTTTGTGCAGAATAAAGGGCTGGAGAGATGACCCAGTGGTTAAGAGCACTTGCTGCTCTTTCAGGGGACCCAGGTTTGCCTCCCAGCTCCCATATGGAGGCTGACAACCATCCATAACTCCAGTTCCAGGGGAAATGAAACTTCTTCTAGGCTCCATGGTGCACTTTATATACATGCAGCCAAATACATAAGATAAAAATAAACAAACATTTTTTACATTGTACAGAATAAAAAGTATAGAAGCCAACAATGGAACCATTTTGTTGTCGGTTCCTTGAACAATGTGAAGCTGAGTCAGGCTTTGATTAGAACCTTCTGCCCTTTTTTCTTTCCACATTAAACTCATCTCTTCCCTCTATCTCTTTCCCCATCCCAACCTCCATACAAAATATTTCAAAATCCTCCTGAAATGAAGTCAGTGCAGGACACGAAAAGCCTGAGTTTTACATCATATAAAATCCAACCCACATTTCTCAAGGTTGGACCACTCCATATTCTGGAGTCCCCAAAGTTCCCAAGTGAGTGATTTCAGGGTCTACTGGATCAGGGCCAACACTACCCCTTACACTCCTAAGTATAAAATAGAAATTAAAGACCACATGTGGTCGGAAAGGCGCTTGTTTGATGTGGGGTTTTGTTTAGACTGTATCTGACTCTGAGCTAGCTCACAGGCCTCTTCTCACTTCTCACTCTGAAACGTCATCCCACTACACTGCCCATGCTGAGCCTGAATTATCTCTGCAGCCATGCCAGGCCTTGAACTTGAGATCCTCCTGCCTCCCTTAGAGCTGGGTTTACAAAAGTACATCATTCCTGGCTATGGCAGCACCTCTAAGTATTAAAAGCTCCATAAATGGCTTAATTAAAATTACATGTATTACTCTGTCATACAAGTATAATCAGAGTAGAGCTAGATAGACAGCTACTGGGATAAAGACCTAAGGGAGGAAAAGAGCATGAGGAATGTAGAGCCTGTGTTTCTTCTGGTTAGAAATACCTAAAGAACAGCTTCCTAACAGGCACTCAGTCAAGTCAGCAAAACATCAGCACCACACTCAAGGGTCCAGCGGCTTGTAGAACACAGCTAAGCACTGAGTACTAGATGAACTCCTACCACACCCAGTGTCCACACTAGCAGAACTCAACACCACTTATCCCTACCATTCCTGGATAAAACTCCCTCTTCCAGTCTGCATATTGTCTAAACAGGCCCTGGATGAAGGTTAGCTATGGGGCTAAGTGCAGCTGGAATCAATGGGTCATTCTCTCTCAAGAAGCCCCATGAACATGTCAATCATGGTATCCCGAGAAGGTAGAAATAGAACTGCCAGGTTCTTAAGGCCAAGACTCACAGGTCAGGCATCACTCTCTCATATTCTATTAGTAAAATCCAAGTCATAAAGAATCCTACACTAGGGGCTGGAGAGATGGCCCAGTGGTTAAGAGCACTGGCTGCTCTTCCAGAGGACCCGAGTTCAATTCCCAGCATCCACATGGCAGCTCACAACTGTCTGTAATTCCAGTTCCAGGGGTTCTGACACCTTTACACCAACGCACATAAAATAAAGTTTAAAAATATATTCTTTAAAAAAAATCCTACACTAAAGAAGTAAAGAAATGGGCTGCAGAAGAGGCTCAGCAGTGAAGAATTTGCGATGCGCTTGCAGACAACCTGGGGTTAAGTTTCTAACGCTTACATCAGAGTGCCCACAACCACCTGCAATTCCAGTTCCAACACCCTCTTCTGGCCTCTGCCTGCACACACATGCATACACTCACTGAGACTCACACACAAACACATAAAAATTTTTCTTAAAAATATTTTTAAAAAGAAGTAAACAGAGTACCTCTTGACCAAAGACAAGGCAAGATTATATTCATAGGACAATGGATAAAGGAAGGGACCATTATTATAGCAATCCAACATGGCCAGTGCTTTACATAGAAAGAAACAAAGAAGGCTTACAGATGTAAAGACTGTCTTTAGAAGGAATAAAAGAGAGCAGTAAGAGCAGTGGCCTCCAAAGACCAAAACTAAAGGAAAGCAGAAGCTAGACACTGTCTACTATCACGATCGGCATCTTCTTGATATGATTTATCAAGGCTTCAAAGCGGAAAACACTGAAGAGCTTCTGCACATTATATAAGTCAAGGTTTAATTGAAAGACATTGAAAAGTTGGGAGGAACACAGGCATTTCATTGTGTAAACTATTACATTTGGTAACATACAAAGGGTTTTACAAGTTACTAAGAAAGACAAATATCCACGTGCTCTCTCCTTTCTCTCTCACATACACATCAACAACTAAGACAAGGCAAATGACTAAGTAAGGACCATGTCTAGCTATTAAATTAACAAGTAATCTTTAAAACTTTATGGATATCAAAATTAAGAATGTAGAGGACTTGGCAGCTTCACATACTGCTATTAGAAGAGCAGCTTTAGCTGCACAGTAGTAGTGGTGGCACATACCTTTAATCCCAGCACTCAGTGGCAGAGGCAGGCAGATCTCTGTGAGTTTGAGGCCAGCCTAGTCTACAGAGAAAGTTCCAGGACATCCAGGGCTACACAAAGAAACCCTGTCTCAAAAAATCAAAAAGATTTCCAAAGTGGCTGTATGAGACTGCATTCCCACCAGCAGTGGAGGAGTGTTCCCCTTTCTCCACATCTTCTCCAACATAGGCTGTCATCTGTATTTTTTATCTTATCCATTCTGACAGGCATAAGATGGTATCTCAGAGTTGTTTTGATTGCATTTCTCTGATGACTAAGGGTGTTGAACATTTCCTTAAATATCTTTTAGCCATTTGAGATTCTTCTGTTGAGAATTCTCTGTTTAGCTCTGTAGCCCATTTTTTAATTGGATTATTTGATATTTTGCTGTCTAGTTTCTTGAGTTCTTTATATATTTTAGAGATCAGCCCTCTATCTGATGGCATTGGTAAAGATCTTTTCCCATTCTGTAGACTGGCTTTGCATGGCTTGACGTGTTTGTGGGTCCCCTGGCAATGGGACCAGGACTCACCCGGGTACACAAACCAGCTTTTTATACCTCATTCCCTATGGTACAATGCCTTGCTCAGCCTCGATGCAAGAGGGAGGGGCTAGGTCTGGCCCCAACATGGTATAACAGCCTGTGTTGACTACGCAAAGGAAGCCTTAGTCTCTATGAGGAGGGGAAAGGGTGGCATGGAGGGAGGTGGGTCGAGCAGGAGAAGAGGAAGGAGGAAGAACAGGGATTGGTATGTAAAAGGAAAGAAAATCCTTTTTTTAATAAAAAATTATATATTAAAAAATCAAAAAGAAAAAAAGAGCAACTTTATAATGTACTTTCTGAAATGTGTGTATGTAAGTGCTTACTAATATGTAATATACTACTGGATTGAGAATATCAAAAGCCTTAAAGCGTTCGTACTGTTTGGTCTACAAATTGGAATTTTGCTGATGAGTAAGGCATGCATCCACATGGCTTTACTTTATAACCTAGAGAAAGACCTTCAAATAATAAATCTAGTAATTACCCTATACATAGGCCCAAGTGTTGCCTGATAACACTGCAGTAGAACTCAACAGTTAACTCATCCATGCTCAAAGAGCTTCAAACATGCATTTTAGAATCATGTTCTTTAATAAATATGGACTACCAATAGTCAACAAGTTGAAAAAGGTCATTCACATTAAAGAGAATGGAGAGATAATGCACAGTACAGAAGAATTCCACCAAAATGAATATCCTTACAGAAATAAGACAGAACACTGTCTCCATGCCATTATGACAGTATGTGTATTGGGTCTCTCCAAAATTACAGAACCAAGCCTCCAAAATTCAGAAGGAAAATAATTTGTAATTTAGACTTTCTGTACCGGCCCCCAAATTATTGATCAAGCTTAAAACAAGAATAAAAACACTTTTAGATTTTCAAGAACACTACAATTTATCTCCCCTCTCCCTTTGTTAGGATGCTATCACCTCCAATAAAGAAAGAGAACGAAGTAAGAGAACAAGACACGAGGCTCAGTACAGGAAAAAGGCGAAGAAAAGACCCAAAATGACAGCAATATGGCAGATCCAGAAACTAACCAGTCCCCATCTCAGTAAACGACATGAATGAAGTCAAGCTAAGACAGAGGCGGCCATCCTTGACTCCCCCTCAAACCCCACATTCAATGTCCTCACTATTCCACCTCCTCAACAGCTCAGTAACCTCATGGCTTTCTGTCCTCACTGCTACCTCCACACTCTAAGATGCCATCAACTCTCACCTAGTCTACCTACTGGCCTGTTAACGAGATGTCATGCCTTGAACAAGAAGGTTCCCATACATTCCACTTATCTTATTGTTAAATATAGTAAGATCACTTCACACTACCTAGAATCCTTTAGTAGCTTCTCATTTCAGCTAGAATAAAATAGCTTCGAACCTAGGCCCTTGGGCACCGCAAGAATCTCTTCTCTCTGCCTCGCATCTCTATTCCAACCACGGTGGTCCTTCCAACCCCAGAACTCAAAGCTTCCTCCTGCCTTTGCACATGCGTACCTTTTCCATCGGCTCCCCTGACTTTCACACTGAATTAGACATATCTGTCATTACTCAATTTAAATGTCATCTCAGAGAGAGTTTTCCTGAACATCGATTTTCAGTCAATCCCTCACTACGTCACTCTTCCTTTATTTCCTTTTCTTGGTGAATTAAAAGGAAGAGGTTTTGTTAACTGGATTAGAGGAGGTTCCCTAATGGAACAGCACACTACTAAATGAGGTTATTTTCTTAAAGTATTTAGGATTTGTGATTCAACAGCACCATTTTAAAGCATTAGAACAGGGTAGATGGGGGAGAATTTGTTCTGCTAGACTAGCACCTTTTAAAGCTATAACAGATATGACCACATCAAATGACACACAGTGAGGGGACAGAGCCGATGAGAAAGCCTAAAGTCCACATGTGACATCAATGAGACTTGAAATGGCACTGCAGGACGACAGGCAAAGAATGAAGCTGGCTCAGTCAATCATCCACAGGGAAGGGATCTATGTCTGTACCTTGCTCTACATCCTAGAGGGAAAAAACCTAATATCAGGAAAAGTAAAAATTGTTAACTCTTAGGAAGGCTGTACAGGGCTGGAGAGATGGCTCAGCCATTAAAGGCTAGGCTCACAACCAAAAATATAAGAGGAAGGCTGTACGACTACTAAAAAGACCAGAATTTCTTCAGACTCTGCATCTCCCCTCTTTCTCTATGCATATTCTTTTTCTTCTCTGTGCTATTAATTAATCTGAGTTCATTAAAGTTAAAACTACTGGATATAAGTAGCACCAAAGAAAAAAATCCAAGCCACAGACTGCATGCAGGTATTTCTAATACATGTAATTGACAAAAGATTAAAGTCTAAAATATAAAATACATGAATAATGATTTCAAATCTATGCAAATAAACAAACAGCTCACTTTAAAAAAATGAGTAAAGACTATCTCCAAAAGTAGCAATTGAATTGCCAGTGGGCATATAAAAAGATGGTTACGGAGATCAGAGAGATATAAGCTAAAACCATACGAAATATTATTTCACGCTGATTGGCTTGACAAAAACCTAGGTCTGACAACACTGTCATGGTCTGAATGTGAAATGTTCCCCAGAGGCTCGTGTGTTGGAAGGTTTGGTCCCTGCTGGTAGGACTGTTTGGGAAGACTATGGCACTTTTAGGTGCAGAACCCTTGCTGAACAAAGTATGCTGATGGAGGCAGGCTGACATTTTATAGCCTGCTCCTATCTTGTGTTCTGTTTCTTGAGAGCTGATTAAATGTGACCAGCCAGCTTCCTCCTACCACCAGACCTTCCCTGCCTGTCGCCATGTCTTACCCCCATGACCTCCTCCATCCTTCTGGAACACTAAACCAAAGTAAACCCTTTCTTCCTCCTCTAAGCGGCCTCGGTCAAGGTATCCGATCACAGCAACAGAAAATGAACTGGTACACCAGGTAATAGTGAGGCTGCAGACTAAGAGGAACTCTCCTACCTTTCTGGTAAAAGGAAACACACTATGTGGGTACAGCCGAAAACAAAAAACGCTGCATACAGTCTAAGAGTGAGTAATGGCATTCCTAGGAACAGACCATCAAGGCGCAGCCACCAGTCTATTTTCATCATCATGCTTATTTTTCTTTATGACCCACCCAGAACACTTTTACTTAGTTTACTGAAAATTCACAAAATACTCTTTATACTTACTACACATGACATATTCTTAGAGTTTCCACTCTGTTTTTTCCCCCTTCTTGAATGTTGCTATGACTCACTCTCTTGCTTTTACAACACTAACAGATAAACATACCCAGGTTGAGAAATTCTGCCTGAGACAATGTTCTCATATGCATCTTCTTCTGTGGATAAAACAGAATGTTCACTATGGTACTTTTTGTCAGAAAAAAAAATATATATTTAATAATGAATTAAAACCTGAGAGCATGTTAAAGTGGGAGAGACATGCTGAGGAGTGTTTGTGGGGAAAGGAATAAGGGAGTGATGGATATGCATGATAAAGATGCATTGTATACATACATGAAATTGTCAAAGAATAAATAAAAGATATTAATTTAAAATGGGGGACAAATTCACACAATGAACTATGATATACCAGTTCAAATGAAAGAATGATGGCTATAAACACAAATCTTACCAGCTTAAAACTACATAAACCCAGAACTTAGGAGGCTGAAGCAGAATTGTGAGTTCAAGGTCAGCTTAGACAATATAGTAACACCAGGTCTCAAAAAAATGTTTTTCAAGGAAAAATAGCAAAACAAACAAATTTCACATGAATATATAGAGTATATCACTTGAAAACACTTTTTATACAGGCAAAATAAAGTACTGTTTGGAGATATATTTATGCACAGTAAATATATAAAGTATGGACAGGCATGGTAGCACATGAATCCCAGACCTAGGGAGGCAGAGGCAGATGGATCTCTGAGTTCGAGGCCATAGTGAGTTTCAAGATGGGCTATGTAGAGAGAACCTGTCTCAAAAAAAAATTATATATAATATATGTATTACATATACTATATATATATTTGTATACACACACACACACAGAGAGAGAGAGAGAGAAACAGAGAGAGACAGAGAGAGAGAGAGAATGGAGACATGCTCAGGGAGAAAGAATACGATCAAAAGAGAAAAGAAAGCACTATGAAGAGCCAAGTGAACATCTACATACTAAAGTATTAAAACTGCCATCTTTAAATTAATCTGTTGCCTCCCAGAACAGCAGCTTCCTTCCAGACAGACGAAGAAAGAAAGCTAGAGACAGACACAGCCCAACTGAGCTCAATCATAAGAACGCACACCACTCATCTTTTAAAATTACCCTCTTCAGTAATCAAGTACTTAAACTGAGTATCTATTTTTAACTAAGTAACGAAATTCAGAACATGCACCAAAAAAATGTAACAGGTAGTTGTGGGTGGATGAGATGTCACAGCAGATGCCCCAAACACAGCCATGTGCCAGTGAGGTTGAGTCACATGCAATATGCCAAACAAGGATACTAAGGCTCGGCTGCCACAGGTTGCAGTGAGCTGCTCTGCCTTCCCTGTTACACTTGCCAGGCATCATTACAGAGTGCTGATCAGACACTCAGACATCATCAAGATTACAAAACTCACTAAAAATGACCAAGCACGGCATCCTGCAAATAGCACAAGCCTGTGATCAAGTCACCACACAGCAGAGAATTAATAAACCTTTAGAAAGCTCATGGGACGATTCCCTGTAATTAACAGTGGCCCCTTTGGTTCTCAGTATACATTCTACCTAAAAGAATAAATCCAGGGCTAGTGAGATGGCTCAGTGGTTAAGAACACTTGTTGCTCTTGTAGAGAACCCAGGGTTGGTTCCCAGCACCACACTGTGGTTCACAACCATATGTTAACTCCAGCTCCACGGATCCGACATCTTCCAACCTTCACAGGCACCAGGAATGCACATGGTGCCCATACATACACTCAGGCAAAACACTCATACACATAAAAATGAAATAAATAAATATAAAAACATATAAATAAATGCAAAATTTTTTTAAAGAATACATCTAATGCTGTAATGTATTTTTGCTATAATTTCAAAAGCATCAGCTTGTCAGGGAATGCCAATTTTTAGAATGATGTGGAATAGAATTAAATGTTAGCAAGACAATCAAAAGCCTTCCAAGCCCCAAGAACAAAACTACTCTGACCCCCAAACTAAGTAACCTGTCTGTGAAACGCCTATCCCATCCACCCACTCACTCAGCCCATTTCCCACATTATACGTGGAGGCACCATGGCAAGCTCACAGAAGCACACAAATAGGTTCAGTAAGATCTCTATCCTTACGAGACTGATGGCCAAGTGATGGAGCTTAGGAGTACATAGGATCCTAAAGGATACAGACAAATCTAAGGTCCATATAGGAAGCAAGGATGAATTACCACACTATTAAAAAAAAAAAAAAAAAAAAAAAAACCTTGCTTTGATTTGGCTCTTGCCTATCTGTGGGGCGTTTACCCAACCACCCCCACAGTTCCCCAGAGTTTTCTTGAGTGCGAGCAGCAGGAAATATTAGATAGAAGGATTTATTGCGGAGAATATCGCAGAGATAAACAGATAGAAAATAAAGGATAGCCTCGAGAGGGCCTGGAACCTATTCCAACGGGCCCCGACTGTCTCTGCCCCAGGGTTTTTATAGAGACACCAAGGGGTGGAGCAAAAGACCTCCTCCCAGCACAGCCAAGTGCAGACCATCTCAGACACCTGCACTTAGGCCCGTGGTCCTAATCATCCTCTATGCGGACCTGCTGGGTAAAGCCACAAGGAACCCGAGAATGGGCTCCCACAGGTCCCCCTTTCTTAATATATAAAAAAAACTATTAATGGCTTACAGCAATCTCCATAGCTGTTACACCTCCCAGTATGGGAGTAGAGGATGATATAGATGGCATTTCTCTTTTGAATTAGGTCCAAGGTGACTACAGCAGTCTTAGCTGCCTCAAGCCCTTTCTAAGCCAAAACTCTTAAGGCGGCTACAAACTTAAAGAATCCCTTAGCTTCATCATTACCATTAACAGGTTAACATAAATATTGCTATACATAGTCACAATTCTCTCAATCTTACAACTCAAAGCAAACTCTTAACAGAACCATTTGAATTAGCATATATGGTGCTATATATAGTTAACAATTTTCTCCGTCTTACAACTTTAACTCAATCATTTGAATTTTCTTGTTAACAGAACATAGGAAAAACTTCGATGTATTCACATCAAACTTAAATATTTCCTTAACTCCACAAAACCAGGGTGCATTAATATCAATAGGGTTCTGCAAACATAATTCAATCTCATAGCTCCTCCTTTTCTTTATAATTTTTTAAAGAAAACCTCAAACCTAGTTAGAAGAAACTCATACAATTCCTACAAACCCATATTGAAAAGCAATCTTCTCAATCTAACCATTAACACTTTGAAAACTTAGCAAAACATCCAAAAGCAGTTTCTTAATAAAACTCTTTACACTTTAAAAGCAGTCTCTTAATATACCCCATTTGCATTTCTTACTAACAAAAACATGACATTAATCCACTCAAACAACTTTTGAAATTAGACTAAGGAATATTAACTCTCCCCCTTTTCTTTATAATTTAAGCAAAATCTCAAGCCTAGTTAGAAAACCCAAACTTCTGTTTAAACAGTTCCGTTTGTAACACAAACCAGTTCCATAAGTAATTCCATTTTACATAAACAGTTCCAAACAATTCATGAATCACCAGTTAATAAAGCATATATGCATACACAAAACTGCATCTTGATTCTAGGTAGAAATAAATTTCTTCATTTAAACAGTTCCATTTTTAACCCAATTCCAGAAAACAGTTCCTAGGTCATTACTATAAGTAAACTCAATTGTCCCATTGCAATGAAATCTCTATTCATTTTATTTCTTAAGTCCCAAAATTCAAATGATAAATTCTGGTACTAGCCTTCCAAATATGAAGAAATCCATAACCAAAATCTTTCTGTAGTTTTATCTCATTTTAAGTTCAAAAAGTTCAAACAAGAAATAAATTCTGGTATCAGGCTTTCACTTCCAAATATGAAGAGACATTTTTCAACCAAAACTTTTTGCTGTTAAAAATTTTAGTTCAAACAAGCGTCTCTAAACTTATTCTCAAGCCAGAGACCTTTTTAGGTACAGTAGTATTCTAAACCGCACCGTTTTTGATGTTAGCTCAGGTTTTTCTGTGTTGCATCGATTTTCCACGGATCTCAGCTGCAGATGCCTTGTTGTGCTGGTTCTCGCGTCCACCATTCTTAGCTTCTTAGCGGCTTCTGGAGCTTTTGAAACCATTCAGACTGCCTACTTTGCAGTCTGCTGGGACACTAACCTTCTGTGTCTCGGGTTCTTTCACCATATACATTAGGAATAGATTCATGTTTAACATTTACACTTTCTTACAAATTCACATATAACATTAACATCTACTTATTTATACTCCTTAAGGAAACTACAGAACTACTTTAGCAAATATATTTCTTATATACTTATCATATTTCTTATTTAAACTTACATTTACAATTAGTATCTTTACTTCTTACAAGCTTATTACTACACGTCTTAGACTACCTTAGATATTTCTTGCAAGCTTATTTTCTTAAAGGAACTCTATAGATCTATTTTACAAACTTTTATAGGGCTACCATTAGCATATATTTAACTTAGCAAACACCTAAAGATTTCTTAACACAGATCTAACAAGAGAATTTTTACAAACTCACATATCTTATTTTCATGTTTTTCTACTTCTTACTCTTAATTATTATCACTATTAGAAAGATTTTCTTAACTAGACAGGAAGTACATACATCATTTCTAAAGTTTAGAGTGTATAGTCAGCTTTGTTATAAAGCACTGGGATTTAGTGAGTGTTGTTATAGAATTGTTGCTAGGGGACTATAACCTTCCCAGGATGATGCCACACTCCAAAGTTGCCAGTTCTCTCAGCCGTTCTGGACCGGCAGAGATGCACTGTTAGCGGTAAACAGTTTTTAACTAGAGGCTGTCCCTTCATCCAAATTCATAATAGTTTCCCTAAGTGCTTCAATTCTAAGACAACGTTCAGTGTATAAACTGCTTTCCCTTGTTTTAAGGATTTTAAAGTGGCTTGTTTGCTCTTATAGGTAGCTTTCTGTCATCCAGCTACCGTAAAAACTTTGCACAGCTATTAGGGTAAATAAGGCATTTTACCAACCGAGCCCCAAACTGCGAAGCACCTAGTTCCGTATCCTTTCAATTTTTCATTGGAACTGACACTTAGACAATTTTCCTCCTTATTCTTTTAAAAGCTGTATTTTAAGTTTACCATGAACGTATTTTCGAGCTGACATAAGTGTTTCAGGGCAATGTCGCCATCTTTAGCAGAAAAACTACCTTTCCCAGAATGCATTTCCCTTATATCAGTCTATAATAATCAGTCCCTTATATCAGTCCCTTATATCATTTTCCTTATATCAGTCATTTCCCATAGTTCTTTTTGGGTCTGAGAATCAACTTTTAAGTTCTTTTTTACCAGACTTGCTTACAAATTCTTGCCCGGGAGGTTTGAACAAAGTTTTTTGCTTTTGCAACGGGAGATTTGAACAGGCATTTTACATTTTCAATTATGGGACATTGGGAGGTTTCTGGTCTCTCCTCAGCTGGCTTTAACAGGTGTCTCTCCTTTAATTGACACTGGCCCCCAAATCAGAACTGCGCCTGCCTCGTTAGCGCGCATTGAGGTGGGCAATTTCTGATAGCAACTTTCCTCGGGGCTTGTGTTTGTCTTAGCCAGTCAGTGAAAAACATTCACAACAGAGTTTTTTCATAGCTCTTTCAGAGAGATTTTCTCCCACTGATCTATTTCATTTTGCTTGTTCCTTCCTTCCCCAGATGCAGAGCTTCAAGTATCTGCGGCTCTGTACCTCTGCTAGCTGCCCTTGGAAGTAGGGGCTTTTTTTCTCCCCCCCGAATCTGCCTCAAATTCTAGCAGCTTTTTCAGGTCATATTTTTCTGGGGAGGAATCGGTCCCTTCTGTTTTAGAGTCTTTCTCCCAGACAGTTCCCAGTTTGGTCTCAGTTTATCCCCTCTACCCCAGAAACAGTTTCCGACACTACAGTGGCGGCTTTCCCTGCTACTGAAGGTAGGGGCTTTTTGTCCGTTTCTGTTTTCGGGGTCTGTGTGGTTTGCGTACAGACTGAAAATCTAACAAAGGAGGTTTTTGCCATTTCTAAACTCCCATTAGGATAGGCGTTTTACTTCATCAGGCCTTCACCTGACCCAGTCCCCCAGTGGGTTGCATTTGCTTGTCTGGGTGCTCAAGGACAGAGCTTATGCCAGAGACAATCACCCCTTAGGGCTACACTCCCCCTCATCTCACGGAGTCAGTTGAAACAAAGCTTTTCTCAAAGAGGTGCTTTCTCTGACAGAAAAGAAAGCATTACTCCTGGACAGTTCTGTTCTGCCCTGGCTGGGCTCTTTCCCCAGACAGCGTTCTGACTCAGCAGCACAACTGCTTCAGACACAGTTCAGCTTTACTGTTTTCTCAGAAAGGTCCTTACTCTGATAGGAAAGCTTTTTTCTCAGATTTCTTTTTGCAGCTGTGGACCTACCAACTCGGGATTTGTAGGAGAGCAGGCAACTGTGCTGTTCCCACTGGCTTTAGTTTTGTTTGTTCATTAGCAATCTTCCCCTGGGTCCTGCACCTTCCTGCCTCAGCTCTATGCTCCAGGAAGTTTACAACTGCAGGAACCCTAGTATCCCCGAAATGCACCCCAACTCAGAGATGCTGGCCAGTCACCTCTGGGTTTTTGGTCAGAAGCGAGGATACAATGCTAACAGTTTGCATGCTTCAGGGGATCTTTGCATTAGGACGATTAGGAGCACCTTTTCATTCTGAAATGCTCAACTCAGAAACAAAACCCTTGATGCCTCAGCTCCACTGTAACTGAAAAGCTTGGCTTTTTTGTTTTTCTCAGGTAAAGTTTCTGGCCCTTTTGGGCTCTCTGTAGCTCTTTACCCACACTCTCCCAAGCGTTTCCCTCAGGGTACTCTGACCCACTGTCTTTTACTAGCTTGAAGAGACACAGCTTACAAGAGGTTTTTAGGAACTTGTCCCTGCCTCCTGCATTGCAGGGACAATTTTTAAGGCTTGAAAAACAGAACTTAGAGGTTTTGCTGTCTTAAGAGGTTTGTTGTTTTTCCCTTAGAGCTAATCACAGGTGGTCCCCATACTAATATCTTCAGGTGATTCTAATTTTTGCCCTTGAGAGAAAGTTAAAGGCTTTAGTTTTTAAGTTTGAGAGCTTTTGAGAAAGATGAAGGCTTTTTAGAGTTTTTTCCCCCAAATTTTCCAAGAAAAGCTTTAAGAGAAAGGTTTTTTTTCCCCCCCAAGAGAAAGAGCAACTTTTCCCAAAACTTCCCAACTTTAAACTTTTTGGCTTTTTACATCCCCATTTTTGCCTCAGGGAGAAATCACTTTCTCCTGCCGCTTGGACTTAGCATTTCAGCTGCCCCAGGTCAAAAGCTTCCATAGGAAACTTATTCTTCCCCATAAGCTCGAAGAAGAGCTTTTTTACTACCCAAATAGCCCAAAGAAAGATTTTTCCCCCAGTTTGCATTCAGAGCCCCCAAGTTAGAAAATTGACGAGTTTTTCTGTCTAGTTGCCTTACTTATTTTTTCCTACACAATCTTACACTTCTAAGTTTTCCCTACACTATTTTACTACCCTATGCCTTATACTTATTTTTCACAGATAGAAATTGAGAAAGGGATAGAAGATAGAAAATTTTGACAGAAGAGAATTTCGCTGCAGCATCGGACATCCTTCCAGTCCGCTTTCCTTTTCTCTCGAGGATAAAACCCCTGCCTCTCAAAAATATATATATAAAAAATATATATTTTCCATAACACCGGCATGCCTCATCCACTGGCAGGGCTGAACTCAGCACTTTCGCCAAAAACTCTGTAATAAAACTATTATTTTCCTTTATCTTTAGTCCCTATTACTTTGTCTTTAGTCCCTGTTCATTTGTCTTTAGTCCCCCCTTCTTTTTAGTCCCCCCTTTTTTTTCTTTAGTCCCTTTTTTTCTTTTTTCTTTAGTCCCTGTTCATGGCGCCATTCTGTGGGGCGTTTACCCAACCACCCCCACAGTTCCCCAGAGTTTTCTTGAGTGCGAGCAGCAGGAAATATTAGATAGAAGGATTTATTGCGGAGAATATCGCAGAGATAAACAGATAGAAAATAAAGGATAGCCTCGAGAGGGCCTGGAACCTATTCCAACGGGCCCCGACTGTCTCTGCCCCAGGGTTTTTATAGAGACACCAAGGGGTGGAGCAAAAGACCTCCTCCCAGCACAGCCAAGTGCAGACCATCTCAGACACCTGCACTTAGGCCCGTGGTCCTAATCATCCTCTATGCGGACCTGCTGGGTAAAGCCACAAGGAACCCGAGAATGGGCTCCCACACCTATCTATTCAGCCTATCGGTCAAATATGGAAGATGGGTACTTAAATAGCATCTCCTCGTGCCGGGCGGTGGTGGCGCACGCCTTTAATCCCAGCACTCGGGAGGCAGAGGCAGGCGGATCTCTGTGAGTTCGAGGCCAGCCTGGTCTACAAAGTGAGTTCCAGGAAAGGCGCAAAACTACACAGAGAAACCCTGTCTCGAAAAACCAAAAAAAAAAAAAAAAAAAAAAAAAAAAATAGCATCTCGTCAAGAGTAGCTAGCTACAATTACTAACAAGACTGTTCTTATAACCTCCAAAACGTCTCCTCAGACGATACTTTCTGTGTGTACTGTGCCCTACATGGAGGAGTAAACAGAAATTAGAAATATGGATCCCAATTACAGCCCATAACCCTGAGCACTACAGGTCTAAAAGAAAGAGAAATGCTAGTCAATGAAATGATTCAGCAGGCAAAAAGGCACTTGCCACCCAAGCCTGACGACCTGAGATCAATCCTCAGGACCCAGGTTGCCCTCTGACTTCCACACATGCATTGGGGTACATGCATGTTCACATACATAGACGGATGAAATAGACACAGTGTAAAAAAAAAAAGTGTTAAGGTAAAAGAACCTAACAAGGATAACTAAGAGAGAACCAAGGATGCAACATCTTAGACCACCCATCTCCTGCCCTCTCCTCTCTGATGCCGTTACTGTACTTCTCAATAAAACCTTGTTTGCTTGCTCTTACATACAGGGGAAAACATAAAAACAACATTGAGGGAAAAAAAAAATGGGGATATGTCAAAACGTCACAAAGCTACTTGACAGACCTCCCAAAGACAAAAGCTGGGAACAAATAACAACAGATATTTACTCCCTGGCTTACTAAGAGGTTACACCCCACTAAACACATCAGAAACTGGAAAGATGGTGTACTGAACATGCATAGACTGTGCCCAGTGGGTCAAGCACAGGTTAGCAGCACTGTGGTGTTGAGGTCCTGGCTGCATGGCTGACTGGGTGTGGTGTCTGCTATCCCAGCTACTCAGGAGGCTGAGGCAGGAGGATCACACAAAACGACATGAACATCATATAGACATGCATCGGATGCACTGAGGTGGAACCACACTGCTGTAATGCTCTTGGGGAAGGGGATATAGTTCTGACTCAGATGTAAGAAAGCATCATATAGGGGGACATATCACCAAGTAACTAGCCAATATTCTTGAAGAGTGCCAAGGTCATTCACGGCAAAGAACGACTAAAGACAGGCTAGGGAAATGGAGGACACTTGACAATTAAATCCAGTTTGTATTCTGGATTAATCTTGGGCCATGAAAGAGGAAAACAGCTCATCTCAAATAAGAACTGTAAAACGATCAGGAATGGTAAAAACCATGTGAATTTCTGTCCTACTTTGCTTCTCTAATGCTCTGATAAAACCCTGACCAAAATCAACTTAAGGGAAGGGTTTATTACACCTTTCAGGCTCTGGTCCATCACTGAGAGAAGCCAGAGCAGGAACTCAAGCAGGAACCTGGAGGGAAGGACTGAGACACAGACCTTGGAGCAGTGCTGGCTACTGGCTTGCTTCCTCGGGATGGCTCAGCGACACTTCTTATATGGCCCAGGCTGACATACCCAAAGATGGTACTGCCCACAATGGACGAAGACTTCTTCCTCCATCATTTAGCAATCACGAAAATGCCCTCCAGACATGCCCACAGGTCAATCTTATAGAGGCAGTTCTTCAACTGAGAGGCCCTCTTCCTAGGTCCGTCAAGTTGACAACCAAGTTTACTACTGTAATTTCCTATAGTATTTTTCAGTCTTTTCTGTAGCTCTAATTTTATTTTTAGATGAAATATGTAGCAGGATTTTCCACTTCTTTTTTCTTTTTTTTTTTTCTTAAATTTGTTTTGTTTGGAGTGTTTTGTTTTGTATTATTTTTAATACAATATATCCAGGTGTGAGACTGGATGCTTCGACCCCATTATGAAGAATGACTCACTCATTCTGGCGAGCTATTGTAATTTTTGTATTAAGGGAGATTATCAAATGATGTCAGACACAGCATCTCTAAACCCAGTTCTTACAGTGTATGTCAAATTGCAGTAAACAAGAAAGCAAGCCAGTGAAGGAAAAACCCACGTGCTAAAACCCAAGGAGATAAGCCAGAAAAAAACACATGAACATTCCCAGTAGAAATAAATGGCCCTTAACGCCCACATGTGGACACACACATACTTATAAAACACGAAGCATGAAATGTCAGGAATTAAACAAAACCAAATGAATTGGGGACTGGCCTGTAACTCTGTGGTCAAGTTCTACACACACACACACACACACACACACACACACACACACACACACATACAAGCATTTTTTTAACTCAACTGAATCAGCCGGTAGTGAGATCATGACTTGAAAGCTACCAGAGATGGTCAATTTTCATGAATTTCCAGTAAGAAGTTTACTATAAAGGTAAAGTTGCGTTAGCTCTGATACATACCCAGACTTCAAGTCTGTTATTCTCAAACAGTTTGTAGCATCCAGCCCCACCTTTCCATTTCGGACCACGCTAGATATGAATGGGGACAGCATTGGAGAAATTCGGTTCAAGGCAATTTCTGGAGACATTTTAACTGGATTTATGAGTCACCACTGAAAGTAGAAAGAAAGAAAGGTGATCAGTTTACCAGATACAATATAGAGATAAAGATGTAACAAGCTTCCTGGAAGCTAACACGGTGCTCAGAATTTCTCTCGTATGAGCAAGTGCTCTGTGACCTGGTAACACCTCCACCCTTAGTCTTCCAGAAGAAACCAGATCCCTGCTGCTCTGACATTCAGGGCATGGGCAGTTCTGTGCTTTTCAGGAATGAAAGGAACCCTGAAGTACAATCCCCTCCTCCTTTCCAAAGATGATGCTCCACGAGAGCAATACCCTAAAGGGCATGGCTCATGTCACAACCGCCCTTCTAATTTGGTTGAGATGGGGAAGCTTTCCCTAACAGTCCCGTCCCCATAACACACAAAACACACATCACTGAGTTAGGAACCCCTCCACCCATGTCCCCATGAGGACAAAGAGCTTGACTGGCGACAACGTACAAAACTCTAAAGCAAACACAACCAATGGTTACTTACTAGAAATCATTTACGGCTGACAGCCCTTTCTTAATAAGTCCTTCCATGGTGGAGTATAATTACCTGTTTACATGGACTCTCCCCAAGAAAGACCACAACTCGAAGTTCTCACATGTAACAAATGCATTTAACATACACTTAGTATTCAGTAACATTTTAATAATATATAAATTAAGTGGTAAGTTCAAATGATAGATTTTTTTTTTTTAGCCAAATTTGAAGCAAGTTTTATTAACTACTGGTCAGGACCATGGATACTGATTACTTGAGACTTATGCTCAGAATAAGGCCTCAAATAATAGATTTAATCAAAATAAATTTTAAATAAATGAGTAAGGGGAGCAAAGCTGGAGAAATATTTAGGGATGGAGAGAATATACCCTCAAAAACTGATAGGGTAGGAGGCACCTGAGAAAACAGTTCAGTGAGTAAAATGCTTGCTGAACACACATGAGTTCAGACCCCCAGCAAGCACGTAAAAAGCCAGGCCCTGTGACACACATGTAACCCCAGCACTGGGGTTGCAGCATGGCAGATCACCAGGGCTCACTGGCAAGCCAGTCTAGCCAAAATGGTGGATTCCAAGGTCAGGGAGAGACAATTTCAAAACCTAAGGTAGAGAATGAGAGAGGAAGACACTCAACACTGACCTCTGTCCTCCACATGTGCACACCAAGGCAAATGGGCATGCACAGACATATACATGCTATACACACATATATACCATGTATACACACACACACACACACACACACACACACACACACACACACACACACACACGAGAGGGGAATGAATCCAGCAGAATCTGAGGAACAAATGAAGCAAAAAAAAAAATATATGTACTTAACACTTAAATTTTAAAAACATTGTCCTGTCAAGATCTAAGCAACAAAAACTAATTGAGTCTTTTCAATCTTTGATTTTCAGGCACTAAGATGTCTCTACCCTTGATAATACAAAAGCAATAAATCACATCCACGCTACTTGGATATTCATGGAGCTGGAGGAGAGAGAGCACGAATTCCTAATAGACTTCTAAATGAAAGCTGCTACTTTAGAGGTGAATAAGTCAATTCAAATGATCATTGTCTTTCTCAAACTGAAAGGTTAATCCCACATTGAAAGCTAATTAATTTCCACCCAGTTACAATTATGAGTGCCTGCTGCTCTGGATCTAGTTTCTACACACCATGGCACACACGGACTTATAGGCTCTGCAAAACTGAATACTTGTTCTATCACTTTAGATAGTAATAAAGAAATGACTGTAGAGAGCTTTCAAAAAAAAATACCATGATGACCCCATGATGCCACCCAGAAATATTTCTGAAGTGGTTAAGCTTTATACTATATACTTTAGTCTCCAAATGATTCTGATTCCTTAGTAGATTATTTCCCCATACCATTCTAATACGCCATCACAAGGCAAGAGTAAACTATCTATCATTAAAAAAACATACATTTTATAGCATCACATCACTTATAAAACACTTTTATCTGCAGTGTTGCCATCCACAACATGTATAAGGCAGGTTTCCAATTCCCATTTTCTAGATGAGAAGGCTAACTGTTTTTTGAATAATATACTGACACAATCACCTTGAAGATTTCTCTTTCTAAATTCTGCAGTACTCCTACTTGATTTCTACCCACCAACGTCACAGTTCCTGAAAGGGATGCTTATTTACATCACAGGCAAAACACAGAAATAGTCATCTGGTAGGAGCAAACAGAAAGATCTCTCATGACAATAACTGATTTTTGTCATGATTTTTTTTTCTCACAGTACCTACTATTTTACCTCAAATTTCTCTAAGAAAGAGAAACAAAACTAGCACCTCCTAAACCTCACACAGGAGCTCTCTATTCCTCACCTCTCTCTGTACAGCTATCCACTCCCCCCATAGCAGTTTCTTAATGACTACTGTTTCCATTTTATGAATATAAAAACTGAAGGCCAGTGAGACCAAGTTACTTCATGTCACACACAGAGCAAACAGAAGGATTAGAATCCAAATCCAGACCTCTCTCAAAGGCCACTATTCCCATTTTCCTCTCAAGCATTAATCCCATTGGCCACTAAAGGAAGCAGCAAGGTGAATTTTTAAAGCATACACCTTGTTAAATATGAAGACATGGTTATGAATTTATACACGATGGCTTTACAACTAGAAATCAGCGAGGCTCCTGCTGACCCAGTGTTGATGCTAGTCTGAATGATTCACTAGTTAAAATGCCAAAAGAAACAAACCTAAAACCTACTCCAGATGCCAAACCACACCAGTGACGATGACAACCCATTCCACTTCAGCAAGTGTCAAGACTTTAGCATCACACCTGAGGGAATGGATTTCTGTCTTTATTTCCGGAGCAGGCATAATACAATTTTTTGACAGTGCACGGTTTTGTGCAGCTTTAAGATGGGTCAGTTGAGAAGGGTGAATTCTCTAACAAAGAGGGAAAAAACTATACTGACTCTCAAATCAGGAATTTCAAAAAAACGATGATCTTTTGGTACAATATGCAAGGATATAGACTGGAAACAACCACACACACACACACACACACACACACACACACACACTCTTTTTTACACACTGCACCATTATAACGGAACCCAGAGGGGCAGGAATTTTTGGTGACCAGCTTTTCTTGAACGCTTGTTTTTGCAATTTGTATTTCCTGATTTTGACGTATTGCAGGAGGAAAATGCAAATATATGATTTTTATAGAAATCTGCTGCCGTAAGGTAGGGTCACCTGAGGTCTTTTGGTGGGCTGGCTATCTGGGGAATACAAAGACGTATAAAGCACCGACCAGGCTCTTGCAATTAGGAGGATGACAAACACGGAAACATGTGCCCCGTTGACGTCATGGAACGGAAAGGGGTGGCCTCCTGCTGCATCACGTTCACGTCATATGGCGCACGAAGGAAGTTACGGCGGGGGAGCAATTTCTCCACTGGGGCAACATCGGGGAGGGATGGGGAGAGCCAACCGGTTCAGATCCAAAGAATGGCCACCCATTCTGAGGAAAACCTAAAGGCATCCAACCCTCTCTCCCAAATTGTATGATTTCCCCCCGCCCTATTAAGCGCAAAAGAAGCGGGCTTCATCGGGGACCATGAGTGAGCAAGATATGTGGAGAGAGAGAGAAGCCTCGGGTCTTGGGGGCTCGTTCTTGAGGGGGATCCGCGTGCTGGGGGGCGAGCGGGGCATCTTTGGAACGCGGGCCTTCTCTTGAGGAAGAGGCTAGCTCTCGGGCCAGATTCAAACATGGCTGTCTGCGCCACCTGTGCGACTGAGATCCAACCTCCCCGCACCAGCCCGGGTCCAGGTACCTGGAACTTAAGTCCGATCAGTAACCGGCGACTAGACGGGGTACAGGTTACCCGAGCGCGCCCCCGACCGACGCACCGACCTGCGCGCGAACCGCGGGCCGGATGCGTGCGCGCTCCCCCCCACGGACGTCCCGCGCCCCCCCACCTCCCTCCGGAGCCGGCCGGGCGTGCGCGTCCCCGCGCCGAGCCCGGCCGGAAGCGAAGGAAGGCGGCCGGGTAGTGCCTGAAGGTTCCCCGCGGCTCCCGCCTCGAGCCTGGCGAGCCGGGCCGACTCTCGCCGTGGCGGCTCGGCCCCGTGCCGTGCGGCGGGGCGGGGACATGGGTCCGAGAAGAACCGGGACCGGCCGGAGGCCCGGGAGGTTTCACGGGCATTAGGGTGGGCGACCCAAACCGGCGTGGAGCACGCCCGCGTCGTTAGGGAGGAAGGCGCGGCGTCCCTGGTTACGGGTTCAGGCAAAGGGCAAAGGGCAGCGTCCGGGTTGAGCTATAGCAAGGCTTGGGAATGGCGGCGTCCGGGGAGCCCGCGAGGCCCCGGCAGGAGGAGGTGGCGGCGGCGGCGGCGGTGGTGGTGGTGGGTTCCTGCATGACCGACCTGGTCAGGTTAGTGCGGGGGCCGCAGCGCAGGGTCTCGGGAGGGCGAGCCACCGTGTTGGGTGCCCGGGCCTCGGGGCTGTGGGCACCCACCGTGGAGCTTTGCAGTGAGCTTTAGGTTTCCACGGCGCGACTTCTCACGTGGAAAAGGCAGAATTTGAGTCAGTGGAAGTCAATGACAAGGGAAGGGGACTGGGTTCCGCTGAACGGAAGCTCCGATACCGAAAGACATCCCACCCCTCCCCTAAACACCTGCCCCTGGCTTTTGTCCAGGCTGCCCCATGACATTTTCACCTCTGAGAATGTACCTACCTTACAGGGTTGTTCTGAGGGCAACAAGAAGTGTTTTGTCAACCAGGCCCAACTGGGTATTACTCGCTTGAACACGTGTGAAATAAGGCGTCCAGGCAAAAAGACACACACCTTTTCACTCTATCGATCGCTGGCATTCCTGCAGTGTCTCTTGTTTACAGTTTACTTTTATGTAGAAGTGAACCGTGGGTCAACCCTGTGATAAACCCAAGTGTGAGTCAAAAAAAAAAAAATTTAAAAAAACCCAAACATAAGAATTATGTTCACTAAAAAAAACTATGATCAAATAGTGATGAAAAAGATGCTAAATGAAAATAGTTGAGTTAATCAGAGATTGAAGGAAAGATCCTTCGGATTTGTCGTCTTTTTTTATGAAAACAGTTTTTTAAGCATAAAAGTATACATGTTGTAAAAAAATAACTCAGATACTCCAAAAAGATTCATACCACTCCACTTCTGTTTGTTAATGTTCACATTTCTAATATAATGCAACTTGATATCATTTTTTAAATGATTAAGTCTGCTATGATGAAGACCTCATCTGTCCCTAAACCTTTTTCCAAATAACAGAAAACCTTGAAATAAGGCCTTAGTGTAATCAAAGTAACCAAATGGTTGCACCAAACTACCTATATCTAATTTAAAAACAGCTCCAGGGTCTTTATATGTCCAACATGTCCAACTTAATCTTGCTAAAAACATTTACAAATTGGGGCAGTGGTAGTGGTGCACGCCTTTAATCCCAGCACTCAGGAGGCAGAGGCAGGCGGATCTCTGTAAATTCAAGGACAGCCTGGTCTACAGAGTGAGTTCCAGAACAGCTAAGGCTACACAGAAACCCTGTCTTAAAAAAAAAAAAAAAAAAAATCACTTAGGGAGGAGGGAATCGGGGGATCTGTGATTAGTATGTAAAATGAACAAAAAAATTCTTAATAAAATATTTACAAATTGTTATCAGGGTCATCAAGAGGGCTTAGGGAAGTTATTCTCAACCTGTGGGTCTCGACCCTTTGGAGGTCCGCATATCAGATATTTACATTATGATTCATAACAGTAGCAAATTACAGTTATGAAATTGTAACAAAAATAATTTTATGGTTGGAGGTCACCATAACATGAGAAACTGTATTAAAGGGTCACAGCATTAGGAAGATTGTGAACCACTGACTTGGGGGGTAAATGTGCTTGTCCTAAGCCTGATAAGACTTGAGTTCAGTCCTGGAGCCCACTATGGTGGAAGGACAGAAACTGACTTCCTTCCACATGTGTGGTGCACACACACACACACACACACACACACTAGACATATAGGATAGATGGAGAGATAAATATATGTTGTCAAATTACCAAACTCAACATCAAAAGATGGAACTAGAAAGGAGACCGGTAGAGGTAAGCGTGATTGACAGAGACCTCAGACGGTATGGCTCAACCATTCAGAGCACTGAATCACAGCCACCAGTGACCCAGCTCCAGGGGATCCCACACCTTCTAACCTCTAAGGGCTCTGCATTCCTGTGCCCAAACCTATACATGTGCACAGAATTAAAAATAAAAAAATCATTTTTTAAAGTGTAGCAATAGGAGTTGGGGATTTAGCTCAGAGGTAGAGCGCTTACGTAGCAAGCGCAAGGCCTTGGGTTCGGTCCTCAGCTCTGTAAATAAATAAATAAATACATACATACGGTATAGCGATAGCAAGAGAACTTCAAATAATTAAATTTTACATACTTTTGTGTATGTGGTACTGGAATTGAACCCAGGTCCCTTGCATGCCAAGTGAGCACACTACCACTGAACTACACTCCTAACCTTTTATTATTTTGAGACAGAATCTCACTACGTTCCCCATGCTAGACTTGGACTGTGTGACTCAGGCAGGCCTTGACCATGCTATCCTGTTGTAACGGGATTACAGGCTTACGCCACCAAGTCTGCCCCTAAATTTCAAATGTTTCTTTTCAGAAATATTTGAGCTGCTACTTTGTCATAAGTATGCCAAGATAGACATGATTTTTTTTTAAGTGACAGACAATATAGTTTGAGACACTTGGTGAGGAGGCTTAAGCACCTTTCTCTAGAGAAGTCAGCACACCTTCCTGTAAAGCTCCAGATAGTAAATGTTTAAGTTTGGTAAGGGATACGTGGTCTAGGTCACATTTTTTCAGCAACCTTTTAGAAATGTGAAAAATCATTCCTATCTCCCAAGTCCTACAAAAAGCCGGCCGACAGACCTCTGTCCATGATCCCTGTGTGTGTAGAGGGTCGTCTCCTTGGATCCCATCATAACTAACTGATAATCCTAGTGACGGTTCTTCAAAAGATAAAATGTGGTATTCATTTGATATAAAAGTGGGGAGTATGCTTAACTTTAGAAATGGTTCCATCAAAAACATACCAAGTTGAAGGGTTGTTACTCAATTGTGCATGTGCATAGCCCGGCTCAGTCCAGCACCTTCTGTGAAGCTTGACCAGCTGATACTGCAAATACCTTAGTACCATCAACAGTGATTACTCCTCAGACTCAGGGTGTGAAGGCTACGTTTATGATGTCAGGATTTTAAAACCTTATTTCAGAGAGAGAGAAAGTGTAGGGGCTATTGGTCCCAGCCCCTCAGTTTATAGATAAGTAAGCCGGGGCCTAAAAACTTACGTTATGTATAAATGCCCTAATTTCCCTTGCCATTTTCTTTATAGAATATCTGAGTTTCTATTTTTTCATGTGAATAACTAATAAAAACTATTCCCTAGACTACTAATTTCCACAGATTTTTGTAAAAAGTTTTCATGATGTGTTTTGTTTTTTTTTTTAAATTCCTACAAAATACCTGATTTTTATTCAGAACCCTGCATAAAATTGGGTCTGGGCCGGGTGGTGGTGGTGCACGCTTTTGATCCCAGCACTCGGGAGGCAGAGGCAGGTAGATCTCTGTGAGTTCGAGGCCAGCCTGGTCTACAGAGCGAGATCCAGGAAAGGCACAAAGCTACATAGAGAAACCTTGTCTCAAAAAACAAAAAAAAAAAATAGGTCTGGCTCTGTTCGTTACAGATGTGTTGTGGGTGTATCACTTTCCTCTTGCTGCTGAAATAATTTGCCACAGATTTAATTGACTTAATATTATGGTAGCTCTGGAGGTCATAAGCCTGGCTTAGCACTCACTGGACCAAAATCAAGGAGTCAGTAGGGTGTGCTTCCTTCCTGAGGGATATAGGGAAGAATTTGTTTTTTACACTTTCGTAACTTCTCTATCCTGGTTTGGTCAGGGCCCCTTCATCTTCGTAGCCAAAGATGGTTGGTTGAGTCTTCCTCACATGACATCAGTCTGACTCTTACTATATGTGCACTGTCAGAACCCTTGTGGGGCTGAAGAGATGGCTCAGTGGTCAAGAGCATTGGCTGATCTTCCAGAGGATCCAGGTTCAATTCCCAGGACCAACATGGCAACTCAAAACTGACCGCAAGTCAGGTTCTTGTGGATCCAGTTCCCTCACAAAGACAGTAGGTCAAACACCAAACCACGTTAAAATAATAATAAATAAATAACCCTTGTGATTACATTGACCCCAGCCAGATAACTCAAGATAACCTCCTTCCTTTATAGTTTCTTATTAGCTTATTCACTACCTTACTATTCTCTTGCTGTAGACAATATAGTTGCAAGTTGCAGAGATGAGAATATGAATATCCTTTGAGAACATTTTACCCACACTGTAATAATCATACACTATCACTTAGGGAACCTTTGGATCTTTTCAGTCCATCCTCACATTTACAGATGAGGTGACCAAGAGCTTAAACAGCTCACCCCTAATCACACAGCCAGTTAGATGCATAGTGAAGGCTGGAGCCCCGGTCCTCCAGAGTCATTTCCTCCCTATCATTCTGCCTTGTTGTATAGTCTGTGTGGAAATTTATAGTCTCTGGTTTCACGGTATATCGTGGACATTGATAAGGAATACCAACTAAAGATCTTCAGAACTAAAGAGTATCTTTATTACTCTCCTTTCTTGCCTGCGTTTAACCGTAGCCGCTCAAACATCGTGCCCGTACTGTAGATTCACTTCAGAAGGAAAACTGCTTCCCTGACTTCCCTTCCGGAAGGCTTCCAAGTCCAGCTTACTTTATGTATTCCTGTGTGCCAGACACTGCTAATTCAATCAATGAGCATTTTTGTCATCTTTAATTTTAGTTCTCTGTGTGTAGTAAGCTCTGTGTAGTAATAATTTTTAAAACTCATTAGCTCATCCAGCTGTCATTAAGACCCATCTTCATTTATCATTATCCTTTCCCTTGAACACTCATGGCTAAGGTTTCACGTCGTGTCAGGCATGATGGCACATGCCTGTAATCCAGCCCTTGGGAAGTGGCAGCCCAAGAATCATGACTTCAAGGTCATCCTCAGCTACAGTGGACTTGAAGGCCAGTCTGAACTGCATGAAGCCCTGTCTTTAAAAAAGGGTTCATGTCACAAAGAAAAGGGAACTCAAGAGTGTTCTTAGGAGAGGTAAGGCCAAAGTTCCATGAAAATACATGGTAATTTTTGTGTGTTCAGTTTACAGACCTTCTTTAGTCATACTTTAACTCCCTATTTCATACATATCACCCATTCTTTTCCGTCATTCAGTCAATTTCTCTTGCATGTACACTACGGACCAGTGTCGGCCCTGTGTAGAAAAGACACACAGACAAATATGTCTGCTTACAGAGCTACAGAAGGAGGCGGTAGCAGTGAAAATAAGCAGATCACACTGTGTCCTAGGTTCAGTGCTTCCGAAGAAAATCACAAAGGGAGGACGGGAATCCTAAGTTTAGATCCTCAGCTGAAGAAAGCCTCACTGAGGAGTGTGATTTTGCATAAGTTCCTAAAGTAGGAAAGAAGCAAGAATACATTAACTGACGGCCTAACACTGCAGGCAAGGGAAATGCGTATGCAAAGGTCCTGAATGGTTAATAAGAAGGAGTTTGGAGTTTCTGAAGGAAAAAAGATTGGGGGGTCATTAAAGAACCCTGGATCATACTCTGGATGGATAAAAAGCGCGACTAAAAGGACTTGCCGAGGGCATCAGGCCATATGACTCCAAGTCGTGTGGCTCTGCAGCTGCAAGAGGAAGTTGTCCTTTGCCCCAGATGTGGAAGACTGTATCAAGCTCAGGGTTGACGTGTGAGGGTTGGAGTACCGGTCAGACAGCTGACCTATTAGATTGAAGGGGTCAGAAGGGCAGATACAGGAGTGGGGCAGTCAGAGAAGTCCAGTCTGGATAGACAGATCTATAAATGTGTCATCGGTGTATAAATGATATTTAAAGCTGTGAGGCACGATGAGATCACGGAGCTCAGAACTCCAGGAGCGCTTCAATATCTCGAGGATTCGTTTCATTTACCGCCTCCCCCTCAGCCTCTCCGCAGCCCCAAAACGTGCTCTGAGACAAGTTCAATCCACGTTTCCAAAGCAGCTGACCGTGATGTCAGCTAACACGTGCACTGTCTTTTTCCACGCTGCCGCTGGGAAGGGACGGCTTCAGAGAAAGGCTCAAGTTCACTCAAACATGTAACTTGATCCTGAGCAAATCAGAAAACGATGGCGTAATGCTCAAAAGATTTGAAGTAGATACTGGAATAAAGGAAGCAGTAAACCTAGATTACTTAAAAAATAAGAAAAAATACTTTCTTAAAAATGGGCTAAAAAGATGGCTCAGCAATTAAGAGCACTTGTTCTTGCAGAGGACCCGGAATCGGTTCCCAGCACCCACACTGGGTGGCTCACAACTGCCTGTAACTCCAGCTCCAGGGGGTCCGACGCCCTTTCTGACCTCCACAGGCACCAGGCATACACTGGGTGCACATACATTTATGCAAGCAAACTGACAAAGCACCACTCCCATCCTGCCTTCCTGGTGCTGTAACAACCAGCCTAATAAAAGGCTTCTAGGAAAGTGAGGGGATGCTAACAGAAATTTCCTTTGATGCCACCTTTGTAGCCTTGATTGGACTAAAGCATATTATCATATTTAGATCAGGAAAATCACTTTTAGGCCACATTTTCAGTAAACTAAAAAAAATCACAGGAACATTAGTCCAAGATTATTTGACAGTCCCCCATATTTGAGGAGTATAAAGCCATTCTTCATGATTTCTGCTTTTTTAGTTTTAAAAGTTCGCTTTTAAGTTGTAAGTCATATTTTAAAATCAGTATTTTTAAATAATGTTTCTGTCACTTGTATTCTGTAATGCCAGAAGAAATCATCCATGAGAAATTTGCTAATTTTGATACCTCCCGTGAAAAGAGATGCTTAAAAAAGTAAATTCCAAATGACAAGAAAGAAACGAAGTGTGATAGCACACACCTTCGATCTGGCAGGAGAGTCAGTTCAAGGCCAGCCTCGGTTATGTAGGGAATTCAAGGTCTGCCAGGGCTACATGAGACCCTATCTCAAAAAGGAGAGGGAGGAGGAGATGGGGGGAGGGAGGGATTGCTGATACTAAGGTATCCATCCATCATCCCTCACTAGCTCCTCTGTGTTCTGGGGAGGACAAAGGTGAACTCCAGTGAATTTTGCTCCAATATTTTGATAATTATTTGATAATAAGACAATGAAAAATATGCTAGACACTGGCAAGATTGAAGTTAGTAAAGCATGATCCATGCTCTGGAGCAAGTAAGTACCTACAAGTTCTCTGGAAGCATAGAGAAAGCTTCCAAAAGGAGATGGATGCTGAAGATGGAGGATCCCAAAATGGTCTGAGATGAGTGCACTGCTGTTCTTCCATGCTTAGCCATACTCAGTCAGCATTACCTCATGGAATATAATTTTGTGTGTGTGTGTGTGTGTGTGTGTGTGTGTATTTGTGGTGATGTTGTTGTCGTTTTAGGGATTTTTTGTTTGTTTTTTCAAGACAGGGTTTCTCTGTGTAACAGCTCTAACTGTCCTGGAACTCACTCTGTAGACCAGGCTGGCCTCAAACTCTCAGAGATCTACCTGCCTCTGCCTCTGCCTCCCAAATGCTGGGATTAAAGGTATGTGCCACCACCGCCCGGCTTGAATATAATTTTAATTCCTACTTTTATGGCCTTGGAGGACAAACTTTCTTTGTATTATGTAAGAGTCCATGACAAATTTGCAAGAACCATTTTTGAGATCTTCAATCTTCACATGAGCATTCAAACCCTTCAATATCCTTGCCTTATTTCACAGTTACTCTGTGACACACTGGACTTGAAGCATGTCTTCTACTGCTGCAGAGCCAACTACAAATCACCTTTGTATATGGTTGGCTTGTCGTCTAAATAAAACTTGGTTTTGTGTGTTTTTGTTTTAGGTCTGGGTTTTTTTGTTTGGGATATTTTGTTATAGTTTGGTTTTGGGTTTGTTTTCCAAATACATCACATCTTAGGTACTGGCTTTTCCTTTTGTGGTCGGAAACAAAATCTTGAAATACAATTCTGTAATGTTGCACAAAGAAATTTGTGCAGTGGTTTCTTAAATACCCTCTATAAATTGCGAGTCTGTGTGTTTTATTTGAGAAAAGGTCTTACTATGTTCCCAGGCTGGCCTCAGACTTAAGGGTTCAAGTGATGCCCCTTCCTCAGTCTCCCAACTAGTTAGGACTAGGCTACCGTACCCAGGTACAAATTATATTTTGCATATATTTACATATATGGAAATATATTTTATAGTGGATTTTTACCATTGGTCAGAACCATAATATTTGGGGGAAGGGATTCTGATTAAGAGTCTTCATTTTTAAGTGGTAAATAAAGGTATGATTTTCAGTTATCTGAGTTTTCAACCAAAGATCTTAGAGAATCTTGGTGTTTAAGTCCACTAGGGCCGTCTTTGGTGGTACATACCCTTAAGTGGTGGTAATGTCAACACGTGAGAGGTGGAGACAGGAGTTCAAGGTCAGTTTCGGGTATATTGCAAGGTAGAGAACAATCGAGGCTGCAAGATATGCTATCTCAAAAATGTTAAAAAATAAAATTAGCCATGGTGGTGCAAGCCTTTAATCCCAGCGCGTGGGAAGCAGAGACAGAAAGGTCTCTGTGAGTTCCAAACCAGCCAGAGGTACATGGTGAGACCCTTATCAGAGATAAGTAGTTCTTTGATTTTTTTTTTTAAGATTTATTTATTAATTATGTATACAGTGCTCTGTCTGCATGTATCCCTGCAGGTCAGAAGGGGGCACCAGATCTCATTACAGATGGTTGTGAGCCACCATGTGGTTGCTGGGAATTGAACTCAGGACCTTTGGAAGAGCAGCCAGTGTTCTTAACCTCTGAGCCATCTCCCTAGCCCTATTTCTTTGATTTTATGTTAAAGGCAAAAGAAAATCGACAGTGTATCTTAGCAAAAATAAGGCTAGTAAAAGAAGTGCCACTGTTTGTACTCAGGGTATCGCAGCATCTTGCTCAGGATAGCTACTTGGTGAACTTGGCCGGAGTAAAGGGATACAAGCATGCACATCACGTCTTCACTCATTTTGTGGTGCTATAATAGGACACCTCAAACTGGATAGTTTATAAGGAAGTGGGCTCCCCCTCACTGACCCTTACTTGAGAGGAATGAAGCTGTGGTTTTATCCAGGTTCTCCAGTCCAAGGTGACTTCATGTGCCTAGTACTTTAAATGCTGAAGAACTAAGGGGAGGCTGGAAGGAGAGGAGGGAAGGGGAGGGGGAACTGATCAGGCTGGGAAAAAATAATTAATTGATTAATAAAAATTTAAAGAATTATGTTAAAACCATTTATACATATATATGATGGACTTGTCTTTCTAACTACAGCTATGTTTATTTTTGTTTTATAATGTATATTTGATGGTATTTTATTACTATATTCAATCTGAAATTATTACCTTCTCTTTTTCTGCTATTTTCTTTCTTGTTTGGCTGATGTTAATAAAGCTTTCCACAGTTATTGTAATTGATATTTGCCTAGTATATCTTTTCCAACCTTTAAGTGTTAATTGTGTTCCATAAACAACACATACCCAGAGTTTAGTCTTTTGTGAATTTTTTTAGTAACTATGATTTTTCTCTTTATACTAGCAAATATAATCAGTCCACATGTATTATGTTATGATGTACATTCATTTCAGATATTTTTATATAAACTGCTCTGTAGAAACATTAAAAGATGGCAAGGTACCTAACCCACCCATATTAAATATTTAATGCCAGATTCATTTCAAACATTTTTACATAAACTTCTCTGTAGAATATTGTTTGTCAAAATTATTAAGGTTGTACAGCACAACTAAGTCATTCTTTTGTGGAATATCATAGAATATTAAGCTTAAGTTAACTGTGTTCATATTTCACATGAATTTAAATGATCTCTTCTAATAGATTGTATTTTATACAAAAAGTGACTCTATAAACATCCTGACTCTGAGCTGGGCATGGTGGCACATGCTTGTTATCCCAGCACTTGGGAGGCAGTGGCCAAAGAATCCGGAATGGAGGATCATCCTTGGCCACATAGGGAGTTTGAGGCCTACCTAGACTACATGAGACCCTGTCTCAGAAAATTTTAAATAAGTGAATAAATCCTAGTTTCGCCATCTTTTAAGCAAACAGGTATGTTTTTTCAATGTGTATGATTTTAATTCTCCTTATTGTGAAAGAAGAAGAAAACAGTTTTTCATGGCATTTTTTGTAATGACTATTTGAATCGATAAATAAAAGTATTTGGTGCAATACTTATAGGATAAGCAGTCTAGAAATAGTATCTGGCACTGGTGTATTACTGCAGCAAGTTTATTAAGGCAGCGTGTACATAGGTGCAGCCTTAGCTGGTGGTGATACAGAAGTGTGTATGGCACACGTGATGTGAAAGAAATGTCGCAGATGACTAGATCAGAGGCAAGGTCCCTAAGCCACCCTGGACTGCTGCATTGGAATGCCTAGGGGAAGCCAGACCGAGCTGAAATTTAAAGGATGTGGATGACTTAGCTAAGTAAGAAATCTAGGGAAGGAACTTTCAGGCAGAGGCAACAGACTATGCAAAAGATTTAAAATACAAATAAAATTCTAGGGATAAGCACTATTCGGAGACTGGAGTGGTGACTGTTTCTGGGACGTGAACTTAGAAAGTCACAGAAGAAGTGAGATGGGATAAACTCCGGGTCTCTACTGGACCTCTTTCAATGTTCTGCTGCAATTGCTACTTAAACATTTGTCTGTATTCTGAATATCTACTACAATGGTCACAATTTTTTCAAATGCTGTCTGAGTACAACAGCATAAAGACTGTAGCATTAGCATTGGAAGACCTGAGTTAAATTTAGTTCAGTCCCTTGCGACAGCTACGAGATTTCTGATAAGCAAGTACTTTTCTGAAGTCTTAACTTTCTCCCCAAAACAGAGGTGATGATAATGCATATCCAATCTACCTTATAAATATTTAATGTCAATTTTAAATATAATCAGTTCTTGGTTATTTATTATGCCTACCCAACCTGCTTACAAATATATTGTTAACTTCAAATATAATATAATCAATTGTTGATTACTTATAATAATGGGAAGCATGATCACCCAAAACCAGAAATAGTAGATAAATGAAAATTTAATAATTAATTCTAAAATACATGATTTTTCCCCCTCATGATTTATCCTTCTAATTATATTTTGTTAAGGATGAAATTAAAATCCATTTTTATTGCTTTAAACTACACCAGCAGATGGCAGGAAGATGTAGCCCAGATAATTATAATATGGTGACAGAAGTCATTTTGGAATTTAAATTTTTACTGTAATTAATTGGCAAAATAGAAAATAAAGCATTGGTTCTGTAGTTATCTGTCGCTGTCTTTTTTGTTAGGTTTTAGTGTCTTGTTAATTGTATTCATTGCTAGGTTTCATTATGACATTTCCATACGCGCATACAATGTGCTTTGATCACGTTGACCCATCACTTAGCCATTCTCGTCCTCCCCCCGCTTTGTCTCCATCCCCACCCAGCAGAGTCTCCCCTTTACCTTCGTGGCCCCCACCCCAGTTCCACTTAGGAAAGAAAGCAAAGGATTCTTGTCTTTGTGCGGTTGTCTTATCGCACTCAACATGACAATTTCCAGCCCCATTAATTTTCCTGAAAATTGCATCATTTCATTCTTTGGGGTTGAGCAAAACTTCCTTGTGTATATATGTCACATTATATTTATCCATTCTTCCAGTGACGGGCACCTAGCCTGATACCCTCACTTGGCTATTGTAAATAGCACAGCAGTAAGCATGTCTATTCAGATATCTCTAGGGTGAGTTGACTTGATTCTTTGAGGATATACCCAATAAAAAGTCATATATATAAAACAATATACAAATTGTTATATACATATACTATATAGTTATATAAACAATATATAAATAAATTTTTCTTGTCCTCAGTGAATTTAAAAGGAACATCATTAACTTTGCCTGTTGTGAAATACAATTTCCTTTCTGGTCCTCTGCACCCTAGCTTTTTACTGTGCAGGGTCCTCATGGAAACCTTTTGCCATTTATAGTTGTTGGATCCTTACTTCCGAACTCCCAAATGCACATTTATTTCCGGTGCCCTCTTCCTCTTACAGCCTTGAGCTACAAAATTGGTCCATCCCCTACCTTCATATTTAAGTTTCTATTATTTCTCCAGGACTGTTCTTGGGTGAAATTAAGGGGTTGGGGGAGATAATACACACACACACACACACACACACACACACACACACACACACACGCATGCGCTCTGTAGACCAGGCTGGCCTCAAACTCACAGAGATCCGCCTGGCTCTGCCTCCCGAGTGCTGGGATTAAAGGCGTGCGCCACCACTGCCCGGCCTACAAACAGAAACTCTTAAAGCACCAGAGGAAGAATACACATGACATAAAAAAGAACAAATACTTACTTCCAAATTCCTGTCAGGAACAATGCCAGAAAAGACAATGAAATGAAACTTGAGGTTGGGGGGCAAGGGGTACATGGTGCACATGTGTGTTCAGGTGTATGAGCCTGGGTGTGGGGGTTCAGAAGACAGATAAGATGTCTTCCTCTCCTGCTCTCCACCGTACTGCCTTGAGATGGACTCTGTCATTGAACTGCAAGTTCACCTTTTCACCTAGGCTGGCTGGCCAGCAGGCTCTCCGGATCTTCCTGTCTGCCCCCACACCCCAATGCTGGGGTCAAAGGCACAGGCAAACTGATTTTGCGCGTGGGTGCTGAGTATTCAAACTCAGGTCCTCATTGGTGCCTGCAGAACGAGTGCTCTTACCCACTGAGCCATCTTGCCAGCTCCTGAAAAGAAACATTTAAGTGCTTGGAAAACAGACTATTGACATAGACTTCTATGTCTTCATCGTCAAGAATCAGAGGCCAGATATGTTAGCACAAAGCATAAGCCCAACACTCAGTAAATAGAGGTAGGAGGGTCACAAGTTCTGAGCAAGCCTAAGCCACACAGTAAGTTGAAAGCCAGACCTTGAGCTACGTGGTGAGGATTTGTTTAAAACATGAAAGAAGAGGTCGGGGATTTAGCTCAGTGGTAGAGCACTTGCCTAGCAAGCACAAGGCCCTGGGTTTGGTCCTCAGCTCAACAAAAAAATAAACATTAAAGAAAGTATTCATATTCATACATATATATATATGAGTCACTCCTTTGACCATCATATTCATTATATCTACATCACGTGTCCACTAATCATTTAGTATCATTCTTGTTTAGCAAACTGACTAAAAGTACTTGTGTTCAGCTAACCTTTATGCACCAAAATGCAAAAGTGGTGGTAATGGACAATTTTATTGCAGAATTTTGTTATGATCCTCCTATTTCAGCATTGTTAATTGTTAGTCTCTCACTGTGCCTAATTTATAAATCACACATTACTATAGGTAACCCTTATAGGAAAAGCATAGTATGTGTGTGTTAAGCCCGGTACTATTCATGGATGCATATATCCAGTGGTGTAGGGGTGTATTAGGACTTACTTCTAGAGATGGCTCAGTGGTTAAGAGGGAATACTGCCCTTACAGGTGACCTGTGTTCAGTGCCCAGCACCCATCTTAGACGGCTTACAACCTTCTGTAACTCTAGCTCTAGGGCAATCCAAAATCCTCTGGCCTCTGTGGGCACCGGCACTCATGTGGCCACACACAGGCACACGCACATACACATAATTAAAAGTAAAAGTAAGTCTTTAAGAAAACAAACTTATTCCCCATGAGTAAGGGAGGGCCACCATGTCCAAATATCTCTGGGACTGTCATCATAGCACACATCTGTAATCCCAGTCAGCACTCAGGAAACAGATACAGGAGGATTTTTGCAAGTTCAAGGCCAGCTTGATCTACACAGTGCGTTCCTGGTCAAACAAGGCTACATAGTGAGGCCCTGTCTCAAAAATATAAAAAGAAAAATGTAAAGAAGACATCTGATCCAGAAATGTACTGTTTCTTGACAGGATGGATAATACTTAATAAAAATTATAATTGGACAAAGGAGGCAGTGTGATCACAGATTTTAAGGTATGATGGGCTACCACGCCCATCCAATTGTAAGGTAACATGAGGAGGTTAACATGTGACCAGAGACTTGTGAATGAAATAAGGTTTGTCAGGGGATGATCTGGGAGAATACCATAACACCTGTACTCATCTGTGGGGGTTTGAAAGAAGATGGCCCCCAAAGGTCCAACAAGGCCACACCTCCTAATAGTGCCTTTCTCTTTGCGTCCCAAAGTGTGCCAGTGTGGAGACGGGCTTTGAGGTCTCTTTTGCTCAAGCTTCCCTCAGTATGACTGTCGGTTGACTTCCTGTTGCCTGCAAGATGTAGCACCCTCAGCTCCAGCCCCACATCTGCCTGCATGCCGCCATGCTCCCTGTCATGATGCTAATGGACTGAATTTCTCAAACTGTAAGCCAGCTCCCTCAATTAAATATTTTCTTGATAAGAGTCACTGCAGTCATGGTGTCTCTTCACAGCAGTAAAAAACTCAAACTAAGACAGCATCTTTATTATCTTTCTGCATCTAGCTTTTTCCACATATAACCAAATAAATAGATTGAGGTCCAGTACATGATACTAAAAGTGACCACCTCTGCCTGGACTTTATCTACTCTGAACTTGAGGGTAGCTACCTACATCTTTTTTTTTTCAAGCATTATGATCTCCGTTTTTTTTAATTATACTCATGATATTCATTAATTACACTCATGATATTAATTACATTTGTGGTATTCATTGATCATATTTGCAGTATTCATTCAATAACTATGATATTCATTAATTACATTAATTTATTGATTTATTACATTCATGATATTATGTCCTGATACTACTGTCTGTCTGTGGGGCTTTTCCATCGCACAAAACAGAGATTCTATACTTAGGAAATCATTGCTCTATATTTCTTCTCCATCTTAAGATAACGTCTAATCTTTCTGTCTCTATGAAATTGTATATTCTATATATTTTATGTAATACAATTCTATAGTATTTGACCTTTTTTAATGTAAAACCATTTTATGTACAACTGCAGGAGAAATAATACACAGATAGCTTGGACATAAAAACAGGTTATAGCCAGGTGGTGGTGGCTCACACCTTTAATCCCAGCACTGGGAGGCAAAGGCAGGCAGATCTCTGTGAGTTCAAGGCCAGCCTGGTCTCCCAAAGCAAGTTCCAGGAAAGGTGCAAAGCTACACAGAGAAACCCTGTCTCAAAAAAAAAGAAAGAAAGAAAGAAAGAAAAACAGGTTATAATTCAAAAGTCCAGGGTTATTTGAAACTGGAAAATATTTTCTCTGTAGAAAATAGTAAAAATGATAACATTTCCCACTAAGCCCTTTTAAGCCAAATGATAGCTGAACTATACATATAAATATTGATTAGATTCTGGGATATAGAAGAAACCTATCTTCATCTGTTCAGAGAGCTATGTTTTACTTAAATTGTGTAAGTGAGATTCCTATTCATCTTCCCCTTCACTGTTTGATTTACGGCAGACATTTTTCTATAGGCTAATCCATAATCTAAAAAGATTTTAGCCTCCCCTCCTGAAAGTACAGACAGCATATTCTTTCATCAGCTTGATACTGTACAAATTCTTACCCTAATAGTGAAGTGTTTCACTAAAGCTTGCCCAGTGATTGGGTAAAACCAAAACTTATTATAAGCCACAGTCATCCTAGGGTCCTCCCTGCTAGGTAGCCTCCCTGGATCTGTGGGTTACAGTCTGATTGTCCTTTGTTTTATATTTAGTATCCACTTATGAGTGAGTACATACCATGTTTGTCCTTCTGAGTCTGGGTTACTTCACTCAGGATGATATTTTCTAGTTCCATCCATTTGCCTGCAAATTTCATGCTGTCATCATTTTTCTCTGCTGAGTAGTACTCCATTGTGTATATGTACCACATTTTCTTAATCCATTCTTCAGTTGACGGGCATCTAGGTTGTTTCCAAGTTCTGGCTATTACAAATAATGCTGCTATGAACATAGTTGAACATGTATCTTTGTGGTATGATTGAGCATTCCTTGGGTATATGTCCAAGAGTGGTATTGCTGGGTCTTGAGGTAGATCAATTCCCAATTTTCTGAGAAACCGCCATACTGATTTCCACAGTGGTTGTACAAGTTTGCACTCCCACCTACCTACATCTTAAGACAAAATGACATCTTAGTTTGGAAAAGATAAAGGTTAGACAGACCCTTGTCAAAAGCAGTTAACCTCTTAGAGCATAATTGATGTTTTATTCCTTTAATAATCATATATATGTCTGCAAGTTTAGATTAGAAAGAATGCATTTTGTTGTTATTGTTTTTGGGGGGAATGAGACAACAGCATCTCTCTATGTAGCCCTGGCTGTCCTGGAACTCACTATGTAGACCATGCTGGCCTCAAACTCACAGAGATCCACCTGCCCCTGCCTTCTGAGTGTTGAGATTAAAGGCATGCACCACCATGCCTGGCAGAATGCAATTTTAATTAGTAGATTAAGATCGTTTTACAGAGAAAGAAATACATTTTATTAATTTGATTGTTAAATTATTAACAAATATATATATTTGTGCATTATAGTGTAATATTTCAATACATGTGTTCATTTTGTAGTTATCACCTCAAATGTTTATTGTTTTGTGGTGAAGAATATTCAACATTTATTTTAGAGTATACAGTATATTACTTTCCACTGTCATCACCGTGTTATGCATGGACTCCTGGCAGTTATTCCTGCTATCTAGTTGAAACTTTGTAGCCATTTCCCTCTTCTACCTAGCCCCCCTGGCCTCTGCTAACTTCCTTTCCACTCTACTTCTATGAGTTCAACTTTTTTAGGCTCCACAAATAAATGAGATCACGTGATATTTATCGCTCTATTCCTGGCTTATTTCACTTAACACAATGCCCTCTAAGTTCACTCATGTTTTTGCAAGTGACAACTTGATTTTGAAATTACACTTAACCTTTTAAATGTGACATACACAAATGCTGAGCAGAACAGAAATGGTTGAAAAATACAGGCAGCAGGAATAATTAGTATGAATTTTAATTAGGTATTAACTAATATACAGTCTCTTATCATAGAAGCATGTTATATGCCAAAAGCTTGCAACCAGAAGGAAGGGCCAGTGCAAAAGCCAAAAAACAACATGTTTCTTGATTTTTGCCAAAGCAGGTATTAGTGTGACTTCTTTGGTTGGAAGACTTGCAATCTTCCTATCACCGGGTCATCCCTTCCTGTGGTTGAAATCATCTCTTGAGAACCTGTAACAGCCGCCTCATTGTCAAGAAGTTAAAAGCAATTGATAGGTTGTTCTGGTAACACCTGTCAGTGAATTCACTCTGAGCAGAAAACCCTGGCATTTCAGGAGTTGACAAGTATTATTAAACTGTTTTGCAAGAGCAGAAGCTGGTTCAAAGAGGGGAGAGCTGTCAAGATAATGAAATCAGTAAGTGGGTCAGGCCTCCTGCTTCAAACACCGTATCTAACCACGCGGCTTCTCATGGCGGGGACGGGACGGCTGCAGGGCTGTCTGTGAGCATGGGTAGGGTGTTCCTTTCGGTCCAATTCAAAACGGCAGCATTTTGCAAGCCATGAATTTGTTCTCGGTTTAAATATGTCTTAGGCACGGTTTTGTCTGTTGGGTTTTCAATCAAAAGTTTATACTGTTTTAACTTTTAAATGATAGCAACCTTGTTTCTCTTTTCCTTGGTCTTCTCCCCACCCCACCCCCCACACACACACACACTCTCTCTCACCGCCCCCACTCTGAGCATTTTAATTTGTCTGTCTTTGGCATTTTGCTAAGCCTTGTGTTTGAAGTAAGGGGAAGCCATGTAATGCTTCTGTGAAGGTTGATCTTCATTGCCAACTTGACCGGGTTAAGAAGAGCCTGGGGCATTGGTATAACGCACCTTTGGGTGCATTTGTGAGGGTGTTTCCAGGAAGCACTAATTGACTGAAGGAAGTAGACCCGCCCTGAATATAGACTACACTGTCCCATGGGCTGGGGGCCCAGACTAAAAAGAGAAAAGGAGGGATTGGGGATTTAGCTCAGTGGTAGAGCGCTCAAGAGCAAGGCCCTGGGTTCGGTCCTCAGCTCTGGGGGGGGGGGGGGGGATGTTTGCAGTATTGAGGGTTGAATCTAGGGCCTCGCTCGCTCGTGCTAAGCAAACTCTCCTCCACTACACTAAAAAGAGAAAAGGAGAAGGAGAAGGCCAGCTGCGTGCTGCAGCTCACCCTTTCTCAGCTTCCGGATCTGCCCATCCATGAGCCAGATCTTCCCTCCCATGATGAATTATCCCCTCCCCATCACACCAGCTTCCCTGCAGCTTTCAGAAAGCAGCGGTTCTATCACAAGAAAAAGTCAGTGGAGACATCCTGTGTCCAGGGGATGGCGCCGTCTGCGGGTACTTTCTTTAACTTGAGCATCACTTCCTGATGAGTGAGGGGTAAAGTCAGGGAAGCCTAGTTTAAAGTAAAGTAGGATTTATGTTCAGGAGTACTTCTGTTTGTAACTAACGCCCCAGTTTCTCCTCAGTCTCTTTACACAGCAAACTCTTATCCTAGATTAAACAGGAGCAGAGAACCAAACAAACGTTTAAGAACACATGCTCAGCCAGCTGGTGGTGGTGCACGCCTTTAATCCTAGCACTCAGGAGGCAGATCTCTGTGAGTTCAAGGCCAGCCTGGTCTACAGAGTGAGTTCCAGGACAGCCAGGACTACACAGAGAAACCCTGTCTAAAAGAAAAAACCCATACTCCATTAAGCAATATGATGGGGGGAAGGTAGGGGGTACAAAGGTCCTTGTGCCCATAGAGCACTAGGGAACCAGGAATGTTAATCCTCATAGGACCTCTCCTCATAGGAGGAATTACCTGTTTCCTGGCCAGAAGGCTGGGAGTGGATATTGTTAACAACCTGGTGACCTCCTCACCCACCTTGTGCTATAGAGACAGACCTCACCCACTGTGTGCTGTAGAGGCAGACTTCACCCACTGTGTGCTGTAGAGACAGACCTCACCCACTGTGTGCTGTAGAGGCAGACCTCACCCACTGTGTGCTGTAGAGACAGACCTCACCCACTGTGTGCTGTAGAGACAGACCTCACCCACTGTGTGCTGTAGACAGACCTCACCCACTGTGTACTGTAGAGGCAGACCTCACCCACTGTGTGCTGTAGAGGCAGACCTCACCCACTGTGTGCTGTAGAGACAGACCTCACCCACTGTGTGCTGTAGAGACAGACCTCACCCACTGTGTGCTGTAGACAGACCTCACCCACTGTGTGCTGTAGAGGCAGACCTCACCCACTGTGTGCTGTAGAGGCAGACCTCACCCACTGTGTGCTGTAGAGGCAGACCTCACCCACTGTGTGCTGTAGAGACAGACCTCACCCACTGTGTGCTGTAGAGGCAGACCTCACCCACTGTGTGCTGTAGAGACAGACCTCACCCACTGTGTGCTGTAGAGACAGACCTCACCCACTGTGTGCTGTAGACAGACCTCACCCACTGTGTACTGTAGAGGCAGACCTCACCCACTGTGTGCTGTAGAGGCAGACCTCACCCACTGTGTGCTATAGACACAGACCTCACCCACTATGTGCTGTAGACACAGACCTCACCCACTGTGTGCTGTAGAGACAGACCTCACCCAAGATGTTTATCCAGACTCTTCCCTCCCTAGACTGTTATCCTTCGCTCCCAGTTAATAGAGCCCATCCTTAGGAGAATGTCACATGTATTTTATGACCTGCTGACCTCTATGCTATCTCAGTCAGAGATCACATTAAATTCTAGGCCTTTTAGCTGTAGAACCCACTCTCATGGTTACATGTACTTTGTAAGGAGTTTCTAAGCAGTCATACCTTAAGATTTATTGTACACCTCGATTGGAATGATTGTGGCCTAAAAACCTTTTCCCAAATCGTACTGTATTTTCAGCATGCTGGCAGTGAACCGCTTGGCAGGCATCAGACTCCCCGAGTCTTATCCAGGTTGCTGAAGTCAATCCGAACCGAGTTTTCATTCTTGCTTCTTTGCAGTTTGCTTCCCTGCCTGGACACCTGCAGGGTCCCCCTCAATGGAGGAAGCAAGGGCAGGGCAAGAGAAGTCACAGCAGGAAGACAGAGCCCATGCGAAGATCATGGTGGGTGGGAAATAGCTCATGAGGGAAGGTGCGGCTGCCAACCCCGACTCCCCGGATTCAATCCTCGGGACCCACATACTGGAAAGAGAGAACTGACTCCCACAAGTAGTCCTCCGACCTCCCTGGGCTGTCCTGAAGGATCATAGCAAAGACATGGAGAAGCTCTCGGGAGGAAGATAACGCAGCGCCAGGCAAGGCGCCATTAGTCTGGATCTGCAAGAAGCCAGTTGCTGGCCACAAAGAACAGGAAGCTGGAAAACAAGGCAGGAAGACAAATGAATCTGAAGTAGTGCCAAGTGGTGTGCCATAAGCCAGTAATAGAGTCTTGCTGTATACACTTAGGTCAGTAAGTATCTAAACATAAGATGTGAAGGCCAGGCCTGATAGTACAGCCTATAGCCCCAGCTACTTAAGCAGTGAAAGCAGGAGAACTCAAGGACTACCTGAAGAATGCACAAGCTCAGACTACTGAGGATGAATCTGGAAGAACACTGGCCTAGCCCGTGTGAGGCCTTGTGCTCAAACCTGTACTGAAAACAGAAACCAGTAGAAGGTGAAATGTCTGCTCCCCACCCTTCTCTGTGGGTGCATGCCATAAGCTCATTTTCTGTGCCCCCCACCCCACCATGTGCAGCCTAAACAACCACATAGTCCATGAAGCTGTTGCTGTCCACCATGGACTGTGTATGTGATGATAGGCTCATAAGATGCTCCAGCACCCAGTGGCACAGCCATCTTGGTTAGTATACGCTGGTATTTGACAAACAGCAAAACTACTCATTGCCCAGAATGGACACTTGCCATTAAGCAGTGCATACCTGCATACATACCCTTTTCTCTGTAAGTTCTAGGGATTGAACCCAGGGCCTCACACATGCTAGGAAAGTGCTCTCCCACTGAGCTACATCTCCAACCTTTGTAAAAGATAGAAATCGGATCATGTGATCCTTGATCTGTTACTCATTTATCACTTGTTTCAGGCTCGACTTTATCCCCTCGTCAGCAAGATGATACTGCCCTATAGAAAGTACATCAGGAAACACTAAATCAACACTTACTGAATTGTTGCGTGAATGAGTAAGCAATTGTGTGTTCTATTGTTACAATTCTTGCTTAGAGAAGAGGACTTATGGAGGCCGAAGAGATGGCCCTTTCAGAGGGCCGGAGTCAGTCCCGACACCCACATCTGGCGGCTCACAACCACCTGTAACTCCAGCTCTGGGGGATCTGACAGCCTCTTCTGGCCTCTGAGGGCACCAGAATATACACACATAAATTTTAAAAGTGAAAGTAAATCTTTTAAAAAAGGAGAGGAGAGGAGAAAGAAGAAAGAAAAATTCTAAGCCAGGCATGGAGGCACATGCCTGTGACTCTAGCACTTGGGAGATAGAGGCAGGAAGCCCAGGAGTTCAAGGCCAGCCTCAGCCACAGAGTGAGTTCAAAGCCAGCCTGGCTAAGGGAGACTGTCTTAAAAGGGGTGGGGGGAGTGGGGAAAGAGAAAGAAAAGAATCCCCCTAAAATTTGGAGTGTAGTGGGCAGGACATGGCAGAACATGGAGTTGTTGTCAGATGGTTGTGTAGCCATGGCTGCTGGTTTCCTCTTCCATCCCATAATTAGCACCTTCACCTTCCCAATTCAGAAGCAAAAATGGATGCTAAGAGACAAAGTAAGCATCTCTTACCCCTCTGTTAAGTGGCAGGCACTTGGGGTTCAGTGGAGAACACAGCAGAGCTGTTCTCCATCCCTGTGCAGGGAACACTAACAGGTGGAGATCGAAGGCACCAAGGGGATTGGGAAGATGGAGAAGGAAGAAAAAAAACCAGGAAAACACGGAAGACATGAAGTTTCAATGATTGATGAATTAATTCCACACTTGCTAATATCTACTGCCTTGTGTTAATCTTGTTTGTTTAGAGATGACTCCAAGGGGGCTGGAGAGATGTTTCAGCGGTTAAGAGTACTGGTTGCTCTTCCAGAGGACTGCGGTTCAATTCCCAGCACCCTCATGACAGCTCACGACTGTCTGTAACTCCAGTCCCAGGGGATCTGCTGCCTCTTCTGGCCTTCACAGGCCCTGCATGGACATGGTGCACAGACAGACATACAGGCAAAACAGGGATGCACATGAAAGCAAAGGTTAATGTTTTTTAAAGAAATTATTCTAAATCAAGCCATCTGCTCCCACATCAAGTGCACATGCATGCTGCCGTGGTTTCACACCCCCCATACATACATATCCCATAGTAACCTGGCAGTATAGGTCTAATGATTGCCCACACCTGATAGCAAAGGGGACACTTGATTCAAAGCAGTGACCCCTGACCCAGATCTAAGTATAAATAGAGCGGAAGTCCTACATTTCTCGAAGCCATAGTCTTGTTAATGAAGTTATTATACCTGTTTTAACCAGGTTAGATATTCTTCTTTTTAAGGTTTTACAAGAGTCGTTTGTAGGAGAGTCAACAAGCCAAGAATTCACATCATCACTCCGTCACACGGATTACTCACCGCTGCTGCTCATAACAGAATCCTAAAATGTTTCAGATTTCTGATGCAAATCAAAATCTCATCCTCGCTGTCACTGCTAAATTAACTGACAGGATAATAACATTACATTAAAACCATTTTTCTCTTGATTGAGTACCTTTTTCAAAAGTGAACCTTTTAGATGTATATTTTTTTTCATCAGTACTATAAATGCACGTAGGAGCCTAGATAAAAATAGCATCGAAAAGAGGAGGAGTGGGATGTTTTCAAATTATTGGTGAGTCTCTTGCATCTCAGCCATATTTGACAGTTCGGGGCTGGAGAATGGAAGAGTCTCGACAATGTATTGCTGGTTTTAGAAGCACGTAGAGAGACTCACGGGTTGATCTTGGTCTTTATTGAAACAATTGTGCATTCTGGCAGTAGTTCTTGTCATCCCACTGCAAACAAGCTGTTAGTGGCCTGGAGGAATTGGCATTGTTCTGTCACTCTATTCTATATAATACGGTGCTCATTTCAGACATATCACAGCCTATTAACGAATGCAAACCTATGACCTCCTAAACCAGCATAGATTCCCAGCTGACTTTCCAGTGTGAGCTTACTCGGCCTTTCCTTCCCATAGAAAGTGGATTTCACTTCTTTGGTCCCATCCGCCATCCTTGGCCCCTTCTCTGTGGCCAGGCAGCCAGATCTCACTTTGCTTGTCCCTATGTTTGAAACGCCTCCCGTTTGGAAATCAGTCATTTCTCTCCATCCTTCAGAAATGTTGTTTCCTCACATCTTACCTTTAAAGTCATGAAAATATTTACCTGGAACAAATATGTAATGTTTGCCTCAGAAAATACTGTCTGTCACCACTGGCCATACCATTATGGTGAATGAAGATCATGCTTAGCTTCTTAGTTATGGTGAATACTGGGCGTAGCTTCTTGGTTATGGTGAATACTGAGTTTGGCTCCGTGGTTATGGTGAAGACTGGGCTTAGCTTCTTGATTATGGTGAATATGGTACTTAGCTTCTTGGTTATAGTGAAGATCATGTTAAGCTTCTAGGTTATGATGAAGATCATGTTTAGCTTCTTGGTTATGGGGATCAGCTAGGAGCTGATGATAATTGAATCTGAGTGATGAGTGAATAGGATAAGGGGGGGGTCTACTATATCATTGATATGTACCATAATAAAAGTTAAAGCCTAAACTTGGTCCTTCAGGCTACATTGTTTTAAGTATGTGTTCTTTTTGACATCATGCATGAAACGGCATGGTATGCAGGACAGACAATCCAAGTCTGCTCCCACCCCACCCTCAAGTATAAAAATAGGATTGTTTAGGGACAAGGAGTTGTTGCCTCCCTCTTCCTCTTAGGTCCTATACTTGAGCACTCACTAGAATCAAGATGGACCTCCTGCTTAAAGTGCCCGAGAAGCCCATACACTTTCCTATTCCCCCCCCCCCCTGAGTCCCACTGTGAATAACGCTCTGGGGTGGGCCAGGGAACTATCCCAGGAATAATCCCAATGCAGTACAGACACCAGCTGCCATGTGCAGTGCGGCCACAGCGGTGGCTATGGAGAAGAGAGGAATTCTCTCCAAGAGATGGGCTCTGTCTGTTACAATGCGAACTGAGAGGAAAGACCGTCCATCTTCCTGGCAGTTCGGTTTGCTTAAGAGTCATCAGAAGCTCATTGGATAACCTTTCCGGGCTTCTAAAGCATGTACACTGATTCCAGTTACCAACATGCTTTGTTTTCCTCTCTTTAAATTATAATAGTCTTACTCCTCGCTTGCCGAAAACTGGAGAAACCATCCACGGACATAAGTTTTTCATTGGCTTTGGAGGAAAAGGTGCCAACCAGTGTGTCCAAGCTGCTCGACTTGGAGCAAAGACGTCCATAGTCTGCAAGGTAAGTGTGAAACGTAGAGGAGGGGCCCCGGGGAGGGCTGGTTCAAGCTCATCATTTCTGTTATCCTTCACCGTTATCCCAAATGAACTCTTCACTGGGGATAGCGGTGCGGGCCCGTGGTACCAGCTGCTCATGAAGCTGAAGGGTAATTACATAGGGAGGCCCTGTCTAAAGAAATAATGAAGTTCTGTAATACATAGTAATCTCTAGTGTTTTGCAACTACCAGTACTAGCCACTTACAGGACATCATCATCCCAAAGGAAAACCTCCTGTCCGAATGGTTTCCACCCATTCCCTCCTCCACCTGGAACCCTGGAACCAACAAACTACATTCTGTCTGTATTTTGGATACTTTACATAAATGGGCTGTGTAATATATGACTTTTGCTTCTGGCTTCTTTTGTTGTTTTGAGGTTTCTCCATTTCGTAGCAAGTATCAGTATTACATCCTGTATAATGGCCAACTAGTACCCCATTGTATGGACAGACCATCACTTATCCACCCGTGAGTGCACTGATAGACTCCTGGACTGCCTCTACTTTCTGACTGTCTCAGGCTAGCCCATGGCCATGCTTGCACACACATGCGCTTGTTGGAGTACCGGTTTTTAATTCTTTTGAAAGTTTGGTCATAACAAATCTAAATAAGAGTGACTGGACTTTCTGATGCTTTCCTCTGGAAAGTGGCAGTCCTCAAATGACTTGGTGCTGCCTCCCCTGAATACAGTGAGCTTATAACCAGAGCGTGCAACGTGAGAGGAGTTAACCTGTGCCCTGGGTGTTGACAGTCCACCTTCTAAACGGCCTGAGTCATTCTGTAGTCAACAGGCATCTCTGTAGCAACGCATTGCTCTTGGAAACATAGTCAGTCCCTCCTCACTAAGCCATCCTCTACCGCCATATCATAATGGCGGTGGAATGTGGGTTTTAATGACCGCACGTAATAAATACCTTACATACTTCTGTTTTCAGTCATACAGAGAAAGGGTATGTAACAGTCAGGAATCCTACTGAAATAATTTGAAAAGAATTGTATTTGGCTGTCAAGAGTTTCAAATTTTAGATCTTTCATGTCATTTGAAGGTGGTAACATTGCTATTAGAAGATGATGAAATTATGTGAGTTTAAGTACAGGGAAAGCTGGGTTTTAATGATAAGAAAAGCGCGCGCAAGCGCGCGCGCGCACACACACACACACGCACAAACCTTAGAAAAGCTATCTTGTGAACTATGTAGATTTTAAAAAAAAAACCCTGCAGAAATGTCATTTCCACTTTCACATGTCACTCTCCTCTCCGTGGGAGATTTAAGTGATGTGCAAGCTATACAATTATCACTTCATCTGCTAATGAACTCTGGCTTCATTTCTGATTTATGACCAGCATATCATTCTCATGGCTATCTGGTCAGAAACATCACAGGAAACACAAAATTCCAAATAAGAACGCTTCTGTTGTTAAGATTGGTCCCTAAGGATTTAAAACAGTAATATAGATAATCAGGAAATAATTATATTCTAGAAATGATGGCACTCTGAAAGAAGGCCGACAAAAACTTCACACCTGACTTATCCCATGCTTGATTAGAGAGGAGACCTAGGTAATGACCCAGTGATGCTCCCAAAAGGGGGCTTAGGAACTGGGAAGGACATATGATTTCCGGGCTGGAAAAAGCTGGACATAGAATTGGTATGGGAAGCTAGGCATCCAAAGTGGCCGTCCTGGGAAAAGGGGTGTTTTCTGGGCCTGGAGTGTAAGACATGGAGCACCTCCCCTCTTGGGAGCTTTCTGGATACTATTCATGTGGCCACTGAAGTCTAGACTGCATGTGCCCTGACCTCGTCCCACCCTAAGATCTTGAGATTGCTTTTATTTAGGTCTGTAGAATTGGAGGCAAGGATAGAAAAACAAAATAGAAATCTTGGAGTTGTGGGACTGAACTTGGGACGTGAACCCTGAAACGGTGCGAGAAGCCAGAGGAGCAGGCAGGGAGCTGTGCTACAGCTGGGGGGTGGTTGAGGCAGAGGCTGTCTGTCTCACTCTGCTCTGTGTGCAGGGGCTCGTGCCAGCACCCGAGCGCTTCTGGATCATCTTCTGTGCTCTTTTTAGTCATCCATGTCTGCTCCACACAATTCAGTCTAGGTGTTTACACAGTGAAACATAAGAAAATGGGTTTAAGCAGATCCCATCCAGGACAATTTTACTTTTGTGCCTTGGGACCCTAAGGCAGGGGTTTATTTAAAGGCTTAAATTAAGGGGGCTGGAGAGATGGCTTAGTGGTTAAGAGCATTGGCTGCTCTTCAAGAGGACCCGAGTTCAATTCCCAGCATCTACATAGCTCATAACTGTCTGTAACTCCAGTCCCAGGGCATCCAACCTCCTCACAAAGACATGCAGGTCAAACACCAGTGCATATAAAAGTAAAATTAAAAAAAAAAAAGAAAGTATGTTTTAAAAAAAATTAAGAAAACTGCGATATTCTTAGTCTTCTTGTTTTATTTATTTATTTACTCACTTAGCTTTATTTTTTGATGTTGGGGAGGAATGTGTCTTACAAACACAAAGAATGCCTTCTGCCTCTGAACTTCACCCCAGCATGAAGCCTTTTTTATTAATTAATTAATAAAGGGTTTCTCTGTGTAGCCCATATTAGCCTCCAAATCATAATCCTCCTGCCTCAGTCCCCTGACTACTGGGATCGTAGGTATGTACCTCTTAGAATTCTTTTTTTGTTTGTTTTTTTTTTGGGGGGGGTGGTCTTTTAAGACAGGGTTTCTCTGTGTAGCCCTGACTGTCCTCTCTGTAGAACTCACTCTGTAGACCAGGCTGGACTCGAACTCTCAGAGATCCATCTGCTTCTGCCTCCCAAGTACTGGTATGAATAGACTTTTATAGGGAAAGCTATCCATTATCCATTATAGTTTTCCATTGTGCAGTATTGTGTTGCGTCGTTTTTCCTTTTTGGCTATGTAAAACAGAGTTTCACATAGCCCAAGCTGGCCTTGAACTTGTTGTATGATATAGAAAGCCCTTAATTCTTCCTGCCTTTGCCTCTCTAAAGCTGGGGTTACAGGTGTGCACCCGCACATGCAGCTTGCAGTATATTTTTGTTAGGCAAATTCGCACACTTGTTTTCTAGCAGTTTTTGAAAGATGATAAGTTCCAAATCAAAACCCAAATCATTACATTAATCAAGATAAAAATGAACAGATGGAGCAAAAGAAAAACTGGTAGAGAATCCCCTGCCATTCTCTAAACAACGTTAATTTATGGACTACTGCGCTACAATACATTAGATGCCAGGCTCTGCTGGGAAGGTTGGTGGCACAGGGAAAACCAGGAAGGAGAATTATTTGTTAAGATAATTGTGACAAAGACATTAAGCAAGAGTTACATCAGTATTTATAGAGTGACAAGCAGATAATGAGGTGCTCTAAGCAGTTAAGAATCATGGATTTGGTATTCAGCTGAGTCATGTGCTAAATGCTAAAGTCCAGTGATAACTGGAGATGGTGTTTTTGAAAATGAAAAATCCCAAGGCAAAGAGCCTGCTGGGAGCTCTCTCATAGACTTTGCCTGGTTTGTGTAAATGTTTCCTCTACTTCTATTCCATTGAAGTCAAGTGTTTAAAGGTAAGAAGTTCTTTCTAAGCATCAAACACTGGCGAATGCCTGTAGTCCCAGCACTCTGGAGGCTAATACAGAAGAACCAGCCTGCCCTAGCCTGCGTACTGAGACCCTGACTCAAAAAACAGCAGGAGATGAGACGTGGTAAAATGTGACAAGCATGAGGATCTGATCTCAATACATAGAGCCCGTGTTTATTAAAAACAAAAAACAAACAGGGCGGTGGTGGCACACGCCTTTAATCCCAGCACTCGGGAGGCAGAGGCAGGCAGATCTCTGTGAGTTCGAGGCCAGCCTGGTCTCCAAAGCGAGTTCCAGGAAAGGCACAAAGCTACACAGAGAAACCCTGTCTCGAAAAACCAAAAAAAAACAAAAACAAAACAAAAAAAAAAAAAAACAGGCATTTTCATGTACAGTCCCAGCACTGGAGAGGCCAAGGCCAAGACAGAAAGAGCCGTGGGGCTCACTAGCCAGCCAGCCCAGCCAAACTGGAGAGTTCCAGGCCAGTAAAAGACACTCTCTCAAACAACATGGATAGTGTCCCAAAGGGAAGACACCTAAAGTTGACATCTGGCCTTCACATACACACACACACACACACACACACACAAAGCATGAACACGCATACATGTTTGTACCCTCACACACACCCAAACACATATATGCACACAAAGGAAGAGGAAGAAGAAACATCACACATGGACAACAAGAACCATGTTAATTAGAGAGCTCAGGATGCAGGGGCCCAGTGTGAGCCCACAGCCGCTTGCTATGCAGATAAGGAAACCAGGAGCAGACATGGATGCCAGTGACCAAGCCAGGAACCAGCATACTAGGGTGATCTGAAGAATTAGTATGCCTTTGCTTCCTACAAATGTAAAACTGTCTCCCTTCTAATGCGGGCAACACCTGGTTCCCTTCAGGAAGGTCAGGCTGGAAGTCCAGTGACAAAGGGCACGCACAGTAGGTTAGGACAGTGTGACTCAAAAGCCTGCTCCTCAGGCCAGTGCTGTGCTCAGTCTGCCCCTGGTCTAGACAGTACAGAAACCAGAAGTAAACAGAATGATTTATAGCAACGTAAGCTAGATTTTTTTTTTAACAGCCACTGGATTTAACAGCAATAATAAGTGAGGCTTTGTATCTTACGATACCTTTTTTGCCCTTATCACATTGTTTTTGTGTTTTACAAATTGTTGATCCACACTGTGTGTAAACAAGGAAAACAGTAAGCAGGGGGCCTCATGTAAGAGAGCTTGAACAGCAGTGTATGAGGACACCTTCATAACCAGAAGACCCTTTCTATGCAAGATCGTGAGGTCTGTGAATTGTCCTGGCTTAAATTTGTTGAAGCTGCCCTTGACTGCCTCCTTTCAGCTGGAACAGGCTGCACAGAGACTTCCTCCGAATATGTGCAATTGCAAGAATAGTGCCTTCAAGACAGGAGACCTGTTAGAGGCAAAGCCTTGTCAGCACACAGCCTTGTCTGCAGCCACAACAGAATACTCCTGTGCCCACGGTCACATCCCTTCAGGAATGAGATAAGTCCAAGAAAATGAACTGGAGGGTAACTTCGATGATGTGACACTGATGGGACACCTTCCATGTGCAGGACTTTGGGAAGGGCCACTATATTTCGAGCTAGCATCTCCCAAGTTTCGGGGAGCCCCTGTGGACAAATATGGAGTTGCAAACGGTGTAAGATGGCATTGAATTATGACAGTGATCAGGAATGCTGTGTAGGAGTTCCAGAAATGAGAGGATTGATGAGAGCCCAAAGAAGGAAGGTAGACTAAGTTGGTGCTTGAAAAACAGGTACAGTTTGAGTAGGTGGGGGAGAGATGAACGAACTCCTAAGTTCTCAGTGAAGGCATGGAAATAAACAGGAGCATATTGTACACACATTGTGTGCTAACACAGTCAAGTGATGAGGTCAAGTTAGTAATGACTTTCAACTCACAACTCCAAAAATGAAATCTAATTATTTTGGCCAAATGTGAATTTTAGAGAGATAGAAATAAAAAGACAAAGGGGCAGACCTGCAGGACTTCTACCTGAGCAGGCTTCAGCGAACACAAACCAGAGAAATCTCTGCTGCTCGACTATATCTTCATCCCAAGGTTGGGTCCAGCCTGGTGACCTAACACACTCTGCAGGCCATGCTTCCCCATCTCCACCCAACTGATCTACCTGTTAGTTTTATGTGGCACAATGTTATTCATTAAGCAGCACTGTTTACTGTGTGAGAAAAGCCACAAGGCACAACAAAACCTACTCTAAGAGTTTATTAAGAGAAAGGACAGAGGGCAATGTGCTTAGACGTATGGAGATTGTGCAGGGAGAGAGGGGAAGAAAAAAGGGGAGGAGTCTGTGACCCGCTTTTTATGGATCCCATACACACATGCGCATATGGGCTCACATAGCTCCGCCATGCATGGGCATAGATTGTGTGATCTCGCTGCACGCAGATACGCAACCACACGGCACACGGATTACATAGGACATAAGGGATGATTAAGCCTCTTGCTTGGCTACTGGACAATGCATATGTGGTCATGTAGCAACACTACCTACAGAGCATGCCCGGGACTGTGCTCTCGTCTCCCCCTCTCATTTTCATCTCTTCAACACACACAGGCTTTACAATACTCTGCCAGCCCTTTCATCCTGAAATCCAGCGGTCTTCTGCCTGGACCACACACTTCATGCAGTCACCTCCCCATACAGCTCCACCCGCAGAGTGGGGTTTAACTGTGAGTGTGACCAGAGCATCCAAGATGATGTTTAATGTTCTTGGGATATGTTAATGTGCAGCCACTGTTGAGAACCATTGGTTTCCTGCCTGCCAGAGAGAACTCACACCAGTTCCACCCTCCAGCCTGGCTCAGATGGAACAATTTGAGGCAAAATGCAAAGAATTTTAATTAGCTTGATAATGGCAGAACTGAAGCAAGACTCCAAGTTCTCTGACTCCCATATGCACCATTTGCCTCCTGGCCAAGATGCTTACATTTAAATTTTTCTTGTCAATTTGATGGCCAAAGTGTGAGTGGGAAACAGAAGCCTCCTGATATTCCTTTGTGATAGTCTTTATTAGGCCCATCAGTATTTTCTAACTGGCTCCTGTGTGAGGATTCCATCTGTATTACTCACTGTGATTTTCAGGGTACATTCATTTAGTCCTCAGTCACAAGAAATAAACAAAACCCTTTTCTAAGGTTCTACTGTGACTTCTTAACAATTCCTAATAACTTCCGTTTGAGCCAGAAACAAACAGAAAGGATGAGGAAGTGTATGCTTCTTGTAACACTGGAGGGGGAAGGGGGCAGGCAGGTCTCAGTAGGTAACCCAGGAAGTCCTTGACTCTCCCCTTCCTCCTGCAGAGTGCTCAGCTTGCTCCTCCATGCAGAGATGGCAAGCTTATTTTAACTATTTCTTTAATTTGTTGAGATTATAATATAGTTATATTCCCTTTCCTCTCTCTAAACCTTCCCATAAACCCTTCCTTGATCTCTTTGGAATTCATGGCCTTTTTTTCATTGTTACATACGTGTGTGTGTATATGTTCATAAATTCATAAATACAATCTGCTCAGTTTGTATACTGTCCCCTGTGTGGACATGTTTTCAGGGCTGACCATTTGGTATTGGATAACCAATTGGTGTGCTCTTCCCTGGGAAAGACTACTTCTCCCATTCTCAATGGTTGCCTGTAGTTCTTTGTGTAGGATTGAGGCCCTGTGGGCTTTTCCCATGCACATTAGCATGAGATCTTAACCTTTGTAAAAGTAAGTCCAGAAATATAAATGAATGGTGGATGCCCACAAGGCTTGGAGGTGAAGAATTATGAAGGACAAATTTCAAAAAACAAAACAAAACAAAAAAACACAGCATTGCCTGAATTGTGTATGCAACTCCTGTGCAATTTTGCCTTCAATAAACTGATTCTGGGCCAGAGAGATGCTCAGCTGTCAGACGGATGCTCGCTCAGAGGACCCAAGTTCAAGTCTCCACACCCACAGGGCCGCCATTTGTAACTCCTATCCCAAGAGATCAGAAGCCTTCTTCTGGTCTCCTCAGGCACCAGGCACACAGGTGGTACACAGACATACATGTTTCATGAGTTAGATGAGATGTAAGTAAAACAGGTTACAGAACAGAACGTCCTTTGGGCTGAAATCAAGTCGAGCATCTTACATTAAGATTAATTAGCTAGTGCTTATGAAGTACCATGCAGATATGCCCTTTTAAAATGCTAACTATTATAAAATCTACATTATAACATTTTACTAAATGTAAAAGATCTAATGCTCATCATTTCTTTGGTACAGGTTGGCAAAGATTCTTTTGGCAATGATTACATAGAAAACTTAAAACAAAATCATATTTCTACAGGTAAAATTTCATCTTTTTTAAAGTTAATAACTTGCTTAATCTCTGAGCTATCTCTCCAGTCCCATGTTTATAACTTTCTTTAGGGATTTTACTTCATTTTGGTTTGTTTTTACTTTTTTGAGAAAGGGTCTTGCTATATAACCTTGGTATGCCCTGCCCTGGTATTCACTTTGTAGCCTATACTGACCTCAAACTCAAGGCAATCCTCCTGCCTCAACCTCCTGAGTGCAAAGATTACAGACATGTGCCACCACACCTGGCTTATTACTTATAACTTTCTTCTGTGATCCTGTTATGGGGAAAACTAAAAGTTAAGTATAATTATTAGGTCCTCCCCTGATGCCAGAGAGGTCTTATGCACCTCTTCATTTAATTCTTTCAAGTACATTACTCCAGATGGGAATGAAATCCTAGGAGCTTACAGATCTTCATTCAATGGCCGTGAGGCAGGTGACAAGGAAAAACAGGTGCTATATTCAATAAAGGATGTTTTAAGAGAAGTCACTGAACGACATAGCTGAAGGCCATCACAGAAGAAAAACCAAAGGCCAGCGAGGCTCTGGGCTTTTTCCGAGAGCACACAGCCAGTCGGGGCTGTAGCCAGGACTAGAATGCAGGTCTTCTACTCGGGTTCAGAGCTCTCTGCTGCTGTCCGAGACTGCCTGACGAACATGTGTGTCCATGCCAGACCACAGTTCGTGATGAAATACAACGCTTGTTAAAAGAAAGAAAAATCAAACAAGTTCGTTTTAGATGTTTAACCTTTTGTTTTTTATCTCAAGTCTGTCATGTTTTTTTACAGCGAAGAAAAGAAATATGTTGTTCTAAAAAATGCATATGTATACAACTGTGAATAATTCTAAGGAGCAGTAAGTGTGGGTAGTTTGATGGGTCGTTGCTAATGCAAAGGAAAGTTTTCACTAACTGTAAAGATGCCGGGTTTCCTCATTGTATAGGTGATGGGTATAAATTAGCACTAATTACTTATTTTTTTTAAACTCATTCCAGATGGTTAAAGGTTAAAAAGTGTTTCCAAGAATTAGTGTCACATTGAAATTGTTCAGATAAATTATCCATGCCAGGCTGGATTTCGTGATTGTGGATTTCTTTTTCTTGTAGAATTTACATATCAGACCAGAGATGCTGCCACAGGAGCTGCTTCTATAATTGTCGACGATGAAGGTACGTGCAGCACATGCCAGGGTCATGCCTGAAGCAGACAGCTCATTTCCAGAACGAGAGGGAAAGCAATGATTGTACTCTGGTCCTTCTGGCCTCTTCCCACGCCCACCGCTTCGTGACCTGAGGTGTGGCTCTTCCGATCCAAATAAAAACATTTCCCTTAAATTATATTCCCCGCCTTGGTCATTTGAAAAGACTCCATCTAATATATATGAAGCATATATGAAGATGCTTCCAAATACGATCTGTATCCTGTCATGGCCCCTTTACCCTTCACGGGAGCTCGGAACTGCTGTGTGTATCTCCAAACAGCCGAGTGCTTCCCTGTCATTTCTACTAAGTAAATAAATGTAAATGGTTTCAAACAAAGTTGGATGAATCATATTTATAGATTATTTGCTGAGCAAATGGCAGCAAGTAATTGCTTTTAACTTATCGTTAATATTCAATTGTCTACTCTTTAAGCCGCAATCAAACCTCAAAAGTCAGTGTACACAGTTCAACCATAAGGCTTTACCATAGTTAAAACATTTATCTTTAAAAACGGTAACTGCCAGGCGGTGGTGGCGCACGCCTTTAATCCCAGCACTCAGGAGGCGGAGCCAGGTGGATCTCCGTGAGTTTGAGGCCAGCCTGGGCTACAGAGCGAGTTCCAGGAAAGGCGCCAAAGCTACACAGAGAAACCCTGTCTCAAAAAAAAAAAAAAAAAACCACCACGGTAACTATAGCTGGGCATGGTGGCTGAGCTCTGTGAGTTCAAGGCCAGCCAGAGCTACATAGTGAGACCCTGTCTCAAACAAACAAACAACAAAAACAAAAAACAGTAACGACTTTCAAGTTGAGATTTCATAATCTACCAACTGTTCTAAGTGTAAAAATACCTACATTGAGTTTTTTATTTTAAATTTAGGTCAATATTTGGAAAAACCAAGCATCGCTGGGGTATGCAGGATAGAACCTAGTACATTGTGGGCTGTGTTGGGTCTGTTACAATGTCTTTGATTTATACAGTGGTTCTCCCTTATCCATAGGGCAGTGGTTCTCACCCTTCCTAATGCTGCGACCCTTTAATACAGTTCCTCATGTTGTGGTGATCCCCAACCATAAAATTATTTTATTGCTACTTCCTAACTGTAATTTTGCTACTGTTATGAATTGTAATATAAATATCTGATATGTGACCCCACAGGGGTTGTGACCCACAGGTTGAGAACCACTGCTACAGAGGACTACATTTTAAGACTCAATAGTTTTGAGCTCTCTCTATGTTTTTTTTTTCTTGTATGTATATCCCTAGGATAAAGTTTAGTTTATAATAGAGACTGTAAGAGATTTATAGTAGTAATAATAAAGTAGAATGTTTATAACGATATAGTATAATAAATGTTCCATCACTGCAATCTATGGCAAAAGATCTTACTGTACTGCACCCAGCTTTCCTGTGATGATGTGAGATGACATGGCACTTACATGATGAGATTAAGTGACATGAGTGACATGGGCATTCTGCTGTAGAGCTGTGCTACTGTGTAGAGATTAAAATAATACAAGAACTGCAGTATCTAAACAGTCCATCTGACAATCAGGATGGCTATGTAGGTGACTACCTGGTAGGTAGCGAATACACAGGCAGTGTCCACATGATACACTGGACAAAGAGATGACTCCCATCCCAGGTGAGACAGAATCAGATGGCATGAAATTCCATCATGCTACCCAAAAAGGCATGCAATTTGAAACATGTTAAGTTTTTCATTTCAGGGATCATTCATTCAATATTTCCACATAATATTTAATAACTTTCCACTTAATATACTGACTACATATATACTTTTTCAAAGGGGGAGTTATTTGTAGCCTAGGCTAGCTTTGAACTCATTGACATCCTGTCCAGCCTTCTGAGTGCTGGGATTTCAGGCAGTTTGTTTCTTCTGGGGGTAGTTAGTTTGCTTGCTTGCTTGCTTGCTTGTTTGCTTGCTTGCTTTGAGACTAAGGTGTCACGTATTCCAGGCTGGCCTTGAACTTCTGATCCTCTTGCCTACATCCTTCAGGTACCGGGATCACAGGCATGCTCTATCGTGCCCAGTTCATGCAGTGCTAAGAACCACACCTGGGTTTTTGCATGCTAGGCAAGCACTCTACCAACCTGAACCACATCTCCAGCCCCGTACAGTGTCTTCCTGCTGCGTGACTCTTTGCCGTCGGTGTTAGCGCATTTTAATCCCAACCTCAGCAATCCTAAAGTCGCCATAGCAAAGACACTGGGTTAAGTTTTTGTTCTGACCATAGAAAGTGCGTTTATTACATGAAGCTCTGCCATCCATAATGATTTTTGGCAAAAGCAGGTCATTTCTGATCTTCAACCTTGTGTTGTGTTCTAGGAATGACTTCAGTTTTTCTTTCTTCCTTTCCTGTGAACCCAAAGCTTCATTTTCAATGTAAAAGTTGACATTCTGTATTGAATGCCTATCCTGGTAAGCCTGGTTAATAGTAAGGTAATAGGACATGGCAGCACAAGTGTTAACCCAGCGCTCAGAGGCTCACACCGGAGGATTACAGGGAGCTCGAGGCCAGCCTAGGCTACAGCGTGAGACTGTCTAAAAATAATAATAAATACAGAGAAATGCAACCATCAGCCCCTTCAAATGAAGGGGCAGGAGTGCCGCCAGACAAAGTGATGAGTGTTATTTTGGCAAGTTAAATGTAAGGCATGATTGAGCTAGTCACGTGTCTCTGTCTGTGGACAGTTTCGCTCTCAGTCTTGTTGGTCAGCCACGAAAGCCCGTCTAGAAACGCATATTACGTTATGCTACAGTCGACTCCAGCAGGAAAGATGAGGTCACTGCCAGGGGAAGGAAGGAGAGATGGAGTCTTTCAGCAAGTGGGCTCTTTGCATTTTTCCAGGACTGAGGTTGAGTTTGTGCAGAACCATCCCCACTTGATTAAGTTTTCCTCGTGGCCAATAAACACACATGTGGTAAGACAAGAGGCTAGGATTTGTGCTGTGTGGAGAGGTAATTTTAGGTCGTGTCTATACACGATCTGCACAAGCAGCCTGAAGCACTGAAAAGTGCCTGCTGCAACTCATTCCTTTAGAGCTGTGCTGTCCAACAGAAATAAAATGCAAGCCACGTGCAGTTTTTAAATTGTCCAGGAACCATGTTTTTAAAAGAAAAATGGAAATAGGTAAATTTAATTTTGACAATATATGTTAACCTAATATATCCAAAATATTATCATTTCAACATGTAGTTAAGTTTATTTGAAAATGAAAACTTTTCAGTGTGTTTTTACAAAATGCGTGGGGCCAGAGAGATGGCTCAGCAGGTAAAGATGCCTGCTGCCAAGTCTGCCAACAGGAATTGGATCCCTAGACCCACCTGGTAGAAGGAGAAAGGGAACTCCCACAAGTTGTCCTGACCTCCACATGTGTGCTGTAGCACACACATACCCTAACACACACTGATGGATGGATGGATGGATAGATAGATAGATAGATAGATAGATAGATAGATAGATAGATAGGCAGACAGATAGATAGATGATAGATAGATAGATAGATAGATAGATAAACATTTACAAATAGCGAGATATGTTACTTCCTGTTCTTTGCACTAAATTTGAAACTGACTGTGTATTTTCTACTTAAAGTTCATGCATCTCAGTTCAGACTAGCAATATTTCAAGTGTCGGTACCACATGTACTACTGTGAATCTAATGCTGGACAGCACACCTCTTCAGAGTTCCTTTTCCAGGTGCTAGAGAGAGAGTTCAGTCACCACAGGACTTTGGAAGACCTGAGTTCAATTCCCAGAACCCATATTGAAGAAGAAGAATTAAAAAAAAAAAAGCTGGCCGTGAGGGCACATGCTTGCAATCCCAGCTCTGGGGTAGCAGAAGCAGGAAGATGCCTGGGGCTCGCTGGCTAACTGCCTCAGTCTACTTGACAAACTCCAGGCCAGTAAAAGACCTTGTCTCAAAAGAAAAGATATTTTTAAAAAGGTAGCTGGTGAAGAACACCATCTAAGTTTTTTCTCTGCATGCACACACACACACACACACACACACACACACACACACACACACACACACACCATTCCTCTGAGATAAGGAACATCACCACCCCCTCCTGTGTGGGTATATATAAGGATTATAGGCAGTGGGTTCAGGTGCTGAGAGTCTATCAGATCCTTGATTGTGTTTCTTTGTTTGATCTGTATAGTACAGGCCAAATAAAGTTAGAGATTATGTATCTCATATATTTTCTGTCTTTTAGATATAAAAAAAAAATGTGTTTGGAGTAACAGTCACTTTTGGGAAGAACATGGCACACACATGGACTTCTCATATACAGCAGAGCATTTGTTTGGAGCATTCCGCAGGGCTATTCCCACCTATATCCATCTATATGATACCCGTCATATAGAATTCACAATCTTTACCATATGCACGTATTAGTCGTTTCACATAAAAGAAACTGTAAAAGTAGGTTATGTATCATTTCTCAACTATTATTCTTATATTGTATATAAGAATATAAGGAAAATGAGCTTAAGATTTTGTTCAAAGTGATCATTGGGTCAGAGAAACGGTTCACCAGGCAGCTCCCTGGAGACATGAGTTCCGTTCCTGAAACCCACATGGTAGGAGGAAAGAGCTGAATCCTATGACCTCCACATGCATACCAACGGTATACATGCATCCACATCCACATGCATGCACACACGTTCACAAAATAAATACATGTAAAATAATCAAGTTCTCATAGTAAGTCAGGCATAGTGTGGTATGTACCCACAGTCCCACCTACTCGGGAAGGTGAAGCAGGAGGAGTTCAAGGCCAGCCTGGGAAACGTAGCAAGATCCTATCTCCTTTTTTTTAAAAAAAAAAAATGATCCGAATATCATGAATCTCACGGAAATATTGCCAAAAAATACATTTGGAACACAATAACTAAATCCCGAATGTCCTGGAAATGTTAAGATTAATTCTTCTAACACATTCCATATAATGCCTTCAAAGGACTGCTCTACAGTGCAGCATATCACCGAGTGGCTTGGCTTGGTTTGGTATGAATATGTAGAATTTCTTTATAGGCCAGAATATCATCGTCATAGTGGCTGGAGCAAATCTGCTTTTGAATACTGAAGACTTGAAGAAGGCAGCCAGTGTTATTAGCAGAGCCAAAGTGCTGGTCTGCCAACTCGAAATAAGCCCCGCGACTTCTCTAGAAGCTCTGACAATGGCCCGCAGCAGTGGAGGTAATCTTACAGATCTGTCACTCTTTCTGAGAGCTTTTATCACTGTCTTAATTCAAGTTAACCTTTCAAGATGAGGAAAGCATTACTTTGTAGTAAAATATTCGTTCCTCCATCTGTGAGATTCACCGACTTGTAGTTCTTGATAATGTTAGAAAAAAAAAACTCACAAATAGCGTAAAAACAACATGAGTAGCATATCCGATATCCCTAAATATAAAATCTGGAGTCTAGTTAGCAGAAACGACCTAAGGAGTAACTGGAGCCCCTGAAGACTGCAGCAGATAACTACAGGCAAAGTGCAAAGATGTCGCCCACTGCCTGCGATCACCTGTCACCATCCGGTGCATTCTGATGCTCAACGCCAGGAGTCAAAGATTCATTCTTAGCTGGGCAGTGGTGGTGCACACCCTTAGTCCCAGCACTCGGGGGGCAGAGGCAGGTGGATCTCTGTGAGTACGAGACCAGCCTGGTCTACAGAGTGAGATCCAGGACAGTCAGGGCTACAGATTGAGACCCTGTCTCAAAAAAAAAAAAAAAAGAAAAAAAGAAAAAAAAAAGAAAAAAAAGCCACAATTCGTTCTTTCTCCTTTTTCTAAAATTCTATCATCTTTTCGATATACAAAAGATTATTTGTATCTAACGGGTGCTATGTTGTGGTGTCTATTATCTGGCTCTTTTGTTTTGCTTCAACTTGGAAAATGTTCGAGCTGACCCAATTACTCAGCACTGTATGACGAGGCCCGCCTCAGGAGTTAGCAAGCCTGGCTTTCCCTCTTCTCCCTCTCTTGACCTCCCAACAAATAATGTGAGAACATATCTTTTTAACTCAGGTAGTTTCTTTTTTTTTCCTCCATTGCCTAGGAGAGAAAGCATCCCATTTCTACCTCTTGTTAGTTTGATGTCTTAGCAAAATCAGCTAATTTTTCTGAACCTGTCTGTAAAATACAGATAGGAATGTGTCCTGTAGACTTCTTCTATGACTAGAATGAAATAAGGCATGATGCCAAGCATGACGCCAAACTCATAAGTGAGTCCCAATTTTCTTCTCTCCTATCCACTTTTCTCTCTAAATTAGAATTGGAATAGTTTAGTGTGGGGTTGCACACCTGGAATCCTAGCACTCGAGAGGTAGAGGCAGGAAGACCATGCGGTTGAGGTCAGCCTGGGCTACATGGGGAGTTAAAGCCAGCCTGAGCCAGACCCTGTCTCAAAAATAATAGGATAATACCTTGATGTATCACCATTCGCTCAAGACAGAAAGTAGCCGCTGTTACGATAATGGCCTCTGTATGTTATGGTGGCAATAGTTATGTGATTTATAGTAAGAATAAAATAGAGAGAGAACTACAGTGATTTTCCCTAGTAAAACTTCCCAGCAAGATGTGACATAAAGAAGATGAAAACAGTAGTATAGTATAGAGGATATAGTATATACAGAGGATATAGTATACACAGACGATATAGTATATATAGACGATATCAAGACACCTTCAGGGTGACTTGGCCATAGGGAACAGAGTATATGTGTATGGCATATATGTGTGTATGTGTGCTTTATGTACCTGATTTCTCCTAAAGACAATAAGTGGAAAATAAGTTACTGAGGACTGGCAAGATGGCTTAATGGGTATAGACACTTGCCGCTAAGCCTGACAACATGAGATTACTACCTGGGAACTACAGGGTGGAAGGAAAAGCCAGCTCCTCCTGCAAGCTCTCATCTCACCTCTACCTGTACACCATGGCATGTGTACACACCCTTCCCCACAATAAATAAATCAATCCCGTTTCTTCTTTAAAGGAAACTAAATCTCTGGAATGATTTTGTGGAGAATTTTACAGTGTTTATACTGATTTAACAAATTTTCCTCTTGGCAAAACAATATACCGTGGCAAATTCTCACTGACATTTACTGTATTTTTAATGGACTCAAAGCTGTCAGAAAGAATTCAGAGCCAAAATGCATTTGGTTCCATTTTCTCAAAGTGTCACAGATGAGTCCAATGCTCGTGGCGAGCAGTCTCGGGAGATGGAGGTAGCCAAGCTGGAAGACTGCTTGCTAGCATGCTCAAATCGCTCTTGGCTCCCCAAGTGTGATGTGCACACCTGTCCTCCCAGAACTCAGGAGGTGGGCACAGGAGGATCCGGAGTTCCCGGGCAGGTCAGTGAGACGGCTCACTTAGGACCGGGCCTTACAACCCGAGTTCCATCTCCAGGACCCACACAGCAGAAGAAAAGAAATATATATATATATATATATATATATATATATATATATATATATATATATATATATATATATATATCCCACAGGTGTCCTCTGACCACCACATGAGTGCACACAATAAATGAATAAATGTGATTTAAAAAAAAAAATTTCGGAGCTGAGGACCGAACCCAGGGCCTTGCGCTTGCTAGGCAAGCACTCTACCACTGAGCTAAATCCCCAACCCCTTAAAATATTTTTTAAAGTTCAGGTCATCCTCAACTATGTAGCAAATTCAAGATCAGCCAGGGCTAACCTGAGACCCTATCTCAAAAACCAAAAACCCAATTCTGTGCCTTCTACTCTTTCTAAGTAGGTAGAGTGAATACCGTGTGCGCTCTGCTCTCCTGTCTTGGTACACAGTACCCTTCTGCCGTTCTCTTTCCTACTATCCTTGCTTCTCAGAGACCACTCTTGTCTCTGGCCTCCTCTAGTTCCCTGCAGCCCGCCCAGCCTGTGGAGGACAGGAAGGCACAGCCAGCACAGTGAGACACGAACCTTCCACACGGAAAGCTCGTCACCCTGATGCGCAGGCAGCCTGACCTCAGGCCGTCATCTGGGTGGGGTCCAGAAATGTCTCCTCTGTCGCCTACCACCCAGCTCTTCCCCTTCAGAAGCTGTGGGTCTTGTGGCAATCAAGTAGAAGGTGGGTGGTGGTAAGCAACTGCCACATAGCTTACTTTAACTTTTTGTTTGTATGGGTTTTTTGTTTTGGGGTTTTTTTTTTTGTTTTTTGTTTTTGTTTTTGTTTTTGTTTTTTTCGAGACAAGGTTTCTCTGTGGTGTTTTGGTGCCTGTCCTGGATCTCACTCTGTAGACCAGGCTGGCCTTGAACTCACAGAGATCCGCCTGGCTCTGCCTCCTGAGTGCTGGGATTAAAGGCATGGGCTACCACCGCCCGGCCTGTTTGTATGTTTTGAAACAAGGTCTTATGTTGGCCTTGAATTGCTGATCTTCCTGCCTCTGTCTTCCAATGGCAGGGGTTACAGGTGTTCAACACCATGCCTGGTTTCCTACTTCCTGTTCTTACAAAGATCCAGTGTGCCTCAGCATTAATCCTGCATGATCTTTCCTACATAGCAGTCCCATCTTATCTGGAGAACGTATAGTCCAGAACCCCTGTGGATGCCTGCTACAGTGATGAACTACTTTAATGTTACTCTTAATGAGCTCTCATCATACAGTATGGCCATAACGTCTGCGTCTTAAAGTACAATGTGAAGCTACTGTTATTCTATCTTCCTTCCTCCCAGTTTTATGGGTATATTTGTTCTTAACACAGATCCTAGCAGCCTCGGCATACAGCCTTTTCTTGCCTCATTAAGTCAAGAACTTTGACTTTTCCACCAGAAGAAAGCACTGTATATAGCTCTATGTTGGCATGCCTGAATTCCAGCCTTGCTACTCTGGAGCCACTGTTAAATAAAATAAGGGTTCCTTGAACATAAGCACTTCGATCCCTGAACAGTTCAATAGCAAGCTGTATGTACAGGGTGGTAGGAGGATTGACATCTCAGGCGGGTGGGTCAGGATGGCATGACTGCAAGGCTCAGGATGCTGGGAAATGTGTAACTGATGACTGTGATGTCTGAGAGTTTTCCATTGAATATTTTTGGGCTCGTTGACATTGACCATGGGTAACTGAATCTATGGAGAGCCACACCACGATAAAGGCAGCTACTCTAATAAGACTGGAAGTGCTAATAGTTTGTGCTTATATGTAGTTTGCAGCTTTATAACTTACACAGTTCTTTTTAATAGTGTATCGTGGGAAACCCTGCAAGCTGGGTGTGGTGGTGCATGCTTGGAATCCTAAACACTTGGGAGACTGAGGCAGGAGGATCAAAAGTTCGTTATCTTCAGCTACATAGTTCTCTCAGATTGAGGACAAAAGAGCTGAGAGTTAGGGAGGGGTTAAATACTTAGCTCAGTCAACCTCCCACTTCTTTTTTTTTTTTTTTTTTTTTTTTTGGTTTTTCGAGACAGGGTTTCTCTGTGTAGCTTTGCACCTTTCCTGGAACTTATTTGGTAGCCCAGGCTGGCCTCGAACTCACAGAGATCCACCTGCCTCTGCCTCCTGAGTGCTGGGATTAAAGGCGTGTGCCACCACCGCCCAACCAACCTCCCACTTCTAATGAGAATGGACAACAGGATTTCAGGCTCCACAACAAAAACCTACTGTCCACCAGACCACACTTTAAAAACTGCCACATGGTCCTGATGTTGAGGAACTCAGCCCTCGAGAACAGCATCTCCAGAGCAGTAAAGTCCACACACTGTAATAGCAGCCAGCATGTGGACTCAGTGATTTTGCTGCTCAGGAAGCAAAGGCATCCTAGAGCATCTTAGCAGTGGGATGCACACCCACTCACCTCTGCCTAGAACTCCTCCAGGCTGCAGCTTTCTCTAGAGAGTCAGCTGGCCTTATTTGGTAGATACCAGCCTGATGCAGCTTAGATTCTGCACTGTGAGGTGGGGGTGGGATGGAGTGAGAGAGAGAGAGAGAGAGAGAGAGAGAGAGAGAGAGAGAGAGAGAGAGAGAGAGAAAGAGAGAGAGAGAGAGAGAGGGGGGATATGGGGCGGGGGTGGCCAGGGGAGTTAGGGCATCTTCAGTCCCAGTGAGGCAAGAATGTAAGAATGAAGAGAGAGCACTAGATCAATGATCATGAGGAGTAGTATTGACTTCTGAATGAGTCACTTAGCAAATAGGGGACCTCAGTGAAGAAAGTCAGCTGATTCCTCCAGCTCGCCATGTCTCTGCTGTTCAGACATGGGCTGAGAACTCTCACCATCACTGATGGAAGCATGGACTGATCACAGAGCCCAGCAGGCAACACTAGTGACCTGTTGCCCTGAGGCAATGGTGTGCTTCTTCGTCATCTGAGTTACCACACCTCCTTTCCACCCCTTACAAGTAGCTGATTGAATCCTACACATGATATAAGCCGAGTTATAACGCAGAGGGAAGGTCCCATCTTGAACACTGTCTCAAACCTCTCCCTGGTTTTACCCAAATGAAAGAATTGCTCTTAGACACAGCACTCACAGTGTCACAACACAGAAACAACAGAACCCGTTCCCCTGGCTCACAGTGCAGTTAGGTAGACCTGCTGGAGAGCTGCTGCTGGAGCTGCTGCTGGTGAGATTGTTCGTGTTGGGTCTGGTCTTTATATTCATTTCAAAGCAATGGAACATTACAGGGACAATTATAGATAATTGAGATTGTAAGATCGCCAAGATTAAATCCTAGGTATGATACAAAGTGCCTTTTAATGCCACTTTAGCCCTTTTCCATTTGGCAAACCGAACCTCTTGGCTGGCCGTGTAGACTTTTGCAATAACATTGCCCCACATGTGGGCCAAACTTGGAGCTATTTTATGGCTCAAGTCCCCAAGAAAGAGCCTCCAGTGGGGAGATGGCCAAGACAGTGTTGGGGTCTACCACTCTCCTCACACTTCCTATGCTTAGGGATGACTTCAGTCCCCTGTTCCTCTGAGCTAGTTCCCAGGGCATTCTTAACCAGCCATCCTCTCTTCCATGGCAGCCTTCAGACCTTCTGCCCCATTTCCCAGCCCACCAGCTGCTTCCCTAAGGCTCCACCTTGTCCTCGTCAACATCACTGTGTCAGCCATTGGTGTGTGGTTAGGATAAGCGGGAGTTCAGTGCATCTCCCTCCGTAATGAGTGATAATTACTGTCCTGTCCTGCCCTCCTCTCTGCAGCTCCAAGTGGTTCTCTGGTTTTGCCCAGTCCCAGGATGACATCATCTTTTCCATCTTGGGTATTAATTTGTGCTTCTCTCTAACTACCTGTGTCTACTAGTTCATGTTTCTTCATCCTGGTAAAGGGTTTCTGTTTATTTAACAGCAGAGGCCAAGAAGAGTGATTTCCTTGTAGCATTTTCACTTTTACCCTAAGCTTAAGCACTATTAACCACACATTAGACGCTACGCTTACATAACCAGAGATGGCCGGAAAGAATGCTGTCCCCCAGGGAAGTACAGGCAAATAAGATTTGCTTGATTTTATGCAATATTTATGGTAATTAATTTATAGAGTTCTTCATTCCAGCCACTGATGCTTAAAACACAATGTAATTTTCTCTAACGTTTGTTCTCATTGTAGAAAATTTCAAATATAGTATGACAGAGAGAATAGCCTGGTAAACCCACATAATGTCACATCATCATTCAGTTTCCACAATTGTTGAGACCTTATTGATTGTAGCAGGAATCTTAAAAGGTCTTATTATTAAGAACAAATCTGAGCCAGGTATTGGGGTGAATGCTGGAAGATCAGAGAAACAGAACAAGCCACAGCCACCTCACCTTGCCAATTCCTCAGCTGATCCTGTTTCCTCAGACTGGAAGCTTCTCAGTCCTCATCCAGAATGAATCTCAGCTGAACTGTTGCTCAAAAGCTTAAAAGCTTAACCAGGCTAGTTCCTGGTTTTCACGTCTTATATACCTTTCTGCTCTCTGCCATTACTTCCTGGGATTAAAGGCTCTTGTTACCACACCTGGCTGTTTCCAGTGTGGCCTTGAACTCACAGAGATCCAGGCAGATCTCTGACTCTGGAATGCTAGGATTAAAGACGTGTGCGCCACCATTTTCTAGCCTCTATGTTTAATATTGTGGCTGTTCTGTTCTCAGACCCCCAGATACGTTTATTAGAGTGCACAATATTTTGGGGAACACAATACCACCACAATTGATGGCATATCATTGGTGTCCCACCTCATTTTCCACCATCCCTCACTACTAAACCGGATGTCATTTCTTCATTGGTAGAAGATTCGATGAGTGTTCCAAGAATAGGGTCTTCCCCTGAAGAACAACACTGAATCTGCAGTCAGACTTCTTCCCCTTCTTTACAACTCATTATGAGTGTAGTGAGTAGCCTCTCTCAGGCCTGACCTCTTTCTGCACGCACACACACACAGAGTTATGCTTTGTTTTAGTTTAGAAGGAAGGGCAAGACTGCCCTCTTTCCGGTTATAAAGTATAGGAATATTTCTCTGACAAAGCACAGATGACTTCATTTTAGCAGCTTTAGAGTATTTACCAGGTGGACCAAGGAAAGAGGACCAGCCAATCTATTTAGACCAGCCAGTCCAGTATTTTTTTTTCTTTATTTCCTTTTTTTTTTCCTTTTTCCTTTTTTTTCCAGTATTTTTTTAACCAACTCCTCAGATAGATATGTAGAACCCCCTTTATTTTTGTACTATAAGCTGCAGTAGCATCGCATTTCTTATGTGTGTGCCTGTCACCTTCTGTAAGATGAGCATACACAAGGAATTGCTAGATCCTGGACGTTGGAGGAACCAAAAGGAACTTCTCTGAGAATGGCTTCACTCTGCATCTTGGTTACTGGTGGCTTGATGCGGGACCTGTGCTCAAATGCTTAGGACTGCAGGCTCGAGGGTCGCTCTGGCTGAGCGATGGTGTTCAGTTTGATGTTTGAGGAAAATAGAGAACAGTGTGCTTGTAGTAATTGCTTCTCAGTTGCTGTGATAAGATATCATGACCGAAGTAATTGTGGTGGTTTGAATGAGAACGGCACCCAGAGAGGCGTAGGTTTGAATGCTTAGTTATCAGGGAGTGGCACTACTTGAAAGGGTTAGGAGACGTGGCCTTGTTGGAGGAAGTGTGTCACTGAAGGCTGGCTTTGAGGTTTCAGAAGCCCAAGCCAGGACCAGTAGCTCCCTCTTCCTGTTGCCTATAGATCTGGATGAAGAACTCTTCACTTCTCCAGCACCATGTCTGCCAGCATGGCACCATACTCACCACCACGATAACAATGGATTAAACCTCTGAAGCTGTAAGCAAACTCCAATTAAATGCTTTACTTTTACTTTATAACAGTTGCCATGGTCACAAAAAAAAAAAAAAAAAAGCCAGTGGTGGCACACACCTTTAATCCCAACACTCGGGAGGCAGAATCAGGTGGATCTCTGTGAGTTCAAGGCCAACCTGGTCTACAAAACGAGATCCAGGACAGGCACCAAAAAAAAAAAAACAGAGTTGCCATGGTCATAGTGTCTCTTCACAGCAATAGAATACTAAGACAGCAAAACCTATAAAAGAAAGTGTTTATTTTGGTCTTACGGTTTCCGGGGGTTAAAGTCTGTGTCCCTCACGGCAAAGAGCATATCAGCAGACAGGCAGGTATAGTTCTGGGATAATAGCTGAGAGCTCAGAGTTTAGACAGGCACGAGGCAGAAAACGCCAACTGGGAATGACAGAGCTTTCGAAACTTCAAAACCCACCCACAGTGTCACACCTCCTAATCCTTCCCAAATAGTTCCATCGACTGGGGACCAAGTATTCAAACCTGTGAGCCTATGGGGGCCATTCTCATTCAGACTACCCCAATGCTATTCAAAAAATCCAAAGTCACACTACATTTGAATGCTGTACGCAGAGGACCTTCTTGTATAATGGGTATCTCTAAACCCTAAAAGACATGAGAAACCACTCAGAGATTGTTGGTGGGCTCCACACTGGAGCAGAAGGCAGAAGAGGGGTGGACAGGCGGGGGTGTCAGCTGTGTGCACAGGACAGTATAATAACAGTAATAATCCTTTATATTTGGACAACACTTTATAGTTTACATGGGGCTTTTACATGCATTTTCTAATTTAAGCCACACAATTGCCCTGCACAAAAAAAAAAAAAAAAAAATTTTAAGCAAAATTTTCGTGGGAGGACATTGTAAAGTCTAAAATAACAAAAGTGTGGCAATACTGTTAGCCTGTACTGGCCAAGACCACTTATGGACCCACCTTTTTAGTAAGATCTAGGGAGGTACAGAAGCAGGCTGGATACACTCACAAGGTTGCTGCTGTGGGGACCATCTCTGCCAGCCATGAGCTGATTCGCGTCTCCCCAGGGCAGGGATGTGTCATTGCCAAGCTAGCTCCATGAGAGCCACCTAGAGAACTTGTGAATGTGTGGATTCCCTGATCCTACCCCCAGAGATTCCGATTCAGTGGGCTGGACGTGGAGCCTAGGAATCCTACCTCTGAACAACCTCTGCTGTTCTGTGAACAAACTCGTAACCGCTGTTGTGGAGCAGTCTCTAAGAACCGCAGCTAAAGGGTTTTACTTCAGACTAGACACGTGGGATTAGTTACCGCATGGATCGATGGATCCAGTTTGATAAAGGAAGAATAGCCAATTTAGTTGTTTTGTCAAAAAAAAAAAAAAAATGGGAGCTTTTTGCAAATGGAACTTTTAAAGCCTTTAAAAGAATTCGCAGAATTTCACACCAAAAACTGTTGTAAGATATTATGCATTAGAGGAGCGTGTTGCTATGGATAAAGCCGTGGTCTAGATACGTTGCTATTTTAAAGAGGATCAAACCCTAAAACCAAAGCCAAAGGACTCTTGGTTAGGACCCAGCCTAACCGTGTCCAAGGGTATGGGCATGACATTTGGCCTATCTCTCTACGCTTCACGTTTCTACTCTGAAATAATGGCCGTGACACCCTCCCTTCTCTTGCTCTGCTATCCCCACCCACGCTTCTCTTGTACTTGTCTAGTCTGAGCCAGCACCTAGTCTGTGAATGAAATGTCCCTCCTTTTTCAATCTTACCATGTTCCCAGATAGCTCCTGGAAGCCAAGAGCGGAGGTGGGGTGTGAGTGTGAGTGTGTGTGTATGTGTGTGTGTGTGTGTGTGTATGTATGTGTATGTATGTGTGTGTATGTATGTGTATGTGTGTGTGTGTGTGTGTGTGTGTATGTATATGTGTGTGCGTGTGTGTTGGCTTGAGTAATCTATTGTGGAGGCATGCATGGGTACACAAAATACATACAGATCCCTCAGTTTCCTACCTGCTATCACTACTAAGAAAATTTCCAATTCTTTGCTGTTTCTTTCCTGCCCTTCCTTTTTTCTTCCCTTAAAAATGACTTTATGGAGCAGCTCACAGACAAGCACTTCCGTTATCCTATAGAAACGTGCACCTTCCACCTGCATCCATACATGCCCTTTCACGCCGACTTATGATGCTCTTGTTGCCCTCACCTGAACTAGACAAGCACGTTAGTTGTAAATATGATGCTTGCCCTTGAAGCTGAAGTGGGAAAGTAAAAAATAGAGGGACTGGAAATAAGAAGGAATTGATACTAGACTGTCATGGAGACTGAGATCTTGAGCCTTTCAGTATCTGTTGGTTAATAGTTGTTTAATCTGGTGAGTGTAAAAATGATGGCAGACTTCTCTCACTTAATGTGTCTGTACGTACACCTTGTCTAAATGGTCTGAAAACATGATACTGAAACCTGTTACTTCACCTCTAACCTTAAAGGTAAATATAAAGGCTAAATTAATATTTTGAAATGATACCCATTGCTCGCCCCTTTCCCATTCCTCTGCAGTGAAAACATTGTTCAATCCGGCTCCCGCCATTGCTGACCTGGACCCCCGGTTCTACACCCTCTCCAGTGTGTTCTGCTGCAATGAAAGTGAGGTAGAGACAATTGTTTGATTCTTCTACGAAGGACTTTCCTGCAGTTGGATAAAACAAGGAGGCAGGGCCGGGTGGTGATGGTGCACACCTTTAATCCCAGCACTCGGGAGGCAGAGCCAGGCAGATCTCTGTGAGTTCGAGGCCAGCCTGGTCTACAGAGTGAGATCCAGGACAAGCACCAAAACTACACAGAGAAACCCTCTCTTGAAAAAAAAAGAAAGAAAGAAAAAAAAAAAAAAGAAAGAAAGAAAACAAGGATGCAGGACTAACTGCATCAGTCTGAGCACATGGGAACTCAGTACAAAGAGATTTCTCAGTTCATTGGGGTGTGGAGGTCAGAAATTAATGAAGCCTTGGACGCCATAAAAGATTCAAGACACACCCCTTAATCTGACCCTGACTAAACCTCCGCCCATTTTAACACCCTCCCAGCCTCACACTATTAATACATTGTTTTCATTTTAATTATTCCACATTTTTCTGGACTAATATTAAACTAATATTAAGTAAAGTTGCCAAGTTGAACAAACAAAAATATAGGCTGTCCAGTTACATTTGGATCTCAAGTAATCAATGAACAGACATATGAAACTATTTGTCGTTTTTCTGACAATCAAATTTCACCGAGCTTTTGTATTTTATCTGACGGCTGTAATTAGTACACGACTCCCGGAGTGGCTGCTACTTTCTAGTGGTCAGACCGTGTGACAGTGGTGGAGAGACAGGGTTCCCACTGCGGCTGCTGTCTAAGGGAGGGAGAGTCTCATCCAAGGGTCATAATGTCCACAGCCGCACAACATACCTGTCGGCGTAGTGATGTAATCTACTCTTTTATAAGACTACTAGGGAAGAGATCTCAATCAATCACAGTTTTTATAGAAAGACCGCCTTAGACTAGAATTCTCTCTCATTGTTGAGATGCAGAACCTCTTATGCATTTTGGCAAATGTGCCATGCACAGAGAGAGAGGGATTGATGAGAGATAAAGGGTCCTTTGGCTCTAAAGCTAAATGAAGGTCTAGGTGCTCTTAACCTGCTCTCCTGAAAATGTCATCTGTCAGGATACACAGGACAAAGAAGGCTGCGACATGGAAACTAACTCTAACAAACCACAGTAGGTTATGCAACATTTTTGAGCAACCACCATGGCAAGGCATTGGGCTAGGAGAAAGGGATTGTGGGAGATGGTGACCATTTCACAATAAGAGGTTACATTACTCTCAACCACCAAACTGGCTTAGATTTCCCTGGTAGATGCTTAAAAGACACTGTGTTTATTCTTCAGTTTTCACAGCCCAGATTGTTTACTCAGCTGATGTATCTTCTCCATTAAGTTACAGACTTCATTAAGACACAGCATCTGTCTTATTGTACCCTGTCCCTGTCTGTATACTTACCTATTGCTTTATAACAAACTCCCCAAAGCAACAGTAATCACTGCCATCCCCAGTTCCCATGCATGGGGAATTCAGATAGGGCCCAGCATGGCTTGGCCGTACTCTGTAGTGCCTGTGGTAAGAGTTGAAAATGTCCAAGGCTGAGAGATTCTTCATTCATATGTGTGATAGTTGATGCTAGTGTTGCCTATAGCATAATAGGAGCTGTTGGTTAGAATACTTACACATGCCTTACACAGATATGAACACACACACACACACACACACACACACACACACACACACACAGGGTGGAGGGGTTGTTAACACAGATTTCAAAGTTTTTTTTTAATACATTTTTTAAGATTTATTTATGTATTATATATATATATATATATATATATATATATATATATATATATATATATGAGTACTCTTTCTGCATGTACAACTTTATGTCAGAAGAGGGCATCAGATTCCACTATAGATGGTTGTGAGCCACCATGTGGTTGCTGGGAATTGAACTCAGGACCTCTGGAAGAGCAGCCAGTGCTCTTTACCACTGAGCCATCTCTCCAGCCCCAATTTCAAAGTGTTTTTTTTTTTTTTTTTTGGAAGATATCAGTGAATGTCTCTGAAAATAGATCAGTGAATTTAGCAGACAGAACTGGTCCTGGGAAAACAGATTAATACAAAACTTGTTCTTTAAGATAATGGTCTTGGAGTTGAAGAGATGGCTCATCAGTTAAGAGCACTGGCTGCTCTTCCAGAGGACCTGAGTTCAATTCCCAGTACCCACATGGCAGCTCACAACTGCCTATATCTCTATCTGACACCCTCACACATGCATGCAAAACATCAATGCACATAAAATAAAAATAAATCATTTTTAAAAAGATAATGGCCTCAGGTTCTGTTCTCAGCACCCACATGTTAGCTCACAACCATCTTTAACTCAAGATCCAGGGGATTCAATACTTTTATCAGGCCTTCTCAGGCTCCTGCACACACGTGATACACAAACTCACACTCAGGCGCACACACACATACATGTAAAAACTAAGTAAATACATAAATACAGATGAAAGATGGTCTCAGAGTACAACCAATCCAGACTGGAAAGGAACATACAGAAGACAGGAAGAGAAGATAGATGACCAAGTTCAGGAAACCTTTGCTGTTGGGATCACAGATGCTCAGAATGAGCACACACTTGAGGAATGGTTTTTATACACAAAAGGATTAATTTGGGCATGCTCAGAGCATATAAAGGTGAAATGTAGTCTCATTCTTAGGAATATATACCATATGATTCCTGTAATACAGAAAAAACGTAATTTGGTTATATACTTTAAAAGATTTTTATACATCGTATGTATGTGTGCATGTGTGCTCATATGCCATGACATGTACAGAAGTTTCAGGGGAGTCAATATTCTCCTTCTACCAGGTGAGTCCTGGGAACTGAACTCAGGTCATGGGGCTCAGTGGCAAGTGCCTTTACACCCTGAGCCTCTCGGCAGCCAAGTTGCATGCTTTGGCTTTCATATAACAAATGGGTTTAATTGGGGATATTCACAGCAACTACAAGCAGGACATCCATGCACTCTTGTATAGGTGTGGTTAAGCTATAACATGGAAAAGAGAATTCAGTTATACACACTGAGTCAAAAAGTACCATATAATTCCTCCAGTGCTATTTTAACTACCTCTGTCACTAGCAGAGAAGGAGATGCCAAAGGAGCGCCTCTCAGCCCTGTTTCAGCCCGAGATGCTTTTCTGTTCCAGGAGAAACGCTGATCCTGCCCAGGTCCTCCTCGTTTATTGTAGTATGTGATTTAAGGAAGGTCATAGAGACAGTGAGAAGCAGAGGGCTCTTCTGCTTCCAGTTTCTCTAGCAGAGGCAGACAGACAAAATCGAGTAGTCTGCAGCATCATGAGAAAGATACCAGGCCAGGAGAGGCCTGGGGAATGGCATCCTGAGGTGCCGTGTTTACAGATGCGGCATCCGTGGAGTCACTGGGGAATGGCATCCTTAGGTTTTTTAGGTGTTTTACCTGCATAGATGTAAAGACCTTCTGGTGGCTGTGAAGGTCAGATGAGGGGGTTGGATCCTCTGGAACTGGAGTTACAGGGGATTGCAGGCCACCATGAGGATGCTGGGAACTAAACCTCAGACCTTGGCCAGCACAAGTGCGCTTAACCACTGAGCCATCTCTCCAACCCCCAGGAATGTTTTGTTTGGTTTGGGGTTCTTGTTTTCATGTGGATTTTGTTTGTTATCATCTGTCACTTTGTAATACAAGCTGGCTTGAATTCGCTGTGGCCATTATTATCCTCCTATCTTGGCCTCTAAAGTACAGAGATAAGCATGAAACCACACCATGCCCCTTCCAAGAATATCTTAAATAACTAATTTTTGTTTTCATTATTTTTTTTTAAGACAGGGTCTCACTATGTAGCGCTGGCCTCGAACTCGCAGCAATATGCCTGCTTCTGCATCTCCTGGGATTAAAGGTGCATGCTACTACCGCCTGGTTTACTTTAGTTCCTTTTTTATGTTTCTGCACCAGTATCCTTCGGGGTTCCCATTGCCTTGATCATTATGAAAAACGGGGGAGTCACATTTCTAAAAGGACGGATCCGCGGTGGATCTCCATGGCTTTATTCTCACCATGGTTTCTTTCCTCTGTATTCCAGGCTGAGATTTTAACGGGCCTCGTGGTGAACAGCCCAACCGAGGCTGGGAAGGCTGCATTGGTTCTCCTAGAACGGGGCTGCCAGGTCGTGGTCATCACCTTAGGGGCTTCAGGATGTGTGACACTGTCACAGGCGGAACCTGTACCAAAGCACATCCCCACAGAAGCAGTCAAGGCTGTGGATACCACGGTAGGTTTCAAACTTTAAGAATCCTTTTTACTCTAGATCATTTTTAGCACTTGAAAAATCATCTAATAACAAAGATGCCCTGTCTGAAGATTGAGATGACGAGGTAAGACCTAGGAGTGGTGTGAGAGAAGACAGCCAGGCAGGAGAACCATCTCTTAGTCCCCTCTAAGTCACTGGGAGACTTCATGTCACCAACCCTCTCTGAGCCTCAGTTTCCCTATCCATAAAATACTACTGTATTTCCTATATACATTCATTCAGTAATAAATATTTGCTGACCACCTGTTAGGTGTGGCCATGCTGTGGGTGCTAGGGGCATGTGAAGAAGAAAGCTGGAGCTAAAAACGGCAGCAGTAAACACAGCCGTGTCTTACAGGCCTCTGGTGGCGGGAATGACAAGGCTCACCAGTGAACAAGGCTCCCTAGTGAATAGGGCTCCCTGGTGAACAGGGCTCCCTGGGGAACAGGGCTCCCTGGGGAACAGGGCTCCCTGGTGAACAGGGCTCACTGGTTGACATTCTTTGCTTTGTTTTCTCTTGTTTACTCTTTAGTATACAGAGTAACAGGTTTCATTACAGCATCTTCACACATGTGTCTCTCACAGTCACATTACACTTGGTCCTCAGGAACTCTCCCCACACACACTCCCTTCTTCCTCTCCACAGTTCCCCCTTCCGTTTGCTTTCTTATTGCACATGTTCTGTTGCTCTACTTCCCACCTCCCTGAGCATCTCTTCTTCCTTCTCATTGTCCGCTTTCTAGTTACACTTACACACACACACACACACACACACACACACACACACACACTTTTAAAGTTGGGTTCTGCATTTAAGAGAAAACATGGCTCTTGTCTTTCAGAGTCTGGCTTATTTCGCTTAACATCGTGATCTCCAGTTCTATCCATTTTCCTGCAGCTGTCATGACTTCATCCTTCTTTCTGACACTATAATGTTCCATTGTGTTCACACACCACATTTCCTCCATCTAGTATCTGTTCTGTACCTGACTACCTTGAATACTGCAGCAAGAAACATGGGTGTGCAAGTACAGAGATCCTTCTTTTAGCCAACAGATGATAACAGCTAATACTGCAGACTTCTGTGTCTCCTACATATATCTCCTGTAATCCTTGCAAAAATGATAGGAAGCCGGTGTGTTGTCGTCCTCACTTTACCTTCTAGAAAGTAACAGAAAGTGGGTTTGTATGCCCCACCCAGGTGCTTTTGCGAGAAGGCACTGTGTTCAGGAAAGTGCATGAAATAGACAAGTCACAGCTATCATGTGAAATGAGAAAGTGACAAGTTGGAAAAATGGTTCATGATTACCTAGCTAGGGAAATAAAAATTGTTTAAAGGACAAAGAGCTCACCTCAGAGAACAGGGCAGAGGCACTGGTTACACAAAGGAAACTCACCCTCAGGACCACACAAGGGCACTACTTGGGATGGCACTCAGTTGGGAGATTCAAATGAGTAGTAATGACTCAATCACTTGAGTTTGGAAGACTGGATTCCTTAGGTCCTGGCAATCATAACCTTGACAATATTAACACAGCAATGTGCGCTGAGAGTTTTCACATTTTGGTGATACTTTGTCTTTTATTTGGAGTCTTAGCACTTACTGTTAAGTTTTGGGTTTCAGAAAACTGAATAGTTTGAAGAATAAAGATTCCAACTTCATGTCCCTGTCAGTACAAAAGGCCTCTTCTCTGTAGAAGTCGCCTTATCAATTGGGCAGGGGGAGGCTCTACAGCTCAAGAGACAGGAGGCCCCGCCTGTCTCCTCAGCAGTTGGCCATGACTGAAGCAGGTCAGAAAACTCCTGAGCCTTGAACACCTCACATCCAAATGGAGCTGCTCTGTTAATGGTATGGACTGGGAAAGGCACTTCAGAGAGAAGTGACCACGGGCTTCCTTCTGGCTCCGGATCTTTGACTCTGATATTTTCAGTTGAGGTCTAGATATTTTCTTTCATTCCTTCAACAAATACCAGTTTGATTCTGATGACATACCAAAGAAAGAATTTTTTAAAAAGAAATTATATCCCAATATATTAGGAATAATATATTAGGAAGAAGACTATGAGTTAGAGACCAGCATGGCCTATATAGCTAGACTCTATGAGAGACAGAGACGGACGATGAGACAGAGAGACATTGTAACATACCTAGGATGTGTGAATATAGCCAGATTTTTTTTCATTTTCTTGCAGAATTTGAAGATGAATTAGTAATTAGTGAATAAAACACTGAGGAAGTGGACTAGGGATGTAGCTTGCCTTGCATGTAAAAGGTCCAAAATGACTGATTTAACAATGAATGGAGATTATGATTGTATTGTAAAAATGAAAAGACAAAGTAGGTGTGTATTTGTGTACACATATACCAAATGTTCATCTTCCATATTTGGAAGTTAGGAAATATTATCTGAAACGGATTTTAAAATGACGCACAAATATGTTACCAGAAATTCAAGATAAGTGATGGGAGTAAACTGAAATAATTTAAAGTATTTCCCTTATAGAAATGGAGCAGAGAGGAATGGAGCATAGACACATAAGCTTCATGTTGTTAGACTATAGATGCATGGCTTTGATTTTAAAAAAAAAAAAAAAAAAACAGGGCTGGAGCGATCCAGGTTCTGTTCCCAGCATCCAAATGGAGGCTCACAACCATCTATAACTCCAGTTCCAGGGAATCTGATATCCTCTTCTGGCCTCCGTGGGCACCCAGACACAAGCATGATACACATACATATATACATGCAGGCAAAAAAAAACCTCATACATAATATAGATATTTCAAAATAACACAGAGACTACTTTAAACCCACTAGAATATCCATAACCAAACCCTAATCGTAATGCGTGTGGTCTAGATTGGAGAAGCTAGAACTCTTGTACATTGATGTCTCAAGCTTAAGATAAAACATTCACTTTGGAGAATGGTCTGTAAGTACATCAATAAGTTAACTATAGGGTCCACAAGTGACCAGCAATGCTACTTCTAGGTAGCTACCCAAGAGAAATGAATGTATGCAGATATTCCAGGTAGTATTCTTCCCAGGCACCCCAAACTTGGAAATGCCCAGAGATGACCAGCAGATAAGTGGACAATTGTAGTCTATCCATACAACTGGGTATAGTTGAACACTAAAAGGAATATTGATGCACGCTGTGTGCCTGGTAAGGGCTTTACAGACTCAGCCACCCCCCTAGCTACTCCCTCGTCTTTTCTATGCTGTGCTTTCTTCTCATCCAGCACCCTCACCATCAGTATTCTTGCCTGAACCATGCACAACTATTTGGCCAGTTTAAGAAGATGAAATAAGCCGGGCGGTGGTGGCGCACGCCTTTAATCCCAGCACTCAAGAGGCAGAGACAGGCGGATCTCTGTGAGTTCGAGGCCAGCCTGGGCTACCAAGTGAGTTCCAGGAAAGGCGCAAAGCTACACAGAGAAACCCTGTCTCGAAAAAAAAAAAAAAAAAAAGATGAAATAAGTCCCCTGGTGGGGTGAGGGATTCCTGGGGTGAGATTCTCCCCTGAGCCAAGAGCCCCTTCGCTTCCTGCCAGCAGAACATGGCTGGCTGCCGTTGGTTCCCAGGTCTCTCCCTTGTCCCCTCGTCCTCTCACAGACATCAGGCACGGCACGGGTGGAGGCACGCTGTCCACTCGAGGCAGCCTCTACGTCAGCGCCGCTGCACACTGCTATATTCAGTTTTGCCTCGTTAATAGTTGAATATATCACTTCTATTTTTACATCCGTTCTTCCCATTGTGCCGGCGTGAGAGGGTGGTGGTAGCTGCAGATGTCCTCTGTTCAGTTTGCAAGACATGACAGATGTGTCTCTTTTCCCATTTCTGCATCTCAGCCTCAGAGCAATAGTGCTCGGGTGTGTTCTATTCAGGAGTCATTGTAAGTGCATTCTGTATCTCTCTGTCTCTCTCTCTGTCTCTCTCTGTCTCTCTGTCTCTCTCTGTCTCTCTCTCTCTCTCTCTCTCTCTCTCTCTCACACACACACACACACACACACACACACACACACACACACACACACAGCAATACTAAGGGATTTTCATGCTAGTGTGATGAAATGCAACATTATATTGTTGTCATTCGGCCCTGTAAGCTCCGTAAGTTCCTTATGTGCTGATTGCCCTTCTTTATGGAAATGCTTAAGTCCTAGAACCTGCCCTAACACTGTCATTTCAAGAATGCAGGACACAGCTAAATCTATGTCCTCTGGAATCACTTGCTTTACAATAACACACCATAAACCAGGACAGATAACTAAGTCAAGACTAAACAAAAGCCAGGAGCAAAGGGGATGCATCTTCCCTGCTCTTTCCTGCCATGACTTCTGTCTGTTCTGAGTCTGGTAGGATTCAGAATTGCTGATGAGGCTCCCATCATCACATCTGCCCACCTGCATGGATGTCCCCTGGTGACAAGGCTTAAGAATTTGCTCTAGAGATCACCCCAATAGGAAGTACAGTGTTTCTGTGAAAGTTACCAGAGGAGCACTTCAGTAGGGTGTGATTGCTGACACTTGCTAGGTAACTCCAGGTGGCTTCATTTGGGTGTATTCTCCCATCCCGGGATCTGACTTCCACTGTCCAGGCTGTTCTCAAGCATAGGTTCCCAATAATCCACCACTTAGGTACTGTAGGACGGACAGTGCAATCTGAGAGCCAGCATCTGAGGGGTCATTACTCCCGTCTTAGTAGACCTTTCCCCGACCCTGCCCACTGCACCATGTCCCCACCCCTTCCTGCCACATCACTACGATGGGTGCAAAGTCCAACAGCTAATGCTAGATGTAATTAGAAGCAATGAATGTCGGTCACCGTAAGAGGTGTCGCACAGCCCGGGTGCTCTGTAGCACCGCTTGCTCCTAGCCATAGGGAAGTCTGGGAAGGCAGACAACTCCACATTATCAGCAAGGTCGCTGCCCAGACTTCATCTATCTCCCTGTCCCCTTGGGCTTTCCAATCAGCATGTACTGTCATTGTGTGTGTGAGCGTGGGGGTCGGGGGGGGGGGGGTAGGTATGGGGGTGTGGTGGTGTGGTTCTGTGCAGTCTTTGAAGATCTCTGTCCAGAAACGGAACCAAATGCTTGGGTGTCCTTCACTGGTGAGCACTTAAGAGCTGGGAGAATAAGATGCTGTGGGTGAGGAATAATAGAATGTTGGATCCTGAAGGGGTAACGACAGAGTGATTAAGGCTTACTTTAACTCTGGGTCAACACGGTTCTCCAAGAGGAGATTTTATTTCCTTTGGATTTTGACCTCGGAAGACTTACTCTGTGGAGACCACAGTCAGTCACAGTCCCATGCTGGCTGGGATGTCGCTCAGCTGAGAGGATTTGCATGGCATGGGTGAGGCCCTGGGTCCAGTGCCTTCGACAGCTCCTGTGTCCCACTAAGTGTTTATTCCGTTTGTCCTCTGCTTATGAAAGGAGTACATACGTAATGTGCAATGGGGCCTGCGGAGGGCACCAAATGGGGAGGAGGAGGAACGGCAGGTGCCTGTGATTCTGCCGCCGGGTGAGGACGCTTCCGCAGTCCCAACACATAAAATATCCCTCCACAGTCATGTCAATAGGCAGGTCTCACAAGAAGAAATACAAAACAACCAAGAAACCAGAACATGCTCAGCCTCACAGGATGCCAGAAATATGCCCATTGAACAGCACGGAGAACCACTGCCCATAAGGTTGGCAAAAATTAAAAGTAGAACGGGGCAGTGGTGGCACATGCCTTTAATCCCAGCACCTGGGAGGCAGAGGCAGGTGGATCTCTGTGAGTTCGAGACCAGCCTGGTCTACAGAGTGAGTTCCAGGACAGCCAAGGCTACACAGACAAACCCTGTCTTAAAAAAACAAAACAGGAAAAAAATTAAAGATAATGTCCATACTCCAGCAGCTCAAAAGCACATCCTGTCATACTTCTAATGGGAACATACATTCTTCCAGTGTATTTTCAGAGGGTGACCCAAAAGTACCAATGAAAATACACTTTCTCTTTACCTAGTAAGTCTCCTTCCAGGAGTCTATGCTACAGGTGTGCTCATGTACAAACATTTATGCAAGGATGTTTATTTCAACTTTATATTAACTCAAATTTGAGAAGATGGCATGTCCTCCTCAGTAGAGGAGGTTAGGCAATCACTGTGCCGTGCTGGTTATTGGAAAGTAACCCGCAGCTCTCAGTATGTCAATATAGACTTCATGTCTGGAGCGAGCGTGCCAAGCTGTTCTAATCACTGCTCTGCAAGGGAATGGATTGGCATGGTAATTCCCATTTTCCACTTCATATTCTGAATTATTTGAGATCTTGTCCATAAACCTGTGTTTTTAGGGTATTACTTATTATTTGAAATAAATATTCCTTTGGGGGCATAGCCAAGAGCTTTTGCGAGCCAGCCACATCTAGCAATCAAGGTAGGTCCCATCACTGCTCCAAGGCTGCTGGGTGTTGTCATCACAGAGGAGCCCTTGATGGTCAGTTTGCCCTTGGCTTCACAATTAACCCCTCAAGCATTCCAAGTCTCCATGTAACCAGCCCAAGCCACCCCTTGACAGGACTTCTGGAAGGATGTTCTTTGCCACACAAGACCCATAGTGCCTTCTTACTTGGGGCCCTCAGGGGTCCAGTCTAGATATCTCAGTGCACACTTTGACGGGATTTTTTTCTTAATCTTTTTGAAGAAATAGTTTTCCTCAAACATGTTATCTGATATAGTTCCCCTGGGAAATATCAGGGTAAATTTCAAAGTTTGCTGCTTCTGTTCATCATTCAAATATATTGCACATCCTCAAAGAAATCGCTCATGTTCAGGTTCCCTTCTGGATGGATCTGCTTGTTACCAGCTAGGCTCTTTGGCCTTCTTCCTCAAAACAGGGCACGGTGCCAGCCTGACTGCTTTTGTCATGGGTCTTGGATTTGGCAACTGGTTAACCAGGAGGACTTGTAAAGGGGACCCGGCCAGGCTACAGCAATGTCTCGGTCAGTGGAGTGCTTGCTGTACAAACTCCAAGCACACACACACACACACACACACACACACACACACACACACACACACACACGAGTTTGGAAGCCAAGCACCCCATGAAAGGCTGAGCATGACGGCATACGTCTGCACTCCTAGTGGTCTTCAGTCGTGCCCCTCCTACTTAAAATGGTCCTGAAGCAGGCACGGTGGTGCACATCTTTAATCCCAGCACTCAGGAGGCAGAGGCAGGCGATCGATGTTTGAGCCCAGCCTGGTCTACAGAGTGAGTTCCAGGACAACCAGGGCCATGAGACTTTGTTTCAAAGAAGGGGGAAGTGGGGCAAAATGGTCCTGAATGAAAAGACTCTTGGGAGTAGAACATGGGACACCATGATGAGGACTGAATTGTGTCCCACCAAAGTCCACATGTTGAACCTGTGCCTCCGATGCAGTTATATTTAGAGACAGAGCCATGTTGGGGAAAATTAAGGTTAAGTGAGGTCACAGGCAGAGCTCCTGCTCCAAAAGGTTGAGTGTCCTCAGAAGCAGTACCACGAGCACACAAAGAAAGAGCGCCATAAGCAGCAGCAAGATAGTGGCCACTTGCGAGGCCAAGAGAAAAGCCGTCTTGGTGACTGACACCTTGATCTCAGACCCCCTAGCCTTGGGGACTATGAGAAATACGTTTCTGTCATTTAAGCCACTCAATCTGTGGTTTGTTTTGGCACCCCTGCAGACTAATACAAGGAAGCAAGTGACTCTGCCCAGAAGTGACCTAAAATAAATTCAGAAAAATCAGGTGTCCCGAGGGGAAAATGATGAGCGACAAACCAGCAGTGTAAGGCAAATTGCTAAGCGGTCTTATTAATTAAAAACCTGGAGCCGGATATTGGGGTGAAAGCTGAGAGATCAGAGAGCAAGCCAGCCACATCTTACCTCTAGGAAATCCTCAGCCCAAGAGAGCTCCTTCCTGTATACTCACGTCTTATATACTTTTCTGTGCCCTGCCGTCTTACTTCCTCTCTCCGCCCAGCTACATCACTTCCTCTTTCCATCCAGCTCTATCACTTCCTGTCTGTCTATACAGACCTCCAAACCTCTGTGTTTAACTAGCACTGGGATCAAAGGCATGTGCCACCACACCTGGCTCTGTTCCCAGTGTGGCCTTGAACTCACAAAGATCCGGATGGATCTCTGCCTCCCGAATGCTAGGATTAAAGGCGAATGCTAGGATTAAAGGCGTGTGCCACCACTGCCTGACTTCTATGTTTAATATAGTGGCTGGTTTTTTCCTCTGATCCCCAGATAAGCTTTATTGCGTGCACAAATAAAATATCACCACACAGCAGGATGAGCCAAGTCACTTTTTCGGTAAAGAGCCAAGGGTTGCCTATGAAAAGTCCAGTGGCTTGGGGCCGATGGTGGCCGGTTCTAATCCTGCTTCAGCCATTAGCTAGCTGGGCTGCTCAGAGCAAATAAGTTTGGTATTGTCTCACTACTCTGCCTTTTGATTGGGTGACCATCCACCTCTCTGTGACTTGACCCTTTTGCCACTTGTCATGATACAGACTTCTATAATCACCCTTGTCTCTAGACCTTGAGAAGTTGCCAGATCTTGAGAAGGCCTTACTTTCTTGTACTTACAGTACCATCTCAATGGAAAGGAATAACCCACGGTAGACCCTGAGTACCGTCTGGCTCGTGTGCGTGCCCACAAACAACTCTTTAGTACATCCCTCTGTGTCTGTCTGGTTACTTATGCAGACTGGGGGTTTCTAGACAGGAAATACCAGGAGCATGCTTTGTCCACTGGTACAGAGAACCCAGGTACCACCATTCCAATCAGCTGCTTCCTCTACAGGCCAGGCCTGGACTATGTGAGAAGTGGGGTGGTGGGGTTGAGCCATTCCAGATAATAATGACTGGCAGGATTCACATCCATTCATTCTTGTCCCTGAGTGCCCATTCTTGGAGGAGATAGGCATTTTCTTACAGATTATAATCAAGTTTTCTTTTCATTCAGCTTCTTTGGTAGGAGTCTGAACTGTTGAGGTCAGTGACCCTCTTTCTGACATCTCCCAACTGCCTTTGTGGCTAAGGTGAGCTAACCACTCCTAGTCACCTGGCTGTCCTGACTAGCCAACTCCCCGTGCTCAGGACGCGGCTTAGGGGCCCTTTGTGAGCAGTCTCAATCACAGCGTATTACAGCAGCCCTTTGGAAACACCCAAAGAGTTCTGGTGCCTTCTGGAGAGTGACTGGCTGGAGTGTGAGAGTCGCTCCACTCAGCTGTCTCTGGGTCTACTCTCCAGGCTTCCTCACATCCCTCATATTCCTCACATTCTACATTTATGTACATATCTACATAGGACATATCTAGACAATATCTAGAGAAAGACGAAGTTAGAGGCACAGTGCTCCTTAGAAATTATTTGAAAATGAAAGAATTACAGTGTTCCCTTTTAAAATATATCCCCGTTTAACAAAGACCACGACTAAAAATTCCAGGTTACGGAGAGTGAAAGGCACCCGTGAAATACAGGAAGCACAGCCGAGTTCTGAAGTGTCCTCCTGGGGCTGGCTGGTGGCTCGGTGGCTAAGAACAGTTTTGACTCTCCCAGAGAACCCAGCTCCCGTAGATGGTAGCTTACAACCACCTGAAACTTGAGCTCCAAGAGATGACCGCATCTCTTCTGGCCTCTTCATGCACACACTCATACATACACACACACACACACACACACACACACACACACACACACACACACTGTATATACACACATGCACACACGCAGGCAAAACATTAATACACATAAATCAATCTGATTATTTTAAAGAGGCCTCCTTGCCCCAAGAATGACATTTCTAAAACTCTCCGAAACTTCTGCTGACAGGAAAGATGAAAAAGACAAAAAGGAGTTCACTGGCCGTGAGGAAAGGACAAAGGACAGGGTAATTGCTGAGGCAACTGACGGGCAGGACACAGGACATCTGTCATGCCCTGAAGGGCTGTATTAGCGGTATTACATTACTTTCACATCAGCAGATCAGCTCATTTATTAGCTAATCAGGCGGAACTCAGTATTTGAAATTATCTTTCTTAATCCTGCATGCGATCAGTTGAAAACCCAGGGCTCTAAAAATCTAATTTTAATTGCTTACCAGAAATGTCATCTTCGTGTTGAAGAACTGAACCGGGGCCAAGCGGGAGGCTATTTTTTCTGTGTTTCCCAGTGCACTGCCCCAGAGCAGGACTGACTTTATACAGCCAGGTGCCCGGTGCCCCATACTTTAGCAGCTCCTGGAGGGGGTCTAGGACCAGCCCTCTCTCAGAGATGGCCCAAGACTAAAAGCATGGTGGAGAAGAGCGACATGGGACAGAGGAGCAGTCAGTCAGTCAGTCATCTCGGTCATAGCAAAAAGTCAAGAGAGAAACATCTAAATCTCGGTTTGGAGTGTCCTGTGGGCCTGGGCAGGAGCTCATCCCTCCAGCAGGGTGGGATGGCAGAGGTAGATCACAGTCATCGATGATTGGCATCTTTTCCTCCTAGCACTCTACTCTTCAGGTCTACTTATCATCACCCCCGCCCTTCGGGAGCCTGGTCATTGGTGTGGCATAAGGCAATGAACCTGTGCTCTGCTCCTGGCTTCTTTTCCTTGGCAACTGAACTGGCATCACAGGGCAGACCTGCCAGGGCTATACTGTGGGTCTTCTAAGTGCCCCCCACAGAGTGGAGCAGTTTCCTGAGGACTCTTGAAACTGTGAAGAGATTCAAACTACAGAGCCCAAAAAGCTGGAGCCTTGCCATGCCCACCATCTTCATTGGCCACTGCTGCTGATGGAGGTGAGCAGGAGAATGGAAAAGCAGCTGTGTGGGTCACAGATGTGACATCTGCCTGCTCTTTGTAGAAAAACGAGTGCACGCTATAGGCTGTGCTCTGTATAAATATACTGCTAACGGTGTGAAGGGAAGATTGTCTTGTGTGTGTGTGTGTGTGTGTGTGTGTGTGAGAGAGAGAGAGAGAGAGAGAGAGAGAGAGAGAGAGAGAGAGAGAGAGAGACCTGCTCCCACTTTTACCCCAGGCTACCCTTGAGGAGGGAGAAGTGAGAAATATTTAGATAGAAGGATAGAGGGGAAAGAGACAGGTAGAAACACAGAGTAGCTCGGGAGGGCCTAGATCCTAATCCACTCGCCCCTTCTGTCTCTTCTAAAGGGCTTTTTAAAGGAATGCCAAGGGGCGGGCAAAAGACCTCCCCTTGCTAGATCAAAGCACACCGCACATCCAAGTGCAGACCCTTCCAAACACCTGGTGACCGTGCACGTGGTCAAGCCAGCCTCTAATACAGCCCTGCTGGGTAAAGCAAACTCAGATCTCACTAGAAACCTTTGCAGGCCTCCACATTTTTTTTTTTTTTTTTTTTGAGTCGGGGTCTCACTATATAGCTCCAGCTGTCCTGGAACTTGCTATGTAGACCAGGCTGGCCTCAAATTCACAATTATCTGCCTGCCTCTTCCTACCAAATCCTAGGATTAAAGGTGTTACACCACTCACTATACTAGGCTTTTTTTTTTTTTTTTTTTTTTTTTTAAGGCAAGATTTCCTATGTAGCTCAGCCTGGCCTCAAACTTGCAACCCTCTTGCATTGGCTTCTTGAGTACTTAGCTCATAGGCGTGTGCCACCATGCCCAGAAGAGGAAGTAGTCCTTGACAGCATCTCTTTCATTTCCTTTTTTCCTAGTGCTGTTCCTTCAGAAATATAAGGGAGGGACTTAGTCCAGTGATAGAGAATAGCAAATATAAGACCTTGGGTTCAGTCATAACACCAAAATAATAACAACGCAGAAAGCCTTTTTGGTTGTTTTGTTGTTATTTTGTTGTTATTGTTGGTTTTTCATACAGGGTTTCTCTGTGTAGCTCTGACTGTCCTGGAACTCACTATGTAGACCAGGCTGGCCTTGAACTCAGAGATCTGCCTGTCTCTGCCTCCTGAGTGCTGGGATTAAAGGCGTGCACCACCAGCTCCGGCAGCTTTTTTTTAAAGAATATAAAATTTGCACACACCTTTAATCCCAGCACTCAGGAGGCAGAGGCAGGCAGATCTCTATGAGTTCGAGGCCAGCCTGGTCTACAGTGTGCATTTCAGGACGGCCAGGGATACACAGAGAAACCGTGTCTTGAAAAAAAAACAAAACAAAACCAAAATTCTATACTCTAAGCCACTGAGCGAAAGCACCGAGGTCTGGGGACAGAAAGAATCCTTAGGAAGTGGAGGAGTTGCGTGCATCTTCTCTGAGAGTCTCCAAAAACTAAAACCCTAAAGGTTTATATTCTTTGTTTCCAATCAAACAAAACACAGTTTGGGCAAAGCCCTCAGTTCCATGGGCTAGCTAACCCCCCACCCCCCCACCCACCACCCACCCCACCCCCCGGGACTGTCCTGTTTCGATGGCAAACCCTTTTCTTCTACGGAGTCTGCTCTTTAACTAATCAGTTCAGTCAGTTCTGACTGTGATTTGCATCTAATACATATATTTATCACTTTAGCACACCTTCCCTCTCTCCCTTCCTTCCTAAAGTTAGGAAATAATTTCAATAACACTGGAAGATACTTAAAAAAATAAATCGTATAGGCCAGCCATGGTAGCATATGCCTTTAATCCCAGCAGCTGAGAGGCAGAGGCAGGAGGATCTCTATGAATTTAAGTCCAGCTTGTTCTACATAGAAAATTCCAGGAGAGCCAAGACTACATAGAGAGACACAAAATAAACAAATAAATAAACAAACAAACAACATGTAGCCTCATTAATTCTAAACATTCTGCTATTTTAGCTTCAAGTAGTTTTTTTTTTAATGTTTGAGAATTTCATACAGAGTACTGTATATCATTTCCACCCCATAGTCTCTTCCCTCCATCTCTCTCTTCCCCACTCCCTCTTAACTCTACTGGTCACCCTAGGTCTCTCCTTAGCTGAGTATTGATTCTCTTAACTTACAAAGTTTTGAACCACACAGCTAATGTAAATGTTAACATCCAAACTGAGCAAAGGACGGGCTCCAGGTACCAAAGTCTCAATAGAGACAGGATTTCTTGCTACTCCCTAAACTTGTGACTAATTTCCCCTGGAGCTTTCCTGAAAGAGTCTTTAGTTTCAGCATCCCACTTTGCCTGAAACTCACTTCTATCCAAACAAAAGCATTTCAACTGCAGCTCCCAAGAGTACTACAGTCAATCAGGGAAACGCTGATCAAAACTACATAGACTTAGGTATGGTGTCGTAGCCTTTGATCCCAGCACTTGGGGGGCAGAAGCAGGAGGATTAGGAGTTCATGGGTATCCTCAGCTGCAGATTGAGTTCAAGGCCAGCCTGAGCTATATAAAACCCTTCCCTGCCCCCCACCCCAAAACCAAACCTGTATCGAAATCCCATCCGCCCCCATCAGAACGGCTGTCATTAAGAAATAAACAACGGGGGCTGGAGAGATGGCTCAGAGGTTAAGAGCGCCGACTGCTCTTCTAGAGGTCCTGAGTTCAATTCCCAGCAACCACATGGTGGCTCACAACCATCTGTAATGAGATCTGGCACCCCTCTTCTGTATACATAATAAATAAATCTTTAAAAAAAATTAAAAAAGAAATAAACAATGGGCGCTAAGGTTATCATTGCTCAATCTGTTTTAAAAGGCCATGTTTTAAAAGACAAGTGTGCGTTTGCATTCCTAGTACTAGGAAGGCAAAAACAGGCAGTTCCTTGGGGCTCATGGGCCAGCCTGGACTACCTACGGGCCAGCCTGGACTACCTCTTACATGGCAGAGGACAACAAGATGGTCCTTTTGTGGGAAAAACAAACATCATTCTGTTGGTCTCAGTGGTTTTCAAGATGTTTTTGGCTCCTTATTCACCTTAGGGCCGAAGCCAGTTTCCACAGAGAGTAATAGTAGGAGAAGTGTAACCTCCCAAAAACATCTAAATCTCAAGTGACTTCCATGTCCTTTAAGGGCATTCGTACCTGCCTTCTGGTGGTTGATCTGTTCAGCAGACCAATGCTGAGAGCAGAAACCTACCCTTCATTTAAATACCAGCTGGCATTTAGTAATAAATACAATAATTAATATAATAAATATTAACTATCCTCCACATAAATACCTCACAGCACAATGCTAGTTTAATATAAATAATAAGTAATAACTATCCTCCACATAAATACCTCACAGCACAATGCTAGTTCACATAGCTTGCCTGTCACACATGCTTTAGACACCAGCTCACTCCTGACTGAAACAGCCTCCACATAACTATTCCTCCCTCCTGACAGGGACTGCTGAGGCAGTGCATGATGGGTTTGGGTTGTGCAGACAGAACCAGGTATTCCGGCCAAGGGCCAAGCACTTTGCAAGGAATCACTGGCACCAGTTCTCAGCATATTCAGAGTCTCCAAACGATTTTGCTCAGTTCCTCCCTTCATCCTCACGGTGTGGGCCTGGCTCAAGAGCCAGGAGTGAGGCAGTCATTGTGAGGAAGCGGAGGCATTATAAATAACCCAGAAACCCTCTCCTGACAGCAACTGCCTGCTGACTTTGTGGCCTAACAGCTCAAGCCCAGAAAGGCATGGATACAACATTGTGCAATGACCCATTACTCCGAGTTCCGTGTGTGGCGGAGTTGCAACCTGTGGTCGGTGCTCGGGCTGCTATCAGATGCCTTTGCTGTGTGATAATCCTGCGGCTCTGTGCCATTTCGCAGTTCCCAGACAACAATGCTCTTATTTCAAGCCCCGCTCACCAAGAGAAGAAAGCAGCTGGTGGAGATGAGCACTGAGCAGAGAATGTTTCAGTAAATCTTGTGGAGGATTCCAAGACATACTGGATTAACTGTTTTCTGTCAGGAATGCTGGAGTCACAAGGAAGAAAGATTGCTGACCACAGAAGGCAAGGCCAGTCTTTAGAACCCAATGAGTCACCAACGGACGCCATTTATTCGCAGATATGTAAAGTTATTTCTATACAAAGCCTTCATTAACAGCGCTGGAAGAATAGGGCCTTTCTCATCCCACTTTTTACTTGCACTCAGGATTCCTTTTCTCTTTTATCAATTATAGAATGAGTTAATCCACCACAGACATTTTGGGCAGATGAGGGTCTTGGCCAGTTTTCAGTCTCCTTAAGCCATTTTTCTCCATGGCTTCCCAGACTGCAGAGCAGTGAAGGCCCTGAGGGACGGTCAGTGGGTTCTGCTGAGCACAGCCCAGGCCGGCCCCACCCCAGAACCTGGGGAGGCTACAGCAATCCGTGGTCCATCCCCTTCATGGCTGACAGTGGACCTCACGTGTTCTGCAGTCTGGCCAGCCCTGGGCAAATGAGAGGTGTCCTGGTGACTGACCCCAAGACATGGCCACTGGGCCCAGCTGATTTCGGCAAGTGTGGCAGAGCTGCTTTACTGAGGTCATAGTGATTCCTGACAGCTTTCCTAACAATCAGTTGTAAGTAAAACATGAAGTGTTCTTATTTTGTTATCAAGGGACAAGTAAAACAGCTCCCCCCCACCCCCATTTCCACACTCAGCATAGAGCAGAAATGGAAACTGGAGAAAGAGCTTCAGGGAGAGCTGAGCATGGCTAAAAGGATGGGGCTCGGGTTTGGACTGCAGATAGATGAGGTCCACAAAGGGGGTACAGCGAAGGAAAGGGGGTCCAGTCACGGATGTCTGCTTTGTCCGTTAGTGGGTGTGTCTGCATTTTATTTGTGATCCTTTGGTACAAGTGTTGCTTTGGAGCACCCCATCAAAACGTTCCACCTCAGAACTGGTATGACTGGCCATAGAGAGGCCATCACTGACTGCTGAAGCTGGGAGAGAACCCTGATCCACAGGCAGGCCCAGATGGAGCCAGCAAATGACCTCTGCCATCCCAGGAGCCATCTGTCACTAGACAGAGGTCAGCCTGAGCCCCACAGCCCTGCATGTGTGGGAAACCTGAGACACCCCCCCCCCCCAAGCCCGTCCAGCAGGGGCTTCTTTAGGCTGTGACTCAACCTTACACAAAACCCCAGTGAGGCAGTTGTTCCGGTGGTCAGCTATTCTCTTACAAATAAAGACAGGGTACCAACAGTGAAGAATCCCGGGGCTCTGGCAGGGAGGCGTAAAAAGCTTTTTGCTTTGTATTAGTTGAAGTTTAATGGATGTGGTGAGAACAGAGAGACCAGTGTCGTCTTTACCGTCACCTGCAGCCTCTTTGGGCCATCAAATGCTGGCCCCAACGCACCCCAGCCTCACCTCGCTGTGATTTTACACCTGACCTCCCATTGATCCTTCTCCGTTCTCATCCATCTAAAGGAAAGCACGCTTTAGCCCCGTACACCTCACTCCAGATAGAAATACATAATTCAAGAGGAATACGATGTCAACGAGGAGGCATGCCAATTTGTGTCAGCATTGGCTGTAAAACAGAGAGGAGTACAAGGAGAGTTTAATGTAATGTAGAATTGAAATTAAAATAGAGCCAATATTTAGGCATTCCTCCGCCTCCTTTCCCCTGCTGTGACACAAAGGATTGACTCTCTCAGTACTAATGTCATATGTTGTTTGGTTTTTTTCTCTCCTACTGGGATTTTTTTTTTCCTTCTTCTCTGGGTGAAATGTTACATGTTTGTCTCTGGGATCTAAAATTTGACCTTTTCACCTGCTCCATTCCTATCACAAGAAGCAAAAATCAGGAAGACTTTTCCCTCCACCTCCCAACCTACCCCCTTCGTGTGAGCGGCATAGAAAGGACCCCTGCCTGCTCAGCATCACTCAGTAGCTCTTACCTCTTCCCTTACACCCATCTAACATGTCACCTCCATGCTTTCTTTTTCCAAAGCTGGAAAAAAAAAAAAAATCAAAGGTTGATAATGAATATCTCACAGTGTGAAGCTGGGCAAGGAGCTCCTGCTCTCCAGCTCTTGAGTGCCCAGTGGGGAAACGTCACGATGTCCCCCAAACCAGCCAGGTGCAACAGCACATCCGGCCTTCAGGGAGCAGAGACAGGAGGTTCACAGCAAGTTCAAGGCCAGCCTGGTCTACGTATTGTGTTCCAGGGTACATGGGGAGACTCTGTCTCAAAAAAAGTCAGCACAAATAAAAAGACCTGTCTGGAGCCCTTTATTCCATTTCCTCCCATTGTTTTTGACAAAATGGTAGAATTCCTAGCTTGATCCCAGACCTAAATGACTAACCAGCTTTGGTTTTCAAATGATTCACTCTTTCCAGAAGTAAATTCCTTAGGCAGAGTGTTTCTCAGCCCACAGCATCAGTACCACCTGGGAACTTATTAGGAATGCAAATCCCAAGCCCCACCTTAGGTTTAATGGATCAGAAAGTTTGAGGGTGAGCCCAGCCCTCCCCATTTTAACAAGCCCTCCAGGCTATTCTGAGGTCAGTATTGAACCCCAGGCTTAGAAGATGTACATTTGCTTCCACCGAAGATATTCAGAGGTAGTTTAAAGTATTTATGGGCAAAGGCCAAAGCCTTTCCAGATACTGAGCTCCAACCAAAGACATCCTAACTGCCACCTAACTGTCTTGAGCTCTTATGCTCGGTTTCTCGTCTGGAAAATGCAAGCCTGACTGTCTCACAGGACTGTAATGAGAGTCTTTGAATGGCATCTGTAAACATACCCTGTAAACGGACAAGAAAGGGAAAGTCCTGCCTCTCTGCAGGCAGGATCCTAGGGTTGTGAGCATTGCCCTTGACAGGAGCGGAAGGGCCTGTGTTTATCATTTCCCTGACCCAATTCACTTTTTTTGTCCAGCCTGTGACCTGCTGGGTGCGACTCAGGTTCTGTCATTTAGTCTCACAAGTTGATCTGCTGTGAAGGAAAACCATTTCCTGATTGCGGCTCACCCAAACCTAAGGGGCTATACCCTTGCTCAGACATGCTGTTTCTGCTGGCTTCCTCGGGATGCTCTGTGCTGGTCTCTGTGGGTGGACAGTGTGTGACTACCAGAGCTCTCGTGAGAAGTGCACACCACACCAGAAACCTCCATCTCAGACCTGTGCATCTCAGACCTATAAGAAGGAAGCTTAACATTTATCATGACACCACCCCTTAAGCAGCACAGAAAATCAGAGAGAAAATCCCTCAAGGCAGCCGAATCTCCAGAAACCAAGATTGACAAACCAGACCAGTTAATGTTGAAAAGTGTAGGTGGGTTTTCACTTCCCAGATTAGCGGTCACGGGCAGTTAGTTTCACCACAGCAAACTCCCGGTGCACCGCTAGTTGAAGTTGAAAACCTCACAGGCTTTTGGTGACAGTCGGAGGACAGTAAACCTTCTCTGCAGTGTTTGTGAGGAATGGTGTTGTCGTAACTAGTTCCCACTGGATCAACAGCGCCTCACTTTCACATGAAGTGCACCAAAAGGAGTAAGGTTAAATTGTGTCCAGCTAGGAAATAATAAATTATCAGTTAACTATGGAATTAAAAGACGAAATTCTTTTACTGAAAAATGTGTATATATGTAGCAAGTCTGTAGAGACAGAAAGCAGAGCGGTCTGAGGGCAGTAAATGAGGCGGTTTCTTTTCGGGGGACTAAACTTTGAAACTTAGACAGCGGTGATGGGTTGCTCAACCCCATGACTACACTAAAGAATGTGGACTGTACTCTTAAAGCAGGTGAATTGTGGCTGTATGAACTCCAGAGCCAGGATTTGGGGAGAGGTAGTTTGTTTATTTATTTGTTGTGTTTGTTTTTCTGTGGGGGCAGTTGTAGTTCAGTGATAGAAACCCTGGGTTCCATCCCCAACACATACACACACACACACACACACACACACACACACACACACACACACACATCAAATGACTAGCAGAGTATATAAACCAAGGAACAAGTTTCAGTGCTTGATGAATTTCAAGTGTTGATCGTTGATCGTTTGGACTATATTAGGCCATGAAATAGTTTAGTCTTTTAATCATGGAGTATTTTTAAGTGGACTATCTCAGCCTAATCATTAGCATGTATCATAATGTGGCAAAGACATGGACATCTGTGATGTAATAATTTGTCATGTCTCCTACGGATTACTTAGAGTGGCGATCAGCTCCATGTACACATAGACACAAAATCTGGCTTCTGCCTGACTGTCAATGATGCTCATAGTTGAAATGGTCTGGGAAGGCGGGAAGTTTGAGGTTGAGGAAGGATATGATCTCATCCTCCTGAGGTAAACATGAGCTGATAAGAGGAGAGGGACAGATTCCATTGGGAGCCATGCGCTGAGCCCTTGCGTGAACAGCCTACCTCAGGGTCAGTCCACCGCAGAGCTCACCCTGTCACATCTGCACAGGCAGCGAACTTGGCACTCTTCTGCCCGGGAAATAGCGCCAGCCATCCTGGTCCCCATCCGCTTCCCCAGTTCCTTACTCTGTGGCTTTGAGACTTCCCAGGGTTCACTGGTAACCATGTTAGAACTTCTGGCTCAATGGGAAGAAAGTGGGGGGTCTGCCAGTGGTTGCCCACCATGCCTTGCAGTGGAATGTTCGCCTGTTAGGGTCACCCACACACCAAAGACCCTGACTAGACCACTTGCTCTTCAGGACAAGAGGCCTTCCTTCAGCATTTCTCAGTGTTGTCTTCATCATCACCCTGCCCCAAAGACCTGGTAAAAAATTTTCCCTCTTCACCCTCCTTTTTTCCCCATGAAATATTAAAATGATAAATATACTTGTATACATTTATATGCTCTAGCATTTTAAAGAGATGACAACCATTGTAATAGCTATGGTTTTCACACATTCACGAGTTCTAGTCCCAGCCGGGAACACGTGCCCTGTATGAAAAACCCCTCAGTAGAGCTTCCTTGCTCTTCCTGGTAGTGAGTGGTGAGGTTGGTCACGTGGAGAAGGGGACCCAGCGGCCTGCTGGTGTCTGCCCACCAGGATGAGCCTTGACCTCAGTTTCCAGGACTGCTAGAGGAATCTCATCCCAAGCTTGCTCAGCCACCTGCTGCCTTTTGGGCTCTGCTACCACCTCTCCCTGGCAGGGGTAGCATCTGCCCAGCCATGGAGAGCAGAGTGCTCCACCAAGCTCCCATGCAGTGGAGGTCCAGCGTGTCCCTGCCACAGGAAGCCCCCTTCCCGTGCTGACCTCCGGCCCCACCCTCCCAGCTCTGACTCCTCCTAGAGCTTCGCATTACTTAGCCTCTGCTCCTTGTCCCTAGGTGAAAGCAGGAGACCAGCCTGGCTTCCCCAACTCAGCACTGACTGCAGGGACTTCCTGCTTTTTACTCTCCACCACTTTAATCTCATCCACTCACTGAAGGGTTCATCGAGTACCTCACCTCAAAGTTCAAAGATCTCGGGAGATACTGATGGCCACTGCTAGAGCTCTCTAGGTCCTGGCCTGCATCACGGAGGGCTCTGGGATACTGGCTTCCGCTCCTTCCCAGCCACCCTTATTCTCTTCCTCTGAGCTGGGACTGAAAAGCCAACCCTCTGGTTCTAACACTCTATAGATTGTGCCCCTGCGATGGTGACCCCTTTGGTCCCTGGAACCTTGTCTGACCTCACTGACCTAGGTCATGAGTTTTCACTACAAAACCTTGCGCAAACTAGATGGCGATGCCATCTAGTCTGCCCCGCTCTGTTGAACACCCACTCTGTGCCGGGCTCTCCCGGACCCTCTGACATCGTCTGAATTAGTATCCACAACAATCCTATCATACCGGTCAATAGATGCAGAGAAGCTGAGCAACCCGCCAGAGATCACATGACTAGTACATTAGTGAAGCAGGTACACATTAGTGAACATGTCTGGCCCCAGGCCATTTGCACATGGTTCTACTTGAGAAAACATTGCCTCAGTTGTGTGAGTTTTAATTCAGATGACAGAGGGTCTTCAATACAAATGAGAAGGCAATCCGGTCACCATTCCTAAAAGATGACAGAGCTAACAAAAAGGGTTGACGCAAGATTAAAAGGTCCTTCTGTATGGTGTCTCTGAGGTTTAGGAGTCGCAGGCCCAATCAGCTACTCATGCCTCAGGTCCCGGACATGGGAAGAAGGCAGAAGCCCATGTGTAGACATCTAGGCCAGGGAGGACAGGCCTGGCTACCAGTCTAGCCTACGGGCAGTCATTGGGGCAGCTCCCTAAAATGATCCCTGGGAGACAGTTCCATCCCAAACCAAGTACAGAGAGGAGGGCTGACCCAGAGGGTCAGATCTGGGCCTCGGCACCATGTGATAGGCAGTAGGGACCCTGATGGTTTCCATTTGCTCTCTCCTGAGCCCCTGGCCAGATGCTTGAAGGAGAAATGGCGCATCATCATGTTTCAGCCATTTGCTCCTTGCTGGCCTCCGAAACCACAAGCAGACTGAGGAATTCGGCCTGCAGTGTGAGCTCTGAATATTCTATGGAGGGAGAGGTTCTGAAAAGAAAAGAGAGTGGTGTGCTCTTGTCCGACGGAATGTGTGAAGGCATCAAGGAGGAATGTGGGGGCTCCGTTGGGGTGGCTCAGCAGTTTGGCCTCTGAATCGTGCTGTGTGGGTCCAGATTCCTAACGGATGAACCCTCAGGCCTGACATCACTCCTGAAAGATCATCCGGGCTCTGTTGTGCTGCCCAGCAAGTTTTTACCTTGGGGTTTTCAGCACTTGGGTTGTTGTTTTTTTTTCTCCCAACCACATTTAATACCCATCATTCCTTCCAACTCATCCATTTTTCTATCATCTGGAATTTGACAAACTAGGACTTTTATAAGCCTGTTTCATGGCTACCCCCCACTCCCCCAAGATGGGGCATTCTTTGGAACAGCGTGTGCTCTCCCCTGACCACTCAGGCCTGGCTTCTTGACAGTGCATTTCAGCAGAAGCTGGGCACAGCACTAGGCCTCAGGATCGAAGGTAGCAACTGTGACCTCAGAAAGGAAGCAGAGGACATGGGGTAGCTGGTCTTGGTTAGTGGGCTCAGAGAATGCTTTGAGCATAGTGCCAGGCAGTCGGTGTGTGACTGACTATACTAAGGCCTGAGCTGAGTCTTAGAAATGATGTAGAGTTAGTCCGTGGAAGGTTCTGAGCTGTAGTGTCTCCAGGAACAAAGACCCAAATGGTAAAGAGGAAGCAGTAAGAGGCGAAACTAGCAGTTTATGCCAGATGTGGTGGTCACACCTTTAACTCCAGCATTCAGGAGGCAGAGGCAGGCGGATCTCTGTGAGTTCAAGGCCAGCCTGGGCTACAGAGTGAGATCCAGTGAGACTCTGTCTCAAAATTTAAAAAAAGGAAGGAAGGAAGGAAGGAAGGAAGGAAGGAAGGAAGGAAAGAAGGAAGGTAGTTGATGTGCTGTGCTGTTTAAGGAGCTAACGTGTTATCCTCAGAGAGACAAGAAGCATGTGGAATGTTTTAGGCGTAGAGATGAAGCAGTCAGATTTGCAGGCATGTGGAGGGTAGACTGGAAGGGTCAGGCCCAAAAGCAGGGAGACCAGTGAAGAAATCACTGTGGACCGCTGGAGAGGGTGTGGACGTGTGTGGGAAGGGGATGGAGAGAGACAAGAGGGCAGATCTGAGCATTTGTATTAACTGCCCAACTGTTCCGTTTACAGTAGAAGAGTCCAGAAGACCCCCAGGTTTTCAGTGTGCAGGTGTGCAAGTGACAGGAAGCCAGCGTTCAGGCAGCAAGACAGTCAGTTTGGCTGTAGGGAGCTCAGGTTGTCTGCAGGAGACATGAGCCTGTCCAAGTGGTTTCCCATCGAAAGGAAGAAGAGCATCCAGAGTACAGGCTTTAGGACTTACAACATTCAGAGCAGCTGAAACACCCAGGAAATGGGAACAAGAAAGTTCCTTGAAAATGTCAGTTCCTGTGTACTCCCTCCCCACACCTGCCTGAGACACACAGCTAGTTCAGACTCTCTCTGCTCTTTCTTGCCCCGAGCACACAGAGGAAGTGGTACCTGTTAGGATTGGAATCTGGTATGTCCCCACACACTCGTGTTTGGACTGCTTGTCCCCCAGCTGGTGGCCCTATTTTAGAGGGCTGTGGAGCCTTTAGGACACTGGCAGCCGTGAGTTACTGGGCACAGGCTTTGGAGTATCTGCCACAGGCTCCTACCATGAACGGCACCCTGCCTTCCCCGCCATGGTGGACCCCACCCCACCCCCGGAATCAGGAGGCAAAGTGACCACTCCCGCCTTGAGTTGTTTCTAGCGGGTGTTTTGGTCACAGCCAGGCAAAGGCAGTCAACACAGCACCCCATGCAGAACATCACCAGAGACTCATGATCTTCTTCACTCTTGTCCCTGGTATGCTTCATCACTACAGAAAAAACAACCCACAAGCCCTTCCCACAGGCCAGTCTCCCGAATGTGAGCGGCAGCCGAAAGCCAGTCTCCCCAGGAGAGCCTGTCCACCTGCTCTGTCGCTAAAACCCTTCCCTAGAGGCGCCTGAACAATGTCTACCCCTCCCGCTAAGGCCTCGACGACAAACCCGTGCGGCCAGGGCGGAGCTGCATGCAGGAGGTTGAGAGGCGGCTAAAGATGCCCAGGTGAGCGGTCTGTGAGCCTCCCCTCCCCTCCTCTGAGGAACGTCAAAAGCCAGCAGCAAGTGGTCTTTCTCAAGCTAGCCCAGGGGCGGTCACGGAGGTGGCGGTCTGGCTCAGAGGACAGTCCCGTACAGCATGCTGTTGTCACCGGAGAGCCACGCAGCTGACCTTGCTGCAGACCTTGACTTCACAAACAGCCTCTTCTCTGAATATCGGCAAGCTGTTGACGCGCCTCGAACCAAGGAGAGTCTGTTTTCCCCAGCTTTAACCTGAGGACCCGACAGGGTTGCCGCTGGCCTGCATGCCTCTTGGTGGAAGTCAGAAGATGCCTCTCTGCGGGAGCCCGCGGCTTGGTGTGACTCACCCCCTTCCACGGGCACTCAGATGAAATGCAAGTTGCACTCCGTACGCCACAGTGTGAACTGTGCCTTCCTCCGTGGGGGTCCTTGTGAACAGTCCAAGCAAGACCAGCCAAGAGGCCCAGAGAAGAACCCAACTGGGCAGAACCTCAGAACAAAGCCAGCAACTGCAGACAGCAGAGGCATGGCCAACACGTGGGGATGCCGTGCTAGGGTGACATTCTACCACTTTTAAGCATGTACTCCCCAGCTTCCTCCCTAAGAGCCTGGGTATGAACTAGGTCAGTTCAGCGAGGGCACAGAGCCATGGTCATAGGCAAGGGCCACAGGAAGGTGGGGTGATGGAAAGACGGTCTGAAAGAAAAGAGAGAAATGAGAGACCAGCCTCCACACAGCAACACTGTCTCCCGCCTAGGAGCAGAGGCCTCCCCACAACCCAGCTTGGCACTATCCTTAAAACTTCCGACCTCTCAGGTCCTGCCCTTGAGGTCATCTGAACAGCTGTCCCAGTGCCCTCCCTACAACACCAGCCCTCAAATCCCACCTGCCCCCACAACACTTGTCCCAGTGTGCTGCTGTGATAGCCTCATGACCAAAAGCAACTTAGGGTTTATCTGGCTTACAGGGTACAGTCCATCACTGAGAGAAGTCCGGACAGGAGTTCAGAGCAGGAACTAGAGGAGGGAACTGAAGCAGGGGCCACAGAGGAGAACTGTTTACTGACTCTTTCCACAGCGTGCTCAGCCCTGCTTTCTTATACACCTCAGGACCACCTGCCCAGGGGTGGCATCACCCACAGTGGGCTCAGACCTCCCACTTCAATCATTAACCAAAAAACTGCCCCCACAGACTTGCCCACAGGCCCATCTAATAGAGGTAGCTCCTCAACTGAGATTCCCTCTTCCCAGATGGCTCGAGCTGGTCGACTTGAAGGAAGCCAACCAGCACACCTCTAGAAGCCTCGGTATGCATCACTGGACATTTTCACTGTCCTCCACACTCTGACACATGAGCTGCCTCCACACATACTACGGAGCAGAACATCTCAAAACACAGGGATGTAATGGCCCTTGGGAAAGCAAGGACTCCAAAATGCCACATGTACTCCGTGTGAGCACCCTGTCCTCATGGGGAAAGTGTTCTGAGAAGGCAACCAGTACTAGCCACATGGGTAACTGTCGGAAGGAAGGTGAATTATGCCATCACCCCCTTTTGACATAAAAATAATTTTCAATAGAAGGTTAAAACCATCAAGTTCTATCAATGAGATCTCTTCCATTATACCAAGAATGATTGATTGGAAAGTACTTTACTTACAGGAAAATCATGGTGATAGAATACAGCTTCCAGTTTTAAAGCACTTTCCATTAAAAAAAAACATACCGATGTATAAAAATAGTTAAAGATGTGAATCAACAGCCTGGTAATTGATTGGCAGTTGAAAGCCTTGTGGTATAAATAGACCGGACAATGGGAGTGTCAAGCAGCTCTGAGCCATGGCAACCTGACCTAACACAATGTGGTTCACCCAGGGCCAGCCAGCCACCTTGGGCCAGATCTTCAAGAGAGAACATGATGAACCTAGAATCATTAGGTCAGGTCAGCACCAAGTGCTAGGCAGGGCAGGGGAAGAGACAGGGGGAGCAAAGATGTGGACCCCACCCCCAAAGAGTCTGCAAGTTGTCCTGACTGTAGGCCTCTAAATAAAATACACAGCATGCTGTGTGTATTCAGGGTCCTATGGGAAGGGCACAGTTCCCCAGATCCTAAAGCAAAGAGAGATCTGGTTCAACTCTGTGATGTTCTTCCTTTTATCCTTCCTTCCTGCCCAGACTTCACCTGGGATGTAATGAGTAGGGAGCATGGCATGAACTGATTGGAGGGGTTACTGGGGCCCTAGTATTGACTGGTGATGCCTCAACAGTCTCTGAGATTCGGTTCCTTCTTTGTTCTGTCTCCTGTTGGGGAAGGTCAACTGAAGGTGAAATGAAGTTGGGAGGATGTGCTGTATGCAAAGCATCCAGCTTGCAGCCTCCTGCCACCGAGCAAACCAAACCAAGCAGTCTGTGCCCGGATGTCCTCACTCTTCTACTCCATATGAAGAATCACTTCTCTACCCTTGATGCTTTTCCATCCTTGGGTGGAATACGGCTTTCAAGGGGTTGGGGCTCTGTGTCCCAACATGTACTCATGCCCAACTTTACATGTGTCCTGGGATTTCAACCCAGGTCCTTGGGCCTTCCACAGCAAGCCACCTCACCTACCGAGTTACCACCGTAGCCCCTACCTTGATTTCTGAGATAGGCTTATTACCAGCCTGATGCTCACCAAGGTTAGGCAGGCTGGCCAGCAAGCTCCAGGGCCTGCCTGTCTCTCCATTGCTCTAGTACTAGAATTACAGATGCCCACCGCCGTGCCCAGCTGTCATGTGGGTTCTGGATTCAATAGGTCCTCATGTTCACAAGGCGGGCACTGTGCCAGCAGCCACCTCCCCAGCCAAGTGTGTACCTCTTTTCTGGTATTTTACCACTGAGGAACCATCAGGGAAAGGCGGAGACGATTTCTGACCTCTCCAAATGTTTAACCGGGTGGGGCTGGGGATTACTTCAGTCAAGGTTCTTGGTTAAAACAAAATAAGGCATCAGTGTCCTACCATGGTCCCGTTAGCTCTGCTGCTGACATCTTGAGCGTCAGCTTTCCTGTGGTCACTGTCACAGCCATTACGAGTTCCTCCCAGTCCCCTCAACTTCCAAGTGCCTGGCCCGGTTTTCAAGAGCCTGCCACAGTGAGCTTTAGCTTGAGTATCCGGAGTTTCTCTGGATTCATTTCACACCCAACTCATAGTGGATATCCATAAAATGTCTTAAAAAGTGAGAAGTCATTCAGAGGCAAAAGTTATCACAGTTGCAAATTCACAAAAGGTGACTGGTTTGACTTTTAAAATTGTTTAAGTCTTGAATTTTTATTTCATAAGGAAAACTTGGAAACTGCAACTCTGCCACACACTGTTCATTTCACCTGTCATTAACATGCCGTCACGTCCGTTTCCCTGCCCTCTCCTGCGCATGTGCACCCTGCATGCATGTGTGCAGTACATGCGTGTGGGCAGAGGCCAGGAAGGACATAACAAAGTGTTTTGTTCTATCACTCCTCATCTGGAGACAGTATCTTACTAAACTTGAAAGCCATAGTGATCCTATGGCTCACCTCTAACAGCTCTGTCACAGACACACACACACATACACACACACGGGCACACACACACACGGGCACACACACACACACGGGCACACACACGAGCACACACACGGGCACACCTAGCTTTTCAAGTTCCAGAAACTTCAACTCAGGTCTTCAGGTGTGCACAATAAACACTCCTTAGCGGTTACCTTTCTAGCCCAAATATGTTTGGTTTTAGATGAACAATTTGAGAATAAGTTACTGACACATGACTTACTGCATAGTTTCGGATGATCTCGAACTTCTGGCCCTCCCGCCTCCAGTCCTCAGTGCTGGGATTGCAGGCCTGTGCCACCATATCCAGTTTAGACAGTGCCGGGGATCAGGCCCAGGGTTTCATGCATTCTAGGCAAACATTGGACCAACTGAATGAACGACATTTCTAGCCTGATCCTTTTGATTTCTCATTGTTCATTGTTACTATAGAAATACAATTCATCTTTATGTATCCGGTCATCTTGTTGAACCTGTTATTTCCTGTAGGATTTTTCTTCTTAGAGTATCTACGTAAATCATTCTGCCGTCTTCACAGAATTTTCCTTCTGTCCAATCTGCATACCTGTTCTTTTTCCTGCCTTTCCACACTGGCTGTGCAATCCAGAACAACGCTAAGGAAAAGGACACCCCCCACCCCCAGGCCAGGTCCCAGAATGAGGGGGAAGCGCCGCTCTTCCTCAAGTGAGTCCACAGGAGATCTGGTCATAAACGCCCCCTCAGATGATCAAGCCTGTTCTATTGTGCTCCTGAAAGTTTTTAAAAGCATATTTATATTGATTTTAAAAGTAGGTATCGGCCTAGTCTTGCATTCATTCCTTGGACAATTTCTACTTGATCATGGTGCGTGTGTGCATGTTCATATATTTTTATTCCAGTTGCTTAAAAACTGCTACTTTTACACCCAAATTTATGTGGCTGTTGTTCTGTTTGATTTGGTTTTTCTTGTGATGTCATAGCTGCTTTTGGAATCATGGCAAGCTGACCTTGTAAAGCAACAGAGAAGTACCCCCTTGGCTTTTCTTGTGCTCAGTGTCACAGTAGCTGTATTTCTTATTTAAATTTGGGAAGGGTTCTGCAGTGAGGATATCTGGTGTCCTTGGTAGAAAACTCCGAATTTTAAACATAGGAAGAGTGTGCCTTTGCAGTCTGTGGGCACGGGGCATGGCATGGGGAAGGAGGGAATCCAATTTAAAATATAGAAAAGTGTGTCTTTGCAGTCTGTGGGCACGGGGCATGGCATGGGGAAGGAGGGGAACTAAGGTGTGCAAACCCTTGCCTGAGTGACGCGTCCAGCACCCAGCTTCACCAGTGTCTCCTCAACTTCAGCGATAATGAAAAAAGCAATGCAAACAGTGTCCACAGGAAGTTTGTAGCAACCGATACAATGTTTCTGTTCTTTTTCCTTTATGTGCATTAGCTGGGGTGTCTGGTCCTGTGGAACCGGAGTTCCAGACAGTTGTGAGCTGTCCTGTGGGTGCTGGGAATTGAACCTGTGTCCTCCTGAAGAGCAGCCAGTGCTCTTAACCACTGAGCCATCTATTTTTGCTGCTCCATTTTTTTTAATTCTTTTTTTTAGGTGTATTTGTACATGTTTATGAAATATATTATCTAATACATATAGAATGTAATTATCAAGTTAAGATAGTAAACATTTTCATCTCTTCAATCATTAATCGTGGCATGTCAGAATTTTCCTATTTTCTAGTCATTTTTAATCTATCACATTGCAGCAGGAGGAGTTTCCTTTTGTTGTTATTTGTTGTTTTGGTTTTGAGATACAATCTCATTAGGTGGGCCTGGCTAGAATGGAACTCTCTTTGTAGACTAGGCTGGCCTTGAACTTGCAGTGATTGTCCTGCCTCAGCCTCTGGAGTGCTAGGATTACAGGTGTAAGCCACTACGCCCTTCAGCTCCCTGGTCCTCTGGTCTCAGCCCCTCTCATGTCAGGCTGCTGGGCTGGAAAGCCGAAGATGCCTGAGAATAATGTCATTCCCTCCATTCCATCCTTTAGGGAAAAAAATGAACTTAGCAAAAAAACACCTCCTAGGAGCTCAGAATAAGAGGGAAAAGGGAGGGGGAGGGAGAGGGAGGGGAGGGGGAGGGAGAGGGAGAGGGAGAGGAGGGCAGGAGATCCACATCCACATTACTATGACCCCTTGGCAAGTTTCGTATCATCCATGTTGGCTGTGTAGACAAAGTGAAATGACTTTGCTTATCTCCTGAGCTCACCCTTCCTTCCTCCACTGTCTGTTCTGTGAAGACTGACTTCTGCCTAGAAATCCAGCTTCTTCTAGAAAAACCCCAGAGGTTTTCTCAAACCCTTCCTTCAAAGCCACACTAATTAAGCTTGGCATGGTGGCACAAGTATGTAAACCCAGCCAAGACTCAGAAGGCCGAGACAGGAGGATCACAAGTCCAGGCCAGCCTGGACTACCTGGCAAGATCCAGACCAGCTGTGGGCTGCACAGTCAGACTCTCACTCATCAAAACACACACCAAACCATTTAAAAACTCCGCCATACTGTTTACTACTCAGTGGATTCTGCACACACACCCTTTTAGACTATGTAGTCCTGGCTAGCCTTGAGTTATTATGTAGCCCAGGCTGGCCTCGGGATTGTAGTTTCTGCCTCTGCCTACTGATTAAATCCTGGGACTAAAGTCCTTCAACACCGTGCCTCTTTTCTTACTGTCCATCACTGTGCTGGACACATAGCTCAATGGATGTTTCAGCTGCAACAGAAACAATTACATGCCAGGGCTCCCTCTTTGCAGTGGTTAGAACAGCCACAAGAGTTACCAAGAACTGTGAAAACTGGGTCTAAGGGAAGGAAGGACACTGGAAACGCCCCTTAAAGCAGCTGATACCAGAATTTCCAAAGTGAGATTCTGTAATGACACTTAAAATGGTTTTAAACATACTAGTTACATGAATACATGACTAAGTACCACCCTAGAGGCACTGATGAACAGACTTCGTTAGGGTATTCATTTTTTCCTCCATGACCTTCTCCAACACAGACCCTGAAAATGGAAAGAGAGATGCTTTTTCCTGTATTTGGTTTGAGAACAATATCTCAATGGTTGGTTCTCACCACTTTGCATGCATCTTTAATGGCTAATTTTAGGGTTAGAAGGGGACATACAAAATGAACCTGGGGCATCTTGTCCCAGAAAGCAAGCAAGTAAAAAAAATGATGGAGATAGCGTAGGAGATACAGGAGGCAGCTGAAAAGAGCCCCATTGCCAGTGCTGGGAGGAATGGACAACAGAATAAATAATCTTAGATAACAGCCCAAAGAATGAGTTCATACGGATACAAATGATTAAATAATTGGTGGCGGGATTTGAATGCAGACCTCAAAACAATTTATGTCAATAGTATATGCTCAGGGATCTAAAGTTTAAGCTGAGAATGGAACTCTACCCACTTAAGAACAGAGTGTCTGGCTAAGGATGTAGCTGGAGTGCCTGCCAGTCATGCATGAAGCCATAGGCTCAGTCCCTCACACCACCACGTGAACCTGGTGTGGTGATGCATGCCTGCAATCCCAGCATGCAGGAGGGTGAGGTCGGAGGATCGGGAGTTCAGGGTCATTCTTGGCTACTCAAAGAGCCTTTGAAGCCAGCCTGAGCTATGTAAGAGCTTGCTTGGGGGTGAGGGGTGGAGGATTGGATCCTTAGTGACTGGCTTACAGAGTATAATACGGAAAGCAGACAATGACGTTAGAGACACCTGGCACAAGCCACTCAGCCACATGGTCGAGGAGACTCTCACAACACACAGCCTTGCTTTGATGTGACAGTTTAGAGACAAACCCCATAGCCAGGCAATCTCCCACACTGGAGAGGCTCAGGCTAGCCTGGGCTACAGAGTGAGATCCTATCTACTCTGAGGCGCATTCCACAAAGTAGCTGACCTCTAAACTGTCATCAAAAACACTTAAGACCCTGTCACAGCCTACAGACATCGAAGGAAACATGACAACTAACTGTAAAATGGCATCCTGCATGGGATGCTGGGGCAGAAAAAGGACACAGCAGAAACTAATAAAATCCAAATAAAGTATGAAATTCAGTTACTGACGTAACATTATTTCCACAGTTACGGTAAACGTGCCACATCTGGATGTCAACAAAGCTGGGGCTAGAGTCTTTGCTCTTTCTCTGGGACTCTGGAGCCATTCTAAATTTAATTCTAAAATTAAAAGGGTTGGTTTGGGTACTGAGGCTTGAACCCAGGGCCTACTGAGTACCAGGCAGGTACTCTACCACTGAGCCACAGCTTGACCGGGCTTGTCTTCCTCACTGTACTTTCTTTCATTACAGGGTGCTGGTGACAGTTTCGTGGGGGCTCTGGCCTTCTACCTGGCCTACTACCCAAATCTATCCTTGGAAGAAATGCTCAAGAGATCAAATTTCATTGCCACAGTCAGTGTCCAGGCTGCAGGAACACAGTCCTCGTATCCATACAAGAGAGACCTTCCTCTTGCTCTGTTCTGACTGCTGCTGCCCCTAAATACATGTAATCTGGAAATAAAATGCACATGGGTGTGGCCATTCTTAGCTCACAATTGCTAGGAAAATGCCCTTCCTCTGTAAATATTATGTTCATTTATGAAGTCGTCAAGCCTTGACTCAGAGCAATGCTTTGCTTTTTCATATTCACAACATCAACTAGAATTAGGTTCCACCCTCAGAATCCGTACAAACAGTACCACTATGTAGAGAGCATCAAATTCTAGTGTTGAATGCACGTTGGACAGCAGTGTTTAGAGCCAGGGCAAAGAATGTTCCAAACGGAAAGGGGGTAGCAGTGGTCTCTCCCAAGCACCTTCTGTGGGTGATAGCTAATACCCTTTAGCCTACATTGTCAGACTTGCTTGGGGGGCTAGGGATGTCGCTCAGTTGGTAGAGTGCTTGTCTAGAATGCACGAGGCACAGGGCTTCATCACTGCCTGAGCTGATGTGGTGGCCCATGCCTGTAATCCCAGCACCTAGGAGGTGGAGACAGATCAGTAGTTCAAGATATCCTCAGCTGCACCGCAAATTTGTTACACCCTAGACTACATGAAATCCTGTTGAGAGAGAGAGACAGACAGACAGAGAGGAGAAGAGAGAGAGAGAGAGAGAGAGAGAGAGAGAGAGAGAGAGAGAGAGAGGGAGGGAGGGAGGGAGAGGGAGGGAGGGAGGGAGGGAGGGAGAGAGAGAGAGAGAGAGAGAGAGAGAGAGAGAGAGAGAGAGAGAGAGAGAGAGAGAGAGAGAGAGAAAGACGGCTCAATATTGGAGGTGCTTGCCACCTGGCCTGATGACCTGAGTTTGGTTCTTGGGTCCCAACTCCCAGCAAGTTGTTCTGTTTACATTTTGTGAGAGCTGCTTGGTTCCCTCCAAAATCAGACTGCACCTTGGGACACACACTTGCTATTTGGGGACAGCACTGGTTCCTGATGCTTATGGCCAGGGAGACACTACATTTTCTCAAGCATTTTAAATGAAGTAGGATACGGACTAGCAATTCTGAAACAACTCATCTTTCTCTTCAAGCCAAAAATCTGTGGGGAAAAAAAAATGGAGGAAGCTGGGGAGTTTGGAAAAATGGTGGGAACAGCCTGAGTGGGAGAGGGGACGATGAGGAGAGGCAGCAGTCATAGGTGAACACAAGGGCTATCAGAGTTGGCCATGGAATACCAGCACGCCCGAAGCAGCCGTATGGAGCATACCATAGCTTCTTGTAAATGAGAGGTACAGTCCAGTCTCCTGCCATCCTCAGGGCCTGGGACCACTCTGCACTGCACAGCAAGTTCCAGGCCAGCCTAATTACCTGGTGGGAGCTTGTCTCAACCCTCAAACCATAAACCACCCGTCTCCGGCTCTGGTAGCTGTTTGATGGACCAATGGCAGCGTTCCTAACAACCCAACACAAACCAAAGCAGATGTTCCCTTCCCTTCTTCCAGCCGCTCGCTCGCTGCGCTGCGGTCACAGGGCAGTCGCTCCAACCTGGAGCACTGTCCTGTGGAGGCACGAGGAGCTGCCTAGGAACCCTTGCTAAAGTCTCACCGTGGAAACGGCTTCTCTCGTGTGAGACAGTAGGTATTTTCTTGGTAAGGTGTTAGTTGTTTGGTTTTTTTAAAAAGTTTCAAATAGTAGGGGAAAATATCACTACGAGACAAGAGCACAGGCTGTTTCGACATTTTTTTATTACCGCCTATAAAAACTACAGAGAGAGAACTATCTGGTCTCTGTGAAGAACTCTTTCACGGCACTGTTCCTTCACAGCGGCCTTCACCTCACCAGCGGCCATGCTGGCGGTTCCTCTTCGTCAGTACACACTGCAGGTCTCTGAGCCAGGGCCTCACCTCCGTCTTCCCGTTTATGAATCAAACTCACTCTCAATCCATTGCTTAGAGGGAGCGTATTTTTTTCTGTTCCACGAAGAGAACTTTTTTGTTCACTGTGAGGCAAGAAAAAGGGGTTGTAGCAGCAAACTAGGAAGTGCCATCATTTCATCAACACACACATCACGCCCCAGTCCTCTCCTTTTCCCTTGTGTTACATTCCTTTGACATGATGAGCGATGTCAAACCCAGCTGAGGCCAGAGAAGACAGACAGAAACGGGGAAGAAGCCTAGGGAAGGTCACCAGCCAATGAGCACTGTCCTGACAGGCCGCGAAGTCATTATCTCAATCACTGTGAGATACTGGGATTAAACGTGGCAAACTCTGACTCAGGGTCCACTCTCATAGTGGCTAAGCAAGAACTGGCCGGGCACAGGGCTCCAGAACAGCACTGAGAGCTGAGCAGTCCACAGAGGAACGCAGTCAGAAGGGAGGGCAAATACCACACACCTCTACTGTCTAGAGACGGCTGCACACCCAAATAGGAATGGTCCAGATCAACAATGCAGCACTAGAGCCAAACCTCAATACTGCAATTCACAGAGCAGCTCCCCAAAACAAAAGTGCTACCTGCCTGCCTTGGTGAGAGACGAGGCTTTCATAGGCCCCAGTGTCCTAAAATCCACCACCAGCCTCCAGGCAACCCTAACACACACACACACACACACACACACACACACACACACGCCTAACTACCTGACCTGATTCTCTTTTACCAGAAAAACAAGATAGATAGCCAAAGGAAACCCAGGAGGCCAAAGGACCATGCGACCTCACAACTCCTCACTGATCCTGACCATACAGGCATTTCAACTTTGTTTTCTCTTCTTCTACAATAAAAATGGATATATCCCTTATTAAATTTCCAAACCATGATTAAGAATTAGCTAGAGGGGCTGAAGAGATGGCTCAGAGGTTAAGAGCACTGACTGTTCTTCCAGAGGTCCTGAGTTCAACTCCCAGCAACCACATGGTGGCTCACAACCATCTGTAATGAGATCTGGCACTTATAATAAATAGCTAAATCTTTAAAAAAAAAAAAAAAAAAAAAAAAAAAAAAAAAAAAAAAAAAAAAAAAAAGAATTAGCTAGAGAGCTTATTAAAATACACTGCTGCAGGCTGAAGAAAAGCTCAGTGGTTATGAGCACTGGTTGCCTTTCCAAAGGACCCAGGTTCAATTCCCAGCACCTACATGCTAGCTAACAACCATCCGTAACTCCAGTTCCAGGACATCTGACATCCTCTAGCCTCTGCAAACACCAGGTACACTCGTGTTACATGGACATACAGGCAGCCAAATCACCCTTACAAAAACAAAATAATGAAATAAAAATCTCACCTCTATCCTAATTCCAGTTCAGAAGCAGGAATTCAACTATTTTTTTTAATTCTCTAGGCAGCTGAACTTAAGAACCATAAACCAGTCGAAAGAAATGCACTAAATTAATAAAATACACAGACATTATATAAGGGGTACTGTTCACATAGTTCGAATCACTGACATGAGAGAATATCTTCATGCTCTGAGAAGCAATCAGGAGTTATTAAATGGCCATGTCTCTGTGGGTTCCAGGCCAGCCTGGTCTAATACCAAGTTCCAGGCCAGCCAGTGATACACAGAGACTCTGTCTCAAAAAACAGCAACAAACAGAACAAGGCTTTAAACATTAAACTTCCTTTATTCTCTGTATTTATCCCTTTAATTAAGAGTTAAGTGCACAGGGCAGTGGCAAGCACTGCAGTTTATATAGAGACCCTGATTTAATACAGTAGTGTACCCTGTATTAAATGTGATAAGCATGTGAAAACCCAGTAACGCTTACGAACCTGGAGACCTGGAGACCAGAGCAAATGTGATGAATGCCTATAATCCCAGCACTCTGACGGCAGGAACAGGAGAAGTTCAAGTTCAAGGCCACTTTTGGGCTACACGGGACATGATGCTCCCTACCCCACCCCACCCCAAAAAAACAGAAACAGGTTGGACATTGTAATTCCAAAGGGAGGCAGAGGCAGGTAGATCTGAGTCCCAGGCCAGCCAAGGACATACAATGAGACTCTGTTTCAAAACTAAAAAAGAAAAAAGAAAAGAGGGGAAAAATAAAGTCAGACCTCAGGGAGAGGTCAGAGCTTACTCCCTCAAGCACAGGGACACCTGGACGCAGAGGCTCGGGTCACAGGGCCACAGCACAGGGCAGCACCCGCCCACTGTGTGCCATACCGAAACCATAAATAAAAATAGCTAAGAGGCAGAACAAGGACATCAGCGGAGCTCTGAATGCTGGGCTGACGTCAGGAGAGGTCCTAACTCTTCTCTTCTGATCTGGTTGGTCTGTGGCTGTTGGGCTGTGCTAGGGGTTGACTTAGGACCTTGTAGACAGAAAACAGGTACTCAACCACTGAGCCACACATATCCCCAGCCAAGGTCCTGAGTTTAAACAAGTATTAGGAAGGTGCTCTAGCCACCTTTCCTGCTGAGTGTAGATACCATCCCTCACAACGAGGCTGCTCTTGAACAAACGGAGACCATCACAGAAAACCACAACTGGACACAACGAAGATCCAACAGATCCACCCACATCAGAGCTCCTGATCTGTGGCTCAGGGGACATCATGGAAGAGGGGCAGAGAGACTGTAAGAGCCAGAACACCAAGAAGTCTGAGGTGGAACAGTCTCTCCTGGAAATGGCTGCATAAACCAGACTGGAACAACGGCAGTATCATGGACACGTTAACATGAAAGGAGAAAGTGTCATGGGGTCCCAGCCCTAGACAAAGAACTACACACAGCTAATGGCTGCTAGGAGAGTTAGTCTCTCCCAAGGACGAGTCCCTTATTGATTGTCCAATGAATGGCAGTCAGCCCTGATGTGCACACACATACATACACATACATACATACATACATACATACATACATACATACACACACACATATGCATATAACAATAATGAGAAAAAGGCTATCCGTTTGGAAGGACCATCAGAGGGTTCAATGGAGGGTGGCTGAGAGGAGCTGCAGGGAGGAGAGAAGCAATGTAATTGGATTTCAGTTAAAACGTATTTAAAACAAATTGGAAGATAAAATTGGCCCCATGTACTAGAAACAGCAGAAGGACTGGGTTCTACCATGGACTCCAAGGAGCTCGCACAATACTCAAGAGTGCTTGCACAAGGTCCTGGGACAAAACAGCCGGGGAAGGACGGAAGGACTGTGGTTCCACTATTCCTCCACCCCGAGCAAGTATCAAAACCCTCTCCTCCCCGTTTCCTCCCTGGTGTGAAAGACAACCCCATCCCTCAGAGCTGTGGCCAGATAAACAGTGAGCACTCATGTGAGTTGAGCTGAAATGACACACTGCTATCCACAACACTAAACATAATGTAATTTTCAGTCAAAATATTTGCTGTTTAATTCCGAGAAGAATGAATCTGTCAAGTTCTTTCCCTAAAGCCAACCTAAATCTATTCTGTTCCAATTAAAGTCTGTATTGCCTTGTTTAGTGATCCACAGAATTAAAACTGACAAGTTTTCTTTCTCTTCATGATAAACAAAGTTTAATACGCTTACGCCTCAGCCTTTAATCCTTCCTCCTTGGCATCCTATATGAGGAAAGGAGTCTAAAGACAGAGGTGGGGGCTGGAGATGTCTCAGGGGTGTCAAGGGGACCCGGGTTTGATTCCCAGCACCCACACAGTGGTCCACAATCATCCGGAACTCCAGTTTCAGGGAACCCAACGCCCTTTCTGACCTCCATGGGCAACACAAGCACACACAGGGTGCATATACATACACATGCAGGCAAAACACTCACAAGTATATGTGTGTGTTTGTGTGTGTGTGTGTGTGTGTGTGTGTGTGTATGTGTGTGTGTGTGTAAAAGAGGCAGATATAGCTGGTGTTGCCTCCGAGCACTCTGTGAAACGGTCAAGTGACTGGGAATCCTGTATTTCATTCCTGTTTTGCTTCATTAGAGACTAGCAGAACATCAGCCGCCAACCAACTTTACTCATGGCAATAAAATGATGGGGAACGGCCAGATTCTCTGGTACCCTGAGCAAACTAGCCCCAAGGCAAACATCTTCATCATGGCAAATCTGCAGGGTATCCCATAGAAGAACAGAAAGTCAGCTACCCCAGGACATTACCTTCTCCAGAAAAGACACTTTGCTACCAAAGTTCAGACATTTCCTATCAGAAAACCTAGTTGTGGCTGGACATGGTGGCACACACCTTTAATCTCAGTACTCAGGAGGCAGAGGCAAGCGGATCTCTCTGAGTTCAAGACCAGCCTGGTCTACAAAGCCAGCCAAAATTGTTACACAGAGAAACTTTGTCATGAAAAACCAAAAAGAACAGAACAGAAAAGAAAACCTAGTTGTGTACAGGAAGCTGACATATGAACTTGTGATCTGAGGTCCTTACCTCAAGTCAAACAAAACTATCTGGCAAATCCTAACTTCCCAATCCCCCTCCACACTAAGGATGAAATTCCAACACATAGTTAAACTACCACAGAAGCTCATTTAATAAACACTTATTATCACTGTGTGGGCTCCTAAAAGGGTGGGCTTCCACCAACAGTGGCTGGATTTGTGAGTAGACAATCCAGCCTTTGGAACATATCTCTCTTTTTAATTTATTGCATTTATTTATTGTATGCATATGGGGGCGGGGTACATGTATGCGATGGCAGATGTGTGTAGGTCAGAGAACATTCTCTCCTCCTACTCTGTGGGCCGCAGTGATGGAACTCAGGTCACCAGCCTTACTGGCCTCAATCCGCGGAGTCATCTCATCGGCCCAAGCACGTCTCTTTTAGACAACTTTGAAGTTAGCATTTACTATGGCATTTTTGGTAGCTAGCACAATAGAAAATCAACTCTTCTGCCCCAATGTACCAACATATACTCTCTACTCATTTAGTTCACATCTGAACCTTGTAACTTGCCCGTCAGACCATGCCTCCCCTTTGCAGACAGCTGCTGCCTATTCTCTGCGTGGCTGATTTCCTACCTTTACGGAATCAACCCTTCCCAGGGACTCTGCCTGACTACCCCAGCTCAAATAATCTCCCAACAGCCCCAGCCCTACTCCATCCCAGTGACCTCACTCACAGCACTTATTTATCACACTGTCACTTCCTCCCTCTCCCTCCCAAATCAACTATAAATGCCAAGAGCAGAGACTGTGTCCTGGTGTACCCGAACCCGGCATGGCAGCTAGCTAGTGCCATAATAAACATGGCGAATGAATGTCATGATTCCAAAGGGGCCACAAAATCACCAAAGACAGTCATTCAGGAAAGGAGTCAGAAGGCCCTGAAAGCTTTTGTCCTGCTGTGACATCACTCCTCGCTGTGACATCACTGCCTGCTGTGACATCACTTCCCACTGTGACATCACTCCCTGCCGTGACATCACTTCTCTCAGTCTTACCGATCGGATCATAATGCAGAAGAGTCAGCTTTTCTCGGAGTCGGCTTCTCTTGTGGTTGAAGGAGAAACCTGTCCCAGCTTGGCTCACCAGCCTCACCAGAATGGTCCTAAGATCAAGAAGTACACTGTTATGAGCTGAGGAAACACACTGGGCCACCACGAACACACAGCACACCATGCGAATTTTGTGGAGTCACAAAGTTATGAATATTACTCGGCCCTAAGAAGGGTCCACGCTATGACAGTCTGTATTTCCCATAAAGCAATTTCAGTGGCTCTGAATCCCAAGGTAGTCACCTACAGGGACCTGGTAACCACCTCACCAAACAGCAGGCGTCATCAAGTCAAGTCAGAGAAAGAGCCTGTGATGCCACTCCAATGAGGAGAAGTCAGGCAGAACATCCAAGAGTAGGTGGTCACAGCTGGCCTACGGCAACCTTGAAGACGGCTGCCTCAAGAAAGCCAGTCTTCCAAAGCGACTAACAGCAGTACAATCAGGAAGGGACAAAATCAAGAGATCTGAAGTTTCACACCACTAATGCACAAGCCCTGGGCACCTTCATATTTCATTTAAATTAGTCATCCAAACCATAAAACGTATGGTCTGCCTCCCCGGGCCCTTGAACACCTGTACGGTCACTCTGTCATACGTGTGCTATCTTGTCTCCTCACAGAAGACATCATTCTCATGCCATTCCCAGACAAATTTGAAGCATCTAAGACCTAGGGCCAAATGTATGCTGGGCAAATCCTCTCCTGCTGAATTCTGTCCAGCCCTCTGTTTATTTTTCTAAGTTTTCCGACAGCCTGAGTCAGTTGCCCAGGCTGACTATGAACTTGCTCCAGGCTCCTGAATGGTTAGGGTTATTGGTTTGCAACACAGACCTGGCATCATTGTTTTTCTTAATTCATCAACAAACAATTTGATAGTCTTCAGAGGCACTGTTCTGAACATGCATTTGGCCCTGGGTTCAATCCCCAGTACTGGGGGATGGAGGTGGGGTTACATAATTATTCAATCATTCATAAAGATTCAAAAAATGACGAGCCTTACAAGAAGCATAAAACTAAGTCTACGTCCTTTAGGGACAAATTACAGTACAGATGAACTGGCACATAAAGAAAAAGGCAAGGCATATTTCTACCCTCTAGTACACCTGCCTAATGTTTAGCTATACAATTTTTCTAGTGCTTAGACTGATTTCCAAACTCAAAACAGGCTCTAGGATTTAATCAAATCAGAGCACATCTGGAGATTCGCAGAAGACTCCAGGCAAGAGCTTCTTGGTCCTCACTCTGAGGAAATAGGATTTTGGTGGTGATCCAAACAGAGCAACAGCCTGACAGGCTTGTTTAGGAACAAAACAATGAACTGGGAGGATAAATTCTGAGATACGAAAAGAAGCCAAAGCTCCTTTAAACAAAGGACTCACTGGAGTTACTCGGTGGGACAGGAGGGAAACAGGACAGTCCTCAAATTGATTTTTAATTATACCTCAGTGTAAATGTGACACTTTGGAAGAGGCCAGATTTCCAACTATGCTCTTTTCCTGGGCCAGTAATGGGTACTCTTGGGAGATGCTGGGCAGCAGGTACCACAGCTGCCTATCAGCCACAAACTTGGAAGAGGAAGCAGCCAATCATGCCTAAGTACTGAGTCAATAAGCTATGTATTCTGTGGTTTAGGTACACTAAATGCATTTTCAGTTTATGTATCTGCAACCCAGGGCAGAAATATCATCAATTGCATCACTATCAACTCAAGATGCATCTGTATTTTATTTTTTCAAGGCATTCACACCGACAAAATAATTAACCAAATAAATAACCCCAAATCAACTTGGTCTGAGAAACAGATACACTGGCAGCAGCCAGACTACCAACCCCAATAGAAATACGCAAAGTTTAAATAAAACCAACACTTTTACTTACTTTGACTTGCTCTTGGCAACTTTTTTTGGGTAAGGGTTGGAAGAGAAAAAGAAAAAGATACATTTATTATTTATTTTATTCAAAGTCCCTTATAAACATCATAATAACCCATCAACACTTGGGGACTATGCCACGTTTACCCTAAAATAACTTTCCTGGATATTAGAGAGTAATCAAACCAACAAAATTGTGAACTTTTTTTTTTTTTTAAAGACAATCCATGGAGTTGACTGGCGCCTTAAAATCTTTCTAAAGTAGTATGTGCTCTATTTGCAACTATTTGCATGCAGTACCACAAGCCTCTCGTTTCAACAGGTGAACGTTGCAAACCGCAGCAAAAGTCACGTGAGGTGAGAACGACAACTCATGGGGAAGTCAGCGAGGAGCCGGAGGGCGGACGCGGTGATGCACCGCGGCTGCCGGGGGAGTGATCCTCCGGACATCCCACCGAGGGCGGCGGGGCCCCCGACCCTGTAACCGGACCCGGGAGGCGCGCGCGGGGTGGCAGCTTCCCCCGCCGGGCCCTCCGCCCCGCCTGGCTCCGCCTCACGACCTGCCTGTCACCGCCTCGGCCCCACGCCTGCCGCCGCCCCAGACCAACTTACAAGAGACGGCCGAAAGCAGCATGGCGTCGGTCCCGGGACTCTGTCCCCGGCCGGCCTCAAGAGCTAGCTGAACAACGGCTTCCGGGGCACGAGCCGCTTCCGGCAGAGGGCTCAGGAAGTTGATCTTCGAAGCCACGCCCTCTTCGGGGGGCGTGGTCCTTGAATTCTCTGACTCTCTGCTTCATAGGCAGTGAGTTCTGTGGTATTATGGGATGGACCCTCCTCCATGCAAAAGTTAATGCTGCCTGATATCACCAACTTCACATCTGCCTGGCTCCAAACACGGGTGCCTTTCCCACTGGGCATTGGTCTACTATTTGGCCGTTATTAATTTTTTTATGCCTGTGCAAGCAGCCCTACCTCATTGCTGACTTCATGCCCCAATTAATAATCACGATTTTATTATTTTGGCTGTTGTTGTTTTTGCTTAATTTTGTGTGTTTATAATAATTCTCCCTGTTTCATTTTCTTAATTTGTTCCTAGATTTACTTATTTTTATGTGTCTAAGTGTTTTGTTTGCATGCCTGTTTGTCCACCACCTGTGTGCCTGGTAGCGGAGGAGTTCAGAAGAGTGCATAGGATCTCCCGGAATGGGAGTGTTAGGATGACTGTGAGCCACCGTGTGGGTACTAGGAACCAAACCCAGGTCCTCTGCAAGAGCAACAAGTGCTCATGTCGGCTGAGCCATCTCTCCAGCCCCTTGTTGTTGTTGTTGTCTTAAGTGATCGTCCCAATCACCTTGTTAAACCTATAATAGTGTTTCCACGTCCACGAGAGGTAACTGGGGATGAGTGATTGACTTGACCAAGGTTGCTCAAGTTGTGAGTGGAAAGTCTTGGTCTTGAACCCAAATCTTCAGAATCCAGAGGTTTTATCTTTAAATTTTCAAATATGATAGGCATGTATTGAGTGCTAGTCTAGCCAAAGCAGAGTCCCAGGTTCACTAAAGAACCTGTCTTAAAATAAATAGATAGACAAATGGATAGGTAGATAGATCGATAGATAGATAGATAGATAGATAGATAGATAGATAGATAGATAGATGGATAGATAGATAGATAGACAGGGTGGAGAAAAAGGAAACTGACATTGACCTCTGGCCTCCACACATGCACCAGTGCACATGTATACACACATATGACACACAGACAGAAAAGAGATACCATATGAACTGTCTTGAATTCTCTTTTTTATTTTATGTGCATTGGTATTTTGCCATGGGTGTCAGATCACCTAAAACTGGAGTTACAGACAGTTGTGAGCAGCCATGTGGGTGCTGGGAATTGAACCCAGGTCCTCAGTCAGTGCTCTTAACCACTGAGCCATCTCTTCAGCCCCTGTCCTGAATTCTTGAATGAAGTATGAAGGAAACAATGACTTTCTCCTCCCATTAGCTATACTTACCTGTTATTTACACGTAACACATCGTTGTCAGCTGGTGAGTTGATTATGATTACTAATCCAGATGGAATTTGTGATTTGCTCATTCTTTTCCACCTTAGAAAGTGCGGAACAATAAAAGCATTCTGACAGCGCAGAAGGGAAAGGTATGATTCTATGAGACACCACTGTTTATCTGGATCTCAATCCAGAGAAGTAGGTGGAGGAAGTGAGAATCCACACTGGGTCCTGGGTTAAACTGAGCACCTGCCTCATGTTGATGGACACTTTATTCCCAGCACTTAGTGATGGGAGTCAGATCTCTTCTGTATGCTGGGAGGACCCTGACTGCACACCATCCAGCCCACTACCACACATATGCCCTACCTAACTCCTTTGGGACCTAGAGCTATTGTTTTTGTCCACAAGGTCAGTGATGTGAGCTCCCTAACCTATCCCACAGGCCAGGGAACATGGGTGCTAATGAAAGGGAAGCCACAGGAGGAAGTTGTTTCCTGCAAAGAGATGGTACCTGCTCAGTTGCCTCCAGACAGACCCAAGCACTTTCAAAATCAGGTCTTCTGCCTCAACAGCTTAGTATTAGAGCAAAGAATGCCTCGGGAAGGAAGGCTGAAAGCTGGGGGTGTGCACTGGGTTCAGTCTGTGTGGAATGAGTGTCCTCAGGTCGGCAGTCAACACCCGCCATTATCTAACCCTGCCATCATGATTCTGCCCCGCAACTCTTCACGGAGGTCTGCTATGGGTCAATACCATTAGAAAGTATTTCCTGACCCTGTGTGCCCCATCTCACCACACACTTGTTCCCACTGTCCCCTCAAAGTAGCTAGTAGTCTTCTCTGCAGTCTTTAAATCACAGGCCTTTCACAAACCCCAAAACAAAACCATAGCGTCTGGTTCATGGTGGCCAGCTACTCCTGAGCACGAGGACTGCCTCAGAGTGTGGTTGATATACCCAGTGTCACTCTATAAATTGATTTTGTTTCCCAGCAGCTATCAACTGCAGAAAGCTTCTTGGTTAGGGGTAGGACTTTATGCCTTCGTCCCCTTCTCCTAGATATGGACTGTGGCAGTAGGCACGAAACCTGTGTAAGTTCAAGCCACACAAAAATCCCACCTGGTTTTTAAACTCCCTAGAAGGTTCTAAGGTACGGCCAAAATTGAAACGACGAAGTGGGACCCGTGAATTCCAGGCGAGCTAGTAGGCCCCGCGTTGCCGGTGTGTCTATTTAATTCATTTTGTAGGATGAGCCACTCACTCTTACCTGGGTAGGCAGAGGAGGAGAGAAAGTGGCCAATTTGGAAAAAAATAAGGAAGTCTTGAGTTATAAGCCACTAGCAAGGTGCTCGCCTACATTCTGGAAAGCTCTCGGACACTTACCAGAGGCCCAAGACGCAAGACCCAAACCAGGAAGTTCAGTTGCTACCGGAAAGATTAATGGAGGTCGTGCGGACAACACCCTTCCCACCCACATATTTCACCTTCCACAAGAAGAGCTAGGAAGGCTCTGACAGGAACAGCCTTGGGAAAGTCAACATATTTGGCCTGATTGGTGGGTGATGGATGGGAGAGAACTGTGGGTGCTGAGGTAGGGCGTGGAGGTTTAGGGGGAAATGGGCTGAACCCAGTCAGAGGAGGCAAGGGGCGGGAACTGGTCAAAGACAGGCATTCCTACAGTGGGTGGGACCCTGGGCCACGGGGCAGCTGCAGAAGCAGCTGCCCAGAAAGAGCTGCCCACAAAGCGAGCTTACTCTGCCTTTTAAGGCCAGCCCTGTGGCTCCCTAGGTCTCCCATTTTTGAGGGGCAGGAAGTGTAGTGGGGTTTTTGATTGTTGCTGTTTTCTTTCCTTTAGTTTCTTGTTGTTGAGTTGGTTGATTGGCTTTATTTTTATTTGTTGACTGACTGATTGATTGATTGATTGATTTTTTTTTTTTTTTTTAAGACAGGGTCTCACTAGGTATCCTTGGTTGGCTTGGAGCTTTCTATGTAGTGATTAGGCTGGCCTTGAACTCACAGAGATCTTGCTGCCTGTGCTAAGGAGTACTGGGATTATAAATGCCTTTGCCTACAGAGCCTTCTCACAGTCCCGGTTTGACAGAGTTTGGGGCTTCCGTTTGTTTGTTTTGTTTTCTGATCTGGAGCTCCGCAAGTAGGCGGGGCTATATTGGCTAGCAAGCCCCAGGGATGCCCCTGTCTCTGACTCCCCAGCTCAGGGTTTACAAGTGTATGTCACCATATCTGCTGCATTTTATATGGTTCCCGCTTCTTTCCTTCTAGAACTGATCCGGCCACAAGGGGCCAATTCAATCTGAGAGGATTGAAACTGGCTCCATTCTCGGCCCTCTCAACTGCTTTCCTGAAGAGATCTCTGAACTTCTGATTCTCCTGCCTCCACCTCCCCCAGAGCTAGGATTAGAAGCAGACACACAATTTAGTCAGCCTCAGTTTGCAGAGGGATTTGTGTGATATGTCCGTGGAGCCCATGACCCCAGTTGACCGTCATCAGATGAATTCTGCAGCCTTCTCCATGGTGAAGTTCCATGAACTCAGGAAAATACCCTCCCAAGATGCTCCCCGATGCTGTCAACCCTGGTACCTAGCTGAATCATCTAGGAGCCCCATCACCAGATAATATGCATCCCTGGGTAGAGAATGGGGTCCTGGGACACTTGATAATGCTCTCCAGGTCCTTTAGGTGCTGCATATGATTTGCAAATGGTCATCCTAGATGAGGGATGTTCAGCACTAGGGAATCTGGGTGATAGGGTCAATCCTGAGCCAAGGGGCTGCAGTGAGGCCTGAGACTCTGCATCTCTAACAGGGTATCAGATACTGTGGATGCCGCTGGCTGGGCACTGTTACCACTCCAGCTGTAAACCAGCCAGAATCCCCAGCAGCCACAGCCATGGCAGCATTTGAGAGCTAGCTGGCAGTGCAGATTTCAGGGCCCAGGCTGACTTCCTGAATCACAATCTGCATCTTAACAAGATCCCGAGGTGATTGGAAAGAACTGAAGTTCAAGAGGCAATGTTCTCGGAGTGACTTAACAATCAGATGACAAAGGCTGACCAAGATTCATTCTCTCAGAACAGAATAGAAGGGGATGGGGGGGGTTTCTCCCTGTTTTAAGTACTGCTGTATTTGTGGGCCTAATACAGTGGCTGATATATAACAGTTGCTCAATGAATACTTATTAAGTGAATAGACAAGTTAAGGGTCAGTTTTAAGTCCCAGGACTCGAGGCTGCTATGGGGCCAGCTACCAAGAATTTAAAAAGACTTGATGTCAACTTCTGAGGCAAAAGTCTTTCTAGCCTCCTGACTAAGGCAAGACTGGTCCTGATGTCAGCACAGAACGGGACTCACAGCCATGTGGGGCAAGAGCCTATTAAACGGTCTTATTTGTAGAGGTAAAAGGGTAGCCATGAAAAAAAACCCAGCCCAACAGGCAGGTCTGATATAAGGGCCAGAGGCTAAGCCAGTGAACAGTGGGAAGTCGTGTAGCCAGAGAAGCTCCAGGTCCAGAACTGACTTATCTCATCTGTAGATTGGTTCTGGGAAGCCACCTCACAGAAGCCGCCTCAAACGTGTTTACAGTAGGTAGAAGAGAGTACACTTGGCCTCTGGGCTAGCACTGCTTTCTTTTCTGCACTCAGATTAGACATCAAGGCCTAGAGACGTAGTTCACTTGGTCGAGTACTCACCTAGAATCCCCCCATAAACCGGGCATGGTGGCATGTAGGCAGAGTTTTTCCGCCCCGAAGCCGCTCTCAAATAAACACACTGAGGCTTATATTAATTACAAATGCTCGGTCAATAGCTCGGGCTTATTACTAACTAGCTCTTACATTTTAAGTTACCCATATTCCTTATTTACGCTCTGCCACGTAATGATACTTTATTAACATGGCACGGTCATCTCCAGCTCCCTCTGCATCTGGCTGGCTGATATCTCCTCTGACTCTACCCTTCCTCATCCCATCATTCTCAGTTTGGCTTTCCCCACCCAGCTTTATCCTGCCCAGCTATTGGCCAGTCAGTGTGTTTATTAAACCAATCATAGTGATACATATTCCACAGTGTACAGAAGGAGTATCCCACAGCAGCGGCACCCACATGTAATCCCAGCTCTGAAGAGCTGAGGGCAAAAAGGCAAAAGGCCCAGAAGTTCAAGGCCAACTTTTCATACAGAAAGCTCAAGGCCAGCCTGGAATACAAGAAACAGTGTTTGGGTTTGTTTTTGTTTTTGTTTTGTTTTTAAAGATGTCAGCACAAAATTTCTCAGGCAGCCTGAATGGCTTCTGGATTAAATCTAAATCCCATGGTCGGACAAATGTTAACTCTTACAGAGAACAAACAGTATTTGTTAGTCACTATCCTCAAAGGAATGGAACAATAACCAATTTTTGAAGTGAAAAGAAAGGGTCACTGTGTTTCCTTTATACTAATATGGTCAAGACTTCCTAGGAAACCCTGACAGAAGAAGTTGGGAGATATACCCCATTTTCATCACACTCTACTCAAAACACCCACTCCTTTATCCTAATGTTTGATACTCACACACAGAGAGACCTTTTTTCTAGGTGTGTGTACATGTGTACGGTGTGTGAGAGTGTGTGTACGTGGACCTGTGCTGTGGTGTGCAGAGGACAATTTGGGGAGTCATTCTCTGCTTCCACCTTGTTGAAGCAGGATCCCTTTAGTTGTTCCTCCCATTATGGCTAGCTGACTCTGGAGCAGCAGTTCTCAATCTGTGGGTCACCACCCCTTTGGGGGTTGAATGACCCTTTCACAGGGGCCTAAGACCATCAGAAAACACAGACATTGACATTATGATTCATAACAGTAGCAAAATTACAGTTACGAAGTAGCAATGGAAATCATTTTATGGTTGTTGGTCAGCACAACATGAGGAACTGGATTAAAGGATTGGAGCATTGGGAAGGTTGAGAAAAGCTCTGGAGCTTTTGGTCCATTCTCCTGTCTCCATCTCCTGTCTTGTAGGGATGCTGGGATTTAAAGATCCAGGTCACCATCTTGAAAAACCAAAACCAAAACCAAAAAAATCCATGCCACCACGTGAAGCTTTTTTTTTCCCAAGTGTGTTTCAGGGATCAAACTCAGGTTGTTGGGCTTGCATGACAAGAGCTTGTTTTCCCACAGAGCCATCTCACAGGCATCTCGAAGGATTCCCCCCCCCCCCCCAGACAGTTTCTCAGTGTAACAGCTCTGGCTATCCTGGATCTCGCTCTGTAGACTCAGAGAGCTCCACCTGCTTCTGCCTCCTGAGCCCTGGGATAAAAGGCCTGTGCCACCACAACTGGCTTAATTATATTAGGTTTATTTTCTGTTCAATTCAATGGTTTTGTTGTTGTTGTTGATTTTTTTTTTTTTTTTGAGAGACATCTCTCTATGTAGTCCTGGCTATCCTACAATTCCCTATGTAGACCAGGCCGACCTTGAACTCACAGAGATCCTCCTGCCTCTGCCTCACCCCCCCTCCCACCCCAACCCTTCCCACCGTGCTGGGATTAAAGGTGTGACCACCACCACACCCAGTGAGGATGCTTTTCTTTTCTTTTTTTTTTTTTTTTTTGGTTTTTTCGAGGCAGAGTTTCTCTGTGTAGCTTTGCGCCTTTCCTGGAACTCACTTGGTAGCCCAGGCTGGCCTCGAACTCACAGAAATCCGCCTGCCTCTGCCTCCCGAGTGCTGGGATTAAAGGCGTACGCCACCACCGCCCGGCGAGGATGCTTTTCAAAGCTGTCTTTTTGCTCACTCATTTCCATAGTGGACAGAGGTAACAAGACTGTACATTCCCAAGGACGTGTCTGAGCTGAAGTCCATGTTTAAGATAAAATGAAGTATTAGGGGACTAGCAGCGTGCCTCAACAGGCAAAGGTGCTTTCCTCCAAACCTGATGACCTGACTTGGATCCCCAGGACCCACAGAGCAGAAGGAAAGTAGTTCCCACAAACTGTCCACACCTGTACTCTCTCATATCCACACAATAAATCCATCAATAAATGCAGCAAGAATAGGAGAGACAGCAATTAAAGGAGACTGTCAACATCTGCCTCTGCCCTCTTCTGCATGTGCACACAGTCGAATGCAATGTGCTGGCACACACACTTCCCCATCTGAAAGGGAATAGCAAGTTGCCATGACTTATTCCTCTTGCTGACCTAACCCCTGGCCTTATTTATAAGTGGCCCTGGAAATCAGAGACACAACCCTGACAATGTCTCTGCAGCTTCTCCAAGGAGTTTGAAGATGGCTCCTGCCCAGTGTGCCATCCATGGAAATAGGGAATGAATCCCACACTGAACACGTGACTTCACTGCCCGGTGTTCAACTTCTCTGCCACCTGGGGTGGGGGGTGGGGGTGCTTCTTGAGAAAGACGGGCCAATTAACGTCACATTGTTTTGGAAGAGCATTCCGGGGCAGGTTGACATATTCCTGCAAATTCTGAGTCTCTTAAAGCCACTTTCCAATGTGTCTGGGTTTCATTTTGTTGACCTAGAGAGACAACCAGTTGTCATGTTCACAAGAATGACCTAAGTTGAGCTTCTGTGGTTTGGGACTCTGCCCGCCTGCGTTTTGCCGTGTTTTGCCTGCAAGGCAGGAGCCTGTTCTCCTAGCCAGGAGATTGTGGTTAGTTTCCTGGCCTCCGCCCCACATGGGGACACACCTGCACCCCTGAGGGAGGAGAAGCCTGTGGAGGGTCTGTGAGGCCAGAACTGAGTCACTTGGCTGGATGGGAGTCAAAAGACATTAGAACAGCACTTTGGCACTCAGAGAACCCACACAAAAAAATCCTCTTGCATGTGACAAGCCAGTCCGTCTTCAAACTAAACCAAGAAAGGGGATTACAGTTTGGTGTCTCCCCTTGCCAGCCCTGGCGTTTGTGCTTCATGTGGAATTCACACAAAAGAAACCTTAGCAACCATCCTGATGGGGTGACGATACTTTAAAGAGACATTTGCGCCCCTCCCCGTGGCCACCAACCTACTCAAACAATGGACCCCAAGAAAGTGGAATTTCCCCGGGGAGTCTCAGTCTGAGAGAAGGAAAGGGCTGAAGCCTCAGGACAGCCAAAGGGGCATTTATCTCCAGGAAAGAGATCTCACAGAGTTCTCACAATTTGTTGGACCACCTTGCAGGAGAGAATGGAGCTGAGACAAGGGTGGTGGGGGGAGGGGCCACGTCTTGACGAGGACTGCTTCACCAGCAGGCCTCTTAAACCTTAACTTCATGTCAGAGCCCTAAGACAGAATGATGGAGGGCGCTTCGGACCCCTCTGCTGCTCTTCCCAATGTGGCCACACTGAATAAATTTCTTTTTTTTCTGCTTTTCACTATAACTTCCCTAATTCTCTACTGGGGACAGGTGGCTGAGCCTAGCTCTTTTTTTATTTATTTATTTATTTATTTATTTATTTATTTATTTATTTATTTATTTATTTATTTATTATGTATACAGCATGTATGACTGCAGGCCAGAAGAGGGCACCAGATCTCATTACAGATGGCTGTGAGCCACCATGTGGTTGCTGGGAATTGAACTCAGGACCTCTGGAAGAGCAGTCAGTGCTCTTAACCTCTGAGCCATCTCTCCAGCCCCCGAGCCTAGCTCTTTATGGCTGCCAGGACCCAGGCTCTGACCCTAATGACTCTGGTAACATCCGGGGAAGTTGAAGCCCGGCCCCTGAGGATACTGCATGCATGTCCTGCCCTGTTCCAAGATCAGGGAAGTTCAGAAAACCACACCGGAGGCCATTCACTGACTTAGGTTTTTCTATCCAAATCACTTTCCTGTCTTGGAGAAATTATTTGAAATGTAACATGAATGAACCCTCTTTTCCTCCCACGTGAAGGTTTTCCTTCATGTCTGGGAATAAGCTAGCCATCCATGGTGGCATATGCCTATGATCCTGGGATTTGGAAAGTGGAGGCCGGAAGACTAGGAGTCAAGATAAACCTTGGCTAATTAGCAAGATCAAGACCAGCCTTGGCTACATGAGACCCTATCTCTAACAACAATAACAACAATAACAACAACAATAATAATAAAACAAGGGCAGAAAGATGGTTGTGTGGGTAAAACACTTGCCACTCAATCCTGGGAATCTAAGTTCAATCCCGAGAACGCACATAAAGGTAGGAGGAAAATGACATGACAGCCCTATCCTCTGACCTCTACACAAGCATTGTGGCACATAAGCCACACACATTACGCACACACACATATTATGCAGATATAATAATAAGTTTTAGCTCCAAATGCCTTAGAAGTAATGAAGTATTTTTGGAAAGGTAGCCATCTTTTTCTGACATCACAGTGCAGCGAAGAGCTTCCAGCCTCTTACGTAAATTAAAATTCTCTGTTAGATTTCTTTCATCATTTCACCCTGATCGTCCCTTTAATCCAGTCCCAAAAAGTGGGGAGCCCAACATGGGGCTCGTAGGGGCGGCGGGGAGAAGAAAAGCTGTAACTGCTTCTGCCTCTGGTCTTGGTCCCTTCTAACAGTTTTGTACTCGCTGGGTCTCAGAAGTAAGAGTAGCAAGGGAAGCCAGTCTGCCTCCGGCTCTGGCTCCGGCTCCGGCTCCGGCTGATGCTCTAGCTGATGCTCCGGTTCTGGCTCTGGCTCGGCCTAAAGGACAGACAACTCCACCTCATCTCCACGATGATTAGGTGCCTTTGACTACAGCCCCCCTAACCCGCAGCTGCAGGCAGAAAGCAGGCAGTGCTCTGACAGGTAACACCCTCCACAGGACCTGCAACAACTTCACCCAAACAGGGATTCGCAATCCACGTCTACTTCCATCCGCCCTGGCTAGTTTGATGTCACCTTCACACAAGCTGGAGTCTGAAGGGAGAGAACCTCCACTGAGAAAATGCCTCCAGTGGCTCATGCCTTTAATCCTAGCACTCAGGAGGCAGAGGCAGGTGGATCTCTGTGAGTTCGAGGCCACCCTGGTCTACAGAGCTAGTTCCAGGACAACCAGGACTACATAAAGAAACCCTGTCTTGAAAAACAAGACAACAACAAGATCAGGCTGTAGGGCATTTTCTTAATTAGTGATTGATGGGGGAGGGCCCAGCCCATTGTGGGTGGGGCCATCCCTGGGCTGGTGGTCCTGGGTTCTATAAGAAAGCAGGCTGAGCAAGCCATGAGGAGCAAGCCAGTAAGCAGCACCCCTCCATAGCCTCTGCATCAGCTCCTGCCTCCAGGTTCCTGCCCTGCTTGAGTTCCTGTCTTGACTTCCTTTGATGATGTGGAAATGTGAACCAAATAAACCCTTTCCTCCCCAAGTTGTCTTGGTCATGGTGTTTCATCACAGCAAGAGTAACTCTGACTAAGACACCATTTCTTCAGAGGAAGCACCTTTGAAAGATTCAAATGGCTTAAATGCAATCTGGTATACAGCTGGGAGGGGAAAACCAGGGTCCTCCTCCAGCTAGCCATCTGAAACCTTTGCTAAGAAGGAGAAGAGGGATCCTCCTGCCCCTGTAGGCAAAACCTTTCCAAAGATGCCGCTATGACGTGAAAAGCTGGGTCAATTTAGTTTGGTGCGCAGTGAACTACGTGGTTGCTTCCAGGTCCCAGAGTCACTAATTAGCTCTAGACTAAAGGTTAATGAGATAAAACATTCATAAATCAGGTTGATGGCTGATGTAAGAAGAAGGCCCCCAACTCCCGCGCTATTGCACTAACATCATAATTGTTCTATTTCAGGCTGTCCAGATGATTAAATTTGATTACACACTACTGTATGTGAACAAATGGATAATCATAAAAGTGAGTTCTTAAACTACGATCTACCTTGCTCAAGGCTTCTTTCTAAATTTAGTCATTCAACACCAAAGAGAAATGAGACAATCAATTATTAACCAAATTAATCATCTCAGAGTGAACTGATTTGGGGAAAGATTTAGAAGTGTATTTTCCTTCGCAGAACATAATTCTATATGTTGCATTCAAAATATATATTCTAGGGGCTGGTGATATGGCTCAGGGGGTAAAGTGTTTATGGTCCAAGCTCAAGAAGCTGAGTCTGAATGCTCACTAATCATTTAAAAAAAAAAAAAAAAATCAGGCATGGTGGCAAACATTTGTAGCCCCATCACTGGGCATGGGGAAGACACAGGTAGATTCTGGGAACTCACTGGTCACCCAGACTCACTGTGTGCCACCACATCTGATCTCAGGATTTATTTTATGATCCATGGAAGTCAGAAGACAACTCTGTGGAATTGGTTCTCTCTTCCTACCTTTACCTGTGTGGGTTCCAAGGATTGAATTTAGGTCACCAGGCTTTTGTGGCAAGGGCCTTTACCCACTGAGCCACACAGCCAGGCCAGTATTTTTTTTCCCCTAACATAAAAAGTTTGAAAGAGTTACTGTGCCCTGGCTATCTAGGTTCTTGGGAGAAGAGACAGTAACACAGAGTTCATTCCTATTGGCTAGATGGGGCCTTAAATAGAACCGGCATCCCCTGGGGTGTGTGTTGAGCCCTTTGACTCTACCAAGGAAATTTTGGGATCCCTCGGGCTGGATCCATTTCCTACTGGAAGAGCTCACGGGAGGCAGATCCTCCAATCAGCCTGTCTGGTTCTGAACACCCTGCCTTGTGAGTTCCCCGCAGACATGGCGGCTCCCCGTGGCTGCAGGTCAACAAAGCCAACAAAGAATGCAGGTGAATCCTGACAAGTGTCATCTAGCAATTAGGAGAATCAGGAGGGTGAGCCCCATTTCCGTAATAAAGACAGACTGGCAGGGGACAAGATGGGAACCATACAGAGAGCAAAGCCTTGCAGCGGCAGCCCGGAGTGGCCCAGCCCTGCGGGCCTTGTCTTTGTCCTCAAAGAACACCACCAGCTTCGGTCAGCCCATTGCATCAGCTACTACACAGCTACCCTTCCCTTCCCCACCCCAGGAAGTGGTGAGGAGGGTTAAGTAACAGCCTGTGAGGCAACTACTCAGGGCAGCTGGAAATCTGGGGGAGGCTGTCTCTCCCCTTCCAGCCAGGCTCCACCCAACAGTCTCCTTAAATTCAAATCGGTGAAGGAAAAATCTTCAACGGCCAGGGTCCTCCCCACGGTCCTGACGCTGCTCCACCCCTGGTACCCGCTTGGTGGGAGGAGAAAACAGATCCCAGCCAGTTGTCCTCTGGACTCCACATGCATGCCTGTGGCATTTGGGGCTGAGGGCACGTGCACACACACACACACACACACACACACACACACACACACACGAAACAAATAAATGTTAAAAAAATTTTTTTTAAGACTTTTTTGGACCAGAGAGGTGGCTCAGTAGTTAGCAATGCTTACCGCTCCTGCAAGTCTTGAGTTTGGTTTGCCACACCCACATCAGGCAGCTCACGGCCGTCTGTAACTCCAGTTCCAGGGTATCCAATGTCCTCTGCACTCCATAGACACTGCATAAAGGTAGTGTACCTAAATTCACACAAGCACACACACACATGTAAGTTTAAAAAAAAAAAACCTTTCAAAGACTTTTTCTTTTTTAAATTATTTTTACGTGTATGGGCGTTTTACCCACATGTATGGCTATGTACCATGTGTGTGCCTGGTGGCCATAGAGACCAGAAAAGGGTGTCAAGTCTCCTGGAGCTGGAGTTACTTACAGACAGGTGTGAGCTGCCATGTGGGTGCTGAGAATCAAACCCAGGTCCTCTGGAAGAGCAGCCAGTGCTCTTACCCACTGAGCCATCTCTCCAGCCCCATGTAGCCCTGGCTGTCCTGGAACTCACTCTGTAGACCAGGCTGGCCTCAAATTCAGAGATCCACCTGCCTCTGCCTCCTGGGTGCTAGGATTAAAGGCGTACGCCACCACTGCCTGGTGACTTTTTCTTAATTAAAAGAAGAAGAACTACTAACAATATACATGACTCAAAGACTACATTAGCTATCATTACACAAATTCTCTCATTATTTTTAAACTATTATTATTGTGATGATGATGATGATGATGATGATGATGATAACGTTTGCTGAGATAGAGTCTCGATCTGTAGTCTAGGCTAGCCTTCATCACACAGTGGTCCTCCTGCCTCAGCCTCCTAAGTGCTGGGGTACAGGTGTTCCCTGCCATACCCAGCTCCCATTCTTTATTAATATATGTTGCTATGAGTCAGGCTTTAGCTTGAAGGTCAAGGATGGACCCCTGTGCCATAATCAGCAGCTTGTAAAGTCAGGAACCAAAACTGCAGGACTTTGATTACCGGTTAAAAGAACAGGCCTGGGTGGAGACATGGCATTCTGAACTGTCCGAAAGATCATATGATTACTATCCAGTCAGAGGTTGTTCCTTCAGAGTTCGTCCAAATGGGCCTGTCAATCACCTACATAAGGAAATGCCCTTCAGGAAGCTATCTGTTCCAGAAACTTTAAGAAATAATATAAAGCCAACATAAAATGTAGGTTGGTCTCTCTGGCCATTGTCCAGCCTCACCCCTTAAGAGTGTTTTTCTCCACAATGGTCCGTTTGAACACTCTAATCGTCTCTGTGGTAATCCTATCTTCTAGATCTAGGCTTGTGCAATTCTTGTCTGATTTTTAAAATTACATGTGTGGACATGCCCCTGCTTATCACAGGGTGTGTGTGTGGGGGGGGGATTAGAGGACAACTTATCGGAATCAGTTCTCTCTAGGTTTACATGGGTTCCAGAGATCAAACTCAGGTCGCCAGGCTTGGGCTGCAAGCCCCTTGGGCCAGCTCATGAGCCCATTTCTGAATTATTTCTATGTAGATTATCAGGCCCAGGGAGCTGAGGGAGTCCCAGAGTGAGACCCAAGATACAGAGTCTTAGCTGGGACTCTGTGTAAAGGTGGCCAGCTTCCTTAGGCCTCTCGCTCCTGAGAAATGCAGCCTCAGTGAGCTTGTCCTGATGAGAAATGGGTCCTAACTCCTCATCTTCCCTGGTCCTTGTTTATGAACCAATTCTGTCTGGGCAGTGGTGGTGCACACCCTTAGTCCCAGCACTTGGGAGTCAGAGGCAGGCAGATCTCTGAGTTCGAGGCCAGCTTGGTCTACAGAGTGAGTCCTAAAACAGCAAGAACAACTTCTTTTCATTTGAGATCAAGGGCTACAGATGGTACCTCAAGTACGACATGTTTGGACTTTTCCTAGACTCTGGAGCCCTTGTACTGAAAGCTCATTGTGATATGGATCAGACAGACTGGGGGGCCAGGAGTGTTTGGCATACGTAGTTTTGTTGAAGACCACATGCTCTTTGAGTCCCTCTTAAGAGCTCAAAATGTCTCCAGACTTGAGTGCTCAAGCAGGTTCTTTTTAAAAATTTATTTATCACGGGCGGTGGTGGCGCACGCCTTTAATCCCATCGCTCGGGAGGCAGAGCCAGGCGGATGTCTGTGAGTTCGAGGCCAGCCTAGGCTACCAAGTGAGTTCCAGAAAAGGCACAAAGCTACATAGAGAAATCCTGTCTCTAAATAAATAAATAAATAAACAAACAAATAAATAAATAAATAAAAACAAAAATTTATTTATCACATGAACAGCGTTCTGCATGCAGGTACAACTGCACACCAGAAGAGGGCACCCAATCTCATTACAGATGGTTGTGAGCCACCATGTGGTTGCTGGGAACTGAACTCAGGACCTCTGGAAGAACAGCCAGTGCTCTTAAGCACTGAACCATCTCTCCAGCCCTCAAGCAGGTTCTTTTGCTGATGATTCAAATTCTCCTAACTTCCTTTCCCTACATTTGGGGAAGTAGTGGCTTTTTTGAGACAGAATCTACATAGTCTAGGTTAGCCTGGAACTTGTAATTTCCGGAGTGTTGAAACTATCCAGCACACCGTGCGCCACCTTACCCCAGCTCTGCTTTAACAATGCATCCGTTCTTCTTAAATATTCATAGTTGTCTCAGAAGGGGCAGGAAGCATTCTTCCTTCCTTTTAGACAAGTAGACCTGAGGCTTCAAGCCATTGGCTGAATGCTAGATTTCCTCGGTGCCCTGTAGACACAGTCCCCCCTACTGTGGGGTTGGCTCCAGGGAGAGTCCGTGGGCTCATGTGAAGCCAGTAGGAGAGGACTTCAATGTGTCAAAAGGCTCCCCGCTAGTCCATAAGCCCCTGTATAACCCAGTAAGCCACCCTGATGCCCCAGCCCTGCTCCAGAAGAATGTGAAAAGGGGTGTGTGAGTTAAGCAACCAACGCTGTGGAACAAGGGATGTGCAGGAGCTCAGAGAGAATGAGGATATAGTCCTATGAGCAAGAGGACCAGGCAGACCTGGGGGGGCCACAGGATCGGGTTCAGCGAAGGGCCTGAGGCAGTGGATGGAGGTCCAAACCAACATAACCAAATCGTCTTCCGCTTTGGCCTAACAAATCCTGTGTTTGCTTATTTCACGTTCTACCCCTGAGGGAGAAGGCAAAAGATGGCTGGCCCCAGGATTTGACCTTTTCAGCTGTTTCCAAGAATAGAAAAGATCCGTTCAAAATGAGTAGTCATTAGCAGGGTGTGGTGGTGCACACTTTAATCCCAGCATTGGGAGGCAGAGGCAGGGGGACCTCTGTGAGTTTGAGGACAACCTGGTCTACATAAGGAATTCAAAGCCAGCCAAGACTACTGTGGGAGACCTGCATCCACCTTTTAAAGGGTTCCTATGAGAAGGAGAGAAGAATCAGAAACTTTTAGGTAGAAAGATAGCAGAGAGGAGACAGACAGAAACACAGGATAGCTTCGGGAGGACCTGGATCAAAACCCACTGGCCCCTTCTGCCTCTTCTAAAGGATTTTTTTTTTTTATAACAATGCCTAGGGCGGGACAAAAAACCTTCCCTTTGCCATCAAAGCACACTGTACAGCCAAGTGCAGACCCTTCCAAACACCTGGTAACCACGCCCGTGGTCCAATCATCCCCTTATACAGCCCTGCTGGGTAAAGCAAGCTCAGATTCTCAGACCCTGAGTAAGTTCTCACTAGGAATCCTCTGTGGGTCTCTACAGGCTACATAGTAAGATCCTGCCTCAAACAAAAACAAAACCTTAAAACAATCAAACAAACAAACAAAAAGAGTAACCATGGGGCTGTAGACGGAGATGGTTCAATAGCTCAGAGCACTTGCTGCTTTTGCAGAGAACTGGGGTTCATTTCCTGGCATCCACATCAGGCCATTCACAGTTACCTGTAACTCCAGTTTAAGGGGCCCCCATGCCCTCTTCTGACCTCCAAGGGCACCTGCACACATGTGGCACACAGACAGACAAGCAGGCAAACACACAGACTCAGAAATAAAAATAATTTTAAAAAGAATTTTAAACAAGTGATCACATGCTGGGCATGGTGGCTCCTACCAGTAATTGCTACCCTCAAAGGGGCCGAGATAAGAGAGACACCAAGAGACTGAGGCCAGCCTGGGCTACAGTGTGAGATCTTCTTCTCAAAATGCACGAACAAGCAAACCAACGTTGACATTCCGTCTTAAGTCTGTTCTTTGGCACAGACAGCAGCACACTCCTCTTGAGGAGAGCTGGATAACAAAATCTAAGGGGAAAAATCAGAGCGGAGAACGTTCAGTAAGAACCCTCACTTTGCAAACGAGAAAACTGAGGGCCAGAACGGTTAGCTGACCAACTTCAAACCGAGAAGCCAATTCTGCCCCAGGCCGAGCAGCTCTGCATCCAGGACGGGCAGCTTCTGGCCTTCCAGCCTGCTTCCGCAGGTCCCCCTTCTCGTTGCCAGGTTGTTCTGTGGCTGAAAGTTTGCCCTGGAGCGCCCTCCCCTGGCTCTCAGTAAGCCATTAGAGCGGCAAGCTGTGCTGTAAGCCACGGTTCTCAATCTTGAACCTGCTACACACAAATTACCTGTCGGTTTGGTTAACGCAGACTGCTGGGCACCACGCCAGGAGTTTTGTGCATGGTAGGTCTGGGGTGGCATCTCAAATTTTATTTATTCCTTTTGGTTCTTTGAGCCAGGGTCCGGCTATGTAGCTCAAGCTGGCCATCTTTTCTCAACCTCCTGAGAGCTGGAATGACATTCAGCTTTGGGGCAGGGGTTCAAGACAGGGTTTCTCTGTGTAGCCTTGCCTGTCCTGGAACTCATTCTGTAGACCAGGCTAGCCTTGAACTCACAGAGATCCTCCTGCCTCTGCCTTCTGAGTGCTGGGACTAAAGGTGTGCGCCACCACTGCCCAGCTTAGGCTCGTCTTTTAAAAAGCATCTTGGTGTCTGGGATGTATGCAGCTCTGTAGTGTTTGACTAGCATGCATGAAACCCTGGATTCAATCCAGAGTACCCTGTAAACCTGACATGATGTGATCCCAGTACTCAGGAACTGGAGACAGGGGGATCAGAAGTTCAAGGTCATCCTCAACTACATAGTGAGTTTAAGGCCAGCCTGATTTATATAAGACCTTGTCTCAAAACACTTTTCCTTTTTATTGCTACCAAGTTCCCAGGGTGCTAATGTGCTTCAAAGACTGAGCATCTCTGGTGTCAACAAAAGAGCACACTGATTTGGAGCCAGAAGATTCGGGTTCAAGTCCCAACATTAGATAGAGACTTTGACTATCTGAATATGATACTTAATCTCAGCATTCAGTCTTGTTTTATGTTGGTAAAGTGTTCATGCACACACACACACACACACACACACACACACACACTCACAGAGTTAATATGTAAGTCATAAGTAAAAATCCCTAGAAATGGCAAATGCATTCTTGTACTAGATGAGTACACAGACTCACCTAAATGTCACTTCATTAAAGAGATGGCACCATGCTCCAGGGACCGTGCATGCTGACAGAAGAAGGGGTCGCTTAACGCTATTCAAAAATAGCACAAACCCAGAAGAAATGGTGTTTATCCTTCCACAGTATTACTTGAGGAATCATCAGGGCTTGGCACTGTCTGTGACCGGGTTTGCAGAGCTGAATGACATAGTCTTTGCCCTAAAGGAGCAGCTAGGAAGGCGATAAACATGCAAATCCTAATAATTACCCTAAGAGGTGACGAGCCAGGAGAGGAACCCCGTGCCTCCAAGCGCAGAGCAACCAGCCTTGTCTGGGTAGTCAAGCCAGGCTGCAAAGAGACACCTGAGCTTTTAAGTAGAGTTTTGAGAGATAAATAAGAGTACTTAAAAAAGCAGGGAGCTGGAGAGAAGCTCAGCAGTTAGGTTGGGGCGCATTGGCCTGTTCGGGTCCCAGCACCCACATGATAGCTCACAACATCTCAGACTCCAGTTCCAAGGGACCAGAAGCAATCTCTTCTGTCCTCTGCGGGCAGCAGGCATACACACACTTCACAGATAAACATGCAGCCAACACATTCACACATAAGATTAAAAATTAAATATTTAAAAAGTGAAATGCCAAAGGCACTCCAAAGGAAGCAAATAGCGTATGCAAAACAGTCACAGAGGCATGAAATTTCGAGCCCTCCAGGGTAATAGTAGGTGGTTCTCAGTGACCAGAGCTCCTTGAGTGTGGGAAGAGAATTGGCAAAGTCCGGGGGAAGGTTCACAGAATCCTGGATGCCAGGCTAAGGAGTTTGGGTCTGATTGTGAGTCTGGTGGGAAGCCGCTGGAAGACACCCAACCCTTCACGGGAGAATTCCTTGGAAAACAGTCCCCAATGACCCCCCCCCCCAAAAGAGCTCCCCTCTGCCCAGGGCCTGAGAACTTCCAGGGAACAAGCTCCCCAAGAAGGGACTTGCAAAGCCGCTCAGCTTCTCTCCCTTCTTCCCGGCATCTGAGGCACGGCACTTTCCCTGTAGATTTCCTCCTTCTCTCCCCCGAAGGGTGTGGATCATTCAAGAACAAAAGGATGTTATCAAGAGCTGAGAGGTTCTGGGAGCGGGAAGGACCTGTGGGCGCAGCGCGGGTGGGAGGATGAGCTCCTCCACCGCTGATGCAATGCAGGGAGAGGCAGGTGGAAGCCCACACCTGAAGCACGTCCCGGCCTCGCTGCCGGGTGCAGAGCTCTGAGGCTGGAGGAGGCCTGACAACCGGCCATCCCTGGTGCCTACGCCTAGCCCCTGAGCCTGCAGCTAGCTGCTGACACTTGGCTCTCCATCTCTACATCCGATTCCAAGAGGGAAGATCCCAGTGCTGGGGGAAACCGAATTCTGTTGACCTTGTGCCTCCTACTGAAACGTTCCCATGAATCCTTGCGGCCTGGCCCTGGCCTCCTTTCCAGACTCTGTCTTTGCTTTCCGGATAGGTTTATAACGGGGTGTGCACGAAGTGGCCTCTGCTATTTCTGAAATAGCTGATGCGAACACCGGGGACAAACTCCAATCATAAGACGCAAGAGTCTGGGATTTTTAGTCTGCTTTCTCTGTCTCCTGTGGAGGTGGCAGTGATGTACTCTTCTGGGAACGACCCTTTTATTTTTAGGGGGAAAAATGTTTTAATGGGTCTTTGGGTTATGCAAGGATAAGCCCAGAGCATCCTCTTCTGGGAAAGAAACAATGTAAGCGAGACAATGGCTCGGGGCTGTCACTGTTGCTTCAGGGACGGACCCAGTGTGCAGTGGGAACCGGCAGGAAAGGCCCTACCTGCTGGAGGGCCTCCCAGCCAGTGTATGAATTCCCAGGAGTGATGTCCTACCTGCAGCTGGAACCCTGAGAAGGGCTGTGCTGGGCTGCGCCCATGTGGTAACTGAAGTTCCTGAGCCCAAACGCAGGCAGGCCGTGAATGACACTACCGTTCTGCTCTTTGCTGCTGGCATGGCTACCAAGGACATATAAGTCAGTTCAAGGACCACCGAGCTCTCCCTAGGAGACTACAAAATCAGGTCACATTAACAGTCATTCCAGTTCCTCTGGACTAACACTTGGAGGAAGACCCGCCACGTCAGCAGAGGGGCCCCCACCCCCATCCCCACCCTCACCCCCCACATCCCCTAGCCTCCATCTCCCCACCCCTAACCCCTGCCACTTCTATGAGTGGGTGTGAGCAACACCAGTCCAAGCCCTTATGTCTACTTTGAACTGCTTCTTTAAAAAAAAAAAAAAAAAAAAAAGCAAAACTTTCCTTTGAGTCAAGCTTTATCTATAACAAAGCCCAGTTTGACCTTGAACCCACCATCCCCCAGCCTCCGTGTCTAGAGCACTGGGAGTAGAAGGGTTTTTTGTGAGTTATTTGTGTGTGCGCGCTGTTTTTTGCTTTTGCTTTGATTATTGTCTTGTTTTCTGAGACAGAGTCTCACATATCCCAGGCCAGGCTCAAACTCAAATTTACTTGGTACCTGAGCTCGCAGTACCACATCCAGTTTATATAGTACTGAGGATGGAACCTGGGTTTCCTGCATGAGAAGCAAGCGAACTACCAGTTGAGCTACCAGTTGAGCTGCATGCCTAGTCAAAGGAAAATAGTTTCTTAGGGAAGAGTCCTAATAGGAAACCAGAGTGTGGATCCTGACAGACTTGGAGCTAGGATTCAGACAAGAACCAAACTGGAGTGTGTGGCAGCAGACACTTGAGGGGTAAAGCATTTCTGTCTCTTGGTATGAGTTAGTGTAAAATTTAAACTAAGCCGGGCGTTGGTGGCACACGCCTTTAATCCCAGCACTCGGGAGGCAGAGCCAGGCGGATCTCTGTGAGTTCGAGGCCAGCCTGGGCTACCAAGTGAGTTCCAGGAAAGGCGCAAAGCTACATAGAGAAACCCTGTCTCGAAAAACAAAAAAAACAAAAAAAACAAAAAAAAAAATTTAAACTAGTATTTTGGGCAGACGAAGTGGCTCAGCAGGTAAAAGTACTCGCCACAAAGGCTGACAGCCTAAGTTCAATCCCTGGAACCCACATGGTCGGAGAAAGCCAACTTCTACAAGTTTTACACACATACACACACACACACACACACACACACACACACACACACACACGCACACACGCACACATACACACCAAACAAACAAGTAAATTAATAAAATATAACTTTAAAAATTACACTAATATTATTTTATAATAATGTTACAACCAAAATATATGCCATGATATATTAAATATCTTTCAAGTCATATTTATAATATCAAAATCTATTTTGAAATAAACCACTTTATACAAAATATGTAAATAATATATAAGTGTGTAAAATCCACAGATTTTATCCTAAGTGAATTGATGTCACTTTGGGGGACACTGCCTTCTGGTTTTACTGCATAAATATAGACAAGCAAGTGAACAGACAGATGTTAACATCTACCCACATTTATCTCCAGTCCCGATAGAAAAGACAGTTCTTCTCCAATACTTCAGGCAACAGCCCCAGAGCCAACTTTTTTCGTTTGTTTGTTTTTCTTTTTGTTTTGTTTTGTTTTTCGAGACAGGGTTTCTCTGTGTAGTTTTGGTGCCTGTCCTGGAACTCACTCTGTAGACCAGACTGGTCTTGAACTCACAGAGATTCACCTGCCTCTGCCTCCCGAGTCCTGGGATTAAAGGCATGTGCCACCACCACCCAGCTTAGAGCCAACTCTCATTGGTCTAGATTGGGTCACGTATCTATCCTTGAGCAAGTCTCTCTCAGGATCTGTCAGGCCTGAGCTAGGCACCCCATCCTACTCTAACCACCTGAATGAAGGGTATGGAGAAGTGCCCCCCCTCCACACACACACACACACACAGAATCAGTGTGCTGATACCAAAGACTCAGTAGCCTGTGCAGGCCAGTAACAATGTACACATTCCACTTCAGGGATGTCCCTCTGAGTTATACATATTAATCAGGCAGGTGATAAATCACTAGCCAAGTGTGGTAGTAATATACTCCTGTAAGCCTAGCACTTGGGAAGCAGAACCAGTGGCAGGAGAATTAATTCAGGTTTGAGGCCAGCCTGGTTTATCATGAATGCCAGACCAACCAGGGGTACATAGTGGGACCCTGTCTCAACAAACAAACAAAATGTCAACTCACTCAAACGAAAATCAGCTTATTCATCGCCCTTTTATGTTTTCATCCATGAAATTCTATGCACAAAGCGGCCTACTCTACTGCTGTCCCTTAACCATGACTAGAGACCCCAAAGATCCAAATATTAAAGGCCCACTCTCCTAGGTGTTGCTATTGGAAGGAAGGGGCCGTGATATGTAGGAGGCAGCACCTTGAGGGATGTCCTTAGTCCGTGGGGGATGTCTCTAAAAGGGCCCCCACGAGTTCTTTCCTGCTTTGCTCTCCCGCTCAGGATGTGAGCAGTCGGTCCGCCCCTGACTCCTGCTGTGATGCACTGTCCTCTCCAGAGGCCCAAACACCCAGGCCACCCAATCGTTCATTTCTAGAACTATGAGCCAAGATGCTGTTCTTGTCACTTGACAGAGTCCACGATGGAAGGGAGGGGTGTCTCCCCTCTGTGAGTCCTTCCTTTGCCTGTACCCAGAAGTACCACGCACCCCTTCTTAGGTCTGTTCATTGGTGTACTCCACTCACTCAGAAGTCCCGCATCTCCACAAGGCCTGTTTCCTTCCATAAATCCTAGCTTGACACTTGGAGCAGGGGTCTCCAAAGCAGCAGGTGATAGCTATGTTCTAATTACCTGCAAGAGCTGACTATACCTACAGCGGTCTAATGATCTTGATATATCCTTCGTAATAGTTACATTTTATTTATTTATGTGTCCTGATGTCTTGCCTGTCTGTCTGTGCACCATGTGCATGCCTGGTGCCATAGAGGTCAGAAGAGGGCATCAGATCCCCTGGAGAGTTACAGACAGCTGTGAGCTGCCTGGTGAGTGCTGGGAATTGAACCTGGGTCCTCTGGAAGTGCAGCCAGTGTTCTTAACTGCTGAGCTATCCCTCTAGCGCCAATTTATACTTTTTTTTGAGTTATTGCACTTAATGAGTAAATGAGAACAAGAATGTGAAAATCCTTTGCAACTGTAATTATTATTACTACCATTAATTATAAGTGTTGTTATTATTTTATTGAGACAAAGTCTCCCTTGTTGGCCTAGAACTTGCTATGTCTACCAGGCTGGCCTTGAGCTTGCCGTGAAGTTCTTGCTTCCGCCTCCTGAATGCTGGGACTTGGGGCATGTGCCACCATGCCAGCTACAAGCTCTATTATTAATAGTCTTTTTTAAAAATATCTATTTTGGTTTGGTTTATGTACATCAGTATTTTCCCTGAATGTATGTGTATGCACTATGTACGCATGTCTGGTGGCATTGGAAGCTTTGGAACTGGAGTTATGAATGGTTGTCAGTCACTGACCGGGTGCTCCTCCCTGCGGAGCCATCTCTCCAGCCCCCCTGTTATCAATATTCTTGCTCTCTCCTCTGCTTGTCTGATCTGAGTTTTTGAGACAGGGTCTCATGTAGCCCAGGCTGGACTCAAACTCGCTATGTAGCTGAAGGTGACTTCGAACTCCTGATCCTTCTGCCTCCACCATATATGCACCACATGTCTGGATTATGGGGTGTGGGGACTGCATCCTCGGCTTTGTGCGCACGAGGCAAGCTTTCTACTAACTGAGCTGCATTTCCAATCTTTTTCGGGAGTGGTGCGGGGGCTGGGATTTTTTTGTTTTTTGTTTTTTGAGACAGGCTCTCGTGTAACCCAAGCTAGCCACAAACTCCCAAGTGCTAGGATTATAGCTATATGCCATTGTGCTTGATTTATACAGTGCTGAGATAAAACCCAGGGCTGTATACGTTCTAGGAACGCAATCTACTAACTGAGCTACATCTGTTTCTCTGCTCTCTTCCCTCCTAGCCAAATCCCCATCAGAGCTGGATCTAGGGGTTGGGGCTTTAGCTCAGTGGTAGAGCGCTTGCCTAGCAAGGGCAAGGTCCTGGGTTTGGTTCTCAGCTCTCGGGCGCGGGGGCGGGGGGGCGGGGGGGCGGGGGGGGGGAGCTATATCTAGACAGTGGTGGACTGGTGAAGAGTGGAAGCACTGGGCATAACAATGTTGCCGTGGGCAGTGAGGAGACTGGCAACATGGGAGCACACCCTTACAGGTAACCCTTCAGCTCCCGCTGCAGCCCGTCATGGGGCTTCTGAGAACTCGGTCCACAAAGAGGAAGAACATGGACAATGGTTCTATCTCCCACCAAGGCAAACACCTCCCTAATCAGCTGCATAGATTTGGGCAAAAAGGAGTTGGTCTCTCAGGGAGTGCCTGGGGCAGGGCACTTCCTGTCAGTGGACTGCCAGGAAAACATTTTGTCTGGAGAGAGGTCACAAATCGATCGGATGTGTATCTATTTACCTCCGAAGACCTCACTTTAAAAAAAAAAAAAAGAGCATTTTTATTCTGAGTGTTTGCCTGTTAGCATATATGTGCACCTGGTGCATGTCTCATACCTGCAGAAGCCAACAGGACACCGGATCCCCTTAACTGGGAGTGACAGGTGGTTCACTGTAAGCTGCCTGACATGGATGCTGGGAATTGAACTGAACTTGGTCCTCTGTAAGAGCAGTAAGTCCTCTAACTTCTGAGCCATCTCTCCAGCCTCTACACACAAATTTTAGAGACAACCTCCTCTCTCTCTCTCTCTCTCTCTCTCCCTCCCTCTCTCTCTCTCCCTCTCTCTCTCTCTCTCTCTCTCTCTCTCTCTCTCTCTCTCTCTCTCTCTCTGTGCATGTGTGCGTGTGTGTGTGTGTGTGTATGTGCTTATGAGTACAGGTTCCCCTGGAGGCCAGAAGAGGGCACCAGATCCCCTGTAGTTGGAGTTATAAGTGGTTGTGAGCTGCCCAATGTGAGTGATGGGAACTTTCAGTCTTCCAGTCCTCTACAAGAGCAGCAAGTGCTCTTAACTGCTGAACTATGTCTTCAGTCCCAAGGACAGAAAATTCTATATATAATAATGAGCCAAGAGTAGTGGCATACTCCTATATCCTAGCTATGGCCTAGTGAGGGATAGCTGAGCCAGGAGGATCACAAATCCCGGGGCAGCCTGGGCTATATAATGACACCCAGTCTTAAAACAACGATAATGTAATAAGTTTCCCAGAAAAGAAGGTCATAACTTTTCAAATTAAAAGTGCCCACTAGGCATCACACAGAATGGAGGAGGATGCCAAGGCGATATCATGAACTTCAGAATGCCAGGGTAGTGGAGCAAGTTAATAGTTTCTAGAGCAGTAGTTCTCAAACTGTGGGTTACAGCCCCCCCCACAGTCACATATCAAATATTCTGCATATCAGATGTTTACATTGTGGATCATAACAGCAGAAAAATTACAGTTATGAAGCAGCAAAGAAATAATTTTATGGTTGAGGGGTCACCACAACATGTGGGACTGTATTAAAGGGTCGCAGCATTGGGAAGATTGAAAACCACTGTTCTAGACAGAAAAAGCCAAGGCCTGTACGAAGGAGTAAGTAAGCATGCAGGTAGCATCAGACTTCTCAACAGAAGCACATGACGCTGGGGAAAGGTGGTAGGTACCCAACGTTCTGAGAGAGAAGTACTTTTATCCTAGAATTCTATACTTAGCCAATTAAAGGCTAAGCATGGAAAAAGATATTTTCAGATGTGCAAGAACTCAAAATTTTTGCCTCCCACACACCTTTTCTTAGGACGATAGTAAAAGATATGATTCAGTGAAATGGAAGACTCAGCCAAGAACAAAAAAACAAGGGCACTCTAAAAATCCGAGGAGGAATCCAAAGGGGACCGAGACTGCTGACGACAAGCAGTCCTGCGAGGCCACCTGAGCCCCAGGTGCAGCGAGGAACCCATCCAACCTGGATCAAGATGACAGCTGGCGTAGAAGGAGGCCTCCAGCAGAGCGTGTGGGTGGGGCGGGGCGGGGCGGTGACAGGTTACCTGATGATACCTGTGGACATTCAGGAAAAACTGTACCAGATAGCAAATGGATACACACGGGGAAATATTAGCAATGACTACTTCCAAAGTTTAGCAAAAGGAAAACTGTTAGCTGCAGGAGGAGAGGTAATTAAACATAATAGTTGTTGGAGGAAGTGTAATTAAACACCGTTGTTCAGTAGTGGTCATGGTATGCACAGAGTGAAGACGACATAAACATTGACTGTTTAATTAAACAGGTACTACACTTACATGGAGATATACAGAACAAAACCCCCGGTTATTGTGAAGACTATCAATGGATAGTACCTATGGTGGTCACTTCTCTTGTTACTGTGATCAACTGCCTGACAGAGCTACTTAAGAAAGATGGCATTATTCTGGACCACAGTTTGGAGGTACAGTCCATCACGGGGGTGAGGAAATCCTGACAGCAGGAGCCTGAGGCTGCTGGTCCTGTTGCATCATACACTCAGCTCCCTTTCTCCTTTTTATCTAGTCCTGACTGCGAGCCGTGGCTGGTTCTGTTGGTGGACCTCTCACCACAGTTAACGACACACCCAGATGTTTGTCTTTCTGGATGATTCTATACACCCTGTCAAGCTGACAATTAGCACGAACATCATACTGACCACGTCCCTCGTGTCTGAAAACACAGATAACCTCTGAGAATTTTATAAACAAATCAGTGCCCATGAGAAACTGCTCAGAAGTCTTCTGACATCTGGAGGTGTCAGTCAGAATGGAGTTGGGTGGCTGAGCATGGAAGACTGAGGGGAGAGTCACTTGCACAAACCCATCCCTCCTGGGCCACCACCCAACAGTTCCAGCTCAGTTTGCGCTCACCTAAGTCCGAAAAGGACCCTGAAGAGTGAAAACCAGCTTTGGGAGGCAGAAAGCTCCATCCTGTGGGGAGGACAGGGAGGAAGGGAAGAGGGTCTTAGGGGGAGGGGACAGTGCCGAAGGGCAGGGGCATAACAGATGAGGCTAAATTAATTTTGGAAACCATTAAATCTTTGAAAAGAGAGCGTGTTTTCGGCAGGGACAGTGAATCACTGTGATTTGCAGGAACAGGCACAAAGCAATTAGCCATCTGGATGTTGCAGCTTCCAGCCTCCCAGCCTTCCAGCCTCCCAGCGGAAACTTCAAGCAAGCGGAAGGCTGGTCATTACAGGGCCCAGACCCAGCGCTCCACGATCTGCAGATAACTTTGTGCCTCCAGCCGGCTGGAAGTCCAAAGGCTTGGGACAAAGGGCAACTTGGCATGAGACACAGAAAATGGGCAGGGAAAGCAACAGAAGCCACAGGGAGCCAGAACTCCTTCCTTGTTCCTGTGTGTGCCCCTCAGAAGCCATCACGAGCCAGTGAGCAGTTGACTTGACCGATAAGCACCGATTAATCATCTACTGTCTTCCAGGGTTTCTGATAGTCCATAAATCCTGTCTTTTCATGACATATATTTAAGGAGTTCCACCCATGACACAATCCCAAGAACTCTGCAGTCACCAGACAGTGTAGCCTTGCTTAGGAGAGATTATAATCTCATCATTTTATGGCCTTATTTATTTTGAGACACAGTCAAACTCTGTAGTCCAGGCTGAGCCTTGAAGTTCACGTGATTCTCTTGCTTCAGCTCCCCGTGTGCTGGGATTACAGGCATGAGCCACTAATGCCTTTTATTCTTTTTAATCAATAGGAAATAAAAGCAAAAGGAGACAAGTGGAACTGGGACTGGACTGGCTGGTTTTGCGTCAACGACACAAGTTCGAGTCATCAGAGGAAGGAGGCTCGGTTGAGGAAATGCCTTTATAAGTTCCAGCTGTAAGGTGTTTTCTCAATTAGTGATCAATGGGGGAGGGCCCAGCCCATTGTGGGCGGTGTCATCCCCAGGCTGGTGGTCCTGGGTTCTATAAGAAAGCAGGCTGAGCAAGTCATGAGGAGCAAGCCAGTAAGCAGCACTCCCCCATGGCCTCTGCATCAGCTCGTGCCTCCAGGTTCCTGTCCTGCTTGAGTTCCTGTCCTGACTTCCTCCAATGAGGACTATGATCTGGAAGGATAAGGCAATAAACCCTTTCCTCCCCAACTTGCTTTTTGGTCATGGTATTTCATCACAGCAACAGAAACCCTACGACAGGGGCTGTAGCCCAGTTGGTAGAGTGCTCACCTAGCACACACAAAGTCCTGGGTTTGATCCCCAGCGTGGCATAAACAGGGCATGATAGTGTACACCTGTGTCCTAGCACCCTGGAGGCAGAAGTGGGAGGATCAGAAGTGTAGAGTTGTTCTCAGCTACACAGACAGTTCAAGGTTAGCCTGGGCTGCATGAACTCTGTCTCAAGAACAAACAAAAGACAAAGTGTGGTTGCTCAAGGCGGGAAGAGGACTGAGCTGAATTGTGGAATTCTGTGCCCTTCCCTCTATGAGGCGAAATAAACTGCTGCTCTGTGTGGCTAGTATGGTTGCGGGCACAAAGGACTGCAGGTAGATGAGAGCTTTTATAAAGTATAAAGAGCAGTTAGAGAGATGGCTTGGGGTTAAGAGCACTGGCTGCTCTTTTAGAGGACCTGGGTTCGATTTCCAAAACCCACATGGAGAATCAACTATGGTTTGTGACTCCAATTCATGCACGCCCTCTTCTGGCCTCCATGAGCACTGCATGCATGTGGTGCACAGACCTAGATGCAGGCAAAACATATCTATACACATGAAGTAAAAATAAATGTTTTGCATTTTTGTATTTTTTTTGAGATTATAATACAGTTACATCATTTCATACCTCCTCTTTCTCCCTCCAAAACTTTCTCTTTCTTTATTTCAAATTCATGGCATCTTTTTCATTAATTGTTGTTGTTGTTGGTGGTGGTGGTGGTGGTGGTGGTGGTGGTGTGTGTGTGTGTGTTCCTAAACACATAAATAGAACCTGCTCGGTTTTTTGTTTGTTTGTTTGTTTTTGTTTTTGTTTTTGAGACAGGGTTTCTCTGTGTAGCTTTGTGCCTTTCCTGGAACTCACTTGGTAGTCCAGGCTGGCCTTGAACTCACAGAGATCTGCCTGCCTCTGTCTCCCAAGTGCTGGGATAAAGGCGTGTGCCACCACCACCCACCCGGCGAACCTGCTCGTTTTTGATTAAATAAATCTTTTAACATTAAGAGCTGTTTGTAAGGGCTACCTCAGCTTTCTCTGACCTCTTTGACCCTGAGTTGCTGTTTTTCAATTCATTCCTAGAAACTGAGGAAATGGCACAGCCAACCAGGGGTTTCATTCAAGGAAGCCTGAATGGACTGGACGAACTGTGAGGTGTGGGCCAGAGGTCTGAGCATCAACTCCTGATTTCTACTATAGCCGCATGAAGCAAATCACTTCCCAGAAACAAGAGGGAAGCCAGGAAGGGGGAACACCACTCAGAGAGGTCAGAGGTCAGAGGTCAGTGCTCCCTTGTGGAGGACTCCTATATCTTCTTGCCTGGCTGAGTTTGCTGTGGGACACGTGACTCACTCTGCCCTGTGTTTCGGTAAAGAGCCCCTCCGGAGCCTTAGCAAAGAGCTGCTTAGCACGGCTCAGGACTCTGCAATGGCCTGGAAGTCCCCCAAAGGCCTTGTCATTTGGTGTCTCCATCTGCAGTTCACTCAGCTGGCCAGGGAGATCTCCAACCCAAGACAGGCAGAGGGGAGGCAACAGCTGGGATATCAGGGAGTCCAGCTCTGTCTGCTTCTTCCTGGCTGTGGCCTCATGGCTGCCCTCGCTCCTTGATTTTTCCCCAAGATGGAGCTCATGTCACTCTCCCAGGGCAGCAGAGAGGATTAAGGCGGTCACAGGTGACCTTGAACTAGTGCAGAAAGTTTAAATAAGGAGGACCAAGAAACTGTGGCTACTGCCCAGCCCGTGGAGGCCTTCCAACTCGGCTTCTGATGCTAGGGAAACACGGGCTTGCTGTCACCAGAGATTTTTATTTGTCCAGAATAAGAAATCTGGCTGGTTGGTTTGTTGATGTTTGTTCTAGAGCTAAGGCTCTTCTTGTAGAGCCCAGTCTGGCTTGCAACTTGTGCCATAGCCCAAGCTACACAACCTTTCTGTCCCCTCCTCAGTTCTGGGAATACCAGGTGTCTGCCACTACGCTCATCCTGGAAATCTGGATTTTCTTTTTTTTTTTTTTTGGTTTTTTGAGACAGGGTTTCTCTGTGTAGCTTTGCGCCTTTCCTGGAACTCACTTGGTAGCCCAGGCTGGCCTCGAACTCACAGAGATCCGCCTGGCTCTGCCTCCCGAGTGCTGGGATTAAAGGCGTGCGCCACCACCGCCCGGCTGGATTTTCTCATGAACTTCCCAATTTTCAGAACCCTGTGAGGACAGAAGGAAACCCCGTCTGCAGGTCCCCGGGGTGAGGACTTTGATGTTTCTACAGGTCTCTTGGTATACCCATGCTTGTTGCCTTCCTGCCGGTCTCGGGGACATCTTCCTGGCTCCCTGCCTCCACTCTTTGTGTCTGTCTCCTTATCACTCACACTAGATGGTGAGTCAGGGTTAGCTCAACCCTGCGGTCACCAGAAGCAAGCCGGGAACAGGCCTACCACCTAGTAGACCCACAGAGTCTCTTCCCAGGGAGGGAGCCAGAAGGCTGAGGCACAGAAGCTCTTGGAAGAAAGGGATGAGATGCAAAGAACCAATGAAATATTGTCACCGCAGGCAGAAGGATCTGGTCCCTGGGGGCTGGGTAGCATCTCCAGGGCATTGCTATAGAAAGCTGAGACAGAGCGTAGACACCTCCTAGACAGTTGGTATGGCCTTCCGCGAATGCAGCAGTCCCTGGCAAAGCAGCAGCCCCCAGATGCGGGTTGGCCCAGTGAGCGCAATGGGTCTTGCATCAGGGTCCTTCCCAGAAGCTGAAGGCTTCCTGATCCTGCCCCTCCAGCTGCCTGCCTGCTGCCCTTCCTGGATTTAATGCCACTCCCAGGTGCAGCCTTTCCCAGGCCTGTTCAGTCTAGGATGACCCCGGGTCCTCTCTGGACCCAAAGGAAACCCTTTGCCTGTTGCGCCTGTTCGAGACCTGTCCTCTCATTCCCCAGGCCACCTAGCTCAGGCCACTTAGCTGTCCCTAGAAAATGGTGTGAAAACCCATCGGGCCGCTCACTCTTGGCTCAGGCACCTCTAGTAAATCCTGGAGGGTAAGAAACTGTGCAAAGCTGGGGCGGTGGTGGTGCACACCTTTAATCCCAGCACTCGGGAGGCAGAGCCAGGCGGATCTCTGTGCATTCGAAGACAGCCTGGTCTACAGAGCGAGATCCAGGACAGGCACCAAAACTACACAGAAACTGTCTGCAGAGGTGTCTCAGGAGGCTCCCCTTGGCCCCTGGGAGAGCACCTCCGCAGACACAGATTAAGGATTCGACCTCACCATGCAAGGGCTTGACTTGAGTGCCCACTCACAAAACCAGAAAGACCAGGAAGTGCAGAGGAACTTACAAGACAGGGTGTGAGTGGTAACATTTAAACATGATAATAGGTGTATTCGAATAGTAACATGTATGAACGGGACTCGAATGTAGTTCCAATACTTGGGAAGCCCTGGTAGGAAGATGGCTGGAGTATGAGGACAGCCTTGACTGCAGAATGAGCTCCAGGCTAGTCAACTAGAGTGAGAGCTTGTCTCAAAATAAATAAATAGATAGATAGATAGATAGATAGATAGATACAGGGGTGGGAAAATAAATAAACGCATCGATGTGAAATTTGCTAAAGTTGAGCGTTGAAATGTGATTACAGAAAGGCATGTCCTTGGTTCTATTTTTGTTTTCTCTAGAGTACTCAGGGATAAACGGGCATGTCTGCAACTTATATTTAAAATGGTTCAGAAGTAAAAGCAATAATTTGTGCTTTGCTACCCCTCAAGTGGTTAACTACCCAGTTACCCAGCTATAATTCCAAGCCTAGGTATATGCTCAAAAGAAATGAAAGCACAGGTCCACGCAGAAACTGGTACCAAATGTTCATTCATGGGCGCCGAAACATAGAAACAACCCAGACACTCATCAACCGATAAACGGATAACTACACTGTGACAGGTCCATGTACAGATCTTCTCTCAGCCATAACAAAGAATGAAACTCTGATACATGCTATGGTCTGGATGAATCATAGAAACAGTATGCAAAATGGACAATGAGTCATGAGTGATGACAGAAGAGCCCCTTTCCACGCACATTCCAGACCAGGGACATCTACAGAGGAGGTGAGTGGGCTGGGAGGTGTGCTATCTAATGGGTACCTGTTTCTGAGGCGATGAAAATGTTCTAACTGTGGCTATGGCCAGGACTGCATATGTCTAAATACTGAAATGAACGGTCTACTTTGAGTGAATTATATGGTGTGTGACTTACACCTCAATAAGACGGTTAGAATGACATGGGGTGTGGGGACGCATGCCTGTAATCCCTACACTTGGGAGGATCTGAGGCAGGAGGATCCCTGAGTTTGAGGCCAGCCTGTACTACACAGTGAGTTCCAGGACAGCCTAATGTTACGAGGGACACCCATGTACCCTGGAGCATCTATCTACCCTGCACCCAGCTCAAGGGATGGCAGAGGTCACCTAAACTTCTGATGGGATAATGAATTCCTCTGTAAAAGAATATTAGCCTTGTACACCCCCTTGAGTCATATAGAGGATTTTGCCTAAAACTGGGGGGAGGAGCACCAATGCTGTGATGATTGACAGGCTATACGTCCCAAGTTGCAAACACTTCATTTAACCCTCTCATTGCAGATCAGGAGAGCCAAGCCTAAGGAAGGAAAGGACATGTCACACTGTGGCTAAGGGGCTGAGCTGGTCCCAGAAGCCAGGACTACCATCATCTCAGATGCTGTCCTTGTCACCGTCCTGTTGCTGTGACGAGACACCGTGACCAAGGCAACTCTTGTAAAAGAAAGTATTCAGTTGGGGGACTTGCTTATAGTTTCAGAGGGTTAGTCCATTGTCATCGTGATGGGGACATGGCGGGAGCATGGTGACACCCATGGTGCTGGAGAAGTGGCTGAGAACTGCACCCTGGTCCATAGGCAGAGACAGAGAGGTTGGGCCTGGCATTTGAAACCTCAATGCCCACCCCACACCCCCACCCCCACCCCCAGTGACACACTTCCACACCTCCTCCAACAAGACCACATCTACTAATTCTAATCCTTCCCACTCCCAGATGATGAGCATTCAAATATATGAGCCTATGGGGGCCCGTGCTGATTCAAAGGGAAGGGCGGGGGGAATGTGCCCTGGGCCAGTTCAGTTTCCAGCCCAAGCTTGGAGGCTGTTGTATCAGTAGCCTCATTCCTCCAGCACCACCCTCCTGTTCCTCAGGGAGGCGTGGGGCAGGGGTGGGGGTGGGGTGGGGGGAACTACCAACTCCCTGGACAGCGACTCTGACCCTGACCATCCCAACTGGTTGCAGCTGTCAGCGGAAATATTATACAGGAAAGAGAGTGCGTTTCCCTGAAATGAAACATTGTTTTGCCTCAGCAATGATTTGCATATTGGTAGGGACACAAATGTCATCCTGGCCCATTTCCTCCCTAAAGATAAAGATTCTGGTCAGTTTTCTTCTCAGGAGGGAAGGCAGCTATGTGATGCCTTCCTGGAGGAAGTGAGAGGTGAAGGCGCAGAACCAGACAGTAGCCAGCACCACCGGAAGTCAACATCTGTTGAATGAATAGTATTTATCTAAGGGGTAAGGACCACCACAGGGGGTGGAGGGAAGCAGAGGCTCAGCTGTGGGAATTAAATGGGCTGGTGACCATAGGGCTGGTAAAGGGTCGGGTTGATAGGAAGTAAAAGGGAAGGCATCTTCGAAGAAGGCATCCTATAAGCTTGTACTCCAGCAATGGACGAAGGAGGATCAGGAGTTCAAGGCCATTCTCAGCTACATAGTGAGTTCAAAGCCAGTCTGGGCCACATGTGACCCTGCCTTTAAAAAACAATGTACCCTGAGTCCGCTCAGTTGAGAGCTGCAGGGCTGTGCCGCTTAAGGTCTCTGTCAGTCACACCCCGCTCCCTCCCCTTAGGTCTTATGGGAAACTCAGCCATGCCAAACCCAGCCCGAAGTTCAGCAACTACCTCACTTTGATTGTAGCAATTAAAAATCCTCAGGTTTCTTCAACCAGAAAATCCATCAAACCTGAAGAATGCAGCCTGAATTCTGGTGGTCAGTGGTGCTAGCATAGGAGCAGGAAGAAAAACAAGAGGCTGAGGGCTGCTGGTAGAGTGCCCGCCCATCACGTTTGGATGCACAGGGGCGCTAGGTTCAATCCCCAGCAAGTGCGCACTCATGCACACGCGCACCTTGGGGGCTCTCTGCTCCTCTTCGCCTCTGTACCTTTCACTCTCCAGGGTTCACACCATTCACCTCCTCTGCAGGCTGGCTTCTCAGGATCCATTCTCTTTCCAGAGCAACAAGGGCCTTCATCCCAGAGCATTCACACTGCTGTTACCCATTCCTGGACCCCATTGTATCCTTAGCTCTCCTAGTCCCTAGCTCCTCTTTGCTCTTCACCTCAGATCACCCCCCCCTTCTTACCCTGGATAAGCCCCATGTTCCCTGTGGCAGGACCCCCAAGGCTCCTATACTCTGCCATTCCTGTGGTGAGCTTCCTTAGAACACAGCTCTCTAGGGGTTCGCTGACGCCTCCATGACTACAGCAAGCTGGAACAGAGCTGTGTTCAGTGGCTAAGACACCTTGTTTTGTTCCTCTGTGTTTGTTGAGACAGGGTCTCGCTTTGTAGTGTTGACTGTCCTGAAACTCACTCGGTAGACCAGGCTGGGCTGGACCTCACAGAGAACGTCCTGCCTCTGCTTTCTCAGTGCTGGGATTCAAAGGCGTGCACCATCATGCCCAGCAAAGGGCAGACTTTTTAAAAATTGGGCCAGCAAGATGGCTCAGCCAGTAAAAGCACCCGCTGGGCCAAGCCAGATGACCTGGGTTGGATTCCCTGCTACCCCCTGCCCGTGGCACTTACTGTGGAAAGAGAGATCCAACTCCAAAGAACTGTCTGACCTCTACAGGTACACCCTGGGACATGTATGCCACGCTCGCACAAAAAGAAACAATAGCAATCAAATCCTTAATTTTCAGACAAAGAAAGGATCCTGACGAGTTAGTGTGACTGACCCAAGGGCCAGAACCCTAAGCAAGCTGCTGCCTCTTTCACCCCCTCCCAGTCTCCTCCACTGTGACCTGTGCAGTTTTGACCCAGGCTCAGGGGGCATTTGCCAATCCTCGCCACCTGTAAGGGGAACATCCCTTAACCAAGACTGATGACCAGAGACACACCTGCCTAGTCTCACGCCATGCCCAGTCACTGTCAAGCCGTGCAGACAAGTTTTTAGGCCACTCCTTGCTGTGACAAAGTGCTGACTGACCCTGTCCTGAGCTGTTGTCTGACTTCCTGCTCCTCTGGTGCCTGCTGGAAGCTTCCATGGAGGAACTGCCTTTGTCGGCTCTATGCGCCTGTAGGAGAGCATTAAAATCATCATAGAGGACAGCAACGCTGTCTCCTTCCCACCATTATCAAGCTGGGTACCTACGCTATACCTAGAACTTCCCTGTCTTCCTGTTATGGATACAGCAGTGTGTTGTGGAATAATCCTCTTGTACACTGTAAAGATTTGTCACTCTTAATTGGTTTAATAAAATGCTGATTGGACAGTAGTCAAGCAGGAAGTATAGGTGGGGCAACCAAACTAAGAATGCTGGGAAGAGGAAAAGTGGAGTCAGGAGTCACCAGCCAGAGGCAGAGGAAGCAAGATGAGACTGTCATATTGAGAAAAGGTACCAAGCCACGTGGCTAAACGTAGATAAGAATTATGGGTTAATTTAAGTGTAAGATCTAGTTAGTAATAAGCCTGAGCTACTGGCCAAGCATTTATAATTAATAAAAGCCACTAAGTGATTATTTGGAAGTGGCTGCATGAGGGGCATGGCAGAGAAGTCTCCACCTACAGCAGTGAACAGAACAAATGCCTGCCCCTTCCAAGTTACACTGAGAGTCCTTTATCTGAAATGCTTGAGATCAGAGGTATTTCAGATTTCTAATTTTTTTTTTGGAGTTTGGAACATTTTCATATACATAAATAGAATATCTTAGGGATGGGACACAAGTCTAAATGAAATTCACTGTTTCTTATACACCATTTGAAGCCCACAGGCTGAACTAATTTACACAATATTTTCAATAGTTTTGTGTTCATATATGCTAAACTATAGAAGCAAAGATGTTGCTATCTCAAGCTTCCACGGAATGTTCTCAGATTTCAGATTTTTTGATTATGGGACTTTCAACCTACAGTGTAATAGAAACACATTGAACATAGTATTTCACCCACTAGTGATGCCTATAAAACCTACAAGGATGATGATGTCTAAATGCTTTCACTATAGAGAATTACTGCTTTATCTGCTCAGCACACCTCCCTTTCATGGGTAACTCCAATACGTCACCATGGAAGGATTTACCAATTGTCAATGACTCCAGGACTCACCGAGGTGGGCATAGGAGCCAGTCTGGCCTAGTCATGCAAACTATCAATTCTATGGTTCCCTTTCCCACAGTAATTGAACCAGGAACAGTCACGTGTCCAATGCCAAGTCAATTGGAATGCTGCTGTAGGTGTCTCTGTCTTTTAATTTTAAAAATTAATTTCAAATATGTTGCACATGGCAATGTTATCACTGAAAAAAAGTTTAAAATCTGACAATCTCTGTCAATCCTAACTTCTAGTCTCACTCCATGGAGATAAACAAGACAATTTAGTATGAATCCAGACCTTTTTGTATGTATTTGCATATATTCAGAAACATATGTTACAAGCCTGCATATAGAAATACCTTATTATTTCAATGTTTTTGTTTACGTCAGAGTGAGACCATATTGTATATATCATCATGCAAATTGCTTTTCCCGTTTACCAAGATGTCTTAAGGATTTGTGGTAGTACATATTTCATTCTTTTTGAACACTTGCCATATTTTTGGAGTACAAAAAATACGGTGATTGAAGTGGGACATTCAGTTTCTTTTGCACTGTAATTGTGCAAGTAATAACCCCTGAAACATCCTGGAGGCCCATGTGTGAGTTCCTGATCTAGAGTTTGAGAAGTAATAGGAGATCGATAGTGTTGATGTCTAAAATCTGAACAGATACTGACAAGTCTCCCTCCAAAGTGGTTGGGACCATCATACTCCCTTGGGTTTCGGTTAGGGCATTGTGGTCTGTATTTTCCCATTCCTTCACCAGAACTAGAGAGGAACAGAGCTGAACACTCTGGAAGTCTGCTGGGTCTCCCACCTGGAGCTGGTAAAGAGTCTCTCTGTGGTCTGGGGCAATGGGAATGGAAGCAAGGCCTCAGGGTGCTGAGGGCTGGTGGCTGACCCAATGGGCTGAGAGGAGGCAAGCTGTGTCCTCAAGGTATCCATTCCCTGAGGCCGGTTGTTCCTCTCTGTAGGCTCCATTGAGAGCTTGTGTGAGCCAACACCTTCCCCTTCGGGATGAAGCTAGTTAAAGCTGTCCTTCAGTTACTTTTAGCCAAAAGACAGAACTCCTGCTTAAAACGTACAGGTGCCCACTACTTCTCACCCTGCCCTGCATGCGTATGGAGTCTCTATTCCCCTTTCTTCCTGGCCCCTCTTATCTTCTCTCCATGGTCACATGCTCCTGGCCCCAGGCACCAAGTTTAGGGTTCACATCACTCCTGAGACTCTCCGAGGAAGACAGGAAGACATCAGAGCAGGGGACAAAGCCCCTGGGAACAGAGGGGAAAGATAGCTATCCCACCCTTCCGTGGACTCTTCTCAGAGAGACAAGGACAATATTACAACCTGGATTCTCTGCCTAGGCCTCATTAGAGATGGCCTCGGATCAGTCACTGTCCCTGTTTTGAGAGAGAAGGGAGAAGAAAATAAAAAAATAAATAAAAAAATTTCAGGAATAAAAAACACATTGGAGGAATCCATGTCCCCTTTTGGTTTCAACTATTATATTATATTATTATATTATATTATATTATATTATATTATATTATATTAATCAAAACTTATTTTGTTACAAATCTGCATAGCAGTTGTAGCTGCTCGGAGACAGACACAACCTAAACACATAAACACAGGCTGTCTGGGTTCTTTGGAAGTACCGTGTTTATTGTTTAAGTGCATTAACAAAGAGTGAAAATGAAGTGTAAGTATCATCCAATCCAGAACAGAAGACTAACTTCCATGCCTAGGAACATCATCCGTCCCATTGGTGACACCAGGCCCTGCCTTCTCCTGGACTTAATACTCTAAGTGAGCGCTCTGGTTGATACAGTGCATGCTGCTAGAACATTCTGTGTCTAACCCTTCTTGGAGGTAAGCTTATTTCATTCTGGAATAATCCTGAGAGGAAGAAATGGTGGTCGTGGGGTTGAAGTCACAGCTCGAGTCACAATTGTTAAAACTCACAAGCAAGCGGGTTGGCTGAGGCATCTGCCTCGGGACATCTGTTTTACTCACTGCCGCCTCCCCAGGATCTAAAATGGTGTCTGGCAGGTATTGGATGCTCAGGAAATAGCTGCAGAATGAACACATTCGACTCCACACCTGCAATTCCTACCTCACACCTCCTTGTCTCCCTTCTTCAAAGTCTGCTATAACCATTACAGAGAACGTCTGTGGTTGACGATCTAGCTCTTAGGCCTCCCACTAACGGCCTAGGTAGGTACCCACTGGGGAGCTGGGGGTGCTGCCTGGGATTTGAGCTCTCTTCTCTGTTGCTCCAAGTCCCCACACACACACATTCACACACATACACACGCACACGCACACGCACACACACACACACACACACACACACACACACACACACACCACTAACAGTACCCTTGCTCCTAGGTCTTCATCAAGATTCCTCTGCCCATTTTACATTTAGGGCAGGTGGGAGAAGTGTGCCAGAGAGAAGTGTGCCAAGGCTTTCTGTCTGGTGCCTGTGGCTAGGGCGGAGCTCTGGATTTGTGTGTATGCTATGTGTCTGCACATGAGGTGCTTGCAGAGGGTAGAGGAGGTATAGGATCCCCTGAAACTAAAGTTCCAGGCCCCTCACTGTGAGCCGCTCACTTGGGTGCTGGGAGGCACCCTCAGGACCTCCGGAGCCATCTCTCCAACCCCTCGGCCTGCATCAGTCTTTAGGCCCGCCCTACAGTGGAAACGGAGGGCCACCCCCATGGAATGACGCCAACCCTGGCATCTTTCGTACTTTCTTCTGAGCTGGGCTGGAAGCTTCCACTGTCCGTTATGTCTGACAGGGGTGAGCAAAGTCCTGGAAGCTACTCACTGGACAAAACAGACAGATGTGAGACACTCCTTGAACTCTAGAGAGTCCAGACAAGCACTGTATGGCTGTTACTAAAACCTGCTTGTGAACAAACAGCCACGCTCTGTGACCTTTCCTTCTCAGACCCAGGAGTAGCCTAGTCCCCCACTGCCCTGGAGCCCAGACTGTTCAGTATGAGTCCCTGCAGTAAAAAGGGCCTGGGTGGCTTCTTAGCAGAATCTGCTTGCTGGAGGAGAGCCTGGCCCCTCTAGGTTAGGTCACAGGATCCAAGGCAGGAACTCTTCATCCATGCAGGTGTGGAGCCATTGGTGTGTGAGAGGCCACAGTAGCTAGGACTGCTGGACTGAGCCAGGGACGGGCCTTGTCTTTTTACATGGCCCTGGGTCCCAAATAAGGTCCCCAGGTAGGTACAGAATATAGATGAGAGTTCTTTTGTTCCTGGCTAACCTGGAATTTTCTATGTAGACCAGACTGGTCTAGAATTTGCAGCACTATACCTGCCTGCCTCTACCTCCCAAGTGCTCCACCGTTTCTGGAAGTAGCTTTTTTAAATTTTTTATTTTTTTATGGTCTAAGAGAAGGAACTTCCCCAAGCTCTGGTCTGCAAAGGGACTGAGTCACCCGTCATATGCTGCCAAATTTATCGATCAAGGAAAAGATAGAAGCCCAGTTAGACCTGAATTTCAGAAAAGTGTCGATCAAAATTTTTTAGACTTATTTATTTTATGTGTTTGAGTGTATGTGCACCACATTCATGCCTGGTGCCTGCAGAGGTCAGAAGAAGGCATCAGATCTCCTAGACTTGGGGTTTCAGATGGTTGTGAGTGACCATGTGGGTTCTGGGAACTGAACTCTGGCCCTCTGCAAGAGCAGCAAGTACTCTTAACCTCTGAGGCACCTTTCCAGCCCCTGTCATATACTCCTAACTAGGTGTGACCCATGGAATATTTGGAACATACTTACAGAAAAAAATTGTAAGTTGTCTTTCTCAATCAGATTTGGTATGGTCTATATTTTTATTTATTTTACTGTATCTGAAAGCTCCAACTCTTCCACAACCCTCCATGACTAAAGGGCTCAAGGAGACCGCCCCTTCCCAGAGCCGGCAGCCACACCTCACAGGGAGTTCTGGGAACTCTCCCAACGGGCCCCTCCCTGGCTTCCTGCTCCGGCCCTATCTTCAGTTCCTGGGTGGTAACCCATGCAGCCCAGCCTGGGTCAAGGGAGGAAACTAGAGTTCCCTCAAGTCTTTTCCCCCTGGACCCTCTGAGGAAAGTCACCTGTGCCCTTCACGGGGCCTTGTCCACATCAAAGGAAGCCATGGTGGGAAACTGCTTTCACACCACGTGACAGTTCATTTTAAATTCGTTATCGATTGGACACAATCTAGACTCCCCAGGGAAGAGAGTTTCAGTGGGGGACTGCCTAGATGAGGGTGGCCTGTGGTTAGGTCTGTAGGGGACTGTCCTGATCACGTTCATTGATTGACCCATAGGAGAGTCGAGAAGAGAAACGAACTGGGTGGTAGGCAGGCACCGTGCTCTCTCTCTACTCCTCGCTAGGGATGTGGTCTGACCAGCTGCCTCTCGTTCCCACTGCTCGACTTCCGTGAAGTGACGGACTGTCACCTGGAATTGTGGGCTAAAATAAAGCCTTTCTCTTAGAAGTGGCATTTTGTCGGGGTGTTTTTATCACAGCCAGAGAAGTGAGACCAGCACACGTGACAAGGTGCCAGCCTCCTGTGAGAGGCATGAGTTCAAGCTGTACCTGCTTTTGGTCACTAGTGGTCAGTCCTTTCCTCAGTCTTCTCGTCTACCGCCTCAGCCCCACACACCTATGTGTGAATGGCACCTGACTCAGCACCCCAGATGTCTTTGTGGTGGAGTGTGTGTGTGTGTGTGTGTGTGTGTGTGTGTGTGTGTAATTTGTTCAGGATGATAGCCTGAGACCCATGTTTTCACCTGCTGACTGGATGTAAGTTCAGGAGCCTTCCTGCCCGTCTTCCTGAAGATCTCTGGGTGTTGCCCGGTCCTCTCCCTCTGCTGCTGTCTATAGGAAGACACTGGATGGCCTTATCTAGTCTGTGGAGGCAGCCCCAGAAGCACCCAGTAGCCCCGTTCAGCTCCCATCATCCCCCTCAGCCCCCACAAGTCCCCCTCAGTGCCCAGCATCCCCCATCAGCCCCCAGAAGCCCTCAGGGGCCCCCAGCAGCCCCAGCTCCAGTTCCCTCCAATCCTATCTCCCGAGCAGGTTACTCTGTTAGCATCCCCTATTTAAGACCCTCAGTGACTTTTTCTTTCTCTTCCAAAAGAGTCAATGCATTTGTCCGAGGTGGACTTGGTGGTATATACATATAATCCCAGAAATTAGGAGGTAGAGGCAAGAGGATCAAGAGTTCAAAACCATCCTCAGCTACACAGTGAGTTCGAAGCCATCTTGGGCCACCTGAGACCTTAACGGGTCTGCAGTGGTTCTCAACCTGTGGGTCGTGACCCCCCACAAGGATTGCATATTGGGTATTTACATTACAAGTCATGATAGTAACAAAATTACAGTATGGAGTAGCAACAAAAATAGTTTTATGGTTGGGGGGTCACCACATGAGGAACTGTTTTAAGGGGTCGCAGCGTTGGGAAGGTTGAGAGCCACTGCTCTAAGAAATCAATTTCTTCCCCACTTCGCTGTCTATAATGCCAACTTCCTTGCCCCATCATATCACAGTACCGTCCTTCCTTCCCAGCCCTCTACCAACCAAGTGCCTGCCAGTTCCGCTGGCCAGGGCTGCCTTTGCCGGTCCATGACCTTCACGAATCTCTCTACTACTTCCTTTTCCAACTCTAGGAGCGTCTACGTCTTCTACATCTCTCTGTTAGAGCCTGAACATGCCATGTCCCCCACCAGGTCATGTATGAAATGCTTGACTCGGAGCTGGTGGTGCCGAGTGGAACCCAGTTGGAAGGAGCAGGCCGTGTATTTGAAGGTTATACCTAGAGTTTGATCCTCCATAGTTTTCTCTGCTTCCTGCCCTCCATGAGCAAAGTGGCCGGTCACACGTTCCAACTGCCAGAGATTCTACCCAAGTCTGGAGGGCCAGGCAATCAATCAATCAGAGACAGAACTCTCTAAAACCGTGAGCAAATAATTCTCCGCTCCCTTAAGCTGTTTCTGTCAACTATTTGGTCAGAGCAGTGAATTAACACACCTGTGGCATAGTGCGTGCCCCGTCCTGCTGTCTGTCCCCAGAGGTTGCCAAGGGATGGACAAACTGAAAAGGTTTGGGGAACAGTATCGACTAGAGGGGCAATCGGTCTTGGAGAGTCTTGTAAAGCTCTTTAGAAGTTGACCTCGAATTTATCCCAGAAGCTCAGGAGACCACAGTATGGAAGCATCAGGAAAACTATGCGTTTTGAGCAGGGAGATATGGGTGAGGCGGGGGTGGGGTGGGGGTGGGGGTCATCAATTGAGTAGTCAGAACCCATTCAGTCAGGAAGTCGGAGTCTGCATGAGAAGCCCCGGGGAGGCAGGGAATGAGGAGAGTACAGGAGAGTTGGGTTTTCGCCTCTTCCTTTCAGCTCAAGGAGATGAGTCATTCTGAGGTGCCGGCCCAGATTTCATCCTCCTCTGCTTGAGACTGAACTCAATGGTCCAGAGGATGTACCACAGTACAGTGAGTGAGTCAGAGGGCTGAGTCACAGCCCACTCAGCCCCTTTCAGGGCTCTGATGAAGGTTGTGCCAGCACAGCGGCAGTCTAGTCTTACACACACACACACACACACACACACACACACACACACACACACACACACACGCAAACCTCCTCCAGACTGATGACCTCATAGCATGCTTCTCGTGACTGCTCGCCTCACCGATTTCACAGGTTCAGTGAATACTACTGCATCTGCCACATAATGAGCTCCCCTCACCCTCACCCTTAAATCACTCCCCACTCATTCATTCATTCCCTGTACAGGCACTGAGCTCAAATCCCAGCCCTGGCCTTTAAGGAGAATTACCAGCAGCGGAGGATGAGTTCCCGTCCTGGCTTTACCACGGCAGAGCCATGGGCAAGGAGGAACCAGAGCTCCATCCACACCTCAGTCTTCCATCTCCCGCTACACCCCACAAGACAGCCAGGCTGAGACATGCGCCCTCAAAGTAGGGATGGCTGGAGCACCGTGGACCCCAGGACTCCCAAGCCCGGACTCTTCTGTTTCGCAGATGGAACACCAAGCCAGAAGGTTATCTCTATACAGACCCAAACATTTGGTTTGCTTTGAATGACACACAGGGCTACACAGTGAGATCTGTATCAGATTCATTAGCTAATTAATTGTCAGGTCCCAAAGAATCCGGGACTTGTCTCACTCCGTACCTGTGGTTCCTCTCAGCACTTCTCACCCCCCACACACCCACACCCCCTCCCCACCCCTACCTCCCCATCCCCCACCCTGCACCCTCCACACCCCTACACCCCCACACCCCGACACACTCTAAACCTCTCCAGCCCAGGGGTTTCCATTTCCTTCCTCAGCTCCCCATTCCTATATAAACCTGCCATTTTGGTCACACACTCTCTTGGTCCTCCTGGCCCTTGGCTTCTCTCCTGGTCGCCTTGTCCTCTCTCCTCTTCTCTTTCTTCTTTTTCCAACTCCCTGCCCCTTCTCATGACCTGGTTCAACCAGCGGGTCATGTGTGGTCCCCCAGTCTCTTTCCCTCGTCTGGACTCTTCCAGACGCCTCTGGCTGTATTCTCCCTCATTCATACGTACAACAAAACCCTTCTCCTCAGCCACACGTTGGAATCAGCATGTCCTCGTTTTCACTAATAATCAAAAATAAAGTGACAGAGGAGAGAGGAAGTTCAGTACTTTGGTGACTCCCATCTATTTCCAATCTTAAATACAATGTTTCCTCCAGAAATCAGCCACATCACAGGAAGACACAGAGCCTAAACTAACGGGTACAGGAGAAGTTCTGGTCTGTCTTGTCCATTTGCAGGGTGACTCCTGAGTTGGAGCTGTTTATAAAAGAGGTATTGTCTCATTGTGCTGCCCAGCTCAGCTCCAAATCTCCCTCCTGAGTAGCTGGATTGTAAGTGTGTCACCACACTCAGCTTGAGCTTTGTCAAGTGACAGCCGAGTCACTTGACTATCAGAAAATAAAACAATACAGAGCTCAGATGACCTGTAAGTCAGCTAAGTCTTGTCTAACTAGTTCATTTTAGAAGTAGAAACTGGGGGCTAAAGAGATGGCTGGGCAGTTAAAGCATGGGCTGCTTTTCTAGGGGACCAGGGATCAGTTCTCATCACTCACATGACCACTCACAACCATCCGTAACTATAGTCCAAGGGAATATGACGCCCTCTTCTGGCTTCCAAAGGCACTGCACACACACAGACAATTCAGACAAACACTCATGCACATAAAATAAAAACAAATACAATCATGCTGGACGTGGTAGTCCAGGCCTGTAATCTCAGCACTTGGGAGGCAGAGGAAGACAGATCTCTGTGAGTTTCCCTGGGCTACATAGCAAGTTCCAAGCCAACTAGAGCTACATAGTGAAACCTTGTCTTGAAATAAATCTCAAAAAAAAAAAATTTTTTTTTGTTTTAGAAGTAGAAACTCAGACCTGGCATGATGCTCATGCCTATAGCCCCTGAACTTTGGAGGCAGAAACAGGAGGGTCACCACAAATTTGAGGATAGCCTGATCTACATAGTGAGGCCTGTTGTCCCCCTCAGAAAAGGAAGTTTAATTCTTTGATAATTTCTACCTGTTTTCTATTCTATTTACTCCAGAAATAAAGCATATTAGAGAAAGAATGCAAAAATACTACATTAATCTCATTATACCAACATAACTATTGAAGTTATTTGCTATTATTTTTTATAACTCTTTTTACACAACTGTAATCAGATAGTATAAATGATTTCACGTACTTTTCCATTTGTTTTTGTGTTCTAACTATTTCCATCATGTCATCAGAGTCTTTGTTATTTTGAATGGCTGTATATTATTCCAGCAAAAAGAAAGTCTTAATTTTTTTCATTACTTACTTGACCATTCAACTCATGCCCCAGTCTTAGATACTAAAATGCTACATGTCGGTTTTTCCCTTGTTTCTTTCTTTGGGCTAGATGTACAGATGGAGCTGGTGACATTTGAAAGTCAGGCCATACAGGTTCACAAACTGCCTTAAGACTGTATTAACCAGCCTCTCCCTTGTACAACAGAAGCCCATTCTCACTGGATGTTTTTCTTTTCATTGCCCAGAGAGGCTTCAAGGAAATAGCTTCAATTTCAATATGTGACCAAAATGCTTATGTTTATACCTTCTGACCCGTCAGCGCCTCCACAGAATTATGGTGACACCCATCAGTGTGTCCTGACATCTGTCAAGATACAACTAGGGAACAGGATGGGAACAAAGTCGGTGGAGAGGTTTATGGGGAGGGCTTCCCTTTCTTCTCCTCAATTTTAAGTCATTTTAGTTATTCATAGTTAATAGGTATTACTTGAGTATAATTTTTTAAAATGACAAGATATATTTAATCTAGAGCAAAGAAATTACAAAGAACAGCACCCCAGTCTCATTTGCCAGTAGTGAGGTGGGGGAGTGCTTCAGAATCCTAGCTCTAAGCCTTATGTGAAGCTGAGTTTTCTATTAAACTGTGGTAACACTAATGTCTCAGGTTATTGCATCACTTACATAAAATAATTTCTATAAAATATGGAGCATAACACCTTGTATTTAGGACACATATGCACTTTCAGTAGATTTTAAACTTTTTTTTTTAAATTCTGACATTTCTGTTAGACTACAGAGGCCCCTGCTTCCCTACTCACGATCTTAGTCACCGTTTCTCACTCTTATCCCAGCAGCACACAGCCTTGCAGGGAACAAAGCTTGCGTAGTGCCTTATCAGCCACATATTCCATATTTGACAGATCATAAGCCATTAACCCCAGAGTAACACCAAGACATTCGGGAACCAGCATTGCGCACATTGGTGGGCAGTACACACCGGCATAGATGGGTGTCATCCCTCTGCACACATGTATGGGCAGTACACACCAGCATAGATGGTGTCATCCCTCTGCATGTGTGTGGGCGGTACACACCAGCATAGATGGTGTCATCCTTCTGCACATGTGTGTGGGCAGTACACGCCAGCATAGATGGATGCCATCTCTCTGTACACATGTGTGTGGGCAGTACACACCAGCATAGATGGATGTCATCTCTCTGTACACATGTGTGTGGGCGGTACACACCAGCATAGATGGGTGTCATCCCTCTGCACACGTGTGTGGGCGGTACACACCAGCATAGATGGGTGTCATCCCTCTGCATGTGTGTAGGCAGTACACTCCAGCATAGATGGTGTCATCCCTCTGCACACGTGTGTGGGAGGTACACACCAGCATAGATGGGTGTCATCCCTCTGCAGACAGTCCTGAGGACACACAGCATCTGAGACTGGCAAACCCCAAATGCTCATTTTCACCAGAACAACTGTTAGTGGGGAGGGAGTAGGTTCTCAAATAAGCAAAACTAAGAACATGGGATTGTCATCCTTGCTGTCTGTCGCTCGTTATTGGCTTGTTTTGGTGGCTGTCATCTTGTGTGTTTGACTGGTTTGAGGCTTCTTTTATTAAGAAAAGCCCGTGCTGTATAACCCAGGATGACACTGAACTTGTGGCTAGCCTCCTGCTTCTGCTCCCGGGGTACTGGAATGAAGTACAAGCATGCACCATGATGCCTAGCTAGAAAGTTTTGTTTGCCTGGGTCTCTTCACATAGCCTTGTCTGTCCTGGAACTCACTCGGTAGCCCAGGCTGGCCTCCAACTCCAGAGATCCACCTGCCTCTTCCTCCTGAGTGCTGGGATTAAAGGCGTGCGCCACCACACTGTGTCCGGGGAAATTTTTTTTTTTTTAAAGTTGAAATTTTCCCAACATATATAATAGAATGTCTCGTGCTTAGGTTCAGAAAAAATAAATAAATAAATGAAACAAGATAGAATCAGTTTTTACGAAGAAAACCGGATAACAGAAAACTAAGTCAAGAAGCTTGGTTCAAATTCAAGAGGCCTAAGCTGAGAGGCGTGTTCAAGTTCAGTTGGAGGAGGAAGACTACTCCCTGAGCCTCAGTCCCAGGTCTTCTCCTCTATAAGCATGTTCATTAAGCCATCTTTTTTTCTTCTTCTTCTTCTTCTTCTTCTTCTTCTTCTTCTTCTTCTTCTTCTTCTTCTTCTCTCTCTCTCTCTCTCTCTCTCTCTCTCTCTCTCTCTCTCTCTCTCTCCCTCCCTCCCTCCTTTCTTTCTTTCTTTTTTTTTTAGATAGGGTCTCACTATGTAGCCCTGGCTAGCGTGGAACTCACCATGTAAACCAGGATGGCTTCTAGAGATCCACCTGCCTCTGCCTAGTGCTAAGGTTAAAGGTGTTTGCCGCCATCCCCTCATTTTGTGTGTATGTGTGTGTCTCAGTTTCCACTGTAAAGAGGATCACAGAAGTTTCCACATTAGGGGGTGTTGAGGGGAGCAACAAGCAACGCTTTAAAGCGCTGGCTCTCACCATCTTTATACCCTGCCCACGGGCATGTGCTAGTATGGGAAACAGTGGGACCTGGTTTGGGAAACCACAGGGTCTGCCAGGACTTGAGCTGTGAGGGGGAGAGCCAGCCCAGGATTGCCTGCAAAGCTTCCGCTTCCTCTCAAGAACTCCGGAGGCAGGGGCCCAGAGCGAGGAGTCCCCACCCTGCCATCTTCCTTAGACTCCAGGCCCTACCCTTCTCCAAAGAGGTGGGGAGGGTGCTGAGTGCCCGGTGAAGGAGAGAGATCCACGCAGTCAGGCAGGGGAGGCTGACCTTGAGTTAGCTGCTGCTAGCTGGAGCTTGGGCTAGTTACCCAGGAAGGCACCCAAGAGCACCAGGCTCCGGGGTGGGGTGGGGGTGAACGCAGGGCTTGGTGTGGGGAGGGGAAAGAGGAAATGGGAACGGGAGTGGGGGAAGGGGGAGCCCTAGCGAGCGTGGTGAAGGACGCAGAAGGCGTTGTGTGGGGAGGAGGTTGAGGGATGATCACAAAGAGGAGGAAGGTGGGGAGACATGGAGAGGGGAAGAATAAAGCTGGGGGGGGTGGTGAGGGAAGGGAGAGGAGGCCCTCCAGTTTCCTTCTCCCTCCCCCGGAACATCCAGCCTGTGCGTTTGTGGCCTCTTGGGCTGGGTGGCAATCTCACGCCAACCCAACTGGCTTGCTGGTTGTCAGGGGGCCCTCTAGGGAGGGCTCCGCAGGAGTCTCAAATGCCACCTACTCCCGGCCTCTCTCCCAGTTGATGTTTCTATTTTGGGCACCACATTATTTCCTGCTGTGATTTTTTTTTCAGGCTTCTAATTCGGGCTCTGAGGTAAGCCCTGACATCCGCTCGTGCCCGCAGGCCCCTCCCGCACGCTGCTTGTCCTCCCGGGGTGCGGGCACCCCTCGGGCCCAGCAGCAACCCATTGTAGGGAGTCTTGGCAGGGCCCGCCTAAAAATAGGCTCTCGGGAGGAGGGATTTCCCCTCCCCCTGGTAGGGCAAAAGGAGTCCAGCTAGAGCAGATTTCTAGGCAAGGATTTAGGGGTGATGGTCGGGGAATGACAGGGACTTGGTATGAATTGTGCCTAGGGATGCGAGGGCTGTAGATGCTTAGGTGTTGGTGGTCTTTATGTTTGGACAAGGGCCTTTGAGAGGCACTGATAAAGGCTATGTACCATCCCAGAAAAAGTCCACAGCAAACTCACAGGTAGACTCCTTGTCCATCTCCTGGAGTTGGAGACCCCCAGGTTAAAAGCCCCACTGGAAGGTCCTGGATCTGCATAGGAGCATCCCGCCTTGATCGGTTGCGTCCTAACCAGACTCAAAACTCCCTATTCCTCTCCTCCCGTCACCTCTGATGGGCCTCATTATATTTAATCAGTACGTGTGTGGGTTTTTTTTTTGGTTTTTTTTTTTTGTTTTTTTAAGTCTCCCTATGCGCAAGCATTTCAAACTGAAGTAAGCTGCATCCTGGGGGCGGCAGCAGCCTCCTGGGACTCCCTTCTCCTTTAAGGCCAGGGTCCTGCTGGTATCTGGCAGCCGGAAGGACAGACACTCACTGCATTGGGCTCCCACAGACCTGGGGTCAAGATTCAATTCAGCAGATTTTGTTTCTGTTTTCCCTGACTTCTCTCTCACGATGAGGACAAAGCTCCTCCTGGGAGGAAATGAGAGGGCAGGAGGAGCCATCTTTGAAATGTCCTTGGTCACCCGAGGGGCCTTTTGGCTTTTGACTCACACGCACCAGTCTGTTTCCTTTTAGAAGGCAACATCCAATGATGGGTAACATCCATTAAACGTATTGTTTCTTAAATTTTTATCCCATTTTAATTATGTGTGTGTGTGTGTGTGTGTGTGTATATGTGTGTGTGTGTTCGTATATGGGGAGAGGGTATGAATGTGGAGGTCAGAGAACAGCGTACGTACAGGAGCTGATTCTCTCTATCCACCATGTGAGTCTCAGGGATAGGAGCCCGGTCATCAGGCTTGGGGGCAAATATCTTTACCTAGTACACCATCCTTAATTCTTGTTTTTAAACTAAAGTTAACTGCTATGCCCTGGCTATTGCTGTGGCAAAACAAAGAAACAAAGTCATACATTAGAACCCAATTTCCTTTTTCTGTTTTGTTTTTTGAGAAAAGGTCTCACTATGTAGCCCTGGCTGTCCTGGAACTCACTCTGTAGACAAAGCTGGCCTCAAACTCAGAGATCTGTCTGCCTCTGCTCCCAAGTGTTGGGATTAAAGGCACCAGCACTGCCTGGCTAGCCTAACTTCTAATTATACTACCAGGAGGCAGAGACTCTGGGGACAGACTAAGTCGTGAAGGTGTCTCTTTCAAGAACGGGATTGGGAAAATGGCATGGAGGAGCCTGTTTGCCCTCTAAGGATCTTCTGGTGCCTTCAGAGCTTAGACAACCTAGTCTCTAGAACTCTGAGACATATGATTCTATTGTTTAAAAATGACTCAATCTAAGGTATTCTGTATTAGCCATCCAAATGGAATGAAACAGGTAAACTGAGCCCAAATTAAGGAAGTGATGTAAGGTTAGCTATTTCTGGACTACTGAATGAGGATCAGGAGCCCATCTCCAGGAAAATAGAGTGGCTAATAGTCTCCCTTGCTACATTAAAAAAAAAAAAAAAAAAAAAAAAAAAAGCCAAGAAATACCTCTCACCAAAAAACAGACACCCCCAATTCCAATGCCTAATGGGACCAGGCAGGCCATGAAATGGGTAAGTGGATAAGACAGGCCAAGTTGGGGGGCGGGGTGCAGGAGTGGCATTTAGACCCCAGATGTCTCACCTAAAGGATACCTGCTACTCAGCTCCTTTTCATGTCAAACCCAGCATGAACAGATCGCCCAGTTTTGTTTTGTTTTTTAAGAAATATCAAATTTAGGTTTATATAAGTCATATATAAGCCAAATAAAACATGGCTTTGGGCTAAACTTAACTTGCTGGTCACCCCGAGTTCCTGCTCTGTAGTCATTCTCAATGCAGCAGAGAGCATTTTATGCTGGTACTTATGGTTACGCCAGAAATGGGAGCTATGCTACCTTGAATAAACCTCACCCCCTCATGTATATGACGAAGGATTCTATTAAATGATCCCGAAATCCCGAAAGCTGTGTGGTTCTTTGCTTTTCCTAAGAGGGAAATCCTCTTCGGTTGAACTGGCCGGTTAATGAGAATCACCATACACACCCGGTGAATGTGGATTACCACTTTCCAAAGAGCAAGCATACAATACGCGTTTTGGTTAACTGGAATTCTCCAGGGTCAGCTGGAAAATCCCTTCAATCAAGGTCATTGTTGAAAGACTCTAAAATACCAGCGTTGTTTCCTGCCTTTCTAAGCACAGGGGATGCAGCCATACCCAGCTAGAGGAACTAATGAGTCAATGTCTGGAGATGGCTCTGACACCTGGGCTGCCGCGGGCTGCTGCAGCAGAGCAAGCTGGAGTTTCTCTCAGCCAGTGGCTGCTCCGAGTACAGTGGGATCTGCACGTCAAGGGCATCTTAGCTGTCCATAAAACAACTATCCCAGGGCGGGGAGCTAGGCAGCTCTTTGGTCTGAATCTAGAAGCTTCCATTTTCTAGCTATGCGGCTTCAGGCGAGTGTTGCGATCTTTCTGGATGTTCGTTTTCTTGTCCATAAGGTGGAGGGAACAATATGGTCCCATTGAGCTGTCATCGGAACTAAGTGACATAATGGACGCTAAGCCCTCGGTGGCACTGGGGCATTTGGGATGTAGTGAGTGCTGGAAAAATGGGGTCACTATTCCATTAGTCAGTATTCCATGCAAATATGTATCATCATGCGAAGCTCGTGTCATTATCTAGCCTTTTCTTGGGGAGGTTAGAAAACCAACACTAGCAGTTCCCAACCTCAATAGACATTTGAGAAATCAGCTACTGAAGAATCTAATTTTCTACTCCCTTCTGCTTTTCACCCTTACCTATCACCATGAACTAGATACCAGCCTTCAAACCAGAATCATAACTCACTTTTGAACTGTCCTACTAATAGCTGATTCCATCAAGAATCATCCATGGGGCCAGCAAGACGGCTCAGGAGGGAAATACGTTTGTTGCCAGGAAGAAACTACCCAAGTGTGTCCCCTGGGACCCATATGGTAGAAGGAAATAACTCTCACAAATTGTCCTCTGACTTCTACATGTGCCCAGTGGCCCAAGTGTTCCAATCTCCTCACAAAATAATTAAGTTGATAAAATAAAATAAAAAAAATCCTCAAAGAATCATCAATGCCTGCAAAAGTTTGGTTTAGATAGAATAGCCACAAAATTAAAGTGCATTCACCCATTTACCCTTTTTTAAAATGTATTTTAATTTATGTGTGTGCATGTGCATGTGTGTAGGTAGGTGAACATGTGTGCAGGTTCCAGAGGAGGCCAGAAGAGCATGTCAGATCTCCTGGAGCTGCAGTTACAGACCTGCTGTGAGTGCTGGGAACTGAACTCTGGTCATTTTGCAAGACAGGATGTGCTCTTAGCTACTGAGCATCTTCCTAGCCCCTCTCCAGTCCCAGCAAGGGGACAAGATAGAAACTTTATAGCAGAGAAGCTGGACGATAGTCTCTTAACCAGGGGATGGAGCTGTTACTACCGTCCTGTGGGATTCCTGCTCCTAATCACCGCCCTTGTCAGCCTAACCCAAACTGAGGCGCAGGCTACCCACAGCTGGTCTGGACTCTTAAGGATTATTAGTGTCCAGAGACCAAGATGGCTGAGAAAGTATCCTAAGCTAAACACTAAAGAGATACCAGACTAAACAGAGTGTGTGTTCTGGATGTGTGGTATTGGATCCTAGACCGAAAAAGGTTCTTATTTAGAATGTTATCGGGAGAAATGAATATATTTTAATATGGGTTGTTAAACAATGTATTATATCCACATTAAGTGGCTATTCCTGGTTAATGTAAAATAACATCTGTATTCCTGAGAAATTCCCCCCAAAGTATTTAAAGGTAGAGTCACTTTTTTAATGCCTGCAACTTATTCTCAAAGGGTTCTAAGAGTACAACTATACATAGAAAGAGGATATGGGGCTGGAGAGATGGCTTAGAGGTTAAGAGTGCTGCTTGCTCTTCCAAAGGTCCTGAGTTCAATTCCCAGCAACCACATGGTGGCTCACAACCATCTGTAATGAGATCTGGTGCCCTCTTCTGGCCTGCAGGGACATGTACAGACAGAACACTGTGTACATAATAATAAATAAATAATCCTTTAAAAAAGAAAGAAAGAGGATATGAACAGTACTGGAGCAAAGTGTTAACATCTGATGAACCCGATGAAGAGTACATGGACCTCTTTGTATTAGTCTCAAAGCTTTTATGTAAATTAAATTATTAATATCATCATCATCATCATCATTATTATTTGGTTTTTCAAGACAAGGTTTCTCTGTGTAACAGCCCTGGCTGTACTGGAACTTGCTTTGTAGACCCGGCTGGCCTCGAACTCACCAAGATCCTTCTGCCTCAGCCTCTCAAGTGCTAGGATTAAAGGTATGTGCCACCATGCTTGGCAAATTAAAATTATTTTAAGATAAATAAATAAACCAAAGCCCAAGGCTGGGTATGTAGCTCAGTGGTAGAGTGTTGCCTAGTAGGAAAAAGGAAAAGGAAAAAAACAAAAAAGCAAATGAACATTATCCAGCCACAGTGGAACACACCTGCAATCCCAGCACTTGGGAAGTGGACTCAGGAAGGTCAGAAGTTGAAGGTCACCCGCTAGCTCGAGGCCAGACCGGACTACATGAAACATGAGACCTTGTTCCAAAAGACAAAACCCAAACAATCCGTTTACAGTCTCACCTGCCTGCAGATAATGGAGCAGAGCCCTCCCATGAGACAGGGTGGAAGCCAAGTTCCCAGGGCTCTGTTCTTCCCTCGGTTGTACACACTAACAGAATGCCTCCCCTACGGCAGTGAAGGGACTAAATGAAGCAGCCTGTGTCAAAACCCACCAGAGAATTATTCACGTCCTCTTCAGGCACATGCCGAAGATGGAAATCCATAGCTAACCAGACCAGACAGAGTGGTTGGGTCTCCAGGAGTGACACTAAGTTAGGACTGAAGAACAGAAGGGAGGGAGAGCTTGGCAACTTCGGTGGTACAAGAGCCCGGAACCAAAGCTCTGGGGTGGGCAAGTGGTATGTGTCTGCAAGGAACTGGAAACTTCTCTTAGCCCTTAGGACCCGGAGGGAAGGCTCAGCTACAGCGCAGCATCCAGTGTGGATTGGGCATTTGCAGACGGTTGGAGGAGTGGACAGTGAATGCTGGGCTCTGGTTCCAGCGTCTGTCCGTCTGTCCGAAGAGAGCCCCTCTTCCCAGCCCTTAAGCCTCACAGTGCTGTAGAAAGAAAGCGCTGCCTTTGCCCCTCAGAGCAGAGAGCCGGAAGAGAGCCCCCCCCCCCCACACCTCCATCCCTCCTGTTAGCAGAGGCCCCGATTCAGGGCAGCCTTGCGGGGGCCCCTTGGGTCCAATGGGGCCCTTGTTTTGTGCCTTTCCCAGCTCCGCAGCCTGCCTTGTTTATTTGTTCTGCAGCTTTATTTCAGCCATGGCACAGCCTGTTCCAACTCTGGAACATTTACGAGATGAGCCAATTTTGAAAAATCATACAAAATAAATGATTCGCTCTTGGAGCTGAAGGGTGGGGCTGCCAGGGTGGGAGACAGGTTTCTGGCCAGCGCTGGGCAGAGTTTTGGCTTTATCCTTCGATGTATTCTTTCCCCCTCTTGCCCATGGGAACCGAAGGGACGGCGATGGGATTTCCTGCCTCTATTTCTCCAGACTATGATGTGGAAAGATTGGAACATTCAGCCGTAAGATTTCCGGTTCTCATCTCCACCCTCGTTAGTCCCATTCCAAAGCCTGGCTCTCAGCTACCGCATCTAAGCCCCATCTAATTGATCAGACTCAGGATGGAGATGTCAGAACCAGACCTGGACCGTTCCACTCTCTCAGCCAGCAGCTTCCTGTCCCCCTCTGCTTGTGAATTCTGGCTTTATCCTTCCAAGCCCAGCTGTCAACTCGTCACCTCTAAGTCCTACTGTCTCCCTTATAGCTGGCCAGCTATTAAAAATACTTTTTTTTTCAAAGCCCAACCAGAATTAACAGGACAGCGAAAATGCCGAATTTCTTTGCTCTTTTTGACTGGTTATTAATAATAACTAACATAGTAAGCCAGGCGGTGGTGGCGCATGCCTTTAATCCCAGCACTCGGGAGGCAGAGCCAGGCAGATCTCTGTGAGTTCAAGGCCAGCCTGGGCTACCAAGTGAGTTCCAGGAAAGGCTCCAAAGCTATACAGAGAAACCCTGTCTTGAAAAAAACCTAAAAAAAAAAAAAAAAGGCATTTTAGGAGCTGTGCCAGCCCCAGGCCCTGGATGCCTCATCGATGCCATGTCCTCTTAGCATTCACTCAGGAAGCACAGTGGCTGGTGAGGAGCTGGGGACAGGGCAATGTGTTCCAGACCCCAATGCCCACACCAGCACCCTCTGGGGCAGCTCGATCAGCTGGCCTGGAAGCAAGCCTGGCTAGCTGTGGGAGGTACTGTTCTTCTCTTCCAAGATTAGCTCAGACTTCAAACCCCGACCCTGCACCTGCCCTGGGTGCCAATGAAAACAGTGTATCAGGAGCCTCCTTAGGTATCTGGAGGACAGCTCCCGTGGCCGGCCGCTCCCTTCCTCCTATGAGGTCATTGAATCAGGATGACAAAGCAAACAGTGACATGTGCTAGGACTTGTTCCCAGAATGATTCTAGGGATTCTCCGGCCCTTCCCGCCTCCCCACTTCAGAACGGCAAATCCATGTGTGGGCAGCAAAACTGGACTCGGCAATTGGGTTCCTGGGAACGGTAGAGAGAAGGAAGGTCCTGGATAGACAGACACTGACAGTGCATTTAAGCTTCAAGGTACTTCCACCACACTCGAATTTGACTCAAGGCGGGTAGGAATTCCTTCCCCACCCCCACAGAGGAGGAATGTAAGGTCAACAGCTCAGCGTTAAGTTGCCTAGGCAGACTCAGACTTGTGATTATAGTCTGTCAATGGTTTTGTTGCACGGTCCCACTTTACCAGTGTCTTAAACTTGACCTTGGGAACCTGCTTCCCACTCTTTGCCTTGCTGCATATAAACAACAGTGTCATTATTTAATGTTTTTCTTTCCTTTTGGGGGACAGGGCCTCACATATAAAGCTGGCACCAAACTCCCTATTAACCCAGCATCCTCCTGTCTCCACATCCTGGGCGCTGAGATTACGTGTGTGTGCCGCTATGTCCTCAGGGCTTTGTGCGTGCCTGGTTGGCATGTCACCACCTGAGCGAGCTCTTAACTGGACCCACACGGAAAGTTAACTTCAGGAGCTGGGAGGGCGAGGGTGGGGCTCAGCATTTTAGAGGGCTTCTTGTACAAGCATGAGGACCCAGGTTTGAATCCCCAACTGGGCTCAGCTGCGTGTGCCTGTAAACCCCAGCGTTTTAGGGGCAGGAACAGACAGATCTAGAGATCTCAATGGCTCGCCAACTTAGCCAAAACAGGGTTTCTGGTTTAGCGAGGCAAACAGAGAGTGCCTTTGGACAAGTCACTTATTTCCAGTCTGTTTCCTTCAACAATGACAATCATCCCCTCTCTGCCATTCAACAATGACAGATGACAGATCGGGGGGGGGGGGGCGGATGTGACAATCCTCTGTAAACCATAAAGTTATAATGGCACTATGGGATGACCCAAATTCTTCCACAGAATGTTCTCCTTGTAACTGGAGAATGACTCTCAAGGAGAACACAGGCCGGAAAGAGATTTGGGAAGCAGCCTTTGGACCTCGGCAATGTCCCTGGCCAGCGTGCTGTGTGTGTCCAGGTGTTGGGCTTGGAAAGACACTGCTGAGCTGAAGCAACTTGCTGCCCTTGACTCCTTCAGAATCCTGCTTTTCTGATCCTGAACTTGGTCTGTTCGGCAAGTTAGCTAAACAGGAGTGGGTCTCTACTGCCCTCGTGTGGTCACTCCCTAACATTGCTGCATGGGCTCCGGCAGAGATCTGAGTGACAAGGCCAACCTGCCTGAGGAAGCCAAAGGCGACCCTCCAAATCAGCATTTTCCAAGGTCAGCGGAAGACTTACACCCCAAATTAAGGTCAGCTTCTCAAACCCGGTGCTCCTTCATGGGATAGGGTGGAGCTACTCTAGTGGGGGATGTTGGCAACAGGGAGGCCATCCATGTGTGAGTGCAGGGACATAGGAACGCTGAATTACTGGCTGGCTGTGCACTGAAGCCTGCTTTAAAAGGATTTTTAAAAATAACAGTGGAGAAAATAAAGACAATTTTATCAATCCCAATTTGGATAAGGCACTATCCGCTGGCAATTTCCTCTTAATAAATACGTCACTAGGTGCATCCATTCCTTGTTAACCATGTGTGTCTAGGATCCCCTGCATATGCCCAGATTTGTATTCAAGATGACACCATGGTTGCCAGAAAGAGCTCTGAGAAAACAGTCTACTTCCAAAGAATAGGACTTTGAGGGGGAATGTTTGTTTTTGAGAGAGGGTCCCACGATGTAGCCCTGGCTGGCTTTGAACTCACCAGGATTTAGATTGTCAGGCACACCTAATCAGGTGGTGTAAAGGCATGTCTGGAGTCAGTACAAGGAACCTAGGATGAGGGATTTTAAATCCTAAAGAAATTTGATGCTGGAGAACTTCCAGGTTTCAGAGCAAGGCCCCCGCTTAAGGATGTAGCCGAGATGTGGAGCAGAGCCGCAAGGTAAATCTGTGACCAGACGTGGGTACGGGAGGTATGGGTTAGGGAAGCGGCCAGTGAAATCTTTACCCGAACAATCTAAACCAGATTTGAGGGATGAAGACGCTGTGCTGGTGGGGGCCACTTACCCTTCACATGCTAAGGTGGTTAATTCTTCTTACGATGCCAAGTACTCTGGAGGAGAAAGATTTCTGGCCTCCTATGGAAGAGAGGTCTCAGTTCCGCTGTGAACTATGGTGTGCCAAACCTCTAAACCCAAAGCAGGGCAAGGTCTGCTTAGAGACCAGAACAATGGTGAAAAGTTTTCTTCATGCTGCACCAAGTGAGGACTCTCAGGATCAAAGAATGGCTAGTCACGAAAGGAGACCACACCAGTTCCACGCCATGACCCACTCCCCACAGGTCACAGAAGGACTTTATGTCATTTCCCAGAAGTTCAGCATCTGGTTGGACCAAATCCTGTATGGGAACTCAGCCTCCACACGCCCCTCCTTCCTCCAAGCTTTGATTCCTGCTTTTGATCGCCATAGCGCTGGCAGGCTTCCCTCTGGCTCCCCTTCTTTCAGGAAGCCATCCACAGCTGCTGGCCCCGTCACATCCTAGGAGGTGGTGGCAGCCGCATTTCGATGGTAAAACAACAGATTTCAGGTTATGCCTACGGGTTTCAAAGTCAGTTCAGAAATGCGTTGTGTTTCCAAAGAGGGCTAACCCCTCCAGTTCAAGCGATGTAGTAACAGGTGAGGGCTCAGACTTCAAGGGGACAGCTGCTCTTCGATTCCTATTTGTTTTGGAACAGTTCTAGGGGAAATGTTTATGGCAAGCACTCAACAAACATTAACGGAGTGTGCTGGGTACTTTGTATAGCAAGAAGTCTCTGTTCTCCAAGACGTTTGATCCCAAGAAGAGGAGCACTAGCTTGTGCTAATACCACTGTACTGTCTTTTCCTTCGCAAAGCTTTGGTGACACCTGCCCACTTCACTGACCCGTCATGTCTGCTATTAGCTGCTACTGCCCTGACGTCACACAAAGCCCCCGTGCTGAAGAAAACAAAAAAAAAATGTAGACATAAGCCTGGGGTGGGGGTGTATGGCTTAGCAGTTAAGAGCACTTACTGTCTTTTGGTTTTGCTGCTGGTTTGTCGAGACAGGGTTTCTCTGTGTAGCTCTGCTGTCCTGGAACTCACTCTGTAGACCAGGCTGGCCTTGAACTCACAGAGATCCGCCTGCCTCGGCCTCCCGAGTGCTGGGATTAAAGGCGTGCGCCACCACCGCCTGACTTACTGCTCTTCTAGAGGATAAGAGTTCAGTTTCCAGCAGCCACATCAGGCAGCTCATAACTGCCTGTGACTCCAGCTCGGGGGACGCAACGTCCTCTTCTGGACTCTGCAGGCACCCGCACGTGCAGCATACACTCACGCAGAACAGACCACACAGATGGCACATTTTTAAAAAAGTGGCCTTTTAAAGGGAATACGTGTTTCAGGGACCAACTATAATGGAAAATGGCTCTCAACACGGGTAGCCCCCCAACGAATACTTGGTAGGAAGTTCTTCTACCTCTAAACAAGTACAGCCTGGTCAGAGGGGCCAACCCAGTTGGGACGTGGACACACCTATGAAAGCTAGCAGAAGCCTGACTCTGCCATCTGGGGTCAAGACTGATTATAAAGTCACTTCATTCCTTGGATGGAGGTGGGATGGGGTGAGAAAAGACAGAAGTGTGGGAGGGCAGCACCAAAAAGGGGCGGCGGGGGAGGGGGGTACATGACATATAATACCTTAGCAACTACATACAAATTGTCGTTTTCAAAGCATCTTTATATACATTATATGGTCTCTCAACATCCTCAGGGTAGGAGGGGTGTTTAGAATGTTATGTTAACTGCCGGGCGGTGGTGGCGCACGCCTTTAATCCCAGCACTTGGGAGGCAGAGCCAGGCGGATCTCTGTGAGTTCGAGGCCAGCCTGGGCTACCAAGTGAGTTCCAGGAAAGGCGCAAAGCTACAGAGAAACCCTGTCTCGAAAAACCAAAAAAAAAAAAAAAAAAAAAGAATGTTATGTTAACTAGGCAAAGATGTGTTACATTTGTTTATGCTGTGGAATATGACTTTAACTGTGTGCAGGTGTGTTACATTTGTCTCTGCTGCCTTTGTTAACGATGTAAAGATGTGTGACTTTTGTTTATACTGTGGAATATTACTTTTAACTATGTAAAGATGTGTTACATTTGTTTATGCTGCGGAATATGACTTTAACTATGTGAAGATGTGTTACATTTGTTTATGCTGTGGAATATGACTTTAACTATGTGAAGGTGTGTTACATTTGTTTGTGCTGTGGAATATGACTTTAACTGTGTGCAAGTGTGTTACATTTGTTTATGTTGTGGAATGACTTTAACTGTGTGAAGGTGTGTTACATTTGTCTCTGCTGCCTTTGTTAACGATGTAAAGATGTGTGACTTTTGTTTCTGCTGCATGTGTTTAGCTATGTAAAGATGTGTTGCATTTGTTTCACCTGGCCTGCCTAAGGCACCTGATTGGTCTAATGAAGAACAAGGCCTGTGCTCATCATGATGATGTGTCACAGACCGAAGTCCTAATGCCCAAATGAAATGAGCAGATCTTGACAACTGTCATGTTGCGAGGATGCGGAGATGTGTAACATCACATGTACATGCCAGGACACATATGTAGAAGTCAGAGGACTATCCATGGAAGCCAGTTCTCCCCTTCTACAGTGTGGGTCCCCGGGAGTGAATCCAGGTTGTCAGGCCTGATGGTGAGTGCCTTCACACACTGAGCCATCTCAACCCCTCCCCTTTTTTTTTGAGTCAGGGTATCCCTGAAGCTCACTGAAGATAGCTTGGTTGGCTAATAAGCTGCAGGGATCTACCTGTCTCTGCCTCCCCAGGGCTGGGGTCACGGGCACAGTGGCACCAGGCCTTCCCGGGTGTGACATTGTGTTAACTGTCAACTGCACAGGGTCTGCGATCGCCTAGGAGACAAGCCTTTCGGCACGTCCCTGAGGGATTAGGTTGGCTATGCTACTGAGGTGGGAAGACACTAGAAAGAGGTGGCATTACTTCCTGGACTTGGAAAAGGAGAACCCGGGACTGGAGAGAGGGCTCAGTCTGTACACACACTTGCTGCCAAGCCTGAGGACTGGAGGTTGAGGACCGGCTCCCTCCAATTGCCTTGGGACCTTCACACCAACGCCATGCTCACCATACGCAACAGATAAAAATGTAGTTCAAGGCAGCAGAAGGCTGGCTGGGGACATCCACTGCTCTCTGCTTCCTGAGCCCAGGTGCGCTGTGACTACACCTTGGGATCCCGCTGCTTCGGCTCTCCGTCAGGATGGACAATGCTCCTCAGCCAGAGGCCAAAATACACCCTTCCTTAGGCTGTTTGGTCAGGATTTCCATCATGGCAACAGGGAAAAGACAGACAGACAGACAGACCTGGCTTTCCATGTGGATTTTGCAGACTGAACTCGGGTCCTGTGCTTGCACACAGGCACGTTAGCGATTGAGCCATCTCTCCAGGATCCGATGCTAGGATGGCCACAGTTTTTACTTTAATCCATGGGTCATTACTTCCCCTTTCTCTAAATATCCTCAAGATGACCATCTTTCATTTACTATTTTTCCTCTCTAATGACTATGTCTATATACACACATACATTGAGAAAATAATTTTGCTTTGTTTTGTTTTTGAGACAGGGTGTTAATCCGTAACCCAGGCTGGCCTTGAACTTGTGGTAGTTCTCCTTCAAGTCCTTGAGTACTGAAGTTTCAGGCATGAGTCACCAATGTCTGGTAAGAAATGTTTTAAATAAAATCTTCAAAAATGTTCTGTGAGGAGACTTTTGAAATTAAGGTAATACCCAACTCTACAACATTCTATAAAAGGCCGTGGAGATATAAATCCGAAGTCCCACAGGGATGTTTCAGCTGTGCTGAATATCAAAGTGGGCAGATTGATTAGACTTCCTGATTTCAGGTTGGGATACTGAGGATCCAGAGATGGTTATCCTGTACTATCTTGAGTCTCCTTAACATCTATCAGGTAAAGCCTCTAGCATGTACTCTAAGCAGACCACCATGCCATTATCTTACCTACTCTCTCCTGTTGCTATGCTAAAACATCCTGACAAGAGCAACTTACGGGAGTAAGAGTTGCTTTTGCTCATAGTTCAAGGGGACAGTCCATCCTGACAGGACAGGAAATTACAGAGGCAGGAGCTTGAGACAGCTGGAGACTCTGCACCCATCGTCAAGAAGCAGATGGTGATGGATGCCAATACTCAATACACTCTTTCCTTCTCATACAGTCCAAGATCCCAGCTCAGGGAATGGTGCCACCCACAGTGGGCGGGTCTTCCAACCTTAATTAGAAAGGTCAAAATAATCTCCCCTAGGTATGCCCTCAGGCCAACCTCCAGTGATTCTAGACCTTGTAACGTTAATAATCCAGACCTAATCTTCACATTACCAGCCCCAAAGCTATAAATGTCATCAGACAGCACCTGAAATTTATAACCAAGTTTTCACCAAATTGCTTTAACCTGATCCACCCATCTATATATTTGGTAAATGCATTGATTTATGTCTTTCTTTCATTCTGTAACTAGAAAAAAAACTCATAAAGCTACTTCCATGGTGAAACATCATTTGGCACAACCTCAATCCATGTTGCTGGGCCTCAATCATTCATGTTTGGCTCAGAATAAAATATTTCTTAGTTTCTTTGAGGTGAGACTATGTTTTGCATCCAGTGCTGTGTCCTGTGCTGGTCAGTTTTCTATCAACTTGACACAAACTAGAGTCATTTGGGAAGAGGAACTCTCTATTGAGAAACGCCTCCATAAGATGTGCCTGTAGGTGGGGCCTGGAGAGATGGCTCAGCGGTTAAGAGGACCGAGGTTCAATTCCCAGGACCCATACAGGAGCTCACAACTGTGTATAACTCCAGTTCCAGAGATCCCATGCCCTTACACAGACAAATATGCAGGCAAAACACGAATGCACATAAAATAAATATTTTTAAAAAAAAGATTTGCCTGTAGGTAAGTCTGCAGCGCCTTTTCTTGATTGGTTGATTGATGTGGGAGGGACCAGCTCACTGTGGGAAGTACCACTCCTGGGGTGGTGCTCCTGAGTTCTATAAGAAAGCAGGCTGGGCAAGCCATGAGGACCAAGCCAGGAAGCAGCACTCCTCCATGGCCTCTGCATCAGCTCCTGCCTCCAGGTTCCTGTCCTGACTTCCCTCAGTGATGGGCTGTAATATGAACTGTAAGCTGAAATAAACCCTTTTCACCCCAAGCTATTTATGGTCATGATGTTTCATCACAGCAATAGAAACCTTAACTAAGCCAGGCCCCCAAGACAATCCACTTTCACTGGTGAAATCAGCAAGATCAATGCTAGGTTCCAACAAGGGCTCTTTGTGTCCAGTTGTCTGGGTCGCCTTGCCAGGTGGACGCTGGTGAGTTCTTTCTGGGGTGTGGGCCTTCCGGTTGGTTTATTCTGAATTGGTTGTTGTGTATCCTCTCCTTTCCCAGCATTTGGATGGAGCACTGAGCAGTTCTGAGAACGTGTTTGTTAGCATTTGGCCTTTGCCCCCTGCCATTCCTCACGTCTCCGTTGTTTTCTGTGTGTTTTTCCTGTATCCTCTCTCGTTTTTTACCAACCTAGCCCCTTGCACTTTGGAAATTCTGTGACTGTGTGATCATAAAGACGTGAAGACAGAGGCATTTATTCCCTCCAGGCCCAGCAGGGTGTGGATGGCAGGGGGAACTCCCCAGGATGTGTGACGACCTCAAGGGAAGACCAAGGCAACCCACCCCAGTCCTGGTTTGTAAGAAATCTTGTCGGCTCAGCTCGGAAGACACACATAAGGGCTGATCATCCAGTGCCCTGAGTGCCTCTCAATCCTGCAGATGTGCAGTGTAGACCCCAGGCACAGCAGCAGAGAACTGACTTAGGAACGGGAACCCAAGGGGCTCCTCTCATAAACAACATGCAAATTCGATCCAAAATGCAAATCCCACCAACCTCGAAGGGTGGCTGCAACTTTCATGGGGGAAAAAAAAAACATTAAGATGGGAAATTGAGGAGGAGAAAATGTTTGGAGAAAAACACCATGTGGTGCTCCAGCTGGTTTTATGTTTGATAACCATGGTAATTTAACTTGCAAGCATTTGATAAAAAGGGGTGGTCAGAGTAACTTTTGACATACCTAAATTGTCTACTTTTCTCCTTCTTAAACTGGAAGTTCTAGGTGGCAGAGCAAAAGATCCTAAGTGGAGAGCCTGCTCTACCTGGAATTTAAACGGATATAATAAAAGAAGTTATGAAATTTTCAATTTAAAAAATCCTATCAAAAATGTTAAGGATGGTAAAGAAGAGGAAATTTGTGGTGATATTTTATTTGTACACCCCCAAAAAGTTTATCTGAGGATCAGAAGAAAAAGCCAGCCACTATATTAAAATAGGTTTAGGCAGTGGTAGCACACACCTTTAATCCTAGCATTCAGGAGGCAGAGATCCTTCTGGATTTCTGTGAGTTCAAGGCCACATTGTGAACAGAGCCAGGCATGGTGGTACACACCTTTAATCCCAGTGCTAGTTAACCATTGAGGTCTGGAGGTCTGTATAGACGAAGTGATAGAACTGGATGGAAAGAGGAAGTAAGATGGCAGGGCACAGAAAGGCATATACGCGTGAGTATACAGGAAGTAGCTCTCTCGGGAGGCTGAAGGTTGGTGAGGTGAGGTTGGCTGTGGCTTGTCCTATTCCTTTGATTTTTCTTTTCACCCCAATATCTGACTCGGGATTTTTTTATTAATAAGAACATTTAGCAATTCATCTTACCGAAACTCATGAGAATTTTAGGGCCGGCGATGCAGCTCAGCAGAGCAGCATCGTCTCACATGTGCAGACTTTAAACTTGACCCCTAGTGCTGCATTATTTGTTCCTGTTTGAAAGGATCTTAGAGGTGAGAACTGAGGATGAATTTGGAGGAATTAACTTTTCTAATCCTTCCCTCTCATTTACTCCTCTCCCTCGCTGCCTCTTCTTTACACGTCTCTCCCAGTCTTTTCTCCCGCAAGCCCCATGCAGAACAATTCCACAGCAGAGGGGAAAACATCCTAACACCGCTGAGGTAAAGCCTAGAGGGAGCAGAGGTCCTGATGGTATCTAATCCCTGGACAAGCCTGGGCTGAGAGCACCAATTCTGGGATTTCCTGAGTCATATCAAGAAACACTCTGGGGCTGAGGTGCATGCAGGGCTTTTTTTTTTTTTTTTTTTTTTTTTTAAACTACAGGTTTTGAGTATAATGACTTTCAGTTTTGTGTTTTTATGGGATTCCTGAATGTGCAAACAAGTGCATCCCTGCATCTATATCTGTTTGTGCCTTTTCTTGGGTTCTTTTCCTTTTGTTTTGTGCTATTGTTTTATTTTTATCTTAGTATATTTTATTTTACTCTTACCCCATAGATGCCTATTTCTTTTCTTTTTTTGAGACAGGTTCTCTCTCCTCTCTTTCTGCCTCCCAACCCCCTCTCTCTCCCTTTCTCTCTGGCTGTCCTGGAACTCACTCTGTAGACCAGGCTGGCCTCAAACTCACAGAGATCCGCCTGCCTCTGCCTCCTGAGTGCTGGGATGGAAGACCACTCACTATTCCTGTGTGTTTTCTAAGGAGAGAGAGAAAGGGGGTGGGTCCAGATGGGAGAGGAGGTGGGGAACTAGGAAGGAGGGAGGGGAAATCATATCAGAATATATTACATGAAAAAATGTTTTCAATAAAAGACAAGACACTCTGGGACTTCCTTAAGGATTTTACATTACTCTATTGACTCACACCAGTGTTCTCTGGGTTTTCCTAATTAGAAATCTCCATGAGGAGGGCGGCCCCCTCTGTTGCTCTCAAGGAGAGCTCTTCACCTACAGTGGTAGAGCATAGAGCACGTTTCATCTTTTGACCTTTCTCTGGGTCCCTCTAACATCTCCAGGACATGGCTATAAGCTTATTACTTTGGTTCTTTCTCCTGGGTGCATTCTAATTTAATGTGATCTTATTATGTTTGGGGGTTTTGTTTTCTTTTCTTGTTTGTACTCATGATAATTACTGATTTCATGTAACTGTTTAATGTCTCATTTTGTCATATGTCTATAAACTTATGTCCATGATCTGACATCCTTATTTATGACTCCAAGATACAGGGTTTTGTTTTTTGTCCCTCAGCCTATTTGGGGATTTTTTTTGGGGGGGGGGACTTCTTTTAAAAACTAACATATAATGGTGGTTACTCAAGAGGACTATCCCAAGCTCATCCTAGTTAAAGTATAGACGTCACAGATTTTTAAGATTTTCTTTTACTTCTGCAAACAGTTTGAATGAGGGCCCTTAATTTTCTGTTCTGGAGGCAACAGGCATTAAAACACACTCATCCTCGACACCTCCACCTGTAAAATGGTTCATTCCCAGGACTACAGGTTTTAACCACCTCCTGACCCACTGCTCATGTGGCTGACTACCCACACTACCACTGTTACTTTGTCTTTGCTTTGTGTTTTGTTTTTGAGACAGGGTTCCAACTGTGTACCCCAGACTGGTGTGGCCTCTATGTAGACCAGGCTGGCCTTAAAACTGGTGGATCCTCTTGCATCTGCCTCCCAAGTGCTGGGATTACAGGTGTGCACCACCATGGTCTACTGCTTTACACTATAACTAAGCTTTAGACTCTAAAATTTAGAGAACGTTATGTCATCTTAAGACTATCAATGTTTCTGTATACTGCTTTTAGACGTATGTTGTGGGGAACAGAGGAAGCCCAAAATTAATGAAGTCCTGCATGAATGTGTGCTGTTGACATGGGCAAGGCACGAGGCTCAAAGGGATTGCAAAGCCTTACTCTGGGAGTCCAAGTGTGAACACTGATAGTCATACAAAAAATGTCTACCATAGCTTTTCCTCCTGGCTTTTATGGCCCGAAGACTGCTTCCCTACAGAGACTGTGTCTACCAATATTAGTAGCCCTGCCTCCTGAAATCAGCTGTATGCAACAGCCCCACCTCCCTGTTTAACTGTGGATAAGAAACTCTGACCTTCCAGAGTGCTGTGGTTTCTCCATCAGAACCCAGTTATCAGATCCCAGCATCTCCCTGCGTCTGTAAGTCTTTTTCATTCCCTCATCTTGAAGCATACTGGATGTGGCAATATGTTATCTGGTCTGTTTACAAAATAAGCCCCCCAATAGTTTGATTCAAAACTGACTTTAAGAGCTCATGTATTATAAACTTAGTACAGATTCCTTCTAGTTCATAAGATCCAAACAAATCTAAAAACTTCATTTAAATTTGTTGGTAAGAGACAATAAACACATTAACAGGAAATTAATATAATTTGCCTGTCATTATTATTAGATATTTAAGGTATAATGTCCATCTTTTCCTGTATACATACAGCTTCCTGGGTTCTCACTGAAATATAGTTATTCTTGTGAAGGAAATGACCTAAGCTGAGAAATTCTGTCAAGAAAAATAGAACCATCAAATATGAGAAAGTTGTAATTTTTTTAATTAAAGTTTTTTTTTTTAAGTTTAGAAAAGTTTTAATGTAAAATACAGATTTTTTTTCCCCCTGAAAGGAAAGGATTGTTCTAGAATAGAAATGGAAAGATAAGGCCCAAACCAGAAAGTATGTTGCAAACGGCCTGCCAGGTCATAGGAGGGTTTGTAAAAGATAAATCTTAAATGATTTTGCTATAATTAAAGGCTCTTAACTTCCTTAGGTCAAAATTCAATGACACTCTGATGCAAGAGTGAGACCTCACTCACTTCTTCGAACATTAAGGTCTTAAATTTAAAAACAAAACAAACAACAACAAGAACCAAGCTTAGGCTGGCCGGGTGTGATAACACACCTTTAATCGCTGCTCCCAGCACTCAGGAGGCTGATGCAGGTGGGTCTGGGTTCCAGCCAGCCAGGGGTACCCAGTGAGACTTTGCTTTAAGGGGGTAAAAGGCTTAGAGAACAAAGGCTTCATGCTTTACCCCTTACTGGATGAGGCACCTGAAACGTTAGATTTTATCCAAATGCCTCTAACGGTGTCACACGTTCACTGGGGCGCCTGGCTTGTCATCTGGGTGCTGGGATCCAAACTCCAGTCCTCATGATTGTGTAGCAAATGTTCCTAACCACAGACCTATCTCTCAGCCCTAATTCTTAATCTTTTAGGATGGATTTCTTGAAAATAATGTATCTTTTAAAACTTGCCTGAAAATCTTGGCGTTTACCTTTGTATGTTTTTTTAATGATAAGAATAATGCTGATCTCGATGACTTTAATGATATCATGCCTTCATCATTAGGCATGTTTTGGTACCAACTGTTTGCTTACCCAAACTTCTTACATTCCTTGAACCAAATCTTCATGATAGGAATGACTCAATTTTTCACCACTCCCTTACTATTCAGTAAATTGGGATAAAGAAGTCGAGACTTTACACTGCCAGAGCTCTGTATTAACTCTACCAAGGGAGTTTCCTAGTCGGGGGTAATTTTATTTTAGATCTATAACCCCTAGAGCCAAAGCAATGGAAATTCTTCCTACTAAAAACAGTAACTGGGGCTGGGCAGTGGTGGCCCACGTCTTTAATCTCAGCACTCAGGAGGCAGAGCCAGACGAATCTCTGTGAGTTTGAGGCCAGCCTGGTCTACAGAGTGAGATCCAGGACAGGCACCAAAGCTACATAGGGAAACCTTGTCTCGAAAAACAAACAAACAAACAAACAAACAAACAAACAAAAAACCCAAAAAGAACAGTAACTGGGCCCAAACAACTGGATAACCATATTGCCACAATATTGGAAATGATAAAATACAATAAATTCCTAGATAAAAGCTGAGAGCTCTTGCCACCAAGATTAACAATGTAAGTTCAATCCCCAGAACCCACATGGTGAAAAGAGAGAAACAACTCACATAAGCTGTCCTCTGACCTCCACACTCATGCTCTAGGACACAGGTACATACATACAATAAATAAGCGTAAAGAAAAAATTTAAAAGAGTCAACCTGGCCAGGTGTGTTGACACATACTTTTAATCCCCATACTCTCCTTAGGAGGCAGAGAGAGGCAGATCTTTGTGAGTTCAAGGCCAGCCTGGTCCACTTAGTAAGTTCAGACCACCCAGGGCTACAGTGAAACCCTGTCTCAAAAAAAAAAAAAAAAAAAAAAAAAAAAAAAAAAAAAAAAAAAGGTCCATCTGTTACAGCTCTCTCGAGATTTCTTATTTCTGCATAACCAATCCCGACAACCACCTACCCTGTAAATGTGGTCAGATATAATAAAGAATGGGATCTAACCAAATCTATCAAACATTCAAACTCCAGTTTATAGGAGCAACTTGACAGATTCAAACTCCAGATGATAAACACAGTACCAACAGGCCTGAAAGGCTTTGGAGTAACATTGAGATTATTGATTCTTATTAGGGATACTAGAAAGATTTTAGATGGATTCTTTTTATCTAAATTACACAAAAAACAACCAGTCCTCAAGGGCAACAGCATTCATGGTGTTTTTAATCAAATTCAGCCAAATGCTCGAGCCAAAATTAAACCTCTCTGAGTGTATGAGTACTGGACTAGGAATTTTAGGACAGACTGACTTTGCTAAATGCACACCTTAAAAAAGATCATAGCCATGCCTTTAATCCCAGCACTCGGGAGGCAGAGCCAGGCAGATCTCTTGTGAGTTCAAGGCCAGCCTGGTCTACAGAGCAAAGTCCAGGACAGGCACCAAAACTGCACAGAGAAACCCTGTCTTGAAAAACCAAAAAAAAAAAAAAAAAAAAAAAAAAGGAAAAAAAAGAAAAAAAAGGTCATAGCCAAGAGCCCATGTTTCCAGACTAAATGAGACTTCAAAGGACCACATGCCCAGTCAGCCAGGACTAGAAAAGCACGAAACAGTACTCACATTTTACCAATGACAAAGTAAACGGGTAATGTTACAAAATGAGCTCAATGGAGTCACATTTCCTTTCTGGTTGTGAAGTAATGAATGGGATTTAGTGATGCTGCAAAAGCTGTGGGATCCTGGTTTCTCACAAGTCTAGACCCCTGTTTCTTCTCCTGTCACTCATGTTTGGAACCTGGGGAAAGAACTCAAAACGATACCGTATCATGACCACACTTCTTTTGTGATGTGACTATTTATTTCCTTAAACTGGAATGCTGTGTAATACCAAGAGGCGTTACTAATTACAAAGAAGAGTTATGATAACTTAGACTGTAAAGACCAACTCTTCCTACAAGTAGAAAAAGACACTCGACACAAAGTTTATGGCTGTAGAGTCAAGAGGAAAAACTAGACTTAAAAAGCAAGAATAAGCCAGGTGGTGGTGGCGCACGCTTTTAATCCCAGCACAGGAGGCAGACGCAGGCGGTTTTCTGAGAGTTCAAGGTCAGCCTGGTCTACAAAGCAAGTTCCAGAACAGCTAGGACTGAAACCCTGTCTCAGGAAAAAAAACAAAAAAACAAACAAAAAAAACCAGCAAGAATAAATTATTTCAAACACAAACATTAAAACCTCACGAACTAGAAATCTAGAAATGAAATCATATTCAGTCTAGCTGAAGAAAAGGATAGAGAGTTTTTTTTGCTGGTTAAAATGCCTGTTTCCCTCATCTGCAACCTTACCATTATTCCTCCTTTTTGGTTTTGAGACAAGGTCTCTCTATGTAGCTTTGAATACATATCACTATGTAGACCAGGCTGGCCTCGAACTCACAGAGACCTGCTTGCCTTTAGCTCCCAACGGCACGCCCAATGTACCTTTACTTCTTTGGGTCATTCTATGCTCTTATTTTAATTGTAGGTACACTATTCCTATCACCTTCGTGTAAACATGAGATGGAGATGGTAAAAAAGAAAGACCCAGATCATGATGGCTAACAGTACTAATATGGCCCAGGGCTTTTACAGCTAGTTCTCTCTGAAGAATGCCTTCTTGCCTGCTCAGACTCATCTTTGTCATGTCTCTAGAATGGGCCTTGCTAACACTATGAGATAGATCTAAAACAACATTTGGGTTGGCCAGTTGACTCAGTTGGTTGGATCATGGTGCTAGGAAAATATTTAGCCTTTGCATGCACAAAACGTAATAGTTGGCCAACAGAAGCATTATCAGAAGTTCCCAGGAAAAAAGCAATACCCAAGCTGAATATTCTACCAGGATAACCGACTGCCTTATTAGAATTGTGTGACAGTGAAAAGTTAGAACGCTGAAGAACCAGAAACAAATTATCGTGGGCTATTTTTAGTCACCTTAATAGACATCTATTGTCCATCTCTGTGTCTGATCCTGTATCCTCTGACACACAAATCTCTGGAATGTACTGTTGGTAGACCACCAGCTTCTAGCAACCCCAAAGGGAAGAACGTTGTGTTAGTACCTGAAGCCGAGGGTAGTTTCTCTACTTTGCTGTAATTCATCTACCTGCAGTCTCCACCGGTGTATTTAATATATGCACTGATTTATGACCTTCTCTGCTTACACTAATGAAAGCTCATATAGCCACTTCCATGGTGGACCCACTTCCATGTCCCTTGGGGCAACCTGAACCCATGTCCCTCAGCTATGGTCACTGACATTTGACTACAAATAAACCACCTCTTATTCCCCTGGAGTGGTATTTGCTCCGCCCATGACCTTGGGCTATACAGCCTGAAGGAAGTGGTACTTCTTCCTGCTGTGATCTGACCGCCAGGTGGATTTGCTCCCGGTCAGAACAGAGGACCACTTCAGCTGTTTAGTCGGTTCTGTATTCGTGAGTGCATTTCCTCAATTTATATCCTAATAAATTAAAGAGACTCCTGTGGATTTCTCGCCCAGGTAGCTCCATCGGTAGAGCATGGGACTCTTAATCTCAGGGTCATCCGCTTTCACTGGAGGCATCATCCAGAACGGCACTAGGTAGCAGCACAGGCCCTTAATTACATTAGAAGCTATGACTTTAAATCAACATCAGGGAAACCATCACCTTCTCATTTTATAGTAGGGGGTCGTGTCTCTCATTTTACTAACTTTCAGTGTACATGGTTCCTTTTTACATATATACACGAACACTTAAATATAAACAGCACAGTTCAGGAGGATCCAATGGGCAGATGATTCAGGAAGCCAAGGATACAGAAGTAAAGGGCAGTCACCGGATTTCACAAATGGTCATCTGAATGTCCCTGGCATGACTTGCTGTATCACCCTAAACATCCTGTGCTGGTCCATGAGCTCTTCCTGTGAGACTGGGAACCAGTCAATAGCCGTACTTGTCATTCAGATGGGTTCTGCCGTCTCCACTCTGACCTACATCAAACATAAAAAGAAGAAATGTATTTACTTTTCCAAAGTCAAGAAGAAAAAACTATTCAGACATCAGGAGGTCAAAAGCAAAACAAATAAGGCAGTTTCTTTTGAACAGAAAATTTACTTTAAAATGTTTTTCTTTCTTTTTTGTTTTGTTTTTCAAGATAGGCTTTCTCTGTGTAGCCCTGGCTATCCTGGAACTTGCTGTGTAGATCAGACTGGCCTTGAACTCACAGAGCTCTGCCTGCCTCTGCTTCCCAACTGCTGGGATTAATGGCGTGCGCCACAATACTTGGCTCAGGAAATTTATTTTTGGCATAATTTCAGGTTTCTTATTACTTCTATTTCAACATTTGTTAGTGGATAAAAAGCAATTATTTCTAGGAACTAAAGTTGAATAGATACTAGTATCTTAGAAACACCATCCCCCAAAAAACCAACATGCGATGGGCCTGTGGGGAAAACAATCACCTCTTTCGATGTATGCACAAACTAGCACAAGACTGGTATAATACCATCAGAATGAATTCTGGGCACACCTCTGACCCAGGACATTAACCTCACTGTTTTACCTACAGATGTATCTCTATAACACATACATTTTATTTAGTTTGTCCAGTAACCTTTATCTCTTTCTTTATTTCTTTATCATTTTCTGTGTTTATTAATTTTCTTCCTAGTGTTTTATTTTATTACACGGGGTTTTTCATGTGAGTATATCTGCACTTAAGCATATCCCCGTGAACTCCACTACCCTCCCCTTCTCCCCTCCATTAGTCCCTCTGTTCCTCTGGAGAATTTCACTTCTCCTTTCATGTCATGTGTATATGTGTGATTCTATGTGTCCATGAAAAATCTAAGACCCACAAATGAAAGAAGACGTGCAATATTTGCATTTCTGAAACTGACTAATTCATCTAATTATTACTCATTACAGACTTGTTTGTAATAAATAGCAAAAGACTAGAAACATGGCAAATATCCAGTGAGAGAACTATTTAAATATAAAAAAGAACTATAGTACCACTTAGCCAGACACAGTGGCATATACCTGTGGATTCATAATCCTACTGTCTCAATCTCCAAATGTGCATCATGGAACACATACCCCCCATCCCTATCATACTTGTGCATTATATACACACAATAAAAATTAATAAAAATAAAATATAAATTAAAAAAAAAAAACCAATGAGATGGTTCAGTAAGTAAAGTCACTTGTTGCCAAATTCAACAAGCCCCAGGACCTGCACTGTGGAAGGACAGAACAGACGCTTACAAGCTGTCCTCTGAGTTCCAAATGCACATCATGGCATATGTGTGTTTGAGTACACACATGCATGCGGACACATGCATACACAATAAAAAAGTAAAAGCCAAAAATCAATAACTATGATGTCAATTAAATGAGAAACAAGAACTCTATAAATAGCAGTGGATCTCTGAGTAGTGCTAAGTACAAATAATGGGTGGAAAAGCCTCCACTTGTGGGAAAAAGGTGCTGAAATACATCTTATCTTTTGAATAGACATTTTATATAATGAGTAAGAATTAGTAAGAAACTGATACTATTTCATTATCTTTAGATGAAAAAAAATGAGTAAATGAGGCAGAATCTAATGGTTTTTGTCTTTCAGTTAATAAACATTTAAAATTCTTGCAAAAGTAAACAGGGGTTGAGGATTTAGCTCAGTGGTAGAGCACTTGCCTAGCAAGCACAAGGCCCTGGGTTCGGTCCTCAGCTCCGGAAAAAAAAAAAAAAAAAAAAAAAGAAGTAAACAGAAAAATATAAAGAATCCATGCATCCCTCATTTAGCTATCCCTCTCTAGCTTTAATAATTAATAATATGTGGCCAATCCTGCTTTATCTACTACCTCTGCCCAAACGTCTCCTATCCCCCACTACCAGAGCATTTAAAGGTAAATGTCAGATGTCATTACATCTGTGAACCTGTCTAGAATATAAGGACATTTTCCAAAAGTCATCATTCAGCACCATTCAGACCTTTAAAGACTCAACAGTAATTTCTATCAGCAAATACTCAGTTAGTGTTCAAATGTGTGTGGCTGTCTCATTACTTTACAAAAATTATTTTTACTTATTTATTTATTTTGAAGCAGGGTCTCATGTAGCCCAGGCTGGCCTCAAACTTGCTATGTAGTAAGACATGGCCTTGAACTTCTGATCCTCCTGTGTCCACTCCCGAGTGCTGGATCACAGGCTTGCGCGCTGTTAGGGATCAAACCCAGGGCTCCACAAATCCTAGGCAAGCACTCTAGACTCAGCTGCACACTAGACTATAATAATTTTTAGAAGTTGTTTAAGTAAGGATCTACACAGGATACACCAATTCTACTCAGCTGATGTGTCTCTGTATCTTTAATTCCAACAATTATGTAGTTACTAGTAACTATACACTTTTGTAACTTTTTTAAGTATACAGCCTATTTAAAAACATAAACGGGGACCAGAGAGGTCACCCAGAGGTTAAGAGCCCTGGCTGCTTTTGCAGAGGACCTGAGCTCAGTCCACAGCACCCCCATGGCAGCTCACAACCACCAATAATAACTCTAGTTCCAGGGGATCCAACACCCTCTTCTGGCTTCTTACATGCCGTACACACACATACATACATACATACATACATACATACATACATGTAGGCACTCACATACACATATACATACTTTTTTTTTTTTTTTTTTTTTTTTTGGTTTTTCAAGACAGGATTTCTCTGTAGCTTTGGCGCCTTTCTTGAAACTCACTCTGTAGCCTAGGCTGGCCTCGAACTCACAGAGATCTGCCTGCCTCTGCCTCCCGAGTGCTGGGACTAAAGGCGTGCGCCACCACCGCCCGGCTCATATACATACATCTTGAAGGAAAAGAGAAATAAAAACTATACCTTCAGGTGGAACCCACACACAGTAGTCTGGATCATCTTCGGGGTATTTGGAAGAGAGTATGGGTGGGAACTGCAAGGAAGAAAGAGACAATTTTACTCAAACAGTTATTTGTTAGGTCAGAGTCTCACCGAGCAGCTCAGGGTACCCTGGAATCTGACCATCCCACCTAGGAGTACAGGTTTGTCCCACCATGTCTGACCCTAAAGACTAACGGCTATAAGTTATTTTTACGCCTGTCACTAAACAAAACTGAGAGAACAGTTTCCATGGATAATCCCGACACTGGTAACTAATAGAGGGCACATTCTCTCTCTGAATCTTGACTTTTTTCATAAAGCCAGAGGTCAGTGTCTTCCTCAAACGCTGTCCACTTTTACTTTACTTTTGAGACAAAGGCTCACCATGAAGCTCCAGCCGGCCTGAACACGTTACATAGACCAGGACGACCTCAAAGTTGCAGAGACCCACTTGCCTCTGCATCCCAAGTGCTGTGATTAAAGACACGTACCACCACACCTGTTCCACCAATTATTCACTCATTCATTGTCTATCTATCTATCTATCTATCTATCTATCTATCTATCTATCTATCTATCTACTTTTGGTTTTTTGAAGCAGGGTTCTCTGTGTAGCCCTGGCTGTTCTGGAACTTGATGTGTGGACCAGGCTGGCCTCAAACTCAGAGATGAGCCTGCCCTACCTCTGCTGCGATTAAAGGCATGCACCACCACACCCATTTTTTGTTTTTTTTTTAACTTATAAAAATTCTATCTATTTTTTAATAAACAAACAAACAAATAAATCTATTTGTGCTTTTGAGTGTGCATGCCCTGGGGCACATGTGGAGGTCAGAGGTCAACTTGTCAGATTCAATTCTCTCCTTTCACCATATCAAACTCAAGTTGTCAGGCTTGGCAGCAAGGGTCTTTCCCTACTAAGCTGATGGGTGGTTCACTGATTTGGCCAGGCTGGGTGGCCTGTCTGCCTCCTCAGCACTGGGACCGAAGACATGTGCTGTATGTGTTTGCTGAGGATCCAAAGCCCCAGGTCCTCACACTTGCCTGCAAGCACCTCACCAACTACACTATCTCTGCAGCCCCAGTATAAGATTCTTTAAAGTGGTGTTAACATCTGGCCAGCTGAGGCAGGAGGGTGAGTTTGAACCACTCCCGCACCATCACACAAGTTCCGGTTTCAAAACAACAAAAAAGAACAATAATAACAACAACAAAAAAGTGCTCTAACAGGTATGGTGGTTCACTGTGCCTCTACTGTACACCCAATGTGGTTATCCTTTCCTTCTGCAAGTATGGAATACATGCCAGCAGGAAATGCCTTACCCGATACACCCTCACTAAGAAGCCTTGTTCTGAGTCCTTAAATGAGTTCCTCCACTTAGCAACACGTGCCACAGCTAGTTGCCAGGGCGATTAAGCACATCTCGTATCGCTAGAGGAAGAAGACTGAGCCTTGCATGTGGTTAACCCCACATGTTTGCCCAGCTGCCTTTCCCTGTTGTGGACTACGCCAGCTAGCCTTGTGCTGTCAGGAGCCACAGCTGTCAGCATAACTACATACTGAGCCCTGATCCCAGATGATCCCGGGGACCCCTGACATAATCTAACAATCCCACTTCTGGTCGCTTACCACAGCTACAAATATACATCCCTAAGATGACTCACTACAGCCTGGTACAGTGAAGACCAGAAACAACCCAACTGTCCTCTCTAAGGAACTAGCTCAGAGGGTTCATCTACACAGTGGGAAGCTCTGGATATACTAATATGATTCCCATGATAGGTTTAAAATTAAGACTAGCTGGGCGGTGGTGGCGCACACCTTTAATCCCAGCACTCAGGAGGCAGAAGCAGGTGGATCTCTGTGAGTTCGAGGCCAGCCTGGTCTACAGAGCGAGATCCAGGAAAAGGCGCAAAGCTACACAGAAAAACCCTGTCTCAAAAAACCAAAAAATAAATAAATTAAATTAAATTAAATTAAGACTAGAATGGAGAACATCAATTCTACTTTTGTGTCATAAAAGGAGGGAGATAACATGTTACACAAATGTCTTTGCATTGCATACTAAGATATAAAAAACATTCATAAATTAGTAAGAGGCAGCTTGCAGGGTAGATGAGCAGGGTAGATGAAGAATTAAAAAAATGAAAATTAAGCAGAGTCCAGATTTCTACAAGGAGCGAAGGCTGCTAGAAACTCCAGGACACCCGAGAGCCACAGACCACGAGCACTTACTTTGCCGGGACCAGGAGCTTTCTTTTTCTTCAGCTCACCTCTGTTCTTTTCATAGTCATTCTCTGGGGCTACTTGAAAGGGGGAGAAGCAGAAAGAGCTGCCATCAGAAGAAGTAAAAGTGCTACGGAAAGAAGCTCCCCGAGACGGTGCTGGAACTGAAGTCGTGGACGCCCCAGCAGCTGGCATGTCTAACTACAGGATGCACCCTGAGGCTCAGAGAGCTGGCTCAGTGCTTAAGAGCTCTAGCAGAGGAGCCACACTGGCAGCTCCCAGCTACCTGTAACTCCAGCTCCAGAGGACCCAACACCTCTGGATTCCCTAGGCACTGGCACTCATGTGCACATGCCCATATGCAAACACACACACACACACACACACACACACACACACACACACACACACACACACGCATAACGAGAATTTTCATTTCACTGATATCTTTCAGTTTTTAAATACCAAAGCTAGGCTATAAGCTCAAATACAACGAGGCTGCTTTTACTATTCACAGTTTAACTCTAAGAGGCAAAGCCAGAAAAAAGCAGTCAGAAAGACAGTAGGCCAATCTATCAACTGATTTATTGCTACAGGTTTGATTCACTTCCATGGTGGGACATAATGGACTGAGAGAGGTAATGCCGGAGGGGCTTCTTCTATCTGGTCAGAGAAGCATGAGGCATTGACTGCTTTGTGGGACATAGGGAGCCCCCGGAAGTGGTCTAGGAGTAAAAAAATAGGCAAAGAAGATGGCACCAAACAAAACCTCTACGCATTCTCTTCTTGTCTAGGGCCCTGGTTGTAGCCTGGTCTGTAAGGCCACTTTCTGTCCTGCCTCCCAAGGCAGCTGCTGCCACCTCCCTGCTCACAAAACCCGTGTGCAGAGCAGCAACGGTGTCTGCCACACCACTCACCCGAGGGGTCCTCACATGATGAAGCTATTTCGTTCATCTCCTGATGATCTTCACTCTGTTCCGCTTGGCTGAGTTGAGACATGGTTTCTATAAAAAACAGTGCCAGGATATACTGTTGTTATTTAATTCACAGTAAAGTCCAAACAAGCAAAAACAAGGACAGCAGCTACAGACTTAGATGGTCATTCAGTCAGACTACCAGCAGACGCAGTTAGCCTTACAGTCTTCGGTAAATGGGCCTCCAGAAGTCTACAGAACCACCCAAGTTCCACTTCAAAAGACTTACAACAAAAGACTTTAAAATGTATATACGCCCCTCTCAACTTCCAAAGTTAAGTTCTAGAAGTATATATTTAAATATATGCCAGAATTAAGCATCAAGTTTTATTATTGACATTTTTATAATTGTAAAAATTAATAGGGCCAACGAGACGGCTCAGCAGGTAAGGACACTTTTACTACCAAACCTGACAGCCTGAGTTCGGTCCCAGGACGCACATGGCAGAAGAGAGAACTGACCTCTGAAAGTCATCCTCTCCATAGCTACACTATGGCACACACAATAAAGGTAATTCAACACTTTTCAATTAAATTTAAAAATGATTAAATATTTTACATGTTTAAAAAGTAAAAGGTAATTAAATCATGATGCATACATGCACTGGACCACTAAGACCTTCCTTTAGTAAAAGAAAACCACATTTTAAAAATAATACTTTTATTATTTCTTATCTGTTCCACAAACCCAGTGAGATGGTTCAGCAGCTTCAGACACTCGCTACCAAGCCTGATTCCCCACTATCCACGTGGTGGAAGGGGAGGACCAGCTCCCACAGTTCTTTGCCCTCCACGTGTGTGCCATGCATTCACATACTCGCATACACAGAGACAGATAAATATAATTTTAAAAACTAGGAAAAAACAGGCTATAGAATATCAGGTAATATGATTCCATGTCAAAAAAATAAGTAAGAAGGAGAACCAAAAACCTAGAACAATCCCTTATCAACCACAGATTTACTAATTATTTAATCTTTAAGGTTTTTAAACCAAGTTTTAAAACCTGAGCTCTTAAATAAAGTTACTTCATTGTGCTGACAACAATTCCCAGAAGACCACAGCCTACCTCACAAAAATCCCAGCACAAGGCATGAGAAAACTTTATCCAGGTGGTTGCTCAGGTTAGTCCAATGACCCCCCCAAACAATAGGAGCTTTGCCATTGCCCCTCGCTGCCTCCCAGAGTTGACAGTAAGTCCCTGTTGCTAAAGACACCACATACCTAGGACACAAGACTCAGAGACTGGAGTTATTGTCCTGGAAGCCTCGCTCCTGCAGGATAGCTTCCACAGCCCCAGAAAGGACTATGCACACTGACAAGGGAAAGAAATTCATAGTCCTATCCAGCTGTGACAAGTGTGAACCAAAACAAGGACCAACCGGGCAATGACCTAACAGTGCAATAGTGGTACCAACAGCTGTCCAACGGACTCAGGCTTGCTAGAGAGAGAAAAACCAACCTGCTCTTTCCACATACACATATCATGAACACAACTGGCCCGCTAGCGAGCACAGGGAAAAGCAAGGGACTACCGTGGCTTTCTGTCTCCCTAGAGGCAGAGGGATCTGTGGGCGCACGCGGGTCCGGCCCTGCTGTCTCCAGCTCCGCCTCTGTCTCTTGAGGCGGCCTGCTGCTTCCATCCACAGTTTGCTCTTCACGCTCCTCCTTTGCTTTCTCCTCTTCTTCCTCCTCTTCTTCCTCCTCTTCGACTTCAGGTTCATCCTTCATTTTCATTAAGGCTGGAGGGAGTTCTGGACGCTTGGGCGGCAACTTCTACAAGGGAAATGAAACCATCAGCGAGGAAGCAGTTCTGCAGAGCGGTAAAAAGAGACAAAGCTCTTCTAGGAGGTTAGGTTAAATGTATTCGGTGCAAACTTTAGATTAATAAACCCCACCAAAGTCTGCTAGAAGCCTGACCTCTGCAGGGAACGTTGTCCATCTGCGGATCTTAGTTTCCAGCAAGTTCTAGGGCCAGAGATCACCAGACTGGAGAATATACACAGAACAAGCAAAAATTGCTGAACACAGCACTGGGCATGCAGCTCAGTGGTGGTGTGCTTGCCTAGCAGATGCAAGGCCCTAGCTTCAGTCTTCAGTGCTACACGGGGTTACAGGATTATTAAATAGGAAACTGCCCAAGGGGGACAGAAAGACTGCCAGGGTCAGAGGCAGCAGACGACTCTAAGGAACAGGGTTTTCTGGACCTAGCAGGGCAGTCACATGTTGTAGCAGCACACACAAGACCTCCACAAGTGTGAGCCAGACAGAAACCGCAGCGTGGAAAAGGGAGGAGGGGACAAAGTTCTTGCCCTAGCTGAGGAGCTCCCGGCAAATCACAGAGGCAGGGAGAGAGTCAGTTTACTCTAAGAGTGCGGCCTTTGGTCGATCAAGTGTGCTCCAGTAGGACACACGTCTAAGATATCCGGGACAGCCAGAAACTCTATCTTAAAAAAAAAAAAAAAAAAAAAAAAAAAAAAAAAAAAAAGAGGCTACCAAGTTAGGAAGGGGGACCACGGATCTTGGAGAAGTTGGAGAAGGGGAGTGAATATAAATAATCAAAGCACAATCCACAAAATTCTCAAAAAAACCCTAATTTTTTTAAATGAGAAAGAAAATATTACAGCAGTAAACAAAATAATATTGGGGGAAAAAATCAACATAGACACTTCATTCCTAAATATAACATTCATTAAAAACTAGTAAACTAGCTCCAGGACAGCCAAGACTACATGGTGGGACTGTGTCTCAAAAGAAGAAAATTACAAGTTATTTTCACGTTGAATGGCAGATTAATTAGTCAGTTCTTTTGTGTACGTGTGCATGCCTGTGTACACACATCAGCCAGAAGAGGACATCAGATGTCCTCCATCACTCTCCATCCCACTCCTGTAAGGTAGTGTCTGTCACTGAACCTGCAGCCCAGCGAGGCTTGTCCGTCAGCAAGCCCAGCCATCCTCCTGCCTCAGCGCCCCTCGGTGCTGGGGCTGCAGTCTTGCACACGACCAGGCTTCACTTTACTTGGTACTGGGTGCTTGGGCAGCGAGCACTTCCACAGCTGAGCCGTCCCTGCAGTCAGCTCACCAGCTCTGAGAGAGACGTGCATGCTGAGTCAGCAGTCCTTTCCCACACACCCAGGGAGTAAGACAGAAAGCCTCGCCCAGGGACGGCTGGCTCGAGGACTAAGAGTTTAACACGCCCCGCCTCACCACTTACCCCTACTGTTCCGGTTTTTAACTTGAACTTGCTTCCTCCTTTCATGGCACCAAAGAGAGGTAAAGCAAGTCTCTTGGCTTTGTTTTCAGTATTCGCAGTCTGCAGGTCCGTCCTAGGAAGAAGAACAATATAAATCCCTATTCTAGCCAAGTCCGAGGTTTAACTTACACGCCGTGCAACTGGGCCGGGAGATGGCTCAGTGGATAAAAGCACTTGTCAATCAAGTCTGGCAACCTAAGTTCAACCCCTTAGCCTGCCCTTAAAGGTGGAAGGAGAGAACTGACTCCCCAAAGTTGTCCTCTGACCGCCACACACGTGGACTGCCCCTCAGCCAGTAACACACACAAAATACTAAGAAATAAGATGATTTTAAAATGCCATGAAACTGACAGTACACTTCTGAACGAACAGAAACGACCACAGACGAGTATCTGGACATAAAAAGAAAAAGAGGCCAGCAGCCCACTGAGGACTGTGAGACACAGGTCCTAAAGGCAAGATGAGGCTACCCTCAGCCCAGTGGTTCCCAACATGCCACAGGGCTTTGCATTTATCAGTGGTGACGCCAGCACAGGTCACTGGTGAAGGAAAATAAAAGCACAACCCATCTTTAACATCTAGATGCTCTTACATAAGAGTTCCGGTTTTATACAGAGGGATGAGGGGCATAACCCATGCTCACCGACAACCTAAAACAGCACTGTACAACAGAACTTTCTACAATGATGGGAAAAAAATTTATGTTTTATATTGCATTATCCATTTGATTAGATATCAGCCACATTTGGCCACTGAGCACTTGAAGTGTGGCTAATATGCTGAAGAATTTAATTTTTAAAACTTTAAGAAATTTTAATAGTATATAATGCTTAATATTATAGGGTGTTATACTGGATAGTACGGATCTAAATAAAAAAAGAAATGTCCTGCACAAATGTCCACCTGTAATGTACTCATCAGACTTATTTTTGTATCAACACCCTCTACATTTTTAACACTTGTCAATAAAAGTCCAGAAAACCTTTAAGTATTGTCACACTGAAAACGGGACCTTGGGGCTAGAGTTAAGAGCACTGACTGCTCTTCCAGGGGATCAGGGTTCAATTCCCAGAACCTAGAACTGTCTGTAAAAGATCTTCCGGCCTCACCAGGCACACAAATGGTGCATAGATATACATGAAGGTAAAATATCCATATATAAAATGAAAATTGATCCCCCCTCAAAAAAAGAAATAAAAATGGACTCTCTCTCTCTCATACACACACACTCCCACTCATAAACATTAGCTAAGTGGGGGAGTGTCAAAACCTGGTTTATAATCTCCTTCTACAGCCGGAAGTAGATTCAAAAAACCAACTCCCTACAGATTACACATTTACACATTCTCCCCTTTTAAAGAACGACTTACATTGCTTTTTTCTTTCTTTCTTTCTTTCTTTCTTTCTTTCTCTCTCTCTCTCTCTCTCTCTCTCTCTCTCTCTCTCTCTCTCTCTCTCTCTCTCTTTTTCTTTCTAAGTACTTAAGTACTTAAGGGCTGGAGAGCTGGCTCAGCAATTAAGAGCACTGTTGATCTTCCAGCGGACCCAGGTTCAATTCCCAGAACTCACATGGGAGTTCACAACTGGCTGAACCAGCTACAACTCTGGTTCCAGAGGATCTGACTCCCTCTTCTGGCCTTCACCGGCACTGCACACATGTGCTGCACATACATGCAGCTAAGTACCCATAAACATAAAATAAAAATAAGTATTTTTTGAAAAGTACTTAAAAAGCTGTCCGCTGGTTCTAAGGTGCTTGGTGTGGTGGCTCATGTATTTAATCCAGCACATAGGAGACAGAGGCAGGTGGCTCTCTGTGAGTTCAGTGTCAGCCTAGACTACAGGTTTCAGGACAACTGGGGCAACATAATAGAAATACCTTGTCTCAAATAAATAAATAGGTAGGCAGGTAGGTAAGTAGACAGATGGACAGACAGACAGATTGATTATAGATAGCTATAGATTGATGGTAGATAGATACAGATTATCTGTGCTCATAGCTTTTTACCTGTAGCTTTAAAACCCTTTAACATCTACCACTCTAAGGAGATCAAGCATGACTACTTATAAATTCAATCTAAACTATGAGAACTGTTAGAAGATGTCATTCATGATTTTGTAATGTGCCCTTGTGCTAGCTGGACAAGCCCTTGTCCAGCTAGCTCAGCTGCTTTAACCCGGTTTATGACCAAAAGAAAAATGAGAAAGACGTCAACCTCCTGTGGCACTCTCCAGTCCCTTGTTTCTCCATGTGTTAGGGTCCGACTGCTGGTACCCTTCCTTTCTACCTCCACTCTCCTTTCTACACCGACTATGAGAACTGGGCCATTCTAAACCATGAGCGCCTCTCCAATGTGCAGGATATCCAACGTTAATTTTCACATAGCCACACTCAACTTTTTTGTTTTGTTTTGTTTTTGAGACAGGGTTTCTCCCTGTAGTTTTGGTGCCTTTCCTGGAACTCACTCTGTAGACCAGGCTGGCCTTGAACTCACAGAGATCCGCCTGGCTCTGCCTCCTGAGTGCTGGGATTAAAGGCGTGCGCCACCACCGCCCGGCAACTTTTTTTTTTTTTTTAAGAGCAGAGATTTTCTTTAGCATTAGCCATTTTAATTGAAATACAATTTTTTTTTTTGTTTGTGTGGTTGGTTATTTGGTTTTGGCTTTTTACTTATTTATTTTTATTTTTTTTACGTGCATTGGAGTTTTGCTATGGGTGTCGGGTCCCCTGGAACTGGAATCACAGACAGCTGGGAGCTGCCATGTGGTTGCTGGGAATTGAGCCCAGGTCCTCTGGAAGAGCAGCCAGTGCTCTTCACCACTGAGCCATCTCTCCAGCCCTGGTTTGACTTGGTACTTGCTATGTAAGCAGACTTTGTAGCAGTCCCCACTTCTCAACCTTTCACGTGCTGAGATTACAGGCATGAGCCACCATTCCTAGCTGTCAGGTCTTAAGACAGGGTCTCCCTCCATTGTCCAGGCTAGCTTGGAACTCACTATTCTAGTGAGTTCTAGCAGGTGGCCTCAGACTTGAGACCTCCTGCTCAGCTCTCCTCATGCTAGGATTACAGGTGTGGGGCACCACGCCCAGTCTTCGATAAATGTATATGTTTTTCTAGTCACATGTTAGTTAAAGCTGAAACTGCCATCACACAACCATAGTTTTAGACCTAAAACACTATGGCTACTTGATGCGAGATTCTCCTTTTCTCTTTTTCAGCTCCTTACCTGCACATATTCCCTTCACACAGACATTGCGCACACTGTTCTACTAGCTGATATCTTTTACTACTTAGTATATTTTGATAACAAGTCCACATTTTACGTAAATAATTGCTTCCTTATCCTGAAAGTTACAGGGTATTCTATTGTATAATATATATTTAACCCAGTCCTTGGTAATCATTACCTGATTGTTCATATTTTGCTACTGTAAACAACATTATAATATATATTCATCATTTTCTAAGTATGTAAAAGACAAGATTCTAGAAATGGGCCAGGTGTGATAGCACACACCTTTAATGCCAGCACTCAGGACACAGAGGCAGACAGGTTTCTGTGAGTCTGAAGCTAGCCTGGTTTACAGAGTGAGTTCCAGTCCAGTCAAGGATACTTAGTGACACCTTGTCTCAAAACAAAACAAACAAAAAAACTAAATAAATAAATTTACATTTCTTTCTTTCTTTCTTTCTTTCTTTCTTTTTTTAATTCAGTATTGGGAATTGAACCCAGACCCTACACATGCTGGGCAGGCACTCTACCATTGAGCTATAGCCCTAGCCCTAAACGTTTTTGTTTTTTGTGTTCTCTTCTTCCTCTTCTTCTTTGTTTTGGTTATGCTGAGGGTTGTTTTTTGCTTTTTTATTTTTGAGACAAGGTATCACTATGTAGCCTTAGCTAGTCAGAAACTCAGAGAGAGATCCGCTGCCTCTGCCTCCCAAGTGCTGGGATTAAAGATGTGCGCCACCACTGCCCGGCGTTACATAGGTTTTTAAATATTAGAGGAATGAGTCTTTTGTGCATGTTGCTTTTTAAAGAAATTTGCTCTGCAGTAAGATTAAGTTTAAAAACCTCATAGCATTCCAATGAACCAGAAATCCATATAATATCCATGGAAAATCATCCAGCAATCTAAATTTCACAAACAGTTCTTCTGTTGCTAAAGGTTATCTGCACCGGGGTATAGCACATGCTTACTATACAAACTTAGTGCACATGCAAAAGCATACACACCCCACCAAACAAAATAATTCTGTAATTATTAAATACAAAGATAAATAAGACTCAATGTGGTGGCACATACTTATAATTCCAGCATTGGGAAATACAGGCAGGACATAATTATATTTTAATTATACACACACCGCTCTGGGTAAATCTGATAGGAGTTGGGGGAAGAGAGGGGATGAATATGAGCAAGAAAATATATGAAATTCTCCAAAAATTAATAAAAACATGACTGAAAAATTCTTTAAAAGTTCAGTGTTAGGCTGGAGAGGTGGCTCCGTGGGTAAAGATGATTACCACCACGTGGCATCGATAGTCTGAGTTCAATCCCAGAACCCAGACGATGGAGAGAGAACCAAGCACTGAAAGCTGACTCCTGACATCTGCAACATCTGTACAGCCACATATACACCATCAATGTAAAAATAAAGACAGAAGTTCAAGGTCACCTGCGCTACAACAACCTGTTTGAGGCCAAGGTGGGCTACATGAGATATTGTCTCAAAAACAATTTTTTAATGTTTTTTTTTTTTAATTATTTGTTTTTATTTTATATGCATTGGTGTTGTCTACACATGTGTCTGTGTGAGGCTCTCAGATCTTGGACTTACAGACAGTTGTGAGCTGCCATGTGGGTGCTGGGAATTGAACCCAGGTCCTCTGGAAGAGCAGTCAGTGCCCTCAACCGCTGAGCCATCTCTCCAACCCCATGTTTTTTCCAGTTAGAACTACTTACTTTTTTAGTTCTGGGATCTCTGCTGGCTTTACAAGTTTTATTAATCCTTTAAGCCTCTGTTGTTCTTTCCTTAGTTCAAAAGTCCTCAGGTGAAGTTTCTTCCGGGATACGCCATCTAGTGTGCTCCCTGACTTCATTTCTGACATGAATGCATCTAAAGAATCCTGAGATGATGATTCTGATAGAGCTGCCCAAAAAGGAATATACATGTTTAGAAAGATGGCCCAAATACTCTAAAATTCAGTCAGATTATCGACAAAGAGGTCACAAATATAAAGCTGAACAGAAAACATCATTGATATTAAGAATGCGCCAACAAGTTATAGCTGTGTGAGACCTTGTGAGGTTATTTAGGCTTCAGTCCCTTCAACTATTAAATAAAAAGAGATTAAGCCAAACAATTTTTAACATCTTTCTAGCTTTACAATGTTACATTGTGTGGCGGAAGAAATGGCTCAGCAGTTAAGAGCACTTGCTGCTCTTGCAGAGGACCTGGGTTCAGTTCCAGCATCCACATGGCAGTTCACAACTATCTGTAACTCCAGTTCCAGGGATCCAGTGCCCTCTTCTGGCATTCATGAGTACCAGACACACATGTGGTTCACAGACATGTATACCGGCAAAACTCATTCATAGAAACACACATAAAATAAAAAGCTATATTGCTCCTTAAAAATGTCTCCAAAATCCGAACCTTCCAGTGTATCCCAATGCCTAACATGAAGCAGTATATATTAATATGATAGGTGCTCAGTAACTACTGGCTGATAGTCTTACCTTTGCTTGAAGCCTTGAGCCTCTCAGAAATTTCAGAGAGTTCCCTTTCAGCATCATTTAACTTTGCAACCTAAATGCCCAAATCAACAGAGTTAGCAAATGTTTTCCTTCTTATCACCTTCTTATTGTCATTATTATTACAAGCTTTAAGATAATTACTTCAGAAATCCACCTAAATTGGCTCCTGATAGTTATTTCATTTGTTTACTATATTCTAGCTGAACTAATTTTAAAATTAAAGAACTCAAATAGAATGAGTTACTGAAATTTTAAAAGAAAACATTCAAGACATTTGTTTTTATCAATGAATAAGAGGTAGATGTTGGATAATGTTTTAAGCTGGGAATACTGCTAAATATAGTGTGAAATCCATGCCACCTTAAGGCAATTTCATGAAGGCTACGCCATTCCAGACTAAAACAGTACTATTCTTCTGACTTCTCTTAAATGCCAGAGCTTAACATCAGTTTCACTGTGGCCACCCAAATAGGGAACTTTTTCTTTGCTTGTTGGGAAGTCACACCATATCCTAAGAATGTTCACTAATGGATCAATACAAACCTAGAGGAAAGTCTGCATTAGTGAATCAACTCTTTTTTCCACCAACTTGAATAGAACTAGTGTTATTTGTTACCATTAAATTTAGAGTTCACAAAAGTTGTAACTCAGTACTAGATTTCCATGCTGCTGTTTTTAAAAGTTATAATGTCCACATAAATAGCTGCTTCTATAAACAACTTGCCAGGGATTCAAAAGTTTCTGGCTTCTCATCAATCTTCCCAGCCTTCTTCATCCGGTTCAAACGCTTCTTCTCAACCAGGCCAGTCCGATCAAGGAACGTATCATCGTCACTATCATAAAAATCTTCATCTTCCCAGTTCTTGGCTTTCCTTTTCCGAGACACTAAAAATAAAACGATTCATAATGAACATTTTTTGTGTGTTTTTTTAGAGAGACATAAGGAGAGTAGGAGGGAGGGAAGCGGGGGGCTGGGGGGCTGGGGGGCTGGGTATGCAGCTTAGTTGGCAGCGTTCATACCTAGTATGCACAAGGCCCTGGGTCTGATCTCCAGCAGAACCTAACTAGGTGCAAGGGAGCCCACCTGTGACCTCAGCACTGGGGAGTTAGAGGCAGGAGGGTTAGAAGTTTGAGGCTATCCTTGGCTACATAGCAAGTTTGAGGCCAGCCTGGGATACACAAGACCTTGTCTCAAAAAAGAAGAAGAAGACAGGAAAGGGGAAATAAGTCGGACACAAAGGATATTTATTATGCCACTTACACGAGGTCCCTAAAGTAGTCAGGTTCTGTGCTGAGAAGACGACTCAGCAGATCAAGTCCTTGCCTCACAAAGGTGAGGACCAGCATTCAGATCCCCAGTGCCCATGCAAATGCTGAGCAGGTGTGGCAGGGCACCTGCACCCCCAGCACACAAGACTGAGAGACAAGGGATCCCCAGAGCTGGCTGGCCAGCTAAACAAGCTCAGGACTCGGGGTTCAGCAGGAGGTTCTACCTCAGTATAAAAGGTGAGGAGTGACTGAAGAGGATACCCAACACCAACCTCTGACCTCCACATCCCTTATAAAGTAATCAAACCACAGAGACAGAAACAGAGTGGAGTCCCCAGGGGCTGGAGGGGAAGGAGAATGAGTTAATGTTCACAGGATACACTTGCACCAGGAGTAACGAAAGGTTCTTGGCTGGGCAGTGGTGAGTACGTAAGTAAACGTAGTATCAATAAATTACAGTATGTTTTATGTTATATATATTTTACAACAATAAAAAGTTAAAACAAAGCTGGGCATGGTGGCGCACACCTCTGATCCCAGCACTTGGGAGGCAGAGGTAGGCAGATCTCTGTGAGTTCAAAGCCATCCTGGTCTACAGATAGAGTTCAGGACAGCCAGGGCTACACAGAGAAACTCTGTCTTGAAAATAACAAAAATAAGTAAGTAAAACAAACCAACAAAAAAGTCAATCAATAAAATAGTAAGAAGATGAGGCTGGAAAGATGGCTTAGTGGTTAAGAGCACTGGCTACTCTTCCAAAGGACCTGGTTCAATTCCCAGCCCTCACATGAAGGCTCACAACTATCTGTAACTCAAGTTCCAGCAGATCCTCACACATGCAGGCCCAATACCAACACACATAAAAATTAAATGAATAAATAAAAATCACTTAAAAAAATAAGAAGAACTGGGTGGTGGTTCACGCCTATAATCTCAGCTCTCAGAGGCAGAGGCAGATGGATCTCTGTGAGTTCGAGGCCATCCTGGTCTACAGAGCAAGTTCTAGGACAGCCATGGTGGGTACACAGAGAAACCCTGTCTTGAGAAACTAAAAAAATAGAAAAAAAAAGGTATATATATATATATAAAGTAAGAAGATAATTAGAAAAAGATCATAAACATGGAAATAAACCAAGGAACATGGAACTGGCCTGAAACTCACACATGGACCAGGATGGCCTTGAATTACAACCCTCCTCCTGTGTCTGCCTTGCAAATTACAGACATGTGCAACCATGCTCCCAGGAGCCAGGTTTTCTGTTATTTCTCTTCTTCTCTTTCTTTCTTTCTTTTTTTTTTTTTTTTGTTTTCGATACAGGGTTTTTCCATGTAACTCTGGCTGTCCTGGAACTTACTTTGTAGACTAAGTTGGCATTGAATTCACAGAGATCTGCCTGCCTCTGCTCCCGAGTGCTGGGACTAAAGTTGGGTGCCACCACTGCCTGACTTAGCTTTTTAACCAGGATTAGTTAATCCACCACCAGGATTTAGTTTTCATAATGTATATTCATCTATGTACCAAAGATATCTAAGACAATATAAACAAATGTCTTAGGTTGTTGAGAGAGGGGACTTTTCTCTCCACTTCAGAAAATTCTGTACAATGTACACATTATCCATGTAGAGAGATTAGGCTACCCTTTGTGTTACATTTCCCTTCTTTGATTTTTTAAAAGAAAGAAAGATTTTCATATACTACCTGCTTCCTGCCGCAGCAATCCCAATGTATCAAGGATCCGACAAGCTTCCAGTGAGCACTGTATCATCGCTTCTTTTTTCTTCCCTGAGTGAATGGCCTCAGCCACCAGCTGCTTCCCAGTTGAGTCATCTACAGGTAATCTGCAGGGGTTCACAGGGAGTGACAGCTCATGGTAAGCCCTGACTCCCATGAGGACAACTGTCACGATGCCATTTCCTCAGATGGCCTTTCAGTCCCTCAGTGAATTTCATGTTGTCTTGCCAGGGCTGGACTTCAAACCATTTCCTTCCACGTTTATTCATTTCACCCAGCTCCCAGGGATACTAAACTAGAAAGGCACAAACTTGGTAAGAGCCTAAAATGCAGAGTCAAGCTCCTCTTGGGGACAGTCTCTGAAACCACATGTTAACTTGAAAGTGGTCACTTCCAGTTGTAGACACTAACAAGAAAAGAACCCAGGAGCTCAGTATTTAGTAAGTAGAAAAAAGAGAATTCTCACAAAACAAGACCCTGTCTCAAAAAAAAAAAGTAAACAAAAAAGAACATACCTTACCCTGCAGAGCCAAGTGCTATGTCCCTGCTCATCAAATTCATATTCTAATTCTTCTCCTGCAGAAAGAAGAACAATGTTAGTAAGAGCTAAAATGACTAGCCGATATAATAAGAGAACAAAGGTTAAAGACACCAAGATTTAATATCAAAATGAGCACTGAATTTCAATACATGTCATTTATTCCTAGGGATCATCCCCTGGAAGTAAGACTAGAATAAGTGAGACATGAAAGAAAAGAATTTCAAATCAGAACAGTCAACTCAGTAGGGCCTGGTGGCATGGTTGGTTGACTGGTTATTTATCTGTCTGTCTGTCTGTCTATCTACCTACCTATCTATCTATCTATCTGTTCGTTTATTTGGTTGAGAGGGTGTCTGTGTAGCCCTAGCTATCCTGAAACTCACTTTGTAGACCAGGCTGGCTTCGAACTCACAGAGATCTGCCCGCCTCTGCCTCCAGCAAGTGCTGGCACAGACTTTTCATCCAGCTGCACAGGAGGCTGTGGCAGAAAGATCAAGTTCAAGGCCTGCCTGAGCTACAGAGTGAACTCAAGGCCAGCCGAAACTTAGTGAACCCTGTCTCAAAAATAAAACAAAAACCCACACAACTGAAAAAGAGGGCTGCCGTCAAGTGTGGTAGCTCATGCTTATAATCCCTGCAGTCAGGAAGGAGACGTAGGAAGATCACTGCAAGTTCAAGGCTAACCTGAGTTACATTGAGAGTTTGAGGCCAACCTGGGAAATGAAGTGAGATCCTAGCCTTTATTTAAAACAAAAACAAAAACCCCGAGGGATACACCTCAGTGGCATTGTGCTTGCTTGACGTACATACAGGTCCTATGCTCAACTCCAGGACCGCAAAACACAATCCTGGTTGTATAGGCTTGTAATACTAGGTATTCAGAAACTGAGGCAAGAAGATCATAGCTACAAGGCCTGCCTGGTCTACAGAGCAGGTGGGGGTGGGGTTCAGATTGTGGCTTAGTGATAAAATGCTTGCCTAGCATGAACAAGGCTCTGGATTTGATCCCAGAATAATCAGAACAAAACAACCAAACCAATCATCTCTCCATATATACTTTTATTTATGCAATTGTGTGTGTGTGTGTGTGTGTGTGTGTGTGTGTGTGTGTATATGCACGCGCATGTGGGGGGGGGTTGTCTTCCTCAGTTGTCCACCTTAGGCTCTCTCACTGAACCAGGGGCCCATCAATCCAGCCAGGCTGGCTGACCAGCTGTCTCTCTGACTCCCCAGCACTGGGCTCACAGACACATACGACCAGGTCCAGCTTTTTAATGTGGTACTAGGAACCCAAAGGCAGGTCCTCCACTTGTGCAGCAGACACCTTACTGAATGAGCCTGCTCTCCAGCCCTAATTTTCATACTTTCATAGGTTACAGGTGGTGTTTGGAAACATAAATACACATTCTGTTGCTGCTGGAGACAGAGTGTCATGTAGTCTAGGCTGGCCTTGAACCTATGTAGACAACCATGACCTTGAACTCCTAATCTTCTTGCTGCCACTTCCTAAAGTGATGGGACAGCAAGCATCAACCACCATGCCTGATTAGAAGCATAAATATTATGTTGAGAGCAATTAGTTCATATATATTTCCAGATACATGTGTGTGCATATTTACACACACACACACACACACACACACACACACACAGACTGGATTTTTTCGGTATTGGTAACCAACCAATTGCAGATTGAAAAAAAACTGTCTAGGGCCTGGAGAGATGGCTCAGCAGTTAAGAGCACTGACTGCTCTTCCAGAGGACCTGGGTTCAATACCTAGCAACCACATCTGTCTGTAACTCCAATTGTAGGGGATCAGACACCCTCGCACAGGCATACATGCAGCCAAAACACCAATGCACATAAAAGTTTTAAGAAAAGAAAAGAAGCCAGCAATGGTGGCGCACGCCTTTATTCCCAGCACTCGGGAGGCAGAGGCAAGTGGATCTCTGTGAGTTCGAGGCCAGCCTGGTCTACAAAGCTACACAGAGAAACCCTGTCTCGAAGAAAAAAAAAAAAAAAAAAGAAAGAAAGAAAAAATAAATAAATAATCTATAGTATATTTAAAGTATATGGGAGGCTATATGTAGTTTATATGCAAACACTATGCTACTTGATATAAGAACTTAAGCATCTTCAGATCTTGGCATCTTCAGGGAAGGGTCTTGCAACCAATCCCCAAAAAGCAATGTGAATAACTATGAATGTATAAATATATCCATAAAACACGAATACACATGTAAATATGCATCAGTGTTCTTTCAAAGTATATCTACTGAAACAACTCTCCCTGAGAACTTTTCTTATCATATGAAGTTAAAGACCAGGGGCTGAAGGGATGGCTCAGTTGGAAAAGCACTTCCCTAGAGAGCACAGGACCTGAGTTCAATGCCCCAAAAGCTAGGTGAAAATGCACATGCTTGCAGTCCCAGCCCTGGAGAGGCAGAGGTAAGAGGATCCCTGGGGGTCAGAGGTCAGCCAGTCTAGTGTGATTAGCGAGCTTGAGGACAGAGAATCCTGTTTCCAAGGAGGTAGATGGTGCTTCTGAGGAGGACACCTCAGGTATTCCAGAACACATACACATTAAAAAGTACTGATTATAAAAGTCTATGTAGATTAGAAACAGTAAATTCTAAGGCTTTGCTTCATTTCCCTACCACTAAGGCCAAGGTCTTTTGAGAAGAATGTGTTAGAAGTATTTCTTTAAGATGAAAAGAAAAATAAACAAGAGGTTTACTATCTTTGAAATAAACCTGGGGCTGGCAGTATAGCTCAGTGGTAGAGAGAGCAGTTTCCTAGCACATATCCAGGGTTTGAGCCTCAGCATCCCACAAAAAGTAAAAATAGACAGAGCCAAAGAAACTGGTCACAGGGCAAGAACCCAACACAGAAGACAACAGACAAAATAAATTGTTTACAAGTGTGAGGCTAAAAGCTTCAGGAAGCAGCACTGCCATGAACAGCACTTTACTGTCAGGGCCAGAAGCGCATTTACTTACATACCTTCTCTGTCAAAGAAGCCTTGGAGAGCCTTCTTTGGATCCTTTATATAAAAGGCCTCCCGGTCCTGCTGAAACTCCAAGGCAATGGGGTTCTCTTCAGCCTCATCCTCTACAGCATCCTCGCCTGCAGGGCACAAGAAAGAACAAATATGAGAAGAGGAGACGTGAATGACGGCCTTGATCCTTCCAGACTGAGTAACGATATAATTAGAAGAGCTGGCACAGTGACACACACCTGTAATCAGTATTCGGGAGGCTGAGGCAGGAGGATCATAAGTTCCAGGATCGTCTGACTGTATAGAGATAATGCTTCAAGAAGCGCACATGCACACATACATACACACACACACACACACACTTATTTATCTATATTTGAAAGTGATTAAAGAAAGATATTTGAGAGCATGGGATGGAACAACCACAGATCATGAACATCTTTTAGTTTTCTAAATTATGTAACAGACAAGACTTGTTTCCACAGCATTTTTTTTTTCTTTTCATCACTTTAAAGACAACATTTACCTACTACACTTTGAAAAAGCACTGAGCTCGTTAGCCTATGGGTCTCTTTCTCTCCTATTCAGGTCTTACTCACTGATTCCAAAATAATTTCTTAACTCCCCTGTCTGCCAAACAGACAGAACCAAACGTGATGCCAATGTGCAGCTTTATTACGGCTACTTTTCCTTTCCTTCAACTTCCAGCTTGAAACTGTGGTTTAAAAATGTGTAAAGTGGCCGGGCGGTGGTGGTGCACGCCTTTAATCCCAGCACTCGGGAGGCAGAGGCAGGCGGATCTCTGTGAGTTCGAGGCCAGCCTGGGCTACCAAGTGAGTTCCAGGGAAAAGGCGCAAAGCTACACAGAGAAACCCTGTCTCGAAAAACCAAAATGTGTAAAGTGGGACAGCAGGTAAAGGTTCCCACGGCCAGGCCTGACAACCTGCTTTTTTTTTTTTGTTTTTTGTTTTTTTTTTTTTTTTGTTTTTCGAGACAGGGTTTCTCTGTGTAGCTTTGCGCCTTTTCCCTGGAACTCACTTGGTAGCCCAGGCTGGCCTCGAACTCACAGAGATCCGCCTGCCTCTGCCTCCCGAGTGCTGGGATTAAAGGCGTGGGTCACAACGTCCTGTTAGCCTCTGACTTCTATCTTTTTATAGACCCGAGTATCCATCCTCCAAAATGTCTTGTGTTTGTGGATATATTTGATAGTCTCTTGAATTTTTTGTACTTTGTGAAAATAGCATGAAAGGTGAAATATCAAACGCTGATTTCTTAGCCAAAGGAATTAATTAAATTTTCCATGCCCTCCAGTGATAATTATTTAGCACTCTGTGTGTGTGTGTGTGTGTGTGTGTGTGTGTGTGTGTGTGTGTGTGTTTAAATGATGAAAGCAATAAGTAAATTATATGGTGAGGAAGAGTATGTATAGTGCTCACAACTCAATTCCTTTATATCACTAAAGTTAATGAACCTGGGTTACTTTATTTGCAAATTACGCTTGCCCTACATCTATATCAAAGAGCCATGAAGAGCTATCTGGTCAAAAGCATTTAAAGGCGCCATTAGCAAGGGACTCAGAACTTGTTTGCAATTTCTTACCCATTCCCCACGTGCAACCCATATCATCATCTTGAATATTTCTCTTCCCTTCGGTGGTATCTGTTTCCTCTTCTCCATCGGAGTCTTCTCCTAACATCTTCTTCTCCAGCAATATCTGTTGCTGCTTGCGCAGTTCCTTCAACTGTGTTACTGTCAACTCAGATTCTGCCTCTCGGTCTTCCTCTGGTCCCTGATGAATCACGGGGAGGAAATATATACATATATGGATTCAGGGATGGAGAAAATATTTTCCGAGATACAGCAATGTACACAGACCTGTGGGTCCAGACCGACCCCTATGCTCTTGTCACTGGTGAGTGGGAGAATCTTTTTTTTTTTTTCTTTCTCTCAACTAAACCTTAAAGAAACTCAGAATCCCAGCCTAGTGAAGTCCCAAGATTCTTCCTTTAGATTTTTCTACTTACCTGAAGGATAAAGAGCCGGGTGCTGCCTCCAAAGCGGAAAACGTGCCCAACGTGGACTCTACAGTAAGTGCGGGGCGGGATGCGAGTCTTGTTGAGGAAAGTGCCATGGGTACTTCCCAGATCATAGAGATAGAAGCCCCGCCCAGGACTGTCAGCTTCTCCGTCGGGATCAGACCCCCGGTGCTGTAGCACCGCATGGTACCGAGACACGGAGGGATGCTCCAGGCATACGTCACAGCTGGCAAGCCTCCCGAAGAGGCAGCAGCTCGTCCCTTTCAAGGTGCGGGTGCCAAGGATGGTGCCGCCCTTCAGGGTCTCGAGGCTGTAGGGGGCCGTGGCTGGGCTGCCCCACGATGGCTCTTGGTAGGGGGGAGCCCGGGCCGGACCGCCGGCAGCAGCAGCAGCTACCCGCGGGGATCGGAGCCGCTCCGCGGGTGGACTCCCAGTCTCCCCGCCGTCCGGCTGAGTCGATGATGGGACCTCGGGCTCCCTACAGCCGGGGTCCAGCAGCACCGCGGGACATTCCTTCTCCACATCCTCAGGGGTTGGGGGACTGGAGGCTGGCGCCTTGCTCCGCACAGGCGGAGACACCGGCAAAACCGGCTTCTTAAACTCGCTGCTGATGTCCTGAGGTGCAGGCGGTTCCGACTGAGAGGTAGGATCAGCCATCCTCAGCCGGGTGCAACCTCCAAATGTGTCCCTCAGAAACCCCGGCCGCTCGCTCTCCACGTTCCCAGCTTCCTGACGCTTTTCTGGACGGCAATATTGGAGTTCCTCTTTCAAGACTCACCGAGTTGTAAAGATGTGAATAGCCCTAGGGAGTAACAATACCGGGGGGGGGGGGGGGGGGGAGCTATTGTGGTGTTGTGCAGAATGCGGACATTTTTAGGCGTTGCAACCGGCTGGGAATAACTTCCTGTGGCAGAGGGCGATTGAAAAGAAGCGCTTCCGGCGGCCTAGAGCCATTAATCAATAAACTAGCCTCTTAGGCTTGACCTAGTCGTCGCCTCGGACCTGTCGGAGTCAGACAGCCGCGCAGACCGCTCCTGGAACACGGCGGTGAGTATTTGAGCCTTATTGTCTGCCTCAGGTCCAGAGTTCCCCATTTTACTGCTGTCCGGGAAACCAGACTTCCCAGGAGCCTGTGGTTGGCGCCTAAGCCTTGCTGGTCGTGATCACGGAGCCCCTACCCTGCACCTCCCGGGCGTAGGCTTGATACCCCTTTTAGTCCTTTTGTGAAGTTAGGGAAGAGGGCAATTCCTTGTTAGTTCGTCCGTTCCTTGTTATTCGCAGAACGAATTATTGAGGCAGCATGTGCAGTGGCTTTACGAACCTGGGCGTCGAAACCTGTTTTCTCTTTCACCCTTTGTATTTATGACATTGGCATGACACCGGGCCACAGCTTCCACATCTGAAAAATTGGAAATAGTAGTGCTCCCTTTTTCACAGGAGTGTTGGGAAATTGGACTAAACAATAGTTCATATTGTAACTCTTTTTAACAGATGCCTAGACACTATACCAAGATGGTAGCCATAACAGGTGGGCGAATGCAGCGGATTAAGTCAATTAAAGTTAAATCCAGGGATAAATGCAAATCGATGTGAGAATACAAAGAAAGAATGTATATTGGGGAAATGTTAGGGGATAATGATTTTAGTTATATTAAAGAACACATTCAAGTCTGATAAAGATGTAGAGGGTGGCAGAGGACACTACTCAAAGAGTCAATTATGAAAATGTCTGCCATTCTCAAGAAGCTGAGTAGTGGGGCTGGAGAGATGGTTCAGTGGTTAACAGTGCTTGCTGCTCTTCCAGAGGACCTGAGTTGTGTTCCCAGTACCCACATCAGGGCAGCCTGTAACTCCAGCTCCACAGGGATCTCGTGCCCTCTTTAGGCCTCCTTGGGCACCTGCATACACGTGGGACACACATATATGTACAAAGCAATAAAAGTAAAATCTAAGCACCAGGCAGTTGTGGCTCACACCTTTATTCCCAGCAGGTGGATCTCTGTGAGTTTGAGGCCAGCCTGGTCTACAGAGAGAGTTCCAGGACAGCCAGGGCTACACAGAGAAACCCTGTCTTGAAAAACCAAAAACGATTAAAAATAAAAGTCTTAGCAAAAATAGTGTATTTTTTGAGGGGCCAGGTAGAAGGCTCAGCTGGTAAAGGCACTTGTTGCCAAGCCTGACAACCTGAGTTCAATCCCTGGAACCCACATGGTGGAAGGAGGGAACTGACTCTCACAATCTGTCCTCTGACTTCTACATACACACTCCCAAACACACACACACAATAAGTAAATGTTAAAAAAAAATTACAAAGAAAAAAGAAACTTAGTAGTATGATATTGTTAGAACTAAGGTCATTTAATCCAGGAACCCCCTGTTTGCCTGCAGGGCCCTGGGTCTACACCTTTACAATAGCAGTTGCTGCATGCTACTATACTGAAATATTTTGTTTCTGTGTCTCTGACCTCAGGACAAAGAGCTTGCACCTTCACACAATGTCTGGTATTCGATTGATGTGTATCAAACCTGAAGAGACATATAGGCAATGAATCTGGAGAAGCAAATTGAAGACATATTGTAAGTTTCATTGAATGGTAAGCCACAGGATTCCGACTTTTTTTTCCAAGTGATGCATTCAACAGGAGTTTGAGACAAAGAGGCAAAAAAAAAAAAAAAGAGGCTGGAGGTGTGGTTCAGGGATAAAACACTTGCCTAGCCTGTGTTCGGTACCATGAAAAGAAAAAGAGAGAGCAAGCCCAGCAACAGTGTAAAGTATTCTGGGAAAGACTAGAGGGAGGGATACCAGTCAGAAGGCGGCTGAAGTTTCCCAGCTTCAGTCTGGGGAGACAGCTCAGTCTATAATGTTCTTGCCATTGCAAGCATGAGGACCTGCATTTGAGCCCCCAAACCCATATAAAAAACCCAGGTGTGGCTGCATGTGCTTATGAACTTAGTTCTGGGGCGGCAGAAGCGGGCGGATCCCTGGAGGTCTGGAATGAGCAGCCAGCCCTAGGTTCGAGAGAGAGGTCCTGTCTCAAAAAGCTGAGGAAGGACACCTGAGGAAGGACACCCAAGGTTGATCTCTGGCCTCCATGTGCATGCGTACACAAAGAACCTCTTGTATTCTTTCATCTGTATGTCCAAATTTGAAAGCATAAGGCTAGATTAAACATTCGTGAATGTTTCCACCAGGATAAATTAAAATATGCTCAGGCACGACATAGGATAAGAAGCACCTGCTAGTATTTTTTGTTTATTTTCCAAGACAATGTTTCTCTGTAGCTCTGGCTGTCCTGGATCTCACTCTGTAGACATCGAACTCAGAGTTCTGCCTACCTCTGTCTCCAAAGTGCTGGGGTTAAAGAAGTGTCTGGGATTAAAGAATCTGTCAGTATTTTTAGTGCTACTCTCTTTTTTTTATTAATCTAGCACAGTTGTGTCAAAATACTCTGGAAATAATCTAGGCCTCCCATTGAAATTTCATGCTTTATAGCCAGGCGGTGGTGGCGCACGCCTTTAATCCCAGCACTCAGGAGGCAGAGCCAGGCGGGTCTCTGTGAGTTCATGCTTTGTAAAGTGTTTAGATTTAGGCATGATGGGAACTCTGGTAATGAATTAGTGAAGGGAAACAGGCAGTGTATATGTTAGAGTCCCAGGCACCATTACTGCTGTTCATCTACTAATGACTTCGATTGTTCTTTTGTCCTTCAGTCCAAGAGGAATTGTCATCGTGTGATTGGCACCTGACAATTATTTTTCTCTTAATTTCTTCAAGGAGAACGTCCTTTGTCCTAGAGTTTTGCTGACACCTTTCTCAAAGTGATCTCAACTTGCTTTTTATGTAAGAACTGCCTGGACTTCATATTTTTCACTGCAGAAGCCTACGATCTGCAATTGCCAGAGACTTAAACTATTACCTGTAGGGTCTCATCTACATTAAACCTGAGAGCTCTTCTGTGCTTGCTCTAAAATGTTGAGATACTGGGGAGAGATACCAATCCCGTCAGGACAGACCAACAGAAGTTCCTTTGATCTGCTCCCACGGGAGTTCCGCCTGGTGGAAGTCCATGACCCACCCCTGCACCAGCCCTCAGCCAACAAGCCCAAACCCCCCACCATGCTGGACATCCCCTCAGAGCCATGCAGCCTCACCATCCATACCATTCAGTTGATCCAGCACAACCGACGTCTTCGCAGCCTGATTGCCACAGCTCAGACCCAGAATCAGCAGCAGACGGAAGGTGTAAAGGCCGAAGAGAGTGACCCTCTTCCCTCCTGCCCTGGGTCACCTCCTCTCCCTGATGACCTCCAGCCTTTGGATTGTAAAAATCCCAATGCACCATTCCAGATCCGGCACAGTGACCCAGAGAGTGACTTTTACCGGTAAGACAAAGCATTGCTATGTTATCTTTTTTTTTTAAGTGACTCCCCAGTGATCCTGTTAAGCATTTCCACTTCTGCAGGAGGAAACTGAGGATGAGAGCGTTGACTTGGCTGACATCACTCACATCATTAGTGGAATGTCTCATGTTAGTCCAAATCTTCAGACTCTAGAGTCTGTATTTTTTTAATTTTCTAATACAGTAGGCATTTATTGAGTGCCTACTCATACCATTCATTTTACTAGAAGTGAAGTAATACAGTGATACATAAAAGGTAAAAAGAAGGCTGAGGATATCACTCAGTGGTAGAGCAGTGGCCTAGCAATAAGGAAAAAGAAGAAGAAAAAACGGCCTATAACAGTCAGCACCATATTCACATTTTTTGAGGGTAATATAGTTTCATTCAACAAAATATTGTTGTTCATCATATTAAATTCATGCTATTACTACAGTTTTGTAGGGTTGTTTTGTTTGTTTGTTTGGTTGGTTGGTTTTTTGGGGGGTCAGGTTTCTATTTTAATTGTTAACAAGAATGGTGATCATGCCTAGGGGCTGGGGCGATGGCTTAGTAAAGCGGTTGATGAGACCCTGTGTTCTGTCTCCAGAACCCATGTCAAAAAGCCAGGCATGGTGGCTCACATTTATAATTTCAGCACTGGGAAGACAGAGACAAACATCCCTGAGGCTCTCGAGCCAGTCAGCGAACCAACCTCCTTGGTGAGCTCCAGGCCAAGGAGAGACCCTGCCTTCAAATACAAGGCAGTACCTGGGAAGATTGCAGGATGAAGGGACTGGGAAGGTGGAATTGTAAAACTCTCAGTCAGACAGGCTGGTCACCCCTGGACAAGAGCACAAGTAACACTAGCATGCCTCCTCTTTCAGCGGAAGAGGGGAACCTGTGACTGAGCTCAGCTGGCCCTCCTGCCGGCAGCTCCTCTACCAAGCAGTGGCCACAATCCTGGCCCATGCAGGCTTTGAGTGTGCTAATGAAAGTGTCCTGGAGACCCTAACCGACGTAGCGCACGAGTACTGCCTAAAGTTCACCAAGTTGCTGCGCTTTGCCGTAGACCGGGAGGCCCTGCTGGGACAGTCCCCTTTCCCTGATGTAATGGAGCAGGTGTTCCATGAAGTAGGGATTGGCAGCGTGCTCTCCCTCCAGAAGTTCTGGCAGCATCGCATCAAGGACTATCACACTTACATGCTACAGGTGAGGTGACCTGGGAGACGTGGGCAACGGTGCCATCATCTGGGAATGTTCAGCAGAGTCTCCAGCACATGTTCTGGAGCACAGTGCATGGGGACTTGCAGCCAAGTGGCTTTAACCCACTTTTCTCGTGGCCTTTTGTTTCTGTGTCCTCACACTGGCCCAGTGAGATGTCAGGGCTCTTTCTGTTAGTGGACAGCTCATTCACTGTTTCTCCCTCTGGAAGAAACACACAGGTATCTGGAGTCTCAGACACTGTGCTTAGCATTCTTTTTAGTCAACAAGCATTTATTGTGACGTATTGTGAATCAGGCATTGTGGGAGATCTTAGTTTACAAGGTGAGTAAACTCTTTTGAGCTTACAGTAGTCACGAGAAGCAAAACCAGGCAAAACTGTAATAGTCACAACGTTTCAGAGAACACTAAGTGTGTCGAAAATGAAACGAAACCAAAGGAGGTCCTGGAAGGGGGCCTGAAGGGCTAGGGTTAGAGCACAAGCATCTCTCCAGTTCCTGAGGCTTAGGCAGTTTGTCCACTTAAGAGTGACCGGGAACCCTCAGCTTCTAACGGAGACTGCTTAGGATCCAGATTGCTTGCTTCACTCGTGTTGGCCCGTAGGGTCTATAGGCCAGATGTCTGTCCAGGGGTTTCTGTCGTGTGAGACAGGATTCCACTTGCGGCTGGCTTTCCTCGCCTCCCTCCGGCATATTTGCCTCATGTAACTTTTAATTAATGAACAAGACATTTTCTGACACTTTTTCTTTGTATGCCTCTGTCGTCACCTCGGACCCAACCCTTCAGCAACTTCCTCCCGTTGGCAGTGCAAGTCCTTGTTTCTTAGTGGTGCTGCGGATGCATGCATGGCCTTGCACACCCAAAGCACGCGCTCTCCCGCTGGCCTGCACGCCCAGCCCTGGCAGAATTTTTACAATTCATCTTTCAGGCTGGCTCAGTTAAGTGTTTGTCTCAAAAGTATGAGGACCTGATTCAGATCCCCGAGCCCATGAAAAGAGCCAGGTGTGGTGGTGCACACCTGAAATCCCAGCAATGGTGAGATAGGAGACGGGGATTCCTGGAGCTCACTTTCTCACAAGGTGGAAGCACACACATGCACTTGAGTGCACATGCACACACATATATGCATAGACACGTGTGCAACCCCACACATGTACATTATACATACACACACACACACACACACACACACACACACACACACACACACACACCAAAAAGAAAGAAGAAATAAAAGTACAACTCATCTGTTAACCTGTACTCTCCTGGGTTCTCCTTGGGTTACCACAAGTTGACTATCCAATCTAATTCTGAAATAGCCTTGGAAAACTAACTCTTGCTTGCCAACAGATTAGTAAGCAGCTCTCTGAAGAGTATGAAAGGATTGTCAATCCCGAGAAGGCCACGGAAGACACTAAACCTGTGAAGATCAAGGAGGAACCTGTGAGTGACATCACGTTTCCTGTCAGTGAGGAGCTGGAAGCTGACCTTGCTTCTGGAGACCAGTCCTTACCCATTGGAGTCCTCGGGACTCAGAGTGAGCGCTTCCCATCCAACCTGGAGGTGGAGGCTTCGCCACAGGCTTCAGGTAAGGCACAAAGTGCATTTGGGTTCTAGTTCTGTCCGTCTCTAAGTGGGGGAGAAGCAGGCATGGGCAGAAGGAACGTTGCTGGAACAAACAGAGCTGTGGTGGGCCCTTTTCAATATGCTCTGCTGGAAGTAGCTGTGTTTCCTCCATAGAGACTTCCAACCAACTGCAGACAAAAGGGATGAGATTGTTCTACCCTGTTTGAATGTGCTGCTCTCTTGTAGGTTATAGCTGTGATAACGTTGGGAACCTGGACCACTGGTTCATTTTAGTTTTGGGCCATTACACTTGTATGTGTTTGGTTGGTTATTGAGACGGGGTCTTGCCATACAGGCTAGGTGGGTCTGAAATTGAAGTCCTCCGGCTTAGGCCTCCCTCGTGCTGGGATGACTGGGCTACACCACACGCTGCCTGCCTCACCACCCAAGTCAGTTACATTGCAGATTAGTTTGGATACTTGTTTACAAACGTAAATGCATAAGAAATTTGAATATCAAATCCTCAAATGTGACCCAAAGAAAATTAGGCCAGTGTCAGATATGCTGAAAAGAGGCTTTTGGCCAAGGAAGAAGTAACAGTAACAGCAGAGCTGTATTAGCAGGATACAGAGAGGGAGGGGCATCCAGGACCATGTCCCTTGTCAGGAGAAACAAGCAGGGAACAGATGTCAGCATCATGCAGTGATCATTGTCTTCAGAATGCAGGAGAGGTCCAGAGAGAGTCTCCGATAAAAGGCAGGCAAATAAGAAGACAGCCCCATAAAAGGAAGGAGAGAGCTCGGGAGACGGCTCAGTAGGTAGGAGAGCTTACTGTGCAAGCGTGAGGACCCGGGTTCGAATCCCCAGCACCTGTGTAAAAGGAGTGGGTGGCTCTGTGTGCCTCTAATCCCGACACCGGGAAATGGAGTCAGGTGATCCTAAAAGCTTACCGGCCAGCCAGCCTTGTAAAAACAGTGAGTTTCCAGGTCAAGGCAGTAAGAGCAACAGAAGGAGATTCCAGCATCCTTCTCCGGCTTCTGCATGCATGTAGGTATGCACACCTACCTACAGGTTTATTTGTGTCACACACACACACACACACACACACACACACACACACACACACACACGGGAAGGACAGCATAAACTACCTGAGCAAGGCCTGGAACTGTATCTACCTTTGAACATAATCTTTCCACCCAGTTTTACTTTGCTGCTGTAGGGAAGTGGAGAGGAAGCTGGTAATTTGGGGTGACACTTTGAACCGTGGACGTCCTCAGTCCATGTGTGGAACAGCAATGAAGCCAGCGCAGAGGACGCTCGTCAGCCCTGGATGGGAGTCCGTTGTTCATACTCTTCCCCTTCGTTCTAGGTGCAGAAGTAAATGCTTCTCCTCTTTGGAACCTGGCTCATGTGAAAATGGAGCCTCAGGAAAGTGAAGAAGGCAACGTGTCTGGGCATGGGGTGTTGGGCAGTGACGTCTTTGAGGAACCAATGTCGGGCATGAGTGAAGCTGGAATCCCGCAGAGCCCCGAGGATTCGGACAGCAGCTATGGTTCCCACTCCACGGATAGCCTCATGGGGTCCTCCCCCGTTTTCAACCAGCGCTGCAAGAAGAAGATGAGGAAGATTTAACTGCAGGACCTTCTGGTCCAGACGAGCATCAGCAGCAGAGAACCTCGATGTTCAGATTGTTTCCATAATAGTGATTGGATTCTTACTCTGAAATACAGTGGGCTTTCCTAATTTCAGAGAAAAGGTCTTAGCCTGGCTACATTTCACGTTGGCACCGTTTTTGTGCTTTTTCAGAACAACAGAGCCACTGTTCACACACCGACTGTGATGCTGGCCGTAATCAGACCAAAGCGCTGTCCCCGGCTGTTATCTTCCTGTGGGACACACACGTTCTTAGCTCCTCTCGGCCATCTCTCTGGCCCAGTTGGGAAGAATCACGACACTTTGATGCTCCCTGCAGAGGTGCGAAGCCGAGACGTTCTGCTTAAACGTCAAAGCTTGTGTGCATTCATTCACATCGATATACGCCATTAGAGATGTCAGGTTCTCATTCGTTTATTTTGGGTCAAGTCATGAGAATCCCGTAGTAATACAGAAAATAGCTAAACATAAACATCAGTCGTGTTTCAAAACTCTTTTTGCTACTCAAGCCTCTTACAAAATGAGGGCCCTGTGGAGACAGCCTTATGTAAACAGTGCTTTCCCCACAGCTCTTCCTTTTCTAGATTATTCCATCCAGCCTCATTTTTACTTTTAGTATGCTTTCTGCTGACAGAGACTTTCAAGTATTTTCACCATGCACATTTCCAAGTGCTAGTTTTCTCCTTTGTGAAGGATGCAAACAGGACCTGCTACAGTTGCTAGATGGGCAGCATTTGGTTTGTTCCAGGTTGTTCTTTGTTGTTGTTTATTTTGTTTTGTTGTTGTTTTCTTGAAGAAGACATCTGAGGAGCCAGAGAGATGGCTCAGTGGGTAAAGGCACTTGAAATGTGAGTGTTTGATCCCCAGGACCTACATGGTGCCTGGAGAGAACTAACCCCTCCAAGTTGTCCTTTGGCCTATATACATGCCATTGTGCATGCCTGCACACACACACACACACACACAAATAAATTATTTTTGAAAAAAGTCATTTGAGTTATCCCAGTTCTTTTTAAAATTCTTGTGTGTGTGACCCAGTTTATCAGAGTTGGCTCAAGTGTGGGTGAGAACTTACTGGAACAAAAGCAACCTAGCAGCAGCTACCTCACTGAGGAAAAGCACACCCCCTCCCCTCAACAACCAGTCTTGCTAACAGGCCCTCGGAGGGGTGGGGTCTCAAGGGTGCCCTCTCATCATGTTGGCAGGCCTATCTTGTGCAGGTAACCAGTGCTAGAGTGAGTCCATGAGTACAATGGCTACATCATCTTCAGAAGGTATCTTTTTGCTGTCCATCTCCCATCCTCTGGTTCTTAAATTTTTCTCACCCCGCTTCTGTGACGGTCCCTGAGCACAGGGGTGTGTGTGTGTGATATAGATGTGTCCTAATTAGCACCTCACTGCCACTTACTCTCCACACTTTGGCCAGTTACAGGTGTCTGCATTAACTGATGCCCACTGCCATAAGCTCTGATGAAGGCCAAGCATAGCTCTATCTCAAATGGTAAACGAGTTTAGGTCAAAGGATAGGTATGTTCCCTTCCTCAAATGCCAAACCAAGGTTAGGGGTTGAGCCCCCTACCTTCATCAGAGCTTATGGCAGTGGGCATCAGTTAATGCAGACACCTGTAACTGGCCAAAGTGTGGAGAGTAAGTGGCAGTGAGGTGCTAATTAGGACACATCTATATCACACACACACACCCCTGTGCTCAGGGACCGTCACAGAAGCGGGGTGAGAAAAATTTAAGAACCAGAGGATGGGAGATGGTAGGAATGTGTTTCCGGGTTTATTATGTGCATGTGTGCTAGCGCATGTGGGTGGGGTCGTGTATGAGGAGGTCAGAGACAACTGTGCGCAGTCAGTTCTCTCCTTCCACCTTCACATGGCCTCCAGGGACCGAACCCATGGCGTCAGGTTGGCATAGCAATGCCTTCAACCCACTAAACCATCTCGCCATCCCAGTTTCAGGGTTTTTAAAGACAGCCACATCAGGTACCTTAGACTGGCTTCCTGAAGTTATAACTTATTTTAAAATATTTATGAATTTACAAACTAATCCTTAACACTCTTAAAATCTACCCCGTTTTGATCTTCATTTTCATGAATGAAGTGGCCAAGAGGCATTTTATGTACAGTGTTTAGTTCACTTACTTGGGAAACATTCATTAAGCACATCCAAATACTTTAAATCTCATACAAGTGGCATAAAGACAAGATCCTACAGAGCTGACAGCAAGCGAGACAAGTAACATTTTAAGAGAGAAATAGGTAAGAGGAGGCACCATGGAGAAGAGCCCAGTATGTTCAGAGTATTGCTTTGCAAATACTTTCCCCTTAAGTAGGTCAAGCAAGTATAGCGGCCCAACCCTATAGACACAGCATTCAGGAGGCAGAGGTGGTCTGGGATACAAGAAAGGTCCTCTTTTTCTTTCTTTTTTTAAGACAGGGTCTCACTAGGTAGCCCTGACAGGTCTCGAACTCACAGAAGCCCACCTGTCTCTGCCTCCCAAATGCTGGGACTAAAGACGTGTACCACAACGGCATGACATCGGGCAGAAAGGCTTTAAAAAAGAAAGAGTTTCCCACTAGGTATGGAATATTGAATAATTGATGGTAAAATAAAATTCTGTGTTGCCTTGAAATAATACTGTAGAACAGGCACCAAGTCAAGAAAGACAAGGATACTTTGAAAAGACAAGTTATGAGGACTGGTAGCTGATTCATCTGGCCTGGGATTAAGTCATAGGCTGAGTTGGAACAGTGTTCTGAAAGTCGAGCACACCCCAGTCACCTGGAAGGCTTACTGAACAGTCTGCTGAGCCCCACCCCATTTCTGGTGAAGCCGATTTGGAGATAAATCAGTAAAACTTTCCTGGCTGATGATCTTACTTCCAGTCCAGAGACTACACTCTGAGAACCAGGGCAAACCCTTCTGGTTATGTTATTGAATGGATACCTAGCCAAATCCTGTGGTCACAATGCTCTACACTGTTCTAAGGACAATATAAACAGGACCTGGCTAGGTAATGCACATGGGAAACTAAATGACACATTACATCCTGCCAGACCTGCCTTTAAAGCTCAGTTCTAACTAACGGTGAATCGATTAGTGATCACGTAATTTCTAACTTGAAATCATGACAGACAGGTTTATCACAAAGTTAAAAACTTTATCCAAGTCACCCTTCAAACAGAACTCTTTATAATGTTACCTCGTGGGAGCACATCTCATACCAGCTCTGGCTGCCAAGGGCACTGCACTGCCCCTCTGTTTGAGGTTGTCCCCTCCCATCCTGTTTAAGAACAGCAACTTGAGGTGCAGAGGCAAAAGCACAGTGCTAAAGAAGCTGAGTCCACGGTCCAGCCTGGTCAAGACCCAAAGTCGTCTTCAGAACCTTCCCATCAGCAGCGAAAGTACTTGAGTTCAAACAATGCAACTCCAAGTTTTAGGCTCAACAGTTATCAGCTTCCAGAGCGGTGAGAATACACTTCCTTGTATAAATACCAGGAGAAGTTCCCAAGGATGGGCACCCACCTGCCAGCTCCAGTTTCAACCCTGACTTCATCTAAGTCCGGTTTCCCTCAAAGAAGTCACTATCCTGGAGAAACTGCTCTTGCCTGCAGCCTTGACTCCCAGGAAGGACCTCTCTGTGGAGACCCAGCATGTCAGACTCAGGAGCAAGTGGGATGGGCTACTTGTTTCTCTTCCAATGTTGTGCCATTGATTCTTGCATGAAGTTCTGAAACGCTGGCTCTTCACGGCTTTCCTCTGTAACTGCAGGAGAAAAGGGTGCGCCTTTAAAACCCTCAGGGTACAACAAGCAAGTCAGCCCTGTCACCCACCCGTCAGAAACCACACTTGAAAATTATTCTTCACTTTTTCAAGACAGGGACTCACTATAGATCCCAAGCTGGCCTGGAATCCAAAGTCCTCCTGCCTCAGTCTCCACCACTGGGTTCCAGGCATGTGCCACCACACCTGGCTGAAACTACTTTTACAGCATTAAGTACTCACACTTCCATTAATGAAACGGGTTCTAGAAGCATGCCTTATTTATCAAGTTGCCAAAGTGCACAGCAGCTAAGTAAAGAGAACATCCCCTTCATAAATAACTAAAAGGAGGTCTACTTAGGGAGGCAAGAGACAGAAAAACATCTAGAGTAGAGTTAGCCACTGCCTCAGCTACCCAAGAGCTAGGAATAAGTAGGGAACCGCCATATTTGACTGTTAAAGATCCAAAACAAATCACTCGGGCTGGAGAGGTGGTTCAGCGGTTAAGAGCATTGGTTGCTCTTGAATAGGCCCCAGCTTTGTGCCCAGCACCCACGTGGTGGGTCACAACATCTGTACCTCCAGTTCCAGGGGACTTCTGACCTCTGCAGGGACCAAGTATTCACATAGTGCGTACATAGACATGCGGGCAAGACATTCACATACATAAAGTAAAAATAAATACATCTTTTTAAAATCCAAACATTAAGGACTCAGGATGTAGCTCAGTGGCACATGCTTTTAGCAAGCAGAAGGCCCTGGAGTCCATCCTTATCACCAACTAACCAACACAGCAGTAACAGAAACAGTGGCATCTGCAGATGAGTCAGAAGTTACAAGACATAAAAGGCATGGGACTGGGGTTTTGGTATCCTGCCCACTGTGTGTAGACCGTTCCCTAGACAGGGCTCCTGACTGTCTTGAGAGGAAAATCCAGCTGAGGGCACACGAACAGTGAGGCTGTATGGATGCACTGCTCTCTGCTCCTGACCGTGGATGTGAGAGAAGTCCCTGCCTTGACTTCTCATAATGATGGAACCTGGAATTATGAAATAAACCCTTTCAACACTAAACTGCTTTTTGTCAGGCTGTTCCGTCACAGCGAGGGAACACAAGTAGACCATGGGGCATAAATGTATATATGTAGAACATACAGGGAACTTTGTTGGCACTGTTTAGTTTAGCATCCTCTTTCCTGCCATTGACCACATACTCAGATCTTCAAAGTCTCAACAGTGTCAATCCCGAGCAGAGTGCTGTGTTGTCTCCATCAGCGACCTCTCACCTCTGTGGTCAATGTCATCCGTGTCACTCTCAGCCTCCTCATCCTCTTCATCCAAGGTTCCTCGAGTCAGGATCAAGTCAGAAGGGTCCAGCACAGGAGAGACACTGTCTGGGGTTAAAACACTCGTCAGTACAGATGCATCTTCAAGAGCTGCTTCTGAGTAATTATGACTATCCACTGGCAGCATCAGAGTGCTCTTGACAAACAGAAGGAAGGAGAGTGAGTCTTCCACCTGTCATTTCTACCAGGGCTTAGTTCACAAAGCACTTTCATGAGCCCCCTTATTTCCACTGAGGAAAACGTAAGAAATGTATCCCTGAAACACCAGCACGCTGCCTCACTAGCTCACAGACTAGAAGGAGATATGTTTTTTTCCAATGAAAGATAAAGAAATATAAGGTTGCAATCTGGCAATAGTTTAAAGACTGTAGAAGCTTCTAGGTGGGATACAGGTTCAGGGGAGGTCTGAAGAAAATACAGGGTGAAATGATATGGAATAGAGCTGCCATGGCAACCTTCAAGCAATGGAAGGGGGTAAAAAAAAAAAAATCAAATATGGCGCAGCCATATCTGATGGGACCGGCATAAGTCATAGGCCAGCCCAGCTGCTTGACAAAGATCCAGCAGAGCTGAGCCACATGATGGCCGCCATGCCACCTTTGGTTTTCATCTCCACCTGTTGCGTACTTAGAGGACTTTTAATATTTGTACAATTTGGGGATGTTGGGTTGATGGAAAATTCCTTATGAATCCTTTATGCCTTCTCCCAGGAATGCTGCTTCTAAGGTTCCCCAGGAAAGTCCTGAACATACTACCCCTCCCACTTTTAGGGAGACATATATCCTCATCTACTTGAAGGTCTTGTTACGCCTTGGAGGTTGTGACACACTTAAAGAAGCCAGAGGTCTCTTTATGAGGCTATGAGACATTCTTGAAACATCTATCCCTGTACTTACTTAGGGACAAGATATTCAAAACAAAGTAAACTTAAAAAGGTTAACAAGGTTTGGTGGACGAGAAGAATTGCAAGCCTCTTCCCACTGTACACTTAGGCAATTATGTGGTATATACAGCAACTAAGTTAGACTAGCTGAAGTCACCTCTGCCCTACACAGGGACTTATACTGATAAGCAAAGAATGAGTGGAAAGATGATAAGAGAATGAGATGTCAGGACCTCCCTTTCTTAGAGAAGTTAGCTCATGCAGAGTCACTGTGGCATCATTTGACCAAGGAACAAAAAAATGCCAGGATTAGACATATAAAATTCTATAAAGATATAAAATATAAACATTGTTTTATGCCAAAATTTAAATAATAACTGCAGCAGCTTTGGCCTGAGGACTTTTCTTGGGCACTCTGACCATTAAGATTTAATAATACACTGCTTGGGACACGGCAATATGCCCAGGTGTCTTTGAAGCAGGATCTACCAGCCTGAAAACAGGCTGTCATACGCCTTTAGATTCTTAAAAATTGGGTTATGGGGTTAATGAGTAAAAATGGCTATAAAAGATAACTGTTTATCAATGATGTTAAAACTTGAGGGAAAATGATTGGAAATGATAACTCTGTCCTGTCATAGTTTATTAATGATGACTAAAAGATAAGCAAAAGGAAGTGAAACCCATGTCCAAAGACAAAAATGATATGATCTATGTTTTGGAACAACATGAATCTATCTCTGCTTACTAAATTCTGTATAAATAAAGGAGCACTCTTTATTTATTTATAGCTGCAAGATTCTCACCACCACCATGGCCTGGCTTACCTCTCTCCCTCGCCAACTCCTTACATCCTCTGCAGGGACCTGTCCACCGCCAGGGATGGCTCCCAGCACAAATATACTATTAGAGGTAAAATTCCCTACTTGGTGGATAAGGACTAAGCCCTAAGAATGGGAAGAAAGTCTGATCCAGAAATTCCTGGCCCAGGACTCAGTGAGGGTGTGACCACTGACCTGTTCCAGAGACTGTTAGGCTATGGAGTGCAGCTAGGGAGGGGTGGAAGACAGGCTGATCTCAGTGGCCAGCCAGGCATGGTGGCGCACACCTTTACTCCCAGCACTTAAGGAGCAGAGGCAAGCAGATCTCTGTGAGTTCGAGGACAGCTTGATCTACAGAACAAGTTCCAGGACAGCCAGAGCTGTATAGCAAAACCATGTCTCGGGGGAAAAAGAGACCTATGACTTTATAGAACAATGACATAATATGCTGACAGTGTATGTCCTTCTACACTCAACTAAGAATAACCCAAATGTACTAGAGACTTTTCTCAAATCATCCACGGACTCTCCTTCCCTTCCCATCTGGATGCAGCAGCAGGAGATTTAACTCTGGATTTGTGACTCTGGAGGACCTCGGTATATACACACTCAAGATGGAGAGGTGTCAGGAATGGCCCAGGAGCATTCACGTCACTGGCTACCCAGGCAGGTTCCCAGCTTGCTGTTCTCTGATGAAAATAAGCAAACGAAGGTCACAACAGAAGCTTCTTTCTTTTAATAAGGTACCCAAGAAAAAAATGTTGCTATATGAAGAAAAAAAAAAAACACTAAAGCTTATAATTTATTATCACAATAAAAATATAAATAAAATATATTAAAAAATAAAGTCCATCTATTTGGTTTCTGGGTCCCACAGAGTTGCAACAAATTTCCACCCTGCTTTTTGTGGGCAGTCCATCTTCTTGCCTCTCGAGGAGGTGGGGTATATATGTATTTTAGACTTATTACTTTTATGTGTGTGTTTTGCCTACATGTATGTTTATAAACCACATGTAACCCTGATGCCCATGGAGATCAAAAGAGTACTGGATTCCCTGAAACTGGAGTGGGTGGTTATGAGCCATCATGGGGGTGCTGGGAATTAAATCCTGGTTCTCTACAAGAGCAACAAGTGCTCTTAACTGACGAGCCATTTCTGCAGCCCCAGGGGTATTTATTATTTAATATGAGCACATCCTAGACACTCCCCTCTGAGGGTCAGTGATAAGAATAACAGACAGAAGGAAAGAAAGGGGACAGAGGAGGGAAGAACCAAGAGTGAGGCAGCAGGATCAAAGACTGAAACACAGAACCCAACCCAGACCCACACCATTAGAAGACCAGGCAGCTTAAAACAGTAACGACACTAATAAGGAAGACAAAACCCACTGCATAATGTAACAAGAAATATGCAAAACATACTCAGGATAACATTCCAGAAAGACACAAGACCTGCCAAATACAAAAATTTTTCCTGCTCTTGAGGAGGAAGGTGCGAGATCAGTCAGGTCAGTTCTTCCTGAGCTTTGTAAGCAGCACAAGGCAACCTCTTTACAATTGCCAAAGCCTTCTAGGAGGCCAAGAAGCTGATGTGGAAGTGCATGTGGAAAAGCAAATGTGTGAATAGCAGGGAGAGGAACAGCACCAGGGAGCCCAGCCTGAGCAGACACCGAAGAAGCATTTCGTAATTAAAACGTGCAGGCATGTAAGGAAAGAAGCCAGCAGAATAAACAGGAAGTCCAGGATAAGCTCAGTGGATAAGGGCTCTCAATCCCAACGCTGAGGAGCTAAGTCTGCTCTGAAGGGAAATGGCTGCACCTAAGTAAGGCCATGCATTAGACAATAGTGTCTCCATGCTGATCTCCTCGTTGTTCCTCATTGTACAGAGGTGTTTTGGTTTGGTTTGGTTTGGTTTTTTGAGACAGAGTTTCTCTGTGTAGCCCTGGCTGTCCTGGAACTCTGTAGACCAGGCTGGCCTCGAATGCAGAGATCTGCCTGCCTCTGCCTCCCGGGTGCTAGGATTAAAAGTATGCACTACCACCTCCTGGTTATACTGAGGTTTTATAAAATAAAATCTTTATTTTAGGAAGTATACACAGAAAGATTCAAAATAAAAGATCATCATATTTGCATGAATTTTAAATAATATCTAAAATTCAGTTATAACACACTGTCAAAAAAAAAAAAAAAAAAAAAAAAAAAAACCAGCCAGAGCACTTTGCCAAAGTACAAAACTTCCAAAAGGACCTCAGAGCAGTATAAAGCGCACACCACCCTCGGGTACTTTCTGTCCCGGGTCACTTTGCAGACCCGTGTATGCTCGTCTCCCATCGCCCCATCCTTTCTCTTGCTCGTTTACACACAGACTGCTGCTGGGTGCTCCACCCCTATTCTCTGCCCTCACCAAGCGCCCTTCCGATACCTTTGCCAGTCCCTGTGTCCAGGGCTACGGAGCCCATGTCCTTCCGAAGGCGTTCCAGTTGCTCCTTCTGCTGATCACTCTGGGCACTCGCCTACAGACGGAGGGAATGAATGTCCTCAGGTTAAACCAGCAGATCCCGGGCTAGTGAGATGGCTCAGTGGTGTTAAGTACTGGCCACGAGGGACGACCTAAATCTCATCTGCGGACCCCACATGATAGGAGAGAACGGACTCCTGCAAGCTGTCCTTTGACCTCCAGATACAAATAAATTTAAAAGACTGTAACTTTGTTTTTAAAGGAGATCTCTGGGGCAGGGCTTATAAGTGAGAAGCTAGGTGCTCAGCAGATGTGACGCACTGGTTTCAATCTCCAGAACAAAGAAATAAAGCAAAGTAATAAAGATGCATAAATTAGATGCCAGTTTGATTTTTTTTTTAAAAGGCAGGGTCTCATGTAGTGTAGGCCACCCACCCCAAAACTCTCTATGTAACAACGGATGATGCTGAAGTTAATAGGGTCCACCACCTAAGAACAAGCACAATACATGCTAAAAAGACTCTCAACCAACTGAGCTAGGTCCCCAGGCCCAAGACGGTACCCTTTCACAAAGAGATTAGGAATTATAAAGTACTAGAGGCTGGTAAAGGATGACAGACATGGAGACAAACCAGTGAGTCATGTAGGTCCAAGCGGCAGCAGATTCTCAGTCACGTGCTGAATGAACTAATTCAGAGCTTCAGGGCTTACACCCAAAACCATGACCAAAGAACCCTCAAGTGGAGCTTGCAAGGCCCTCGGAGAAAGGACCCAATGCAGGCTCTGACAATGGGGGACTCAAGTTAGCATTTGGGACGAGAGCTGTGTGACAGCCTCTAATCTTCAACATCCTACACCAAGGCTTAAAGCTGACCTCGGAGGCTGGGTGAGGTAGGGCATAAAGAGGTCTTGGTAAATATACTTCAGCAAAACTCTGATACATTTTAAAAATTCAGATACAAAGCCTGTGTGGTGCTCAGACTGTAATCCCAGCACTCAGAAGGATGAGGCAAAAGAAGGATAAATATTCACATACGAAGAGAAGAAAGGTTGCTAGGAGGCCTTTCTGCATACAGACAATTACACACAGCCTTACCAATGTCAATGAACAAGGGTTTGAGATGGGACGTGGTGTCACAGGCCTGCAGTCCCACCGGCTCAGGTGGCTGAGATAAGAGAGCACTAGAGCCCCAGAATTTTAGACCAGCCTGGGGTACAGTGAGACCTCAACTCAAAACCAAACAGGGTTGGGCACACAGCTCAGTGTTAGAGCACTACCAAAAATGAAAAAAACAAAACAAACAAAAAAAATGCAAGAATTTTAAAAAAACACTGAAATTCCATTAGTCAATTATATCTCAATAAAGCCGGGGGAAAAAAATACAAGCTAAGCAGTGGTAGCACATGTCTTTAATCCCAACACTCGGGAGGCAGAGACAAGCACATCTCTACGAGTTCGAGACCAGCCTGGTCTACAGAGTGAGTTCCAGGACAGCCTGGGCTACAGAGAGAAACCCTGTCTCCAAACCTTCTTTCCTTCTCATCCCTCCTACCTGAGTGCAGATTACAGCACAGGCCAGCATACCAGCTGGTCCCCAACTCCTCCGCTCAAGAGTCCCCCACCAGTCTCTGGTGACTGGCTGGGACTGCAGGCCTGTGCCATGTGTGGGTCAGAAGGACTCTCTGATAGCTCTAACATACTCTCCCTCTTACCAGTGATTTCTTCAGGCGCTCGTATTCAGGCCGATATTCCCTGGAGAAAGAAATGCCTTTTAAGTTCCTCTCCCGAATAACCCACACCACCCACCCCGACCTATTCCTTGTTTACTTAAAACTGCCTGCAACAAAGACCTGACCTCACTGGAGTCCCCTGCACACCCTCCGCATCACTGAGTCTGCTCTGTAGAATTCAACAACACCTAAGGGCTGCTGTAAAAGCTAACAGTGAAGCCACCCCAGCTGAGGGACTGAGGGGCTCGTCACTGGTGTGAGGAAACAGGTAAGGAGATGGGCTGTTGCTCAGGAAGCCCAGTGCATAAGGAAGTGATGGGCCCGAGCGACAACAGAACAGACTGCATCCTGAGCCTGGGAAACGTACACAAAAAACCTTGACGGTTCATGAGTGGGAAAATAATGTTGCCTGGCAACCACTATGTCGTCCTTAGGATCAAACTAGGAAGCCGAAGCAGCATGCTCACAAGCAGCCCATGAGGTAGGTCATGGTCTCAGTGTCACAGGTGAATGGGACCCCACGGTCAGCAATGAAGTGTCTCCAGGAGGTGTCAATGACTGTGATAGGACTTAGCGTATACTTTTTCACATAATACAGCAACCTCAGTGCCAAGTCCACACCACGCCCGTGATGCAGGTGAGGTCTTACAGGGACATAACCATGATCTTGTTTCTGAACATCTACAGGTCTTTTGTCCTACAACAACAGACGTGAGAAGTTGCCCACGAAGCTTGTAATATCTACCAAGTGGCTCTTCTCAGAACAGGCCTGATGGCCCCTGCCTGGCAACCACTCAGAGCAGTGAACACTTTATACGTCTACCTTTTCAAAGAAGGGAACAGGCACTTGTCACTTCTGAGTGTGGCCAGGTCTGATACACATAGGCAAGTAAATACACTTCCCACAGAAGATGGAGATGCCTCTCCTGGCCCGACCACCACGTGAGGATGGTCGGTCGGTGACGAAGAACGCATCAACGGTCCTTCCCTCATCCTCACCTTTCGTACTCCTCGGCAGCACTGGCGACCTGAGCACAGAGTTCATCGAAGCCGGTGCCCACCACAGCAGAGACACCCACCACCTGCCAAGAAAGCATGAATGTGTGTGCTAGGCAAGGACTCTGCTACTAAGCTGCATCCCAGCCCATGAACCCCCTTTACTAAGCAACGCAGCAGAGGCTGTTTTACAGAATGTAAAGCATTTCCTTTTAGCACTGGCTCAAAGCCCACTAAGGCTATGGTAAGACATTATCTGCAGCAACCACCACTACATCAGGAGATAAATTTACCCGGAGGGAGCTGTAAAACTCATCCAACACCAGGCTCATGGAGCGAGTCAGGTTACTGACGTAGGTAGTCTCTTGGTTCAAGGCATCTTGGAAAGCCTCAAAGTCCTGCATCCACTCCACTGCAAAGCTGTGGTCGATGATGTCCGTCTGTGCCAGAGAGAAGGCAGGCATCAGCAACCTGAATCAAGAGCACAACTAAACCAGGGCAAAAATCATTTACGTAAGTGGTGACCGCCAAGAACTCAGCATCCACAGAGTTTCCTTCTCCGGCTCCCCTGTTCCCAGCTCCACTGCAACAAACCCTAAGGAAATCTGCCTTGCCTCTGATCAGCATTCCCAGTGGACTGCTGCTCCTCTACTGACACAGAATCCCAGAGGCTGAGGGATGACTGAATCACTCTGGCTGATGGGTTAGGCTGTCCGCCCTACAATCACTGGGTGAGAGGCGGCACCCACTCCCCTGATGTCCCTCCGACTTTCTGTAGTAAAATCTTTTTTTTTTTTTTCTTCTGATTTTTCAAGATAGAGTTTCTGACTGTCCTGGAACTCACTCTGCAGACTACCCTAGCCTCTAACTCAGAGATCTGCCTGCCTCTGCCTCTCAAGAGTTGGGATCAAAAGCATGCACTACCACCACCCCGCCTCTGTAGTAAAATCTTAATCTGCTGACAGCACTTGAAGTCACTCTTCACACCTATCCAGACCTCTAACGTCAGTCATGGCTCTGTGTTAGAAACATGTTGACATCCCCACAGGAAGCAGCACTTACTTTGTTCATGACCACAATGAAAGGCAGCTTGGTTTTGTACAAGATGCTGAAAAAAAAAAAAAAAATCAAAGATGGAGCCAGCATTATTAAACGCATTTAATGCCAAGCATAACGGCACATGCTTGTAATTCCAGTACTCAAAAGGCAGAGGCAGGAAGTTCATGAGTTCAAGGCCAGTCTGGACATATAGTAAGAGTTTATTGCCGGGCAGTGGTGGCGCACGCCTTTAATCCCAGCACTCGGGAGGCAGAGCCAGGCGAATCTCTGTGAATTCGAGGCCAGCCTGGTCTACAGAGCGAGTTCCAGGAAAGGCGCAAAGCTACACAGAGAAACCCTGTCTCATAAAACAAAAAAAAAAAAAAAAAAAGAGTTTATTTTTAAAAACAACTAAAGGCATTCAAGCTCTTGGGACTAAGAAAAGAGAACAGGAAAACCTTCAGAGTGAATTGTAAGTGGTACTGAGTCTCCTCTGCCAAAGGAAAATGACCACCAACATCAAGCCAGCAACTAACCTCCAGCCCATACCGTGTTGATAGTGATCCTTTTTAATATTTTATCAAATAATTCTCTCTTTTGTTACCCAAGTGCAGGGAATGAGCATTTACTGAATACCCAAAACAGGATGGTTACTCTGGTAGGCACTTCCACATGTATACACATTATCTCCTTTAATCCATACAAATGCCATGTAAATGTATACAATTTTTGCTGTCTCATTCTGTAGCCTGCACTAGCCTAGAATTTCTTAGCCCACTGTCCAGGATGGGCTTGAATTTATGGCCATTCTCTTGCTTCAGCCTCCGGAAACATTGTCCTGCAGGTTGAAAATTTCCCACATTTCCTGAGGTAGATGCCCAAGATAAAATTATATACACTTAAGGCGTGCATCATGAATTGTTTTAAGTTGAGCTCCCCTTACCCTTTATTAATGTCCGCAGTCCTGATGGCTGACCCAGGCCTGGAAAGTCAGAGGCACACCCTCTCCTGCTGAGCTACATTCCCGATCCTCTGACATTCTGAGCTATGAACGCACCGTGAAATGACTCTACTCTCAGGATAATCAAGGACATGTGTTTTACTCCTTAACATAAGGGTGGAGCAATGCTATCTTCCTATGCTAGGACGTCTTGCATCCAATATGATGTTTACTCCGAGACTCAGCATCCTGGTGATGGCTCCTGTCAGTCTCCATAGCACTCTCCTAAAACTTCAGTCTGCATTCACAGCAAACCGTGAAGCAACTTTTTTTCTCCCAATGCAACATCTGGGACAAACTAGTACATGTTGGGATGATAACTATAATCTTTCTGTTATTATTGTTCTTAATGTTATGGCAGGGTCTTACTCCATACTCTATACTGACCTTGAATTTGCCCTCCTTCACCTCCTGACTTGGGATTATAGGAAAGCACCACTACCCCTCGTTTTGATAAAACTTTTTATTCCTGGTGTCTCCTCATGTTACATTTTTATATTACTTATACAAAATCTAAGCACCATTTATACCAGAGAACTGATTCTATCCTGACTTGGCTCTCACCCAGTTGGGAATAACCACCACCTACTTCTCTGACAGGCAAGGGAAGAAGACGCTGAGAGAAAATGCCAATAGTACACGTCTCTCTTTACTGGCCTTCTCCTGACTCAGGACAATCTGTAAATATAGATGATCACAAATCCAGAGGTATATAACCAGGACTCAAAACCAAAAGGGGAATAAAGTCAGATAAAATACAGCTGAAGATATGGCTCAGCAGTTAAGAGCACTTACTGCTTATACAGAGGACCCAGGTTCAGTTCCCAGCACCTACATGGTGGCTCACAACCACCTGTAACTCAAGTTTGAAGAGATCTGACATCCTCTTCTTGCCTCCACAAGCTCCTGCACACATGGTACACATACAACCATACAGGCCCACATACATACAAATAAGTAAGTAAATGTCTTTAAAAAATAAAAAGGAGAGCCGGGTGGTGGTGGCACATGCCTTTAATCCCAGCACTCGGGAGGCAGAGGCAGGTGGATCTCTGTGAGTTTGAAGCCAACCTTGTCTACAGAGTGAGTTCGAGAACAGCTAGGGCTATTACACAGAGAAACTCTGTCTCAAAAAACCAATAAATAGATAGATAGACAGACAGACAGATGATAGATAGATAGATAGATAGATAGATAGATAGATAGATAGACAGATAGATATAGATAGATAGATAGACAGACAGACAGATAGTAGATGGATGATTGATAGACAGACAGACAGATGATTGATGATAGATAGATAGATAGATAGATAGATAGATAGATAGATAGATAGATAGAGATAGACAGATAGTAGATGGATGATTGATAGACAGACAGACAGACAAATAGATAGATAGATAGGAGAAAGAGAAAGCAGCCTCACAGCTGGCAGAACACCATGCCTACCAACCACCAGTTACCTGCACGCATACAGCATATTGGACATGAAGGTCACCGGGTTAGTACTTCGGGACGTGTCCATCACGTAGATGACCACTGTTGGAAATGAGGATGCCTAGAACCACAGAGGAAGTGAAGTCTTAATCACGGGGCTCATCACTTGCTCCCGTACTCCTCTCCTCCCTTTCTTGTAAGAGAGCAGCACTGTTGACAGGGCGTGCAGAGCCTCCCTCTCTCTCTCTCTCTCTCTCTCTCTCTCTCTCTCTCTCTCTCTCTCTCTCTCTCTCGCTCTCTCCCTCTCCCTCTCGTATTCAGCCCAGGCAGTAGACAGAGGCTGAGCTAACCCTCCACATGCTCTCAGGAACAAGACCCAGAACACTCACCAGGGCCTCGGTGATGATGGTCCCAGAAGCTGACCAGGTGAACACTTCAATCTGTCCGGGTGTGTCAATCAAGACATATCTGGGTCAAGGAGACCATTAAGGGGTGTTATACTTGGGCAATTCTGAAGATATTCCATCACAGAGAATGCTCAATGTCTGCTGACCCAAGACTGCAATAACCTCTGCACACTGCCAACCACAGTCCTACCATGCCCTAAAACTGCGCATTCCCAAGAGCTTGCTCCAGGTACAATATGCATAACAAGGAGAAGAAACAGCACAGCACAAGTTGTTGTAAGTAATCAGAGAGGAAACAGTGTAATTACTGAAACCCTTCGCTACCAATGAGACATTAGCAAAATCAGAACGCAGCTCTCTTGGGAAGCATCTTGTTTCGTAGGGAGGCGTGGAGGGAAGGAGAAGAAATGGAGGAATGGGGGGGGTGGGGGAATACTACTGCCTATAGAACATTCTAAAATTGACCGCACTGACAGTTACACAAGCCTGTGTACAACTCTGGTCGTATTAGAAGCCACTGACTTGTACACTTGGATGTCATGTAAACTGTATCTTATTAAGTATTTTAGAAACAGACAAACTTGGAGATAGGGATGTAAGTCAGGATCAAACACAGGCTGAGCATGGGCTTAGGGTGTTTGACACCCTGAGTCCAATCAATCCCCATGAGAATAAACTAATAAGAAAGTTAGCAAAAAAATACAGGACGGGCACTAGGGAAACCGAGAAGGGAAATTAAGGAGTGACTGTTAATGAGTGTGTTGGTGAGGTGTGTGAAATTAAACAATCATGATCCATGCACCAGTATGTAAATATAATAAAATACATTTTAAAAAAGAAAACTACAGAATGTGATCTCAAAGAACCTTTTTTGGCCTGGAGGTGGAAGCACATGTCTTTAATCCCAGCACTCGAGAGGTAGAGGCAGGTGGATCTCTGTGAGTTCAAGACCAGCCTGGTCTATAGCGTGAGTTCCAGGACAGCCAGGGCTACACAGAGAAACCCTATCTCGAAACCAAACCAAAACAAAACAAAAAAACTGTTTTGTTGTTTTTTTTCTGATATTTCTGGTTGTGAGCCTAGCCTTCCACGGCTGAGCCATCTCTCCAGGCCTTGCTATTTTTTCTAATGAAAACAAAAATCTGCCTCGATTATAATCCCATCTTTGCAATACTTTATGCATAGAAATAGGTGAAACGCCAATCAGCGAATAACAGCAATTGTTACTAGGACTGAGAAGGACAGTTTCATGTTTCAAATATGTATTCTTTTACAATAACCTTTTTATTACATTTATGTAGTTTACATGTAAAAGTACAGAGGAGACATGCGGAGGCCAGAGGTCAACTTGTGGGAGTTCTCTGCTCCCACCATAGGGGTCCCAGGAATCAGACTCGGGTCATCAGGCGTGGCTGCAGGCGCCTCTACCTGCTGAGCCATCTCGCTGGCACATGCTTTTAATTTGGTTTTGTTTTTTTGTTTGTCGAGACAGAGTTTCTCTACTGAATTTCATCAGAAATGCGTACAATGGATCTGCTGGCAGCAGTAGTATTTTGTTTTAGGATGTTGTGACTGAGACAGATAATACAGATGTCTTCCCCTCTTTTATAGCTTTAAAATCTGACAGAAAACTACAAAAAAAGAAAAAGTAAACATATCCAAACTTTAATAATAGTTAATGGAGAGAAATGATGTCCTCCCCATCATGGTCGACTGTGCTCTCTCAAACAAAGAGCAAAAGTCTTTCTCCCTTAATCTGAGAAAGGAGAAAACAGTAAGTGTTTCTCCAAAAGTCACAGAAAAAGAAAGAGAAGTGTTGGCGGGGAGGGACCAAAATAACTGGAAGTAATCCTCTGTATTATATGTTATCTCAACGATTTTATTGTCCACCTTTCTTTCTTTTCATTTCTAATGACTTGTCTCAGTTAACACACTTTCAGGGTTCAAAGGTCACCAAATCCTCTCAAAGGTCTAGAACTGTATCAGAGACAACCAGTCAACTCAAACCACCTACCTGAATGTGTTCTGGGCCTTCTCGATAAATTTCATCACCTAGAAGAAAAAGATGTCAACTGTAACACCATCTAATTCCAACACGACACCAGAGGTCACCCTCCAGGGTGGTATGTGTTAAATGCACCATCACAAGGCATAACCCAAGAACACCAAGCAATGGCCTCCTCGATGCAGAGAGGCAGAGCCACAGCAACAGCATTGCAACCTGGAGCACAGCGCCAGACCTGGCCTGTCACTGTGGCATCAGGGTCCCTTAACACATTGGCCACATTTGTCTGCTTTAAAGAGCCAGGGTCAGGCATACTGTGAACCTCAGCTCCGTGTGATTCTCCTGCTTCATGCTCCTGAGCTGGGAATTCAGTTACACACCATCCTGGCTTTGGTCAAATGTCAATGTCTCAAGTAGCAGAACCAGAGTAAAATGTAGTGATTATAAGCCACTCTCATGGGAGTAAGTGACAGGGAAAATCTAGAGAATGGCAAATACTCCTTACAAGAAAAAAGGGTCATTATTTCACCTCCCTTGCTGTGGCTAATCGCAGTGCCCTGTACCCTCAGTAACACCATAAGCCGGTAACAGGTCACAGAAAGAAGCCAGGTCTCTTGGATTTCTATTTGGTTCTCTCACAAACGTTAAATGTGAAGTGTCCCAACGCAGTCAGAGGTTATTTCTCTCTACCAAAATGCCTGCTTATTTTTGGTATTTCTCCATTTTTGCTGCTCTTCTTTATCAATGTGATCAAGCAGGAGCATATTCAGAGTCAGATTTTTTTTTTTTTTTTTTTGGTTTTTCGAGACAGGGTTTCTCTGTGTAGCTTTGTGCCTTTCCTGGGACTCACTTGGTAGCCCAGGCTGGCCTTGAACTCACAGAGATCCGCCTGGCTCTGCCTCCTGAGTGCTGGGATTAAAGGCGTGCGCCACCACCGCCCGGCCACAGTCAGATTTTTATAGTACCATGCCTATAAATATAAAAGAAGCCTTACCTGATCAAATCTGGTAGCAAAGAGATTGAGTGAGGTCACTATGCCACCATTTGGCCCAAGTCCGTATCTGAGCGTTCAGTTAAGGATTTAAGTTGCACATATGAGATTATATGATTCATATCTAGACTGTCATTCATCCAACAGCATATGTTCAGTATGTAACAGTATTAGTGTTCAATTAATGGGTACTGGCAAACCAGTCTTGACAACCACACAACCTTGACATTCCAAGAACCATTGACTAGCAAGGGCCTCCTTGTTCATCTATCATTTTAGGGACGGTCACACAAGATAAAGACAACGGAATGGCCAAAACGTAGTGAATACACAGACGTGTCAACAGTGACAGGCTGCTGGCATCCGTCATTAAAATCATCTACGCAGCCAGACGTGGGAGCCCACGCATTTAATCCCAGCATTCAGGAGGCAGAGGCAGGCAGATCTCTGTGGATTTCAGGCTAGCCGGGGGACAGTGAGTTCCATCCCCGCCAGGACTACATGTAACACTCTTTATTCTGATCCTAACTAACCAAGCAACCTAAAAGTACTTACAGAGAGCCACATGCCATGCTGAAATCAATCCATAAGAATTAATCCAACTCAACATATTTTTCTGAGTTTCCTGGTTGAATTCATAGTTATCAATGACTGTCTCACCCAAGACAACATCACTTCACTGGACCCGGGCAGTTAACAGCTGGCCACTCAATTCTGCTCTCTGATTACAATACCTGGAGTCTGTGCATGTCAAGAAAACTGAAATCAAACGGTAGGGTAGGATGGCTGGAAATCTCTGCTCTCTCCTGCATTCATCTTACTCATCTCACATCTTTTTAACACGATCACTTAGAAGTAAGTTTTCTACTTGTGTATCTCATGATTTGACAGGCAAGCCAGTCTGTCAACGTGGGGAGCAATTCTCCAGGGACGAGTCCACCCACAGCAGATGAAGAAAAGGATACTGCTTCATGACTTCTTTATACTTCACTGTGTCGCGAATATCTGAGGGGAAAAGAGAGATCATGGTTTATTTTACTCCTTTTTTGTTTTTTGTTTGTTTGTTTGTTTTTTAAGACAGGGTTTCTCTGTAGTTTTGATGCCTTTCCTGGAACTCACTCTGTAGACCAGCCTGGCCTTGAACTCACAGAGATCTACCTGGTTCTGCCTCCCGAGTGCTGGGATTAAAGGCGTGCGCCACCACCGCCTGGTGTTACTTTACTTCTTGAGGCACGGTCTCAGTTGTCTGGACTGGCTTTGAACTTTCCATGGAGTCCAAGCTATCCTCAAACTCTGAGCAATTCTCCTGCCTCAGCCTCCTGAGTGCTAAGGTTGGTTGCAGAAGTGCCACCAAAACTGACTTAGGCTTCTTACCGGCATTTTCTTATACCTTTCTCCAGTTACAATGGCTTCTTTCCTGACTAAAGATACTGCCAAGTATCCTATGAAGAATGTTGAGGCCGGGCGGTGGTGGCGCACGCCTTTAATCCCAGCACTCGGGAGGCAGAGCCAGGCGGGTCTCTGTGAGTTCGAGGCCAGCCTGGGCTACCAAGTGAGTTCCAGGAAAGGCGCAAAGCTACACGGAGAAACCCTGTCTCGAAAGAAAAAAAAAAAAAAAAAAAGAATGTTGAGCTCCTAGGTGTGATGATGCACACTTTTAATCCCAGCACTCAAGAGGCAGAGGCAGAGTCCAGCAGATGTCTGTGAGTCTGAGACCAGCCTGGTCTACAAAGTGAGTTCCAGGACAGCCAGCCAGGACTACATAGGGAGACTCTGTCTCAAACAAACAAAAAAGTTAGGCTAGCAGCTCTTAATTATGATAGATATTGTCTGAAACAAGATTAAAAGTTTTAGACAATTTCAATGGTACTGGGCACATGCACAGGGGGAAAAACAAAACAAAACGAAACCTCAAACCGAGAAAAGAAGACTTCTTACTAACCACTGCCTGGTAATAAAGGCGACTCACAGACATATGGAAAAAGAATCCATCTTCTGAGATCTACCAAAACCTATCCACCAGGAGCTGGGCTCAGTGATTAAGAGCACTTGTGGTTCTTGTAGAAGACCCAGATTCAGTTCCCAGCACCTACAGAGCGGCTCACAAATGTCCGTAAGTCAAGTTCCAGGGGTTCTGGCACCCTCTTCTGGCCTCTGAAGGAATCAGGCACATACCATGGTGCACAGACGCAGGTACAGCATCCGTACACATAAAATAAAAATAAATAAATAAGAAATTGACCCACCAGCCAAGAGAGGAACAATATTACAAGTTTATCCTCGAGTTTGGATAGGAAACTTTTTGCCAAATCTTCCCAAAATGATCTATGATTCTTAAAACAACATCTCCCCACCTCCCCCTTAATTTATATATTTGGGGTATAAGAAGCTTACTAGGGTTAACAAGTGATAGTTATAGCTTAGGAATCAGGAAGCCTGAACCCAGCAAGAACCTTGTCACTGGATCGCATACACTTTCATAATGAATCTACCCCTCACTCCCCATTTTTTCTTTATTAAAAAACAACAACAACAACAAGCAGTGTTTGGCTAGGTAGGTCTTACTGACCCCGAACTCTTAAAATACTGTGCCTCAGACTCTCTTGGATAACACCCATACTTAATCTTTCTGATAGTGTCAGTCAGAAACTCTCCTCAGAGCAATGCATTTCTTGTTTGTTTGTTTTTTTGAGATGCAATGCCTATTTTTAAATCCGGCCCCCCACACATACACACACTTTTGGGAATGGAAGGGACCTTCCTACGGATCAGAGTGAATTCTAGCAGAACTCATAAACTCTTACTACAACACTGATAAAAGAAACTGAATGATTTATGTGTCACTTTTTTCTTTATATAGCCTGACTTAATGTGACTTCTCCAATCCATTACAACAGTGTCACACACTAAGGACAAAAGAGAGCGAGAGAGGAGAATGAAAATGACACACACCTTAGGAGCCATTAGATAAAGAGAGGGATAAATCTCAGTAAGGAAGAAGCCTGTTGTGGAACTCGGGCAAATCCAAAGAAAATAAAAAGTAGATAGTTAGTTCAGGAAAGAAAGAAAACTGCAGGCACTCACCAATATTGGCGGGAAAGGGGACTTCATGCACAGCTGGGTCCAGGTTGATGACGTAAGGTGGGGAGCCTCTGTTGTGCAGGTGTCCTGTGAGCCTCTGCAAAAGCAGGGAATAATCTGTAACATTTTCATTCTTCCCTCCACCTATTACGCTTGCTCAACAACAAACTCTGTTTAAAACCCATCTAGCGGGCCTCCTCTCCCCTCCATCACCTCTTCACTGACTTTGAATGGCCCTGTAAGGGTTTGGGGCTCCCCGCCCCTCATCTCCTTCACTAAAACATTAAACACCGTGAAAGCAAGAACCCTGTCGATTCCATTTTCGCTCTATACTCGGAACTTGGAACGTCTTGGGTCGAAAGAAGTCATTCTTTCACAACTCCTCACGCAAAACCAGGGTGCTGGCATTATATCCCCCCTACTCTTTTAAGCCCGGGGCCTTCCAAAAAGCTGCTCATGAATTGCCAAAAAGGCAATTTCAGTTGTACCAAACATGCACTATGGTTACCCAAAGGCTGCCTTAAGTGACCCAGGCTAGGGTTCGAGCCTTCGGGAGTCAGAGGCAAGAACACCACGCGCCTAGACCCTTCCAATTCCCCAGACAACTTCTTCCGGTCCTCCATGGCCACAGGCAACCTGTCGAGCGCTACTACCGCTTCCGCGCAGTGCACGTCACCTGTACGAAGGTAGTTTTCCCGGACCCCGCCATTCCCAACACCAGGAGACACACGGGGAGCTGGGGAGCCCCGGAAGCTTGGGGCTCAGCCGGAGCCACGGGCGCCGCCATCTTTCCTCAGCCACGCCCACCGCTCCACGGAGACGCCAGCGGGCTGGAGACTCGCGGCATTCCGGGCTGCGATTGGCCGGAGAATCCTCCCTCTCTGTGTTTAGAGCTACGATTGGTGGGATGATCCTGCCTCGCTGCATTGAGGGCTACAATTGGCCGGAATATCCAAACCGCTCAAACCTGCGGAGATCCAGAAGGGCTTCTAGGCGTCAGACTCTCCGGGAATGTTTTAGACGCTCCAGCTGCCAAGCAGGGGCTTTGGACAAGTGAGGGGGAGTGTACGGAACCAGGAAGAGTTGACAGGGGTGAGGTAGGGCCTGAGAGGGGCAAAGATCGTGTCTCTAGGGGCGAAACGAGGTGGGATCGCAAGCCTGTCAAGATTGTGAGGTGAGCTGCTAAGATGTCAATCCACCTTCTATCTTATTAGCCAAGAAGGAAAAAAAAAAGTTTTTAAAGGTCATTGTATCACAGAAAATATTAGGTAAAAATTAGGGTAACACTTGAAAGATAGAATGAATACTGTCCTAGAAAAAACAGAAGAAATAGTTGAGGCAGAGTCCTCACCTAATGCGAAGGGGATCAAAGAACAAAGCGGTGTTTGTGGCCCAAGTGTAGCTGAGTAATTAATAGTGAGGCGTATGAGTAGAGGCCGGTAGGATGAATCTCGTGAGGGAAAGTCCGTATGACAAGAGACTGTGACCAAAAATGTTTTAGTTGCCCATCTGTATGTCCATTTGTCCAAGGGAAGAAGAAAAGACTAGATAGATCGTGAGAAAAAAAAAATCAAAGGCCCAAGTGAACCAAAGTAAAACTCCTAAAAAAAGTCCCGTTTAAGAGAGAGGTAGCACAAAAAAAGGGGGCGGGTAAAGGACTAGGGCTGTAGGTCAGGGGTAGCCCTTGGTTTTGTTGACATTCTTGCAGAGTGGATAAAACTCTTGCAAAGCAAAAAGGTGAATATATATATATATATGTGTGTGTGTGTGTGTGTAATATATATGTGTATATAATGATACATATTATCTAATAATATATAGGAGGATATATATATATCATATAATAAAGTGAAGACAATGAGATGACTCAGTTGGTAAAGTGTTTGCTGCACAAGGGTAAGGACCAGAGCTCCGTCCCCAGCACTCACATAAAAGCCCAAGCATGGTGTCATGTGCCTACGATCCCAGGGCTTGGGAGTCAGAGATGGGAGGAACCCTGGAGTTCACTGGCCAGCTAGCTTAGTCAAATTAGGGAGCTCCAGGGTTAGCGAGCGACCCTGTCTCAAATTCTCAGATGGACAATGATTGACCTGACCTGACTAAGGCCCTCTTCGGGCAGCATGGTCCGGCTTGTGTTGCTTTCTAGTGGCGATATAGGTAGGTGACTTGATGGGAAAATTCTTTGGCTGGCAGTAGACATACAGTTGTTAGTTCAGCCGTGGTGACATTTAAATCTGGGGTCTTTTTAATTACAGTTATGTGTATGAGTGCACGTATGTGGGTATGCATGCCATAGTTTGTATGTAAGAAGACAACTTGTGGGAGTTATCATCCCCCACCATGTGGGTTCCAGGGATGGAACTCAGGTGGGCAGGCTTGGCTGTAAGCAGCTTTATTTACTGACCCATGTCTTGGCTATGGCATCCGCAAAATGGCAAGTTGAAGCTTTGTATGGCGAGATTCTCTAGTGACCTTTGACCTCTTCCCTACTTTTCTACAAATTTGATTCCTCCCACTTATTGAAAGAAAAAAAAACAAAACAAAACTGGGCAATAGTGGTGCACTCTTTGAATCCCAGCACTTTGGAGGCAGAAACAAGCAGACCTCTGTGAGTTCGAGACCAGCTTGGTCTACAGAGAGAGTTCCAGGACAGCCAGGGATACACAGAGAAACCAGCCACCCAAGGGTCCCCAGGTCCTTGTTTTAAATGTGGTCGAGAAAGCTATTGAGCTCATACTTTCCCTGTCCCATGTGGGCCACCAGGGCCATATCCAAAGTGCCACCAAGTGGGACATTGGTCATTTGACTGCCCCCATGCACCTCATGGCATGGGGACATCAAACGCAGATCACCCTCCAGCCAACCTTCTAGGCTTGGCCATGGGTGATTGTAGGTGCCCAGGCTCCAGCCTGACAACTGTCGTCTCCCACAGGGAGCCTCAGGGAGCCATTACAGTATCAGGGCAATCCATTTCCTTCCTCGTGGACACCAGGGCCGCTTACTCGGTCCTGAGGGAGTTTTGGGGACCCTCCTCTCCTTCTCGTCTCCCTGTTGTTGGGGTAGGGGGACAGAATTACCTACCTCATCAGACCCCACCACTTAATTGTATTTTCAGGGGTATCCCGCTCACCCACACATTTTTGGTCATGCCAACCTGCTCTGTGCCCCTAATGGGAAGAGATTTTTTTTAGCCAAGGTAGGAGCTTCCATTTTACTTGCTCACTCCATTCGCCTGACCCCAGACTCTCCAGTAGCGCCTCTCCTTCTCCTCCTAGCCTTTTACCCCACCCCCAACCCAAGGGAATTCTTCCTCATACACAGTGACACAAACAGGGCCTTAAGTTCCTGCTCTTAAGTTCCAAAAGACACCGAGATCAACTGCCTTGTCTCCAATTCCAGAAGAATAAGGTTTCATCCCGCAACCGAACTCAATCCCACTGGATTGGGAACCCCATAGCTTTTCCTTCCTGATTCCCACTCTGCATTCTCCTGTCTCTATTGACCATATTCTGCTTCATCAGTTTTCCTCTGTGATTCTAATAACATAATCAAATTTCTTTCTTTTTTTTTTTTTTTTTTTTTTGGTTTTTCGAGACAGGGTTTCTCTGTGTAGCTTTGCGCCTCTCCTGGAACTCACTTGGTAGCCCAGGCTGGCCTCGAACTCACAGAGATCTGCCTGGCTCTGCCTTCCGAGTGCTGGGATTAAAGGCGTGCGCCACCACCGCCCAGCCAAATTTCTAATTAACTACTCAGCTAACTTACAGGACCACCATCAGCCATAGAGCTGGAGGCACAAGGACCATCAAATATACCCAGGCAGTAAGAAACAGTAACACTTCAGAGGTATTCACAACCCCCAGACTCAAAAGGGTCTGGACTCTGCAAAAACAGACTTTAATATAATAGTTTACTGCTGTTAAATGCCCTCAGCAATCAATCGCCTGTGTCTCTTGGATGCTGAAGTGATACCGAGATAATAAAAGGAAACAGGTACCTTAAGGTTTGTCTCAGGTGAAGATGGGAAGCCTAATTGATAATAATAGAAAAAAGAAAGCATGTTCCAGATTTCTCCTTCTCTTCCTATATAACTCCATAACTTTAACACTAACCAATAAAACGCTGATAGCAGACTACTAAACCTTATAACATCATAGCTACCAGCTCAGGATTATAAATTCCCTTTGTTGTTGTTGTTGTTGTTTTTTGGTTTTTTGTTATTTTCAAGACAAAGTTTCTCTGTGTAGCTTTGGAGCCTACCCTGGACCTCACTCTGTAGACCAGGCTGACCTCGAATTCACAGACCTGCCTCTGCCTCTCAGGTGCTGGGATTAAAGGCGTGTGCCACCACCACCCAGCTCCTGGTTGCCTCTTAATATGTCTAAAATTTGTCTCCTTCGTAAACGTAAAAATTCTTCTGAGCTCCAGGGAGTTGGCTTGGCCCCACCCGGACAGGTCAGATCCACTTCAGCCTGTTGGGTCCAAGCTGTCAGACCCAAGCAGTGCTGGACAGATTCCACAGGGCTCAAGACAACAGCAAAGATAATCAGCTACCTCAGAAAGTCCAGCTACCTCAAGAAAAGCCCCTCTTTATCCCCCCCCCAAATTAACCGATGCCCACCACGTCAGCTGGAAGCGGTTCTGAGAGACACAGTGCTCCCATTCCCTTTCACCCACCACCTCTAACCCTTTACTTTTTATAGTAACAAAAAGGGTGGAATGTTACTATTCCTACCTGGAGTCACATGAGTGCGCATGTGCTGTCAGCAGTCCGGCAAAATGCTTAGTCACTCTACCATTTCCCTTCCCTAATAAGTATGCAGAGAAACGTCCCTTGCCCAGGTGTAGCAAGAATGGTAGAAGTTACAATGCATAGATGCTAGGAACACTCATCAGAGAAGACCAGTTGTGCTCCAAACCCCTCTCTGATCTTCGAAAACTATAGATTTGCAAGACCAATGTGTGCATCCTGTTCCCCTCTTGCTGCCTTTCTCCAAGTAGCAAACGGGTCGTCAGCAGTGGTCTTCCTGGTAGAACGTTAGTAAAAGTGACATGCTGCTTCTAGCCTTGTAACCGTACACTGTGTTTTCTTCCCCTCTTCCTTGGCTAGATCAGATGGCCCTATAGGAGAAGACTGCACAAAAATGGAAGACGGTTGCTTCCCCGTGTGATCTTGTGAAGGAGACCCACCTAATAACCAGAAACACCTATCTGAAACCCTTAATGGGGCAAGAAATGCGTCTGTTGAAACATTACACACTCATCTCGTAAAGCCAGCTCTAAGCCAGGCAGTGGTGGTGCATGTCTTTAATCCCAGCACTCGAGAGGCAGGGGCAGGCGGATCTATGTGAGTTCGAGGTCAGCCTGGTCTATAGAGAGAGTTCCAGGATGGCCAGGGCTGTTACACAGAGAAACCCTGTCTCAAAATTAAATAACTAAACAGCTCTGGTATACAGCTTTATTTGTCCAGAAGGAAGAATAAATAGTAATGTAGTCACACACTGGGTTATATAAGCTATCAATGTAATAAGGGTTTCTCCTAATAATTATGAATAAATCTGAAAAATACTGGGGTCCAGGAAAAGCAACTTATGCAACACATCAAATGTACCATTTATATAATGTATATTATATAAATATATGATTATATAGTAACACCAAACAGAATAGACTCCAGAGGGTTGTCAACTGAATTTTAATGTTTATTTTTCAGTACTAAGGACTGTACCTAGGAGCTTTCCACTTACTACACAAACACCCTAACCACTGATTTATAGCCCTTCTTTTTTTTGATGTTGAGACAGAAGCTGATAATGTTTCCCAAAGTGGTCTTGAGCTTGCAGTCATCCAGCTTCAGCCTCTCAAGTAGCTGGGTAATATTAATTACCCAGCACACAGCTTTCATCTTATTTCTGAACAAGGATCAGGAGTTGTAACTTTTTATACTTCAGAAACTAACTTTTAAGATGTGTAATAGCTGGGTGCAGTGGCTCATGCACGTAACTGTAGCACCCAGAAGGCTGACACAGGTGGGTTTGCGATGAGTTCAAGGCCACATAATGGCTACATAATGAATTCCAGGGCAGCCTTGGCTATCAAGTGAGATCCTGTCTGGGGTGGGGGGGGGTGTTGTAACAGAAAGAATAATACATCTTTCCTACCTCTTTCTTTTTCTTTTTTTTTTTTAACAAAGATTTATTTATTTATTATGTATACAGCATGTATGACTACAGCCCAGAAGAGGGCACCAGATCTCGTTACAGATGGTTGTGAGCCACCATGTGGTTGCTGGGAATTGAACTCAGGACCTCTGGAAGAACAGTCAGTGCTCTTAACCTCTGAGCCATCTCTCCAGCCCCCTACCTCTTTCTTAAAGGCAATGCTTTAGATATTTTCCTCGCTGCACACCTACTCTTAACTCTCTCTCTCTCTCACCCCCTAGTCACTTCTATTCTGGAGCCAACAGTTCTACTGTGTGTTCAAATGTGGAAGCCAACAGAATAATTTTCACTTGTCTCCTGCCTCTCTGTCTGTACCTCTTACCAGCATCACCTTCCCCTCCCGTAGGTAGAAGTTTCTGTCCTGCCAGCAACTCCCAAATAAGCTGCTTCCAAAATTACCACACAGAAGCTTATACTAATTTTAAATGCTCTGCTGGTAGCTCAGGCTGATTACTAACTAGCTCTTACACTTAAATTAACCCATAATTCTTATCTATGTTTAGCCGCGTGGGTTGGTACCTTTTCTCAATACGATATTCTCATCTTGCTTCCTCTGCATCTGGCTGGCGACTCTCTGACTCCGCCCTTCCTCTTCCCGTCATCCTTAGTTTGGTCACCCTGCCTACACTGACCAATCAATGTTTTATTACACCAATTCGAGTGACAAATCTTTACAGTGTACAAGAGGATTATTCCACAGCACCTTCTTTTACCCAAATTATTTGATCATTCACCAGCAATACTTGTGTGTGTGTGTGTGTGTGTGTGTGTGTGTATGTGCTATGTTGCCCATGTGGAGGTGAGAGGGCTACTTGAAGGAGTCTGTTGCTTCCTCTACCCTGGGTTTTGGGGATCATACTCAGCCTTGGCTGCCCACATTCTTACCATCTGAACCATCTCGCTGGCAATACTTTTGTTATATGCGCAGTTCTGTTTTGTTTTTTTTTTAATGACTCACCTCACTCTGATCTTAGGGCCTTTGCATTCAGTACCTGTCTGGTTTGAATATTCAGGTCTAGCTTCCTATTACTTCACCCAATTCCTTTAACATCCCCCACCAGTTTCGTTTCCTCTGTAAAGGAGAATGTTCAATAAGGTAGTTGTAATTTTTAGCATTACCACAGACTGAAGAGTGATTTATTGCACTGTGAATCCTGGTTTATGAAAAACGATCCCACGTCGTCCAGTGGTCCTCCATGGAAATGTCTAAGAATCACACACACACACACACACACACACACACACACACACACACACACAAATCTCAAAGTGATTTTCCAAGCTGGGAAAATCCAGTGTCACTGGCAATTCAACAGCCTCCCCAGTAGGCCAAGACAGTGCCAGAGCCTAGTTGTTGATTTCCAATTCTAATTTCAAATAAATAAATTACCTCGGATCTATTCTTGACTTGGTGCATAAAGGATGTGGTTCAGTGTGGCCTCAGGGCACCCTGTTCTTCGGGAAAGGGTCATAATTATGACTTCTCTCTCTCTCTGCCTTCAGCTGGTGTCTCCCCCTAACTAAGGCTTCTTGGTACCATTGCTCCTCCTTCAGCTTCTCTTTCCAGTTCTCTAACTGCCTCTTTAGAGACTCTAGCTTGTGATACTCCCGGACTTGCTTCCACAATTCCTCCTGTAACTCCTGGTTCTCTCTGCAGACACTAGAGCAAATCTCAGAATTCACCTTCCTGGCTGTTGAGGCCAAGGCCCGGGCCTTGTTCTTCGCCTCCTTGGTTCTGCCCTGTCCCACCTGCAGGCATTTGAGTTCCTGCATCTGTCTGTCTAGGGGCGTCTTTCGCTGCAGGAACTGCAAGAATGCCTCTTGGTCCTTCTTAGCCGTCACCGCTTTCATGTTCGCCAGCTCCTCCTGTAACGCCTGGATTCTCATCTCCTGGCCCTTCTTGACTGACTTGATATGCTGCAGTGACTGGACCTGCTGCTTCAACTGGAACTGGGTGCTTTTTCCGTGCAAGAGCTGCTTTTGAAGGTCTGCATTTTGTTGGGCAAACATGGATGCCAGTTCTTGTCTCCGACGTCTCATCTCCCCGCATTCCTGGAAATACTCATTCCACAGGTCCTCGTGTTTCTTTTTACACAGATCATTCCGTTTCTTTAGGAATTTCAGGAAGTAGTTGTTCTCAGTCTCCAGGTAGAGTGTCTCCTGTTGCAGTACCTTGCTGTCTTGCAGCAGCAGTTCCTGCTGCCGCCGGGCCTCTTCTATATTCTTACTCAGCTTCTCCAGGGCCTCAATTGTCCGACGTCTTACCTTATTCTCCAATTTTGTTAGCCTCTCTGGCTTGAAAAATTCATTTAGAATAGTGAGATACATTGATGGTTGGGGAGATCTGGGACTCCGGACAAGCCTGGAGGAAGAATAAAGGAAACCTTCCTTTATCTGTTCTTAGACACAATTGAGAAAACAAGAATCAAAAACTAACCCAGACCATTGTATTATTGTAATATGCATCCTTCCCCCCCCCCCCCCCCCCCCCCCCCCCCCCGAGACAGGGTTTCTCTACATAACAGCCCTGGCTGTCCTGGAACTCTTTGCAGACTTTCAAGCCTTGAGCTCCCAGAAATCCATCTGCATCTGCCTCCTAAGTGCTGGAATTAAAGGCGTGTGCCACCACTGCCTCGCCTTAGTTATGAGTTTTATCAGAGCAATAGAAACCCAACTAAGACAGGGTCTTTCACCAAACCTGATGCTCACTGACTAAGCTAGGCTCACTGGCTGGCCAATAAACATCTGGGATCTGCCTATTTCCATGCCCCCCCTCCCAACCTTAGGAGTTACAGGCATGTGTTGCCTTGCTCTGCTTTCTAAATTGGTTTTGGTGATCTGAATTCAGGTCCTCTTGCCATGTGGCGGATAGCTGAGCTGCTGGACCATCTCCCAGGTCCTCCCTCTTCCATCATTGTTGCCAAGCTTAGACCTTCCTCTCACATCAGTCTCCCTCCTCATCCTCAGTACCTACCTGGTCCTAGACTTCAGGCGTTTATCAGGGTGAGTTTGGTGTTCACTGGAGGTATTCGCCCAAAAACTCGTGCTAGGTATCTGCCTTCTGCGAGCACAATTTTCAAGAGGTGTCTTTACTTTGGGGACAATATGATAGGACTTTGCATGGTTAGAGTTGACATCCCATGATATCTTGGGCTCACCTACCAAATTAGTCCTAATCGATTGACTGGATCTGTCCCCAGATATTCTGAATTTTGAAACTTGGTTGTCCTGCCCTCGGGATTCCATGTCTTCTCTCACTTGTGAGGAGCAGGGCCTTGCCCCTCCCACATCCTAGTCTACTACCACCAACGCTTGTTGAAGTGCCCTACACACCTTGTCAGTTGTCTGACCCTTCCATTTCTCAGGCACTGTCACCAGTTAGCCCCAGCAGGGTAAAACCCACAGACGCCTGACTAACCTACCACTGTCCCCTACTCCTCAGATTGGGGTCAAATGTTCCCTGCACGATGATCTCATGGAATGTCACAGAAGTCTCTCTAGTGATTTGGTGTCTCTATGGTGAGGGGCTAGACTGCAACTTCCGCTGAGTCTGAGACCTCATGGGACATCAGCCCACTGTGTGTCTGTTGGGAGCGGGAACGGCAGGAGTCCAGAAGAATCACCTGTCTAGAAATGACTACTTTGAGGAGACATGGTAGGGGCCTGGTGAGAGGTAGCCTGTGGCAGGAAGGTGGTCAGAGCTGAAGGGAAGGAGAGTCTCTGAGGTAGTAGAGAGTCTAGAAGGTTGGCTTCTGGGCAACTGGACTTCCACTCCAGTTTCTTCCTCTGGGAAACCTGGGATCCTAGCTTGGATCAGTTAGAGTTGTCTTCTGCATATTCCCAGTGCACAGCTGGCATAACTCTCCATGTTGTACACTGTCTTGAGGATGAAATAGACAGATGCTTTTTTGGTTTTTCGAGACAGGGTTTCTCTTGTGTAGTTTTGGTTCCTGTCCTGGATCTCACTCTGTAGCCCAGGCTGGCCTTGAACTCACAGAGATCCGCCTGCCTCTGCCTCCTGAGTACTGAGATTGAAGGCATGTGCCACCACCACCCAGCAAAATAAACAGATTCTTAAAAGCCAGGGTTTAAGAATATGTAACTGAGGCCAGGCAGTAACTCAGTGAATGAGAGGGGCTGAGATGTAGCTCAGTTGTCAGAGTGCTTACCTGGTGTACAAGGAGCCCCGAGTTCAATGTCCAGCACCAATTAATGCTTGGTGTGATAGCACACACTAATCTCAACACTCTGGAGGTGGACATAGGAGGACCTCTTCTACACAGGGAGTCAAAAGCCAGCCCAGGATACACGAGACCTTGTCTTAAAAAAAAAAAAAAAAAAGCCAAGTGAATGAAAGGCTGGAGAGATAATGGATCAGTGGCCAAAAGCATTTGCTGCTCTTGTAAAGGACCTGGGTTCAGTTCTCAGAACCCATGTGGTGGCTTTAGAAAACATACATGGGAATTGGGGTATGTGGATGGTATTGCAGTCTTGGATCGGCATTTAGTATCCTCTGATGGACCATCTTTCAGGACTGCACAAGTATAACACTTCTCTAGTGGTTTTCTGGAGCCAAATATGCCTTGATTGACACACCCAGACAGACTGAAGTATTCACCTGGTCAGCTCCGGGAAAATCATCACCAAGGCCCTGGGGAGTGTTCTTGAATCTTGTTCATGAGACAACCTGAGTTTGATCCCTGGAATCCACATGGTGGAAGATGAGACTGACTCCCATGAGTTGTCTTCTGACTCCCTCAGGTTCACTGTGGCATTCACACACACACACACACACACACACACACACACACACACACACACACAATCAATCAATCAGTCAACCCATGTATCTATATTATATGGATTACCATGCCCAGAATCCATCATGTCTCTTCTTTTTCTTTCTTTCTTTCTTCTTCTTTCTTTCTTTCTTTTCTTTCTTTCTTTCTTTCTTTCCTTTCTTTTTCTTCTTCTTCTCTCTCTCTCTCTCTCTCTCTCTCTCTCTCTCTCTCTCTCTGTCCCTCTCTCCTTCCTTCCTTCCTTCCTTCCTTCCTTCCCTTCCTTTTTTTTGGCTCGTTGAGACAGGGTTTCTCTATATAGCCCCAGCTGTCCTGGCACTCACTCTGTAGACCAGGCTGGGCTCAAACTCAAGAGATCGGCCTACCTCTTCCTCCCAAGTGCTGGGATTAAAGTTGTATGCTACCACCATCCATGTGTCTCTTTTAATAGGATTAGAAATGTCACTTGCTGTTAATAGAAGAAATTCTGAGTTGTATAGAAATTTTTTTTTTTGGTAATGACTTATTTTTATTTTCTGCTTGCATGTCTGATGGAGACTTAGTAATACACACACACATGTATAATTACTATTTGTGCTGGTTAGGTTTTTGTCCACTTGATACAAGCTTGGGTCATCTGGAAGAGGGAACCTCAACTGAGAAAATGCCTCCACCAGACTGGCTTCTAGGCATGCCTTGGGGGCATTTTCTTAATGGATGACTGATGTGTGAGGATCTGACCCGCTGTGGGTGGTGCCTGGATTACAGCAAGAACCAAGCTGAGCAAACACGGGGAATAGACCAGAAGCAGCACTCCTCCATACCTCAGTTCCTGCCTCCCGGGTCCTGTCTGGAGCTCCAGTCCCAGATTCCTTTCAGGAAGGACTGTAAGCTGCAGAATACAATAAACCTTTTCCTCCCCAAAGTGCTTATGGTGTTTATCAGAACAACCCGAACCAAACTAGGCCTGTATCCCACCATGTGGCTATTCCATTTCATCCATCCTTCCAGATGGAAAAGATAATGTATCAGAGTAGGCTTTTAAAAAAGAAATAAGGGGTTGGAGATTTAGCTCAGTGGTAGAGCCCTTGCCTAGCAAGCACAAGGCCCTGGGTTCAGTCCTCAGCCCTGGGGAAAAAAAAAAAGAAGAAATAAAAACATATCATAGTCTCAGATGTTCTTGCTTGGCATATGGCCCTCGTTCAAGGGCTGACTCAGTCCACTACCTTCCATCTTGCACACTTCTATCCTGTGAGGCATCATCTCAATTGCATCTAACTGGCAAAGAAGAAAGAAGTACGTGGTACACTTTTTTTTCCTTTAAAAGAGGAATTTTACTCACTCTTAGAGGTATTGGTCTATCAGACATGCAGGGTGTGGCAGACCAGAAAAGCCCACATCCTGGCACCAGGAAGCAGGGAGGAGTGACTGTAGATGAGAACTTTCTCCCTGATGCTAGGGACTAAACAGGCCCATGTATGCGCTAGTCACCCATTAACCACAGCGCTTTATCCCTCACTTATAATCTTCAAAGCACACACGTTCCTTCTACAGATTCCAATATGAGAGACATTAGCTGGCCATTCATTTACCATGTAGAGGACAGAGAAGGCAACAAGTAAGAAATAGTCTAGTGATGTTTCCTACTGCCTGTGGTTTTAGAAGATGAGAAGAGATTTTGGTGGACAGTGGTCATCCCTGACAGGCATGTTGGGCAGCTCTGAATTCTAACCACACTTGCATCTTGTCATTCTGATACAACTCTCCCACACAGGTGGGCAAGAGGAGTCCCTCTGCACATACCTGGGACTGGATCTTACTCTTCTGGTACATGTTCAGCTTTACTAGATATTGCCAAATCATTTTCAAAGTAATTGTACCAATTTCCATTACACACACACACACACACACACACACACACACACACACACACACACACACACACACAGAGACACACGTTCATATTGCTCAACATCCTATGTGTACCAAATACTGTTGCCCTTGTTTGTATTATTCTAATGAATTTTAAAAGCTGAATACATTGACCAGGCCAGCCTATACCAGTCTTGTTGATTCCTGGCCTTGGGAAGGAAAAAAGAAAAGGCCTGCTACAGGAAGCTCACGGGAAACAGGCCATGTCCCCTGCACCCGCTCCTCTTTGCTGCCATCATTGTGACCAGCAGACTTCAGGAGCCAAGGAATTATAAAAGGACTTGGAACTCCACCCCCCAGGCCTTGGCCACCTTCTGAGTCCCATGTGGTGTCAGCAAGGAGTATGACAGCAGAGAGGCAGCAAACAGAGCCACAGACTTTCTAAGTGAGTCATTTTATTTGCCATTGTCAAATATTATCCAAGTCCTTGTCACCGGAACTTAACAGAGCTTCTCATTTCTCTTCCTCGACAACCCTCATCTACTACAGGAGCTTTAAGGGTGTTAAGTAGGAATAAAAACAGCACAAAGACATCATTTCCTCAACTTGTTTCAAAATGACCCCTTCTGGCAGTGCCCAATTCAAGTTTTAATGCCCCGTTATTGAAAAGTGGTCTTCACAAAGCACACATGATAAAGCTATGTAGAGGAGCACAGAGAACAGAGACTTGAAGGTGGCGAACAGCCTTTCCGAGTTTGAAAAGGTAGTATTTGTCCACATCAAGGTTAACGTCGTCAGTGGCATATGCCACACAATAGGCAGGAAGAGAGGAGAACAGTATTTACACAGAAGGAGGAAGAGGAACCAGGAACACGACAACAAGGCTACTTACTCTAACCCATGTTCCAAAGATACCCACCCTCACAGGGAGAGAGCCCACTCACCACCACCAGACAGGCATGAGGTACAGAGAGAGACCATTCTTTCCCGCTCCAGAGAAGTATCTACATCTGGTATCCAAAGCTCACGATATAAAGCAGATAGAACTCCATATACAAAACAGTAGGACAGTATTCTCAGAGTACTCAGGGACAGAGGCGGGCCAATGCCCTGGCTGAGGACACACGTGGGCGTGGCCTAACGAGGTAAGTGCAGGGAGAGGGCAAGCACACCTTGCTTTGCAACCCCAGTGGCCTTTCCAGAGGCCAGGGCACCGTGTCAACACAGCGGGGGACTGAGTCATTTCCCAACCCTTAAAACCAAGGAGCAAAGTCGAGCTTCCGGGGCACTGAAACTGGCAACCCAGCAAAGTGGGGCAGTGTTTACTGCCCCTGCCCTGCCCTTGCTTCTCACCTTAGTGTTTGGGACAGACCCCTAAGGCTGTGTTTTCATGCCTGTGGGTCCAGTTAGTCCCTGCTCCAAGCATAGTGAGTGTCTAGCTTTTTCATGCTAAATCATTTTCTTTCCTCAACAGTAAAATCAAATTACAGACAAGTATCCTCCATCAGATTCTGCTTCCTGGGGTTCGGGGTCACACTATAATAAAAACAGCGGCTGTCCTTTCTAATCCTCTATGTCACAAATGCAGAAAGATAAAACCTGTCATGGCTTTAAAAAAAAATTAGTTTGGATCTGTTTTATGAGCTAGATGATGGAGTCACCACTAAATCAACAAAGACTCCAAGAACATTCATAACCCGGGCAGGAAAGAAGAAAGCAAGCCAGCTGAAGGCTTCTTAACCTTGCACAGGGCCCGGGGGCCTGCAGATGCTTTTCCAGGGGGACCTCTTTGGACAACAGAAAAAGCAAAAGGACTCTAATGGGAATATGAATTTACTAAGGCGGGGAGGGTGAAAGTGAACTAGTCAGGAAGACCGTGAAATGTACACAGAGGAGCTGAGAGCACAGCCCAACAGCAACATCTGACAGCATCTTCACCCAGCCCCAGGACTCAGGCCTCCCCTGCACATGTCTCCATGACAACAGCATCACACCTACTCTCCTAGGAGCAAGACCAGTGCCTACTTCCTCCCTCGTTTGTGAGTGGTCTTGGTGGGCTCTGCTTTCTGGGACTGTGCTGGCACTGGTTCCTGCTCTGATCCCTTACATAAAGCGGACACCACCAGTTCCTCATTCCCGTCCTGCCCCTTCCCTGCCCTCGGCTCTGGCTGGCTCTCTGGAGGCTCGGGGCGCGGCTGCTGCTGCCTTCTCAGAGACCGCCGGCTCCCTTGCTGCTGCCGCTGCTTCTCCTCTTCCTGCTGCCGCTGCTTTATCTTCATCAGCTTCTCGAAGCTCTTGGTGGTGGTCGGGTTTACAATGAACCAATCCTAAAAGGGCAAAGCAGAAACGGGGACCACTTAGAAATGCCATGAAGGAAACACGAAAGGACAGGAAGAATGGAGAGAAGGTAGTGTTAGGTAGATAGCATAGGAAGGAGGGGGGCACATGGGCCCTCAGAGCTCCATTTTAAACTGGAGAAATCCAACATGCATCAGTTCTCTTAAGTGAGTACTGTGTAATGAATGCATGATTCTGTGCAAATTAATACGTGATCCAGACACAGGTGTGGCAGTGCATGTCTGGACTCTTAGCACTTAGGACCATTTCTGGACACGCATCAGGTCTGAGTGCAGCCTGGCTGCATTAAGACCTTGTCTCAAAAATCCAAAACCTGGGCTGGAGAGATGGCTCAGCAATTAAGAGCACCAGAGGACCCAGGTTCTGTTCCCAACCTAACAACGAACATCCCACAACCACCTGCCTGTAACTACAGTTCCAGGGGACCTGACATTGGCAGGCACCAGCACAAGGTGGAACACGTACTTACATGCAGGCACACAATTTTACATAGTAAGAGGAAACGGAAAGGCTCTGATCATAAAGTGCATCTACTCGGCGTCATGCCACCTGTCACCTCCTGCTGTGAAACACCCTGGGATGGAAGCGCTTGCTCACGGGGATGCTCATGTCACGACACTACAGTGACAGGAGTGTGAATTTCCCATCAGAGCCTGAGTGCAGTTTTCCTCTCCTCTGGCTTCCTGGAAGTCACTTCATCCCTTTGAGCCTCATTTAGAAAATCAGGGGGTGGTTGCACACACCTTTAATCCCAGCACTCAGGAGGCAGAGCCAGGAGGATCTCTGTGAGTTCGAGGCCAGCCTGGTCTACAGAGCCCTGTCTCGAAAAACCAAAAAAACCCAAAACACTAAAATCATGGGGTTGAGGAAATTTATTATATTCTTCTGGAAATGCATAAGCCTGACTCTAAGTAATGCAATTAAGTCTCCCAGGTGGGACTATCAACTCACTGGAAATAGCTAGGAGAGAGGAGCGCTACCACAGGACAGATCAGCACAGTCCCAAATGGGCAAAGTGAAGCCTCCCAACCACATGATGAAAGGTGACAGTCACTGGCCACCTATGCCTAATGAACTCTTGAAACACGGGAAGTCCAAACTGATATGCCTTCAGTGAAAACACACACAAGGACTTGGCAGCAGAACATGTCAATACCTCACTATTTATTTCTTTTTTCAGACAGGGCCTGATGAGGCCAAGATGAACGCATCTCTGATTCAGAGTTGTGTTATGCAGTAATATATAGAGCATCAAAAACTAGTTGTTGGTGGGCTGGATAGCTCAGTGGTTAGGAGTACTGGCTGCTCTTGCAGAGGACCCAGCACCCACATGGTGGGTCACAATCATCTGTAATTCTAGTTCCAGGGGGGCTGCAGTCCTCTTCTGGCCACCAAGGACACCAGGCACCACACAGTACAGACAAACCATGAAGGCAAAACAACCATGTGCATAGAATAAATAATAATAATAATAATGCTCCCAGATTATTGGAAAACATTAGAACATCTGAATTTTTATCAGAAGAAAATGCTGTAAAATGGGGCTGGAGAGATGGCTCAGTGGTTAAGAGCACTAGCTGCTCTTCCAGAGGACCCAGGTTCAATTCCCAACACCCACATGGCAGCTCACACCTGTCTATAACTCCAGTTCCAGAGGATCTGACACCCCCACACAGACATACTTGCAGGCAAAAACACCAATGCACATAAAATAAAATAAAATAATTTTAAAAAAGAAGAAAGTGCTGTAAAACAAGATCCAACATGTAAGTCCAACCTGGCTTCCAATTTGCTTCATTTAATCAAAGTTAAGAGAATTATAGGGGCTCAAAGATGTCTAGTCATAGTAGGCTCAAATATCTTCACAGAAAAATACATTTACCACTCTTCTAATTTCTGAGAGCAGTTGAACTCTGGCAAGTTCTCAACCTTAATTACTTTGCCAGTCCTAGTATGTAAAGCCAGGGACAAGGTCCACTCCTTACAGCTTGAAGACGGACACACAGAGTTACACAGACCCAGGGAAAACGGAGCCCACACCTCAGCTTGAAGACGGGACACACAGGGCTACACAGACATTAGGGGGAAGCGGAGCCCACACCTCAGCTTGAAGATGGGACACACAGGGCTACACAGACATTAGGGGGAAGTGGAGCCCGCACCTCAGCATGGACAGAGTTGATGTGATACTTGACGCCACTCTCTGACACAAATTCTTTCTGACACAGAAGACACTTGTATTTTCCAGCCACAAAGGTGCCCTGTTTGCAAGACAGAAAGAAGAGAGAATTAGGGGGAAATTCAGGAAAACATCCCTGGGCGTTGTGCAGGGACTGTGAGAGATGAAATGAGGGCGTCTGCTTAATCAGAAACCATAGGGAATGGTCCAAAATGGGGATATAGTTTATGAAAACCATATCTATATAGATATAGATATGAAAACCAGCTGAGACGAACTCTCACCGCTACACACCTGTCCGGATGCCAGTCTGCACCAACACCCACTGCCCTGCGACACAGCCTGGCATTCTCCTGCTTCCGATATGTTCCGAGCCACTGTTTCTACCTTCTTGGCTCCTTTTCGCTTCATGTTTGGCTTTCCTTGATCCCTCTCCACCAATAATCAAACTCCCCAAGTTCGCTAGAGGCACCAGGCTCTGTCCTTCCCCCTGTACCTTGGAAATCCCAAATAAGACGAATACCATCCATAGTACCTAGTCCAAGGACTCGGAAACTAGGGTCAAGATGAAACTCCCCTACGCACTGCTACACAGACCTGGCTGACATGCCCACAACTCCCTCGAGGCCTCGAACTGAGACCTCCCTCTCCCCTCCTGAAGCCGCACGTTTCAATGTTGCTCAGGTTGTGTGAGGAGATACTTCCCAATGGGACTGGAAAGTGGACACCTGGGTCACCATGGAAACGATTCAGAGAGATGAGTGGTTGTTAGCCTGAGTCCCTGTCCTGCCTCCCAACCCATGGGGCCAGTAGAGTCGAGATGGGCTTGGAGGATCTTCACCAGTCCAAACAAGTTTCCACGAAGATTATGGCAAAATGAGGCAAGGGAAGCCCAGTGTGTGAGGCCAGGGAGGAGAAGGCAGTCTCTGGTTGTGATTCCAAATTCATAGGGTTTTCTTCCAATTCCCTAAATGAGCATGGCATGACTCTGTCGACCTTTTCTGTATCCTAGATGCACCCTGCTATTCCATCTAATATGAGACCAAGAATGTCCATGATACTGAGGCCGAAGGGCAGCCTCTGAAGATGACGACCAACAGAATGACTAGCTGTTCACCTAGACAGAGTTCTCTTCCACGTCAGACTACTGGAGAGGACGCATTAAGACAGTAAATTGAAAACGTTACAAACCAGTGTGCAGGAGCCCAGGTGAGCTTTCAGGCCAGATACACTGCTGTAGACAGCCTCACATCCCTGCAAAAGAGGAGTGACGAGGTGAATGCCATACCACACAGGACCCTCTCTTAGCAATACGGTCATTTACACTGGCCAGTTCCACACCAATCGCCAGTGCCACGAACCAAATACTAAAAAGACACCCACGAGAGGACAGAGGCAAGAAGGAAACCCAAAGGGAAGACGCTAAGGAAGGTGAACAAGTAAGCTTGAGCCGAGCCTTTCCCTGGCCCTCTCTCTGACATTTAACAGAGATACCCAAAGTTTCGGTTGTTTTTTTTACTCTATTTTATTTGGTGTAAATATGTCAACTACATTTGTATTTATTCCCTCCAAAAGGACGACGCTATCAGCTCTGGTACCGGTTTTAAAGATAGCAGCAAAAGCTCTGCCACTCTGTCACTGGAAATGGAGTCCATTCACGTTTTCTCTGAGTCTGGGTGAGCCCTACTGTGATGGTCTCAATTAAGAAATATTGCCCCACAGACTCGTGTCTTAGTTACTCGACTGCCGTGAAGAGACACCATCGACGAAAGCATTTAATTGAGGAATTGCTTACAGTTTCAGAGGGTTGGTCCATGACCACCATGGTAGGAAGGATGGCAGGCAGGCAGGCAGGCATGGTGCCGGAGCAGTAGCTGAGAGCTTACATTACCCACCAGATGGAAGCAGAGTCAAAGCTAGCTGGGAATGGCCTGGACTTCTGAAACCTCCAAGCCCTGCCTGTCCCCAGAGACACACCTCCTCCAACAAGGCCACCCCTCCTAATCCTTCCCAAGTAGTTCTGCCAACTAGGAACTAAGCACTCAAATATATGAACCTGTAGGGGGCCATTCTCATTCAAACCGCCACAGCTCCCATACCACCTTGGTCCCACTTGGTGGTACTGTTTGGGAAGTGGTAGAACTTCCAGGAAGTGGAGACTTGCTGGAGGAAGTGCATCACTGGGGGTGGGATTTAAGCATTAGTCCCACTCAATTTCCTGTCTGCGCTCTGCTTCAAGCTTGCCTTTGAGGACATGGACCTTTAGCTTTCTGTTCCTGCCGCCACACCTGCCACCCGCCGCCACACCTGCCACCCGCCGCTATGTTGCTATGCTTCCCTACCGTGATGGACTCTTGTCCCTCTAAACCGTGAGCCCAAACAGACCTCCTCCTATAAGCTGCTTCTGGTCATGGCGTCACAGCAACAGAAAGGGAACTAATATACCTGTGATGCCTTTGACTAATAGGATGCTATGGAAGTGAGGCTGTACAAATTGTGCAGTGGGACCTTAAAAGACCTGCATCTTTTACTACTGTGTCTGCAGTTAGTCACTTACATTCCCTACTGGTAATCCTGCTGTCCTGCAGATGGAGGCGCCATATGGAGTGCCAGCTGCTCAGCTGAATGCAGCTGCATGGGACATTCCAGCTCATGGCCCCCATGAGTGATCTCAAATGATGCTGCGTATAGCCGTAGGGTTGTCCTGATGATCTCAACAGAATTATGGAGGTCGCCAATTCCCAACAGACTCAATAACTGTTGCACGTACCCACTACAGTTCAAGGACTTTGTCATGAATCAACCAGTAACTAAAACAGCAGATTCTCCACAAGCATTTGCTGATGTAATGACAGAGGAAGAGTCACCTGGTTAGGACACTGGATACGATGATACTTCTTGATGTCTGTCTTCCACTTGTGCAGTACCTCCTGGCTGAATGTAGGTAACCCAGGGCGAGTATATTTTAACTACAAGACAAGAAACACTGCGTAAATGCAACTCCCAATGGTAACACCCCCAAACTTCGTGCCTACTGTAGGAAACAGAGAGTTATTTCCACCACACGTGCCTGTGTGTGGGTATGTGAATGCAAATGCGGTGTCTGCAGAGGCTGGGGAGAGGCTCTGGATCTGCTGGAGCTGCAGTTACAGGTTGCTGTGAGCCGCCAAATGTGGGTGCCAGGAACAAAACGGGGGTCTTCTTCAAGAGCAGCAAGTGCTCTTAGCTACAGAGCTATCATTTCTGACTGCTCGTCCATAGGACCGGGGTTCAATTCCCAGTACCCACATGGCAGCTCACAACTGTCTATAACTCCTGTTCCAGGGGATCCGATGCCCTCATACAGACATACCTGCAGGGAAAACACCGATGTACATGAAATAAAAATAAATAAATGAAAAAGGAAAATGCAAATAGAATAATTCGGGAAGTGGCATTGCCCTTCTCAAAATGTAACTGTTTGTATAAGTTTGCCTCAGAGCCATGGCAACATCACATACACATACACAGTGGTGATTTGCATGAGAATGGCCACTAGAAATCACTCCAGCTGATCCTGATGCCATGCCTCCCTGATCCACCACGCCACGATAGTGATGGACTCTTACCCTTTGGAACTGTAAGCCCCAAAGAAACTACTTCTCTTAGTTACCATAGTCATGGTGTTATATTACAGTAACAGAAAAGTGACTCATCATCTCAACCTCTCTCTCTCTCCCTCTGTGTGTGTGTGTGTGTGTGTGTGTGTGTGTGTGTGTGTGTGTGTATCTATGTATGATTAAATATGGGCTTTATGTGGGCACATGGATACCTACATATATACAGCATGGCTCTGCACTGGCAGGACCCAGAAGCAATGAAAGCCAAGTAGGAATGAACTCACTTAGCACTTGTATCTTCTGCTCTATAGTCTAAATATATTCTCTTGATAGGAACCAGCATAGCTTATATGAATGGTTAATTTCAGGAGTGGGGCAGGGAAAACACAAGCCAATCTTTCAGTATCTTATGGTGTTAAAAACAAAACAAAACAAGTGTGGGCTGGAAGTTAAGAGCACTGGCTGCTTTTCCAGAGGACCTGGGTTCAATTCCCAGCACATACAATTTACAATCATCTGTTAACTCAAATCCTAGGGGATCTGATGTCTTCTGGCCTCTGCAGATACCAGGCATGCATGTGATGCATATATATACATGTAGACAAACACTCATACACATAAATAAGTTTTTGTTTTGTTGTTTTTTGTTTTTCAATACAGGGTTTCTCTGAGTAGCCCTGGCTGTCCTGGAACTCACTCTGTAGACCACTCTGGCCTCGAACTCAGAGATCCATCTGCCTCTGCCTCCAGAGCACTGGGATTAAAGGTGTGCACCACCACACCAAGTAATAAATATGTTTTTTAAAAGTAAAGAAGTGTTTAGGCACATCAAAAGACTCAGGAGTCTACTTGACTTACCTCTGATACTCCAATCTGGGTCGATTGGAGCAGAAAGCTGAATACTACTAGTAATGAATTAGAACATATAGCATAAAATAAGTATCTAAGCCGGGCAGTGGTGGCGCATGCCTTTAATCCCAGCACTTGGGAGGCAGAGCCAGGCGGATCTCTGTGAGTTCGAGGCCAGCCTGGGCTACCAAGTGAGTTCTAGGAAAGGCGCAAAGCTACACAGAGAAACCCTGTCTCGAAAAACCAAAAAAAAAAAGTATCTAATAGAGCAAGTCTCTATGCAGAGCTAAAGACTCTACATTTGCTGAGTCAACCAACTGCAACTCACGAAGACTGTGTATGGGGCTGGCGGGACGGCTGAGGAAAGGCACTTTCCTGATGACCTAAGTTTAATCTATGGGATTCACGTGATGGAAGGAAAGAATGGACCCTTCTTCAAGTTGTCCTCTGATACCCATATGCACCCCTCCCCATAAATAAAATGGAGTTTTTAAAAATACGTAAAGACCGTGTGTGTGTGTGTGTGTGTGTGTGTGTGTGTGTGTGTGTGCGCGCAATGTAATTTTCAGATACTATTCTTGTCACTAACTAATACAGTATAACAATTACTTTGTCTTTCCAGCACAGGGTCTCATGATGTAGCCAAGGCTGGTCTTTAACATGCATGCTCTCCCCCTTGGTCCCCCCAGTGCTCCATCTACCACCACACATGGTTCAGTAACACTTGTAAAACATTTACTTAGTATCAGCTAGTTAATCTAGAAATGATTTAAAGTATACAGGTGTGCACAGATTCTAGGCAAATACCATACCATTTGGTATAAGGTGTTTGAGCATCCATAAGATGTTTGATCGACCATAGAAAACCATCCTTTGTGAGGTTTTTCTACAACTAATTCCTCATGAATTATGAGGGAAGGCTTTGCTGATAGTAATACAGTTTTCTCACGGTACAGTTTCAATGAATGACTACAAAAGCTCTGAAATACGTGAAAGTGGGTCATTAAGTAGCACCACAGTTACACTTACTGCAGGAACGGTTCATCAATGAATGTATAAGACAGAAGACCTTTGTGCAGGCTTGGCCTCTACTCCAGCTATGCACTAATTGAGGGACCAGTGTAATTTTATCACTGAGTTACCCAGAAGACGCACCCTTGCCAACTGACCAGTTAGCACCACAGTAACTCTTTGCTGATCACAACATCAGTACCATGTACCTTCTGACTCAACGCATCAAGAAGGTCCAACATTGCCTGGGTGGTATTTCCATGGAAACCATATGGCCTTCAACCTAAGCTCGACAGAACGCCACACAAATCCACACAGGGAAACATCTATAAAATATCGAGTAGCAGCGACACGTGACCTTACCTTCCGGTCATCGGGTACCAGGTCCTGGAGCACCTTCCTCTTTGGCCACTCCTTGGTCAGCTCAGCAGAGGCCAGCTCCTGCAGATGGTACACAGCTATCTTGGCCGAACGCCGCTGAACTCGGCCTCCGCCCTTTGCTTCCAGACTCATCTCCTTCAAACAGTCTGTCTGTCCTGATTCTGGGAAGAAGACCTGCAAGAGTGAGCCGTGAAAACAAAGTGGCTTCAGTCACAGCCAGTGATTACACACGGTGTCCTTCTCAGCAGGATAAAGTCTATGACACTAGCACATGGGGTAAAGACAGGCAGAGCCTCGGAGATCACCGGTCAGCCAGTCTAGCTAACAGGGCAAGTCCCAGAGTCATCGCGAGACTCCATCTTTAAAAATAAGGTGGAGCGAAATCGAGAAAAACACTCAATGCACACCTCTGACTTCAACATGTATGTTCACACATGTGCATGCACATCTATATGTGTATATGTACACACACAAACACATCCACACACATATTCCCCCAAAACACAAAGGGCAAGGCAGGAGGAGGAGATAGCTCAGTCTGTTAAGGTTGATCCCCAAAGCCCACATTAAAAGGACAGGTATGGTGGCACACACTCGTAATCACACCATTGAAGGAGCCGGGACAGGAGGACCTCTGGGGCTTTCTGGCTGGCTGGCAAGCCTAGCAGACTGGCAGACCCTAGGCCAATGTCTCAATAAAACAAAGGGACAGCTACTGAGGAATGACACCTGGGGTTGTCCTCTGGCCTTCACATGCGCACCCCCACATGCAGCTGCACACAAACATGAACATGCACACACATGCACGAGCACACAGACAAGTGTAAAAATGTAATATAAAAACGGAGTCAAGACAAAAAGAAAAAATGAAGAACAGAGACATTCCTACAAAAAAAAAGAAATCTAAATAGGAGGGAATGTTTTAAAAATATAGTAATGGGGGTTGGAGAGACGGCTCAGCAGTTAGGAGCATTTGTTTCTTGCAGAGGACCTGGATTTGGTTCCCAGCACCCACATGGTGGCTCACAACCATCCATAACTGCAGTTCCAGGGGATATGACACCCTCTTCTGACTTCCATAGGCACTAGGCACTCATGTGGTGCATATACACACATGCAGGGAAAATATTCATGCATATAAAAGAAATCTAGAAAAAGATTAATATAATAACTAGGGTTTGGGGAGATGGTCGACGGACAAAGTTCTTGCCATGCAAGCATGAGGATTGGAGTTTGTACCCCTAGCACCCACAGAAAAGCTGGGTAGGCACAGCAGCCACTGGTAACCCCAGCACTTAGGAGGCAGAGACAAGGGCAAGCTGGCTAGCTAGACTATCCAGAACTGCTGAGCTCTGGGTTCATTCAGCAAGAGAACCCACCTCGATAAATAAATATGTGATCAAGGAAGACAGTCAAGGTCAACTTCAGACCTTCACACAAGAGCACATACATGCATGTGCACCTGCAAATACATGTGTACCTACACACACAGGCAAACACATATATGTCGTGGTGGTTTGGATGAGAATGGCCCCCATGAGCTCTGATGTTTGAATACTTGGTCTCCAGTTGATGGAACTGTTTGGGAAGGATTAGGAGGTGTGGCCTTATTGGAGGAGGGGTGTCAGTGGGGTGGGCTTTGAAATTTCAAAGGATTCTTGCCATTCCCAGTGTGCTCTCTCTCTCTGTCTGCTACTTGTAGATCAAGATGTGAGCTCTCAGCTGCCCTGCCATGATGAACTCTGACCCTCTGGAACCATGAGCCTGATTAAACACTTGCTTGTAAGTTGCCTTGGTAACTAAGACATATGTGCATCATACTCTCTTGCTCTCCCGCCCCTCCACGGAAGAGACAACAAAAGCCTTCAAAGATTAAACAGGACACAAATGAGGAAGCAGGATCCACAGAAGACACAAGGGGGAGTGCAAGGCATAGCACACATCCTCAATGTCTTGAGAAGAATCAATACTCACAGGCCCGTGCTCTGACCTCATGTGATATGCAAGCCCAGCCTTTGACCTGTATGGTTTTCCACAGTGATGACATTTCAGGGTCAACTTCTCCAGCTCGGCTGCCTCTTTGCCACATTTTCTAACATGGTACAGATATCCCATGATGCTGGTGAAGGTACTGGAGCAACTCTAAGCACAGGGAGGAAGCCTATATCAGATTCACACATGTTTCCCATGATCCCTCAGTTTCTCAGAAATCATCACGCACCACAAACTACAAGATGTTCACCTGCAATTCCCATTGGCACAACCCTCCTTCTCCTAGGCAACCCTGTCTATGTGCCATATTGTCAATCAGTTCAGTGATCACTGAGAAAGTATAACCACACACCTGCTCTGTGTCAGAGCTTCCTTCTTGGATTGTGACCCAGTCCCACCCCAGTATCAACTACCCAGCAAAAACCAGTTCATCATAGTATGAGCTCATGGGAATCACCTTCATCACGCTAAAGAAGCAGCCCCTTTGTGGGGCTGGAGAGATGGCTAAATGGTTAAGGCCACTGACTGCTCTTCCAGAGGTCCCAAGTTCAATTCCCAGCACCCACATGCAGCTGACCACTGTCTGTAACTCCAAGATCTGACACCCTCACATAGACATACCTGCAGGCAAAAAACCAATGCACAAAAAAAAAAAAGTAAATGAAGAAGAGGAAGAAGCAGCAGCAGTAGAAGCAGAAGCAGCCCTTTCAAGCAAGGAAGATGAGGGGTAATGTACTTGTGGAGAGGAGAAAAAATAAACAACTATCAATGACTACAAGAGATCTGAAAAGCTGGTAACATCCGACGCCACCAGATGGCAGAGGAGGAATTCTGCAAGGGGAGAGGAGGACAGATGGGAAAGAACAACAGACAGACACAGACCTGAGACACCAGGGAGAAGGATCTGCTGCCCCGGGCTCTTACCTCACGCATGCACCTGAGCTTTCCCATTCTCTTTAGAACTGTTCGCAGCCGCTCCCTCTCGCTTGGCTCATCTACTTCATCTCCTGCCTTCAAAATTGGCTGAAAAAAAAAAATTAAACATGATTTACGGAACAAAAACATAACAGCACCCCCACTTCCAGATGGCAGGAAGTAAGTGCAATGGACACACAAGTTCTCATCTCTACCTCCCAGTAGAGGATTAACCTAAACAAATACCTATGGTCCAGCGCAAAGATTTCATCCTATGCAATTCCAGCAATGAAGAGTCTTATCTCCTCTATTATGAGGTACAAGAGCCAGATCCAGCTTCATTGAGCTGTCTATACTCACTAGGTAAGAGACACACAAAACATCACAACAGAAGGCCAGCCAAGCTAGTGATTCACTGCATTCCTTGTCCCTGCATCTTCATAGCAAGGATCAGCCGCATCAAGTGGGGAAATATTTCAGGATGGACTGCTGATCTTGGCTCCCAAGCAACCTGAGGGAGCACCAGGTGTGCATATACTGAGTACATGCAGCAGCCTGCATAAATTCTGCTGCTGCAGCAACAAATGGTCTGAATGCAGCCATGGGAGCTGGGCTGTAAATCCTCCTCACCATCCGGCTGAAAACCTACAAGATGCTTCTCTGCAGCAGAAAAGACCCCAGTGGTGGTGTGCTCCACCCTGAGAATTGGACCCACAGAGGCCAGCTTCTCTTACTGTGTCCTGGGCTGCAGCACCCAGGAGGACTTCCCAGCTGCCACAGCTGCAGCCTGGCCTTAGATCTCCTATATACCCAGCCTTCCAGCAGATACTGTGTCCTCCCCGGGTTCCACAGAGCTCTTCTCAGCTTTCCAGAGATTCCTGGTCTCTCGCTTGACATCAGAGTACCAAGAGGGAGGTGGCATTGCAGACATGGAAAAACCACACTTAGGATAATACTTTTGTTTTCTGTTTTAAAGATTTATTTTAATTATTTATTTGTTCACTCATTTGTTTGTTTGCTTGTTTTTTGAGACAGTGTTTCTCTGTGTAGCCCTGGCTGTCCTAGAACTCACTCTGTGGACCAAATTGACCTCGAATTCACACAGATCCACCTGTCTCTGCCCCCAAGTGTTGGGATTAAAGGTGTGCACCACAACACCGGGTGATTTATTTTATTTTTGATGATGTGCATATTGTGGGGGTATGTAAACGTGAGTGCCAGTACCTGTGGATGTCAGAGGTGTCAGATCCCCTGAGAACTGGAGTACAGGCAGTTGTGAGCTGCCCGATGTGGGTGCTGGGAACAGAACTCAGGTCTTCTGCAAGAACACTACATACTCTTAACCAGTGAGCCATCTCTCCAGCCTCCTCAGCCCAGGATGTTTCTGACTCTTTAGGGGCTCTTGCAGATCCCAGGGAGGTCTTCCTGTTGAGCAATTTCTGTGTCTTATACGCTGTCCCTCTAAATTGCTAGAGATAGGCCTTTGCCACTTTCACTGAGCTGACCCCAAACTATTGTTAATGTCCCCACAACTCATCATGTCGTCTGTGGATTTCTAGTCTAGAAGTGGAGTTGCTGCTTGTGAGTGCATTTCCTTCAATGGATAACTGCCCACAAGCTCTCTGGGGGTCCCAGGCTGTTGTCCCCCATTCCTATCATTCTGAGTAAAAAAATTTTGTCATGGTTGAGACAAGGTTTCACTGTGTGGCCCAGCCGGATGGCCAGATGTAGCAGCAATCCTCCTACCTAAGCTTCCTAAGAGCCGGAAGTGCACAGGCCTGTGCACTGTGAAACTTTTGAAGGTTTTCTTCCCCTCTTGCCATAGTTTTAATATTCATTTCCCTGATGACCAATGGATTGGACATTCTCACATGTTACCTGAATATCTGAAATGCTCACCTGCAGCTAGGTGTGATGGTAATAGCAGCGTTTGAGAGGTAGAAATAGTAGGGTTAGGAGTTCAAGGTCAGCCTCAGCAACACAGGAAGTGAGACACAGGAAGTTTGCTTCCTGTAGTGGGTGGCTGTTTGTGCCCTGAAGCACCACCCCGAGGGAGGCAGCAGGTAGCTGTTAGGTACCTGCCCCTTGGCCAAGGCTGCCAGGGACCCTTAAGACTGGGATGCATGTACGTACGTGTGCTCTCTTCTCTTCGCTACCTCGTGGTCTTGGATGCTGGTGCGGATCAAGTCAGAACTCTCCTAAGAACCCCATTGGACAGTGCCCCACCCCTCCAGGATTCCATGACCAACTCCTTAATTATGGTTGTGAGTTAACCCCCAAATAAATTCCTTTGACCATCAAATAGACTCTGTGGAATTATCCCATTATCTGGTGCTCATGTGGGGCAAACTCCAAATGCCCGGGTGGCCTCTGCCCTCAGCCTCCATGGCTGCTGTGGCACACTTTCCTTGTCTCTTTTAAACTTCTCGTTCCTCCTGGGGACTCAGCGCTTACCCATTTGGCCCAGTCGTGGGCATCAGTTCCCTATTTTGAGCTACTAGTTGTACCTTACACACTCCTCCCCGCAAGCCGGGTCCTGTATAGCCTCTGAGCACACCTAGTGTGTGCAAGCGTGAGAAGAAGTGGCTGACTGACCACCCTGGCTTCCCCGCTGGCCATTGCTAAACTTGTTCAATAGGTCTTCAAAGCCAAAACAGGTCAGGGTCTTCCGCAGGACCTGCTTCAATGCGACACGTGCGACACTTGCTGGCTGACCAGCGTTACTACACCCGCAAAAAAATCTCAAGAACTGAAACACCAGCAATCAAGGATTTCGTCCAAGGTAAAAGTACTTGATAATTTTACACCTTAAAACTGATTAATAACTAAACAAATTAATAAAATTTTCTTTACAAATTTTGAATATTTCTCAAAAAATGGTGGAAAACATTGCATCACAAGAATTTAAAATTTTTTTGCTTGTATGATGAATGAATTTTTACAGGACATATACAAACTTCCTGAGACATATCTAATAGTCACTATTATGGTATTTAGCATAATAATTCATATCATATAACTGTAAAATTGGCTTAATAATGATAACAAAAATAAGGCATTAATGGGACTGATATAAGTTTTACAAGACAGTAAAATTTGGCCAATACCATAAAGGGGACAAGGACGTAAATAGTCCAGGAGAATTATCAGCTGAAGTTGAGAAGGAATTGGCTGTAGTAGAAAAGAAAATATGAGAGGCACATGTGGATCATGTGAATCCAGAACTTAACTGCGTTCTGATCACACTCCCCTCCAGACACTCCCCCACAGGGATTTTGATGCAGAGGGAAGATACTATATTGGAATGGATATTCCTACCATGTAAACCGAGTAAGAAATTAAAAATTTATGTAGAAATAATCTCTGATTTGATTCTAAAAGGAAAATTAAGACTTTGTCAATTGACAGGAATGGACCCAGCAGAAATTGTAGTACCTTTAACTAATGAGGACATTTCATCACTATGGAAAGACAATGAATACTGGCAAAGGGCCTGCGGTAACTTTTTGGGAGAGATTAATAACTGTTATCCCCCCTGCCGGGCGGTGGTGGCGCACGCCTTTAATCCCAGCACTTGGGAGGCAGAGCCAAGCGGATCTCTGTGAGTTCGAGGCCAGCCTGGACTACCAAGTGAGCCCCAGGAAAGGCGCAAAGCTACACAGAGAAACCCTGTCTCGAAAAACCAAAAAAAAAAAAACAAAAAAAAAAAACAACTGTTATTCCAAAAGCAAGAGAATAGAATTCATAAAAAGAACTGAATGGGTCCTTCCTCAAATTGTACGACAAAAGCCAATCTCTGGAGTCCCCACATTCTATACTGATACAAATAAATCAAGGAAAGCAGGATACAAATCAGGAGACTTAAGTAAAGTGGTTCAAAGACCAAATAATTCTGTACAAAAGGCAGAACTGTATGCCATTCTTACGGTACTAATGGACTTCATGAAACCCCTTAATATTGTCACTGACTCTCAATATGCAGAGAGAGTTGCTTTACATATTGAAGCTGCTGAATTTATTCCTGATAATACAGAATTAACTTCACTATTTCTACAATTACAGGAAATTATCAGAAATAGGGAACATCATATATATATATATATATATATATATATATATATATCATCAGCATTATATATATATATCCTCTAGCACAGGTAATGATGAGATTGATCAGTTACTAGGTTATGTAACTGATCATAACTAATCAGTTAATAGGTAATGTGCTATAAACTTCAGAATTACATAAGAAACACCCTGTAAATAACAAGGGTTTTTTTTTTTCTTTTTCTTTTTTTTTTTTTTTTTTTTTTTTTTGGTTTTTTCGAGACAGGGTTTCTCTGTAGCTTTGCGCCTTTCCTGGAACTCACAGAGATCCGCCTGCCTCTGCCTCCCGAGTGCTGGGATTAAAGGCGTGCGCCACCACCGCCTGGCAATAACAAGGGTTTGAAGAAGGATTTCTCCATCACTTGGCAACAAGCCAAGGAAATTGTTAAAAAAAAAAAAAAAAAAAAAAAAAAAAAAAAAAGCCAGGCGGTGGTGGCGCATGCCTTTAATCCTAGCACTCGGGAGCCTGGTCTACTGAGCGAGATCCAGGAAAGGCGCAAAGCTACACAGTGAAACCCTATCTTGGAAAAACAAAAACAAAAACAAAAAAAGTCGGACTTGTTCCTTCTATAACCAAACTCCATTACCTGCAGGAAGCAATCCAAAAGGTATACGAAGAAATGAAATTCAGCAGCTGGATATGTTTCATTTCACAGAATTTGGAAGACTAAAATATTTACACCATACCATTGACACCTATTCAAGATTTCTATGAATTCTGAAAAAGGCTAATTCTGTGATTACACACCTATTAGAAGTTATGGCCATCATGGGAATACCTGTACAAATTAAGACTGACAATGCTCCAGCATATGTGTCAAATAAAATGAGACAGTTTTGGGTTTTTTTTTTGCATATTACAATTACAATATAAAGCACATTACAGATATACCACACAATCCTACAGGCCAAGCAGTCACAGAAAGATTTAATCTAACTTTAAAAGGAGATCCTAAATAAACAGAAAAAGGTAACAATGACCCCTAGAAATAGATTGCATAATGCTCTCTTAACCTTGAATTTTCTCAGTGCTGATGAGAAAGAGACAACAGCTGTGCAGAGACATTGGACAACAGAAAAAATTCCTGGGCTAAACCAACTGGTTTACTGCAAAGATGTGGTGACCTCGGAATGGAAACCAAGATACGTCCTATGGTGGGAAAGAGGTTTTGCTTTTGTTTCTGCAGGAGAAGGAAAGCTATAGATACCAACAAAATTAATAAAAAATCAATTCGAACAGGAGAAACCCCTTGATGAGGAGAAGTAAAAGCTTATCCACTGATGTGACATTTCTACAAGTTATAAGAAAAACTCAACAAACAAAGGTTGGGGCAGGGTTCTGTTTTCTGTCTTTACAAGATAATTAGGAATACCCATCTTCCAGAAGTCATAAGGCCTTGGATACCCAGGTATCTACAGCAGAAGAAAAAAATCTACTGGAACCAATCTACACATGGTAATATCTCACTGCCTAACATCTATATCTCTTTAACTCTAGAAAAGTTGTGATCCCAATTCAATTATAAATCAAGCTGGCTTTGGAGTTAGAATGTGGCTCTCTCCTTCTCTAAACCCAAACATATTGCTAAAAGAAAAATCAGGAGATTCTGTCTCACATTCAAAGAGCTGCCTGGTGTGGAACAGAAGAAAATCAATAATTTAGGGACCATTGTCGTCTAGATTCCATTTCTTTCCATGCTTGTCCTTGCTTTCAAAGATATCTTTCTCTATCCAGAATGAATCCAAAACTTTCTATCTTGATATCAAAAATGTTCGTTTTCCACAGTAAAAAATAAGTTTTTCCAATAGCAATCTCTGAAGTCTGCAGAAGGAAAATGGGGGTCCACAACGATGACTCTACCCAGTCCAGAATGATGCCATGATACCCATGAACATCACTCAATGATCAACCTTGGACTGAAAACTCTCCAGAACAGTTCCAAGATTAGATGGTCCATCACACTATACTTCTAGCCAGAATCTCAGACAACCTTACCCATTACTCTGAGACTAGCTATAGAATCTACAGTTAGTCCAACTGAGACCTATCTAAGCTTTCTTATAGGACCCCACAGAGATACCGTCACCCCCTAAATAGCAGGGAGCAATTCTAAGAAAATGACACTCTTTCTCCCAAAGGTTTCCCATGTTTCTCAGGGTTATAGATGATGGTTATAGGGTTGGGGGTAGAAGAAAATATTAGACTCAGTATTCTCATTAAGAAAAGAAAAAAGGGAATTGATAGTTATAGGATATTAAGGTAAATTATTGTATATACTAGTAAACTAATTTAGTAAAGTATCAGCCTTAAATAATTTGTACTGTTATGGATTCTTGTATATTGATACAAATATAAACTACTTTTATATTCCTATTTAAGATAATTTGTATATTGATACATACAGAACTATATTTATTGTAATGTACATATATTTCTACTCTTATATGAAACATTTTGTATATTGATACAAATGTAAAATTATATTTGCCATACTGTATGTACTTTCTACCTCTGTTTAGGATATTTTATACACTGATACATATTTAGGATTGTTGTCATATTGTATATTGCACTATACACTTCTACCTCTGTTTAAGATATTTCGTGGCCGGGCAGTGGTGGCGCACGCCTTTAATCCTAGCACTTGGGAGGCAGAGGCAGGCGGATCTTTTTGAGTTAGAGGCCAGCCTGGTCTACAGAGCAAGCTCCAGGAAAGGCACAAAGGTACACAGAGAAACCCTGTCTCAAAAAACCAAAAAAAAAAGATATTTTGTGTATTGTCACAATTTTGAGGTCATTGTCCTTTTATTGCACATCTGTTTACAGACTTTTTACCTTATTTATATGAAGCCTTAGTCATTAGGTTATTCAGGTAGATAAGACTTACAGATTTATAGTCACCAATGCTTGTCATCTCTGTAGTTGTTAGTTAGGTTGTCCAGGTTTACAGATGCATAGGTCAGATAGACAGGTAATCTTCAAACACTTGATAGACCTAGAGAATATGGCTTATTCTCTAAGTTATTTAAATATAACTTAGAATTCTGTTGATGTGAGACACGATTGCTCCTGGCAGAACTGATCTGATCCCGAGAGAATGTTGGGCTTCTAGACATTCCCGTTTGGAAGTTTGTCTTCTTGGTACAAAATGGCCTGCTGGGCAAAGAACTGCCCTTGCCTCGAGTGCTGACAGTATGAACGCTGTCCCTTCTGAATGAGTGGGACACAGGGAAAGGCAACTACTGAACTCTGCCAAGACAGGGTAAGATGGTCTTTCAAAATTCTTGCTTCTGAAAATGGTCTGTCAGATATTCTAGGCCTGTAGCCAATTTGGATGCCCCAATGGTGCTAGGAAACTTCAGGTGACTGTCCAGGCTGCCAGCTGTCTCTGTCTATTCTCGAAAGATTTCTGAAAGTTGCTTGCGTCCATCTCCCGTTTTCTGAGGTAGTATTATATTCCTTCTCAGGTCTTTGATGAGATTGAAGACTAACAGTTATAGTTACAATCTTCTTGCTAGAACATATTAAGTATTGGATTCAGGTTCTTCAGGACAGGACACCTTTTCGAATGATCTCCGTAATGTGCCATTTACCTATGCTCTAGACTTCTCTGGATTTTAGTATGTGTCTCTTCTTTGATGTTGCTCTTGTTGGTTGTAGTTCCATTTGTTTATGTTATTACCCTTTATTTCTTCTTGATAATTATTCCTATTGTATATAGTTTTGTGTTAGGTTAGAACTTTCTTCCTTATACAAAAGGGGGAGATGTAGTGGGTGGTTGTTTGTACCATGCCCTGGCATCACCCCTAGCGAGGCATCAGGTAGCTGCTAGGTACCTGCCCCTTGGCCAAGGCCGTCAGGGACCCTTAAGACCTGGGATGCACGTACGTACGTGTGCTCTCTTCTCTTCGCTACCTCGTGGTCTTGGATGCTGGTGTGGATCAAGGCAGAGCTCTCCTGAGAACCGTGTTGGACCGTGACCCACCCCTCCAGGATTCCACGACCAACTCCTTTATTCTGGTTGTGAGTTAACCCCCGAATAAATTCCTTTGAGCATCAAACAGACTCCGTGGATTTATCCCATTAGAGGCCAGCCAGGGGTACATTAGATCCTGTCTCAAAACAAAACAAACACCAACTAAACCAGGACCATGCCTGTAAGGAGACTGAGGTAGAAGGACTGCTGCAAATTGGTGGCCAGCCTGGGTTTGTGAGTTCCAAGCAAGACTGACTATAGGATGCTACCTGAGGAAGGAAGAGGAGAGGGAGGGAGGGAGAGAGGGAGGGAGGGAGGAAGGGAGAGAGGGAGGGAGGGAGGGAGGGAGGGAGGTGTTTTCACATCAATTTCTTGGTGTTCATGAATTATACAGCAATAAACATGGGTGTGAAGTATCTGTGGTATGGTGTCTTACAGTCTTTTAGGTCTATGCACAGGTATGATGTAAGTGACCATGAGTACTTATGACCATAAGTAGTTCTATTCTTGGATGTCTGAGGGAGCCTCCACATTCACTCACATGGCGGCTACATCAATTTATATTCCTACCAACAGTGGATGAAGATTCCTCTTTCTCTCATACTTTGTATTTTAAAAAATTAAACTTAAAAACATAAATGTTTGTGTGTATGTATATGTATGTATGCATGTGTATAGGTATGTATGCATGCAAGTGTATGTACATATATATATATATATATATATATATATATATATATATATACACACACACATATACATGTATGTATGCATGCACGTGTGTGTATATGACCATCACACAGGCTCACAAAGAACACAGGAAACTCTTACCAAGCTATTATGATTGGCCATCACATGATACTTCATCCCTGCCAGTGAATGAAGCTGTTTCCCACAATGATGGCAGGTAAACATTTCCTGAAAGGAGAAAAATCAGTATTCAGTGCCAGATGCTCAGGGGAGACACAGAAGGTCACCAAATGCCACCAGCTGGGCCAGGCCAGCCTGTGTTACTTCTTCCTCATCGCACGTTATGGCTTGAATCTGATGTTGCCCACAGGCTCATGTGTGGAATATGTGGTCCCCAGCTGGTGCCATTGCTGTGTGTGTGTGTGTGTGTGTGTGTGTGTGTGTGTGTGTGTGTGTGTAAAACCTTCAGGAGGTGGGGTCTGGCTGGTGGCTTAGGAGTCGCCTGCTTCCTCCTGTGTTTTTTTTGTTTTTGTCTTGATTCAACTGCCATGGGAAAAGCTCTGGTACAAGTTCCTGGCACCTACAGATGAGTCACTCCAGCCGTCACACCTTCCCAGCCACCATCGGGCTTATGCCCTCTCTCACACCATGAGTCAAAGCAAACGCTCCCCTCTAACTGTTTAGTCAGGACTCTGGTCACAGTGACATAAAACAACAAAGCCATCAAGGCTGTTGTCATCCCTTCTGCATTCTACGAGAGGAAACCAAGGTCCACACATTAAAACAGCAACAAGTAGAACAATTAAACAAACATGCAAAATCTGTGTTTTCTCTATCGCACACTGCTGCCCCTTAGGAACTATAACAGATGGCACACACACTACCAGAAGTCTACAGTTTGGGTAAACAAACAACAACTACAACAACCAAACCATCCCAACAGTCAGGAAATGCACAAAAACCTAACCTGTTTGCAGTTTTCCATGTGCTTCTTCAGACCCTCTATTGTCTTCCTCCCCACTGCCTGGCAGGTGGGACAGGACACACTGCCTTTATCCATGATTTCTAGGTACCATTTTTCCTCCATACTTCCTGCCAAGGAAAGAATAGGACACTGTAATCTGTAGCATTCTCCAGAAACAAAAAGCTTAAGTCTACAATTGAGGAAAAGCATTATGGTTTCTTTTTGAAAAAGAAAAATGGTTTGCCTTGGTAGACGACAATAAATAGACTCTTGAGGTATTTAACTTCCACACATAACTTGTTTCCGTTCACTGCAGAGTTCCAGAAACTTCTACCCAGTTCCCCATGATAAAAACCCATCCGAGGCTCACTCCAAAGCCCGCTGACACACACAACTGGGTACCACTTCTCAGACCGTGATTTAAGAAAAAGATACTGAGACATGTAAAACTGTTGGCTGAGATTGCTCCCCTAAGTGCCTGAGACCACGCTAAATGTGTTTTATGTCATTTAAATTTTATAATTCTCATACTTTTTGTCTACTTACATACAAGGAAATCCAGGGCTGTACAAGGGAAATAGACTGAGAAAGGGCAGAAGGCATAATGTGCCAAAACTTAAAAGTCTGCATGACCCCCAAACCAGCAGCTGCTTCCAAGAACTGCAGTGAGGCTTGGTGTAGTGCATGCCTGGCACAAACGAAGTGCTGGGTTCAAATCCTCACACAGACAGAAGGAGAAGGACAGAGGGAGGGAGGGAGAAGTGAGAGCCTCATCCGGCACATCATTCCTCACAGAAACAACAGACATTCAAAGAGAAAGCATACCTGCTGCATAAACTGGCGGTTCCTTCCGGACCCGACGAGCCTGGGGTTTTGGGTGAGGCTGAGCTTTCGGCCGCTGCTTCCTCCCTGACATGAGACAGAAACTCAGAAATCTGAAGTCTGGCATGTCAACTTTACAAACCGCTTCCCCTTCTCTTCAGCAGACTAGGTCCCCCTCCCTCGAAACCGAGTGGAACGGTACAGGAAGGCGGGTGAAGGCCATTCCCTCACTCAAATTCTAGGGCTCCAAGGCCAATGAAGCCTTCAAACCAAAGGCCTTCTCCCTCAAGCCCTAAAGGACAATGCTGGGTCTCCCACAGAAGGACAGACAGAGCAGGGGCCCTACCATAGAGCTTGTGCTTCTTCTGAGGAAGCTCACGGTAGTCTTCATCTTCTTCCTGCTTGATTTTCCTTTTCCCTTTGGCCTTCTCCTTTTCCTGTGCACCTGCGCCTGACACACCACAGAACAAATGTCTGTCAGGGAACTCCTGGGCCAGCCTCCAAACACTTACCACAATACCACCAAAGGCACGGGTCACCAGGAAACACCCTCAGAGAACAGCCCGAGGAACCTTGGTGTGACAGAGGCTCCCTCTTCCTTTTAGATTGTCTTTCCTCTGAAACCATCTGCTCTTCCTTGGCTTAAGGGTCTCTTACGTCGCTCTTGACTATGACTTAGAACTACAGAAGCAGAGCTCAATAAAGACGCTATGAACCACTGACTATGACCCTCTAGCATACACTTCCATGATAATCTATTGCCCAGGCCCCACATTCCCAAAAGCAGAGGGCAACAGAAGAATAAGGAAAAGAAGGTCAAATCCTGTGAAGAGGAAGGCTGCCAGTAAGTAGGATTGGTGGAAACTCACTCCATTGACAAAGGATGGTCACGAAGTTAACAGCACACGACAGACTAACTCCTTAACATCTGTCTCATCAAGTTGGCTGCAGCATAAATCCAACACTCTGGAAGCTGATGCAGGAGCATCCTAAGTTTGATGCTAGCTTGAGCTCAACGCTGAACCTGAAGCCAGCCTGAGCCACACGGTAAAAGCCTGTCTCAAACAAAATCGTGTCTAATCACTAATGGCGAGCAGCCACTGGTGCGGACACAATCCCGCACCACAGCCCTGTCTTAGAACTGAGAGTCTGAAATGGATACCTTCCACTTGTGCGGGGGCGGCAGGCCTGGCCCGTCTCATCTTCATCCAGTAGGTGGACTTTCGGAAGGACGCTGGGAAATCACTCACTGGTTCACATGAGGAGGCGGACGATGAACCACTCAAGGAATCATCATGAGGGATAGTGTACTGGAAGCTATTGTCCTTTATGGAGCACTGGGTCCTGCTGCTGACACAACACAGAAGAATGTGCCACAGAGGAGGCTGGAGAAACCGCCTATTAATTCTTCTTATATTGTAAAATTACAACCAGGTTAATAACTTGTACAAAACTATTAAGACTGGTTTATTTAAAAAAAAAAAAAAAAAAAAAAAAGCAAAGCCGGGCGGTGGTGGCGCACGCCTTTAATCCCAGCACTAGGGAGGCAGAGGCAGGTGGATCTCTGTGAGTTCAAGGCCAGCCTGGTCTACAGCGTGAGTTCCAGGACAGGCTCCAAAGCTACACAGAGAAACCCTGTCTCAAAAATCAAAAAAAAAAAAAAAAAAAAAAAGAAAAAGAAAAAGAAAAAAAGAAAAAGAAAGAAAACACACACACACCAAAACACAACACTGGTTATAATACCTAACAATTCCAAGTCAATTTAACACAGCATACACAATTCTTCTTAGACTCAGTGCAGTCAGGGTAAGCAGACAACACAAATGACCCCGCTGCAGCCCAGGAAGCCATGCCTTCCCAGAATACTCTGAGAAAAGAAAACAGGCCAAGTGATAGGGTGCAGCGTGACTGCTCACACGTTCTCTGGATACATAGCCACATGTATCCCATCTGCCCTGTCTGAAAGAAGGACCATAATCAAAAGGCTTCTGAGCACAGAGGTAAAGAACAGTCTGTGGTTTCTGGTGTGAACCATCCTCCCCCTCAGCCTCCCTTCCCAGCACTGATATGGGGCCCTGTCCTACTTATGCAACACAACTCTTAGCTTTCACAGCTTAAAAACAATGCTATCTTGTCTTAGGGAAGCTAGCCAGAGAAGCCTGGTAAATAGCTGGATTCAGATTTCTCAATCAAACTGGTCATTAAGAAAAATTACTGAGCTGGGCAGTGGTCGTACACGCCTTTTTAATCCCAGCACTTGGGAGGCAGAGGCAGGTGGATCTCTGTGAGCTCAAAGCCAGCCTGGTCTACAGAGCAAGTTCCAGCACAGCCAGAGCTACACAGTTGCCGGTGGCCATTTCAGAGGATCAGCAGGTGGCAGTTGACTTCAGGGTGTCAGCCCACCAGGAGGGAAATCCCTGATGGATGAATCTCGGATAGGCAAGGCTCCCGAGACCACAGACCCCAGAATGTCTCTTGCTTCTGCTGTGCCTTCCCATGTTTGCCGCTGCCACCTTTCTCTGGTATCTGACACGGTGTGAATGGGTGTGGGGAGATCCCCACTGCCTGTAATGTAGTGTGTTTATCTCACGGAAACAACCTGTCCTACTGGGCATTTTTACCTGTGGACTATTATGAAGATGATTTCTTCCTAAGATGTACTGTCATTAATTGATAATAATAATAATGTTAGTTTAAATAGCCACATAGACTATGGCTTAGGTTAATGATTAAGAAAAACAATTTAGGGCCGGGCAGTGGTGGCACACCCTGAAATCTCAGCATTCTCAGCACTCTGGAGTCAGAGGCAGGCAGATCTCTGTGAGTTCAAGGCCAGCCTGGTCTACAGAGTGAGTTCCAGGACAACTAGGGCTACACAGAGAAACCCTCTCTCAAGGAAAAAAGAAAGAAAGAAAGAAAGAAAGAAAGAAAGAAAGAAAGAAAGAAAGAAAGAAAGAAAGAACGAAAGAAAGAAAAATTGCTGAGAAACTCAATGTGTCACACATTCCCTAGGTCACTCAATACACAGTAGCACACCGTTTTCAGAGTGTGCCCAAAGACCTCTAGGACCTCCCTATGCTAGTTCACAGCTATGAGGCCCACTTCAGACCCCGAGAGTTAGAAAGATCACTCTGGCTATTGCACAAAAGATGGCCCAAGGGTAAAGAGTAACCAAAGAAAAGCCAGCTTGCTTCAACAGAAGTGGTAAATTTGGCCTGTGGCACAGGCTTACAATCCCAGCACTCGGGAGGCTGAGGCAAGAGTTCAGCCTGGACTACATAACCAGACTCTGTCAGAAAGGAGAGAGAGAGGAGAGAGGGGGAGAGAGGGGAAGTGGGATGTTGAGAGAAGGAGGGAGGGACAGAGGAAAGGATTTTAAATGTGACAGCTAACAACTCTGGAACATTACACAGTTGTCATCTGCAACAGAGCAGTCCGGCAGCCTGGCAGTGGTGGTGCACACCTTTAATCCCCACATGGAGGCAGAGGCAGGAGGATTGATGTGAGTTTAAGGTCATCCTGGTCTACAGAGCGAGTTCCAGGACAGCCAGAGCTGCACAGGGAAACCCTGTCTCAAACAACCAAAAACAAAAATAAAGCAGTTCAGCATATAGAGACCTAAGTGGACTAAAGGGGATACTGCTAAGTACAAAAGGAAATAGAACAGGATCTCTCGTACAATGGTATCTCAGTAAAGTTAAAAACAAATATGTATATAAAGCAGATCTGATTTTAAGAGATTCATAAATAAGGACAAACACATTTGCTTACATGGTTTCTTCTGAGATGAAGTATAGTTGGTTGTTTTTTACTTAAATTTTACTCTTTGGGGGCCCGCAACCCAGTTCCCAAATAAATCACACGGAGTCTTATTATTACTTACAAATGTTCAGCCTTAGCTTGGCTTGTTTAGCCAGTTTTTCTTGACTAATTGTCCCATCTGTCTTTTGTCTCTGGGCTTTTATCTTTATTTCTGTACATCTTTTCTTTCCTTCTTATTCCGTGTCTGGCTGTGTAGCTGGGTGGCTGGCCCCTTCTTTTCTTGCTCATTGATCTTTTTCTCCCCAGATTTCTCCTATTTATTCTTTCTACCTGCCAGCCCCATCCATCCTTTCTCCTGCCTCGCTATTGGCTGTTCAGCTCTTTATTAGACCATCAGGTGTTTTGGACAGGCAAAGTAACACAGCTTCACAGAGTTAAACAAATGCAATGTGAAGAATGCAACACATCTTTGCATCACTAAACAAATGTTCCACAGCATGAACAAATGTAACACATCTTAAAATAATATTCCACCACCGTGAAGGGGACAGAGTAAACCATAGAAGGTATCAGTATTCTAGGAGTCGGGGAAACAATTATCAGCTGAGTGTATGAGGTCCACTATTATAAATTATTGTAAATTTGATATGGAGCAGTCCTGGAAGGTGTGGCAGAATCAGCTGATTACAACGATAAACTCCAAAGTGTGCCTTAAACAAAAGGAGGTGGGCTGCACGGGGGAGTAAGAGCGGGGAAGTGACCCATATGCTGTCACATGGGACAGAGGATGTTCCACGGCTCTGCCACAAGGGTGGATCCCTCCACATCAGACTACAATGCACATTCATCTTGAGAGCACAGGAAGCTGGCCCACAGTGTGGAGAACTGTGGAGAGGAGAAAGAAAAGAAGGGGACTGCGTAATTCTGTGTATACAATCACAGAAGTCACAGCTTAGCCTGAGCTATGTATGTGGAAGACAGGGACATACTCAGATCAGCCTGACAAAGATTGAAATCTGACATGAGATTTGAACTGAGTAAACCAATCAATAAAGAACAGCCTGGAGCGTGGAAAAGACTTGAAACAGCGAAGTCTTAGAGCAGCTATGTAGTCTATCTGCCAGTGGGACAAGCCAGACAGACCATAACAGCAAAGAGATGAAGAACATAGCTGAGGTTTCCACCAGTGCCCTCAGAACGTGTGTCGACACTTACAGCCTCCAACTAAATGAACAGCTAAAACAAACTAGCAGCATTCCCTAAGAGGGACCCAAACCCTACGAACATGATATACAACTTTATGTAACACACAGAGAACCATGGAAACATGAGAATTTTTAAAAGCAACATCCTTAGCAGGTGCTGAACCAAATACACTTCAGATGCTGGGAATGGTGAACACTATGTTAAGCAATTATGCAAACTGCCTAAGAAGGAAAACATATAAAATGAAGGGCAGGTACTCAGGAAACATAAAAAAGAAGTACATGAAATTTAAAACTCAAAAATGCAGTGTTTGAAGTAAAAACTCCTTCGATGGGCTCAGGAGCAGAAGGCAAGGACAGGAGGAGTTATGCCAAAGGTGGGAAAGCAGCTGAGAGAAAAAGTCCGCCAAGCTGAGGGGGAATCTCTGAGTTCTATCCTGAGTATAACTAAATTCCAAAGGGAGAAGAGAAAGAAACCAAGGCAAATAAATGCACTGGGGGATGGGGAGATGACTCAGTCAATACAGTGCCCACACCCAAGTAAGAACATCTGTAATCCTAGTACTGAGAAGCAGACATGGGAGCCTGCTGGGCAGCCAGCCTGGGAAAGTCAGTGAGAGGGCTCAGAAGGTGGAAGGGCTTGCCTCCAAGCCCGACTGCCTGCGTCTGATCCCTAAGACTTGAGCAGTAAAAGGAACCAACTCCTGCAAGTTGTGCTCCAACATCTGCACAAGTGCCGTAAATGAGCACCCCCAATACAATAAATAAAAAGGTCAACAAATTTTCTAGGTTTTTATTTTATGTGTCTGACTGTTTTGCCTGCATGTATGTACGTGCACCAATGTATTCATGGCACCTATATGAGTCAGAAGAGGGCTTCAGATCCCCTGCAACTGGAGTTACAGATGGCTTTGAGCCACCATGGGGCGCTGGGAATTGAACCCAGGTCCTCTGCTAAGAGCAACAAGTGCTTTTAACAGCTCAGTCTTCTCTCCACACGTCCTCCTCCCCCTGTGTCTCCCCTGCCCCACTCAAGACAGGGTTTCTCTGTGTAGTCTTCACTGTCCCAGAACTACTTCTATAGACCAGGCTGCCCTCAAATTCAGAGAGTGCTGGGATTAAAGGTGTGTGCCACCACTGCCATGCAACATTTTTTTTTTAAATAAGGTGAACAGTAATTGAGGAAGACAATCAACATCAGCCTCTGGCTTACACACACTCCTGCACGCACAAAGACACCATGTACACACGAATGAACGCACGCACGCACGCACGCACGCACGCACGCACACACGCACACAAAGAAAAACACATTTGGAAAAAATAAAAATTGGTTAAAAACCCCCTAAAGTTGGTGACAAACATAAAGTGAAAGATTTAAGAAGCTTAATAGATCACTCAAAGAAAGACATAGCTATGCACATCTTAATGAAACTATGAAGCAAGCAAGCAAGCAGAGCAGAGCTCCAGAAAGGTAGTGTTTTACAATACAGGGAGGTGACTTACAGGATCATGGATGTTCAAGAGAAACCAAGGAAATCAGGGCCATGCAATGCTGTTTTTAATATCTTGAAGGAGATTTGTCAACTCAGAATTCTAGCTTCAGTGAGAAGTTCCTACAGTGATATTTCTTCAGATAAAGAAAAACTAAGAATCTGTCTTCAGTAGATCTGCTCTGTGAGAAATAACCATGATGATACTTGGACAGGAGAGGTGACTTCCAGAGGTTTGAAGAAAAATAATAACGTCTGATGCTTTAATTGTGGTAAACAATGTCACCTAAAAAGAGATATTCCTAGAAACAATGTTTTTTCAAGGAATGATGGCAACAGAACATCCCTCCCTTCTGGCTTATGTAGAAGGTGTGGTAAGGGTAAACATTGGACTAACAAATGTAGATCAACAAGGGACAGTCAAGGTAATACTTTTCCTTTGCCATCAGGAAACTCCATGAGGGGCCTCTCGCAGGCCCCCATGGCAAATCCAGTTCAGTCCTTTCCTGCCATTGTAGAAGAAACCCCTTCTCAGAGTAATTAAATAACCAAACACCTACTGTAAAAAACCATACTCCTCGGGGTGATAGAACAGACATAGAAGAGAGAACAAAAGTTCAGGAGAAACCATAAAGCAAATTTTCTGGCAAACTTCTATAAATGAACAAAGACCAAAATTAAAAATACAAATAAATAATGTTCTCATTGAAGGTCTTTTAGACACAGGTGTAGACGTTACAATAATTGTACCAGAATCTTGGCATCTAAATTGACCTCTTCAGGAGGTACATGTTCAGCTGTTAGGGATTAGAACATTATCTCAAGTGAAACAGAGTGAAAGATGGGTCGAATGTATAGAGCCAGAAAGACAAAGAGGAAAATTAAAGCCATATGTGGCTAATATAGCTATGAATCTATGGGATCCTGATTTATTACAACAATGGAATACCCAGATTAACATTTCTCCAGTCTCAGAAAAAAACCATAAACTAACATGTAAACCATAAACTAACACGTTTCTGAGAAAATTATTAGAAGGTATTATAAACAACAGTCACCGACCATCCAGATTGTACAAGAACAGGGTACAACAGCTGTTGATCTTTCAAAGACACCAAAAGCCCTACCTTTAAAATGGCTAACAGACAAGTCTGTATGGGTTCAGCAATGTCCTTTAACAACAGAGAAACTACAGGTCTTAGAACAGCTGATACAAGAGCAGTTAAATGCTCAGCGTATTGAAGAATCAACCAGCCCTTGGAATTCTCCTATATTTGTTATAAAAAGAAAAAAAAGAAATCTGGTAAGTGGAGAATGGTAACAGATCTAAGCACAATTAACAAGATAATTCAGCCAATGGCTTCTCTACAATCTGGAATTCCTTTGCCTTCTCTGTTACCTAAAGGATGGCCTCTTATAGTTATTGATTTAAAAGACTGTTTCTTCTCAATACCCTTACAAGAAAAAGACAGAGAAAAATTTGCCTCCCACAGGGAATGGTAAATAGCCCAACCGTATGCCAATATTTTGTACAACAGCCGTTGGAAGTAATACATAAACAATTTACTAAATCTATAATGTATCATTACATGGACGATATTTTACTAGCTGATTCAAATACAGATACTTTAAAAAGAATGTTTGAAGAAGTAAAGAAAAATTTTGCCTTGTTGGGGATTACAAATTGCTCCTGAAAAGATACAAAGAGGAGATTCTACTAGTTATTTAGGATATAAAATAGGTCTACAAAAAATTAGACCCCCAAAAGGTGCAAATTAGGAGAGATCAATTACAGACTCTTTTTTTTTTTTTTTTTTTGGTTTTTCGAGACAGGGTTTCTCTGTGTAGCTTTGGAGCCTGTCCTGGAACTCACTCTGTAGACCAAGCTGGCCTTGAACTCACAGAGAGCCACCTGGCTCTGTCTCTCAAGTGCTGGGATTAAAGGCATGCGCCACCACCGCCCGGCCAATTACAGACTCTTAATGACTTTTAAAGATTATTCAGAGACATTTTGAGTCTATGGACTGCTATTGGGGTAAAAAAATGATGACCTGAGTAATTTGTTCAAAACCTTAGAGGGTGATAAGGACTTAAATAATCCAAGAGAATTATCAGCTGAAGCAGAGAGAGAATTGGCCTTGATGGAAAAGAAAATACAGGATGCACATGTGGATCATGTGGATCCAAAGCTTGATTGCATTTTGGTTATTGTACCCTCTAAGCATTCTCTGACAGGAATTCTAATGCAGAGGGAAGATATTATATTGGAATGGATATTTCTACCAAATAAAGAGAGTAAAAAATTAAAAACTTATGTGGAAAAGATCTCTGATGTGATTTTAAAAGGAAAATTGAGACTTTGTCAATTAGCAGGAATAGACCCAGCAGAAATGGTAGTACTTTTAACTAATGATGAAATTGACAAATTATGAGCAGAAAGTGAACCTTGGTAAAGAGCTTGCAGTAATTTTTTTAAGAGAGATTATCAACAAATATCCCAAAAGTGATAGAATTAAACTTATAAAGAGAGCTAACTGGCTCTTGCCTCGCATTGTACTGGAAACACCAATATCTGGAGCCCCTACATTTTATACAAACACAAACAAACAAGGAATGGCAGGTTACAAATCAGAAAATTTAAGTACAGTAGTTCAAAGTCCTTATAATTTGGTTCAAAAATTGGAATTATATGCTATTGTGATGGTATTAATGGATTTTACGGAATCTCTCAACATAGCTATTGACTTTCAGTATGCTGAAAGAGTGGTATTACATATAAAGACTGCAGAATTTATCCCTGATGAGTCAAAATTAACTTTGTTATTTATTGTTACAAGATATAATCAGGAATAGGAAACATCCCTTATATATAACTTATATCTGATCCCATATGGGTCTGCCAGCCTCTCTAGCACAAGGTAATGATGAGATTGATAAATTATTGATAGGAAATGTGCTGGAGGCCTCAGAATTTCATAAAAAAATTATTCACTAGTAAGGGTTTAAAAAAAGATTTTTCCATAACCTTGAAACAAGCCAAAGAAATTATAAGGAAATGTCCTACTTGTTCTTTTTTACAATCAAACTCCACTATCAGCAGGATGTAACCCAAAGGGTACTCAGAGGAATGAAATCTGGCAGATGGATGTGTTTCAATTTGCAGAATTTGGAAAATTGAAATATGTACACCATACCTTTGATACTTATTCAGGATTTCAATGGGCAACTGTTTTGAGTTCTGAAAAAGCTGATTCTGTAATCACACATTTGCTAGAAGTTATGGCCATCATGAGTATACCTGCACAAATCAAAACTGACAGTGCTCCAGCATATGTCTCTGGTAAAATGAAAGGGTTTTTTTGCTTATAACAATATAAAGTATATTATAGGTATGCCACATAATCCTACACGCCAAGCAGTCAAAGAAAGATCAAATCCAACTCTAAAGGATATGCTAAATAAACAGAAAGGGGTAACAAAAATCCCCCAGAAATAGATTACATAATGCTCTATTAACTTTGAATTTTCTCAATGCTAAGGAAAAGAACAACAGCTGCGGAGAGACATTGGTTAATAAAAAAAAAAAAACTACAGAATTAAATCAGCCTGTATACTTTAAAGATGAACTGACCTCAGAATGGAAACCAGGAAATGTACTACATTGGGGACGATGATAAAGGTTCAATTTGAACAAGAGAGACCTCTTAATTAGAAGAGCTGAGCACCAGCCGGTGGTGACAGCACTTGGGAGGCAGAGCCAGGTGGATCTCTGTGAGTTCGAGGCCAGTCTGGTCTACAGAGTGAGATCCAGGATAGGCACCAAAACTACACAGAGAAACCCTGTCTCGAAACAAACAAACAAAACAAAAACAAAAACAAAAGAAGAGGTGATAGTTCATCAACCAGCATGACCATTCAATTTAAACTAATTTATACCACTAACAAATGCTTTTCATTTAATCAGATATAACTTGCCGAAAGGCAACCTCCCGAAAGTTAGGGCTGGGGAAAGGTTTTTGTTTTTGTCTTTCAGTAAAATGAAGGCTAAGGAATCTGAAGAACACTGGACAAATAAGACACTTGAAGAAATAAGGACAAATCATCCAGAAAAAATGTCTCAAGAAAAAGAGTAAATTGGCCTATTGGTATATCACCTATCTAAAACAGGGTAAAATTTCGTAAGTCTTCCTAAATGTTTGTTTCCGCTGTTTTCTACAGACACATAGCACAAATGGTCTTTATGTAGTCCCAGTTCAATTAAAAAAATAAAGCTGGGCCGGGCGGTGGTGGCGCATGCCTTTAATCCCAGCACTCGGGAGGCAGAGGCAGGTGGATTTCTGTGAGTTTGAGGCCAGCCTGGGCTATCAAGTGAGTCCCAGGAAAGGTGCAAAGCTACACAGAGAAACCCTGTCTCAAAAACCACCCCCCCCCAAAAAAATAAATAAATAAATAAAGCTGGTTTTGGAGTTGGAGCATGGCTCTCTCCTTCTCTAAACCCAAGCAAGCTTGTTAAAGGAAAATCCAAAATCTCTGTATCATGTCAGAAGAGCCACCTGATACGAAACAGAAGAAAAACCAAAATTAAGGAACTATTCTATTGCCACTAATCTCATAATTATTTAGTTCTATTTTGACTCTTTTTTTTTTTTTTTTTTTTTTTTTTTTGGTTTTTCGAGACAGGGTTTCTCTGTGTAGCTTTGCGCCTCTCCTGGAACTCACTTGGTAGCCCAGGCTGGCCTCGAACTCACAGAAATCCGCCTGGCTCTGCCTCCCGAGTGCTGGGATTAAAGGCGTGCGCCACCACCGCCCATATTTTGACTCTTTAAAACTTTTCATAAGGTATGAATTTTATATCAAAATTTATAAGATTAATATATATATTTAAACTTTTGTCATGATATTAATGGTCATATTAATACTAGAAAAAAGGCTTTATCTAGCTTCCTGTACCTGATTTCAGGTTTGAATCTCTCAGTTTCCGTAGGGAACCATGATCACACCTAACAGGAACTTTGAAGTCTCCAAAAAGATGATGGGGCCCCACAACGACAATTCCATCAGGACGATGATAATACCACTAAGCTGACAAACACCACCCCAAGATCAGCTTTGGACTACAAACTGCTCAGGACAATTTCGAGATGGCTAGCTGAGATGATCCAGCCTCACAGACTACTTGAACAAGGACTTGAGATAAGCCCTGCATTTTCCCATTATTCAGAGAATGGACAACAAATGATACAGCTGCCTCTCCCAGGACTTGACAATTAAACCAATTTTTTTCTTTTCAGGATCCCTTAAAGATGCCTTCATCACCAGACAACAGGAAGTAATTTTAAGAATACGAGGCCCACATTCCTAAGAGGTGGGGCAGGTGGTTTTTGGACATTCAATGGGTTATGGGTAATTGTCATTGTTTGGGATGGTTGGTTACAAGTTGTTAATTGATAATTGTCAGGGAAAAAGGCTAAACAGGATTTTTGTTTGAAAAAAAAGAAAGAAAAAGAAAAAAGAGGATATAGATAAGAGGTAGATTATTGAATCTACTCTGAAAATAGAGGATATAGACATGTTAAAATAAAAAAGTAGATTATTGAATCTACTTTTAAAAGGCAACTACTAGTTTTAAATATTTTACATTGGATTGGATTTTTGTATATTGTATACAAATTATATATATTGATACAAATTTGAGGTTGATTTTGTTAGAAAACATTGTACATATATTTCTAATTTTGTCCAAGGTATTGTACCTAAACAGTTCATTTAGCAATGTAATGCAAATTGCTAATCCTTGAAAGTTATTAGTAAGAAATGAAAGTTAGTAGTCATTACAATTGAACTTGTAGTCATATTAGGTATGTTTTCAAGGTCAAGCAAAAATATATCTTAGGTATACAGGTTATCTTCAAACACTTCAGAGATCTACAGAATATGGCATTTAAGATATTTTAATAACATAGATTTTTCTTTTTTATTATTAAGAGATTTTCTATTCATTCTACATTTCAACCACAAATTTCCCTCTCTTCCCTCATCCCATGCCCCAGTCTTCCCCCCAACCCACCCCCTATTCCCACCTCTTCCAAGACAAGGTCTCCTATTGGGAGTCAGCAGAACCTTGTACATTCATTGAGGCAGGTCCAAGCCCTTTCTCCCTGCACCAAGGCTGCACAAAATGTCTCACCATAGGCGCTAGGCTCCAAAAAGCCGGCTCATGCACTAGAGATGGGTCCCGATCCCACTACCTGGAGGTTCTCTAAACAGTTCAAGCTAAACAACTGTCTCGCCTATCCAGAGTGCCTAGTCTAGTACCATGGGGGCTCCTCAGCTATTGGTCCATAGTTCGTGCATTTCCACTAGTTTGGCTAGTCATCTCTGTACCTTTTTTTTTGACAGTAAGTTATGTCTGCTCTTGGTAGCACCAATCTACTTCAGAGAAGATGATGGGCATTGAAGAAACTCCTTATGGAGTTTACTTTCACTGTGCTAAAAGTTAGTCACTGGGCAAGAAAGGGCCCTTGCCTCAACTGATGACAGTATGCTGTCCAAAATGGACAAGCAGGACACAAAAGAAAGGATTGCTGATCCTTGCCAAGACAAGGTAGGACAGCCCTTTAGAAAATCCTGCTTCACAGATGAGTCTGTCAGATATGCTAGGCCTGTAGGCCAAAGATGGATGCCCCAATGTTGCAGAGAAATCTTGGATGACTGTCCAGTCCAGGAATGTTTCTGTCATTCCTCACATTTTTGGAAGTCACTTGTTCGCACTTCCTGTTTAACTAGGTAATATTATTTCCTTCTGGGGTCTTTGAGAGAGTTTAAGATTAGACAGTTATAGTTTTCCTTGTTAACAAATTGAGAAAAGAAACTCACTAAAGAAGTGTAAAGTGTGTAAGTTTGAAAGATATCAAAAGATAATTTTTGGTTGGTAATACAAGTTAGGATAGAAAGTGAATTAGGTACATTTTGGACTCATCAAAATAGGATAGATAATGGAATATTTTTGCTGAATTTGTCAAATGCAACTGGACTAGACACTATTGATACATTTATGGCCTATATACACTGTACATAGTTATTGTATTTATTATATATAATTTTTCTTATATTAGTTATATTTTTTTATTTTAGAAAAATAAGGGGAAATGTGGTGATATTTTATTTGAGCTCTAACAAATAAAACTTGCCTGGGGATCTGAGGACAAAGCCAGCCACTATATTAAACATAGAGGTCAGGCAATGGTAGCACACACCTTTAATCCTAGCATTCAGAAGGCAGAGATTCATCCGGATCTCTGAGTTCAAGGCCACACGGGGAACAGAGCCAGGTGTGGTGGCACATGCCTTTAAGCCCAGCACTAGTTAACTATAGAGGTCTGTATAGACAGACAGAAAGTGATAGAGATGGGCAGAAAGAGGAAGTGATGTAGCTGGGTGGAGAGAGGAAGTAAGATGGCAGGGCATAGAAAAGTATATAAGGCATGAATATACATACAGGAAGTAGCTCTCTTGGGCTGAGGATTTCCTAGCTGTAAGAATTTGTGGCTGGCTTGCTCTATTCCTCTGATCTTTCAGCTTCATCCCAATATCTGGCTCCGGGTGTTTTATTAATAAGACCATTTAGCAATTCGTGTTACATGTGATAGTTAATACTGTCGACTCAACAGGACCTAGAATCATAAGCCTCCTTTGAGGGCGCACCTGTGAGGGATTACATTGATTAAGTTAAATAAGTGGTAGGTAGGGTCAGACTTCCTGAAAAGAGGCCCTGAGAAGCCACTGTATGAAGCTGTGAAAGTGAAGTAATGGAGACCACAGGATGCTGAAGATGCCAGGACCATAGGTCTTCCCATGAGGAAAGCCAGAGTCACGGCATGGAGCTTGCTCCAGTTAGAGGCTGTGTGTACTAGAGATGGCAGAACTGGAGGGACGAGGTCACTCAAGCCCTCTGGAACCCAGATGATTCCATCATGAGCCCCAGATGTTGGACACATAGCTGCAGGATTTGGTGTTTGCCCTGCTGTATTTCAGTCTTGTATTGGTCTATGGTCCCGGTCTTCTCTTTGGACTAGGAATGTTTACTTTGTGTAGTTTTGTTTTAAGTATGTAATTGTTTTTAATCATACTGAAACTCAGAGTTAAGAGACTGCCTGCAATGTCAGAAGAGACTTTAAATTGTATTCCAATTGTTAGACCATGGCACTCTTGAAGTTGGACTGAATACATTTTTGCATTATGAGTTAGCCATCAACCTATGGAGACAAAGAGTAGAAGGGTGTAGAATAAACTGATGTGTTTGGGGGCCAGCAAGATGGCTCAGCAGGTAAAGGTGCCTACTGTCAACCCTGACTATCTGAGTTTGATTTTCAGGATCCACATGGTGGAGAAAACTGACTCCTACAAGCTGTCCTCTGACCTCCAGATATGTACCTTGACACCCACACATGCATACACATATACATAAAAAATAAAGATGTAATAAAAAATAAACGTGATGTGTTTGGGTTTCAAGTTGGCATGGGGTTGGCCTCTGGGCAGACCTGTTGAGTGGTTCTCTTCACTGGGTTCATTGAGATAGGAAGATCCACCCTAGAAGGGGACACTATTTCTTGGGTTTGGGTCCTGGACTACATAAAAAGGAGAAAGCTAACTGTGAATGTATAAAGTTGGTTCTCTCCTCCCAACATATGGACCCCAGGAACTGAACTCATATCTATAGGCTTGGCTTTTATCCACTGGGCTATCTTGATGGCCCTAGATGAATTAAATAAAAGAAGAGTCGGTAAGGGAGAAGGAAGAGGCAGCAGACAGCTAGACGTGGTAGCTCACACCTCTAACCCCAGTACTTATGGGTGACAGGAGAATTGCCTCAAGTTCAAGTCCACCGTGGGCTACAGAGTGAGACCCTGTCTGGGAAAAAAAAGAACAAAGAATGCACCAGACACATCTTGTATTCCCATCACTAGGAAGACTGAGGCAGGAGGATGGAAAGTTCAAGGCCGGGTAGACTAATAAGCAAAACCATCTCAGAGAGGGAGAGAATGTGTGCTTGTACAAATAACTTGGGTAACATTTAAAAAAAATCATTTAAAGCAAAATGTTAACATTGTTTAGTAAGTTTTCTGAAGACTATACATAGACAATACACCCAAAGGCTACAACATAGGAGTCAGATGGCAGGTGATAGAAGGAATCTACATGTTTGGGAGGTTTCTACATTTAAGCAAAGGAGCAGATATTAATCTAAATAGACTGGGAAAGGATGTACATGAGTTATAATACCTAGAGGAAACAACGAATTCAACTTTTAATGTAGAGCCTTAGCCAAACTCCTAATACCGTAGGAAATGTAAAGATTCTTATTAATTTTATTTATTTTCAATTTTGTATGTATGGGTGTGTTCCTCTGTGTGGGATGTACATGAGAATGCAATGTGCCTGTGAAAGCTAGAGGCATTGGATTCCCCTGGGGCTGGAGTTAGAGGCAGTTGAGCCACCCAATGTGGGTGCTGGGAATTGAACTCAGGTCCTCTACAAAAGCAGTACGCACTCTTAACCAATGAATCATCTCTCCTCTCTCCAGCCACCAACAGTAGTAAGTGTAAATGGGACCCTAAGCATTCAAATGGCCCAAAAGAAGAACAAGAACAAACCATAGGACAGAGAACGAAGAACAGGAGGGTAGACCCAAATCCAACCCCGTTGATACTGATTCAAATGCTTTTGGTCTAAATACTCCAACAGATTCACTACAAAGATATTCTACTTGCACATGCTACCTATGGCCTGTGACCTATAAATATAAATACATAGATCAAAATTAAATAGGGGCTGGAGAGACGGCTCAGGATTTAAAAGGGTGCACTGCCCTCTAGAGGACCTGAGTTTGGTTCCCAGTACCCATATCAGGTGGCTCACAACCACCTGTTAGTGCAGCTCTTGAGGATCTGATTCCTCTGCTCTCAGCAGGTACCTGTACTCACATGCATATACTCATACACAGCACACATGTACACATAATTAAATACAATAAATCTTAAAATAATGAATCAGTGCAATTGTACTATGTGATCAGCAAACATGTGATAGCTATTTTAATTTCAGATAAAACAGACTTCGGGACAAAGAGTATTGCCAGATATAAAAAGACAAGCTTCCGAATGACAAAATGTAAAATTATTCAGAAGACATAATAATCTGTTGCAACATCTAATAATAGAGTCTCAAAATACACACACTGAAAACTGACAGAATCAGAGAAAAGCAGACAATTCCATAAGCTTAAAAAATTATAGTCATTGGCGAGCCTGGTGGTGCACGCCTTTAATCCCAGCACTCAGGAGGCAGAGGCAGAAGGATCTCTGCGAGTTTGAGGCCAGCCTGCTACAGAGAAAGTTCCAGAACAGCCAGTACTATACAGAGAAATCCTGTCTTGAAAAACTGGGGGAAAAAATTGTCGTGGTAGAACATTTTGGGTCTCAAACTTACATTTTTATCGAAGGGAGGAAAATCACCATGTGTTTTTTTGACCATATCAGAATCAATTTAGAAAACAAATTGTTTAGAAACCAAACTAAAACAAAACACAAAAATAATTCAAATATTTAGGAATTTAATAACCTGCTCCTAAATAATTTGCAGGTGAAATTGATACCACAAAGGAAACTAGAAATGTTGTATAGTGAGCAACTAAGATGCGTTTATCCTCAGCTGTGGTATAGATAACACAGCACTTGGAAGGGAACTCTAACAGCTCACTTCAGGATGACCCCAAATCACAGACAAAAGGTTTCAGTTAAAGTTATCTTAAAAAGAAAAGCAAACTTAACCAAAGAAGGAAAAAAAAAATTTAATGCACAAAATAGGAAAAAAAACTCTTGATTCTTTGAAATGAGCAATTAAATTAAGAACCTTGGCTAAGGATACAGCCCAGTGCTTGCTTAGCATGCACAAGACCCAGAGTCTAATCTCTGTGAGTTTGAGGGTAGCCTGGTCTACATAGCAAGTTCCTGGCCAAATCCCATCTCACACACACACCCCCAAAAAACCTCTAGATGAAAGAAGAAAAATCTTTGCAAGCATGGGATGCAAAGGTTTCTTGTTTTGTTTTTTGTTTGTTTTTTGAGACAGGGTTTCTCTGTGTAGCCCTGGCTGTCCTGGAACTCTCTCTGTAGACCAGGCTGCCCTTGAACTCACAGAGATTCACCTGGCCTCGAACTCATAAGAGTTTAATCTCTGCTGAGATTAAAGGCATGTGCCACCGACTCGCACTCACAGGCTTAAATAGGATCCTTCAAAGTAAGAAACACAGGTGCAGTCTTGGAAGCTGGCTTAGTGGTTAAAGTGTCTGCTACGCGAGCATGAGGACCTGAGATCAAATCCCAGCACACACATAAAAGCCAGCTGTGTAGGTGTGTGCCATTACTCTAGCACTAGAGAAGTCAACTGGTCCCCAAGAGTTCACTGGCCAGACCGTCTAAACCTCAGTGAACTCTAGGCTCAGTGAGAGACCCTGTCTCAAAAAATAAAGTGGACAGCACTAAAGGAGGGTACCCGCCTTGGACCTTTAGCTTCCGTGGGTACATACGGGCACAGGCACCTGCACTCATTCAACACACATGCAAAGAAACACAGTGGATATTTTTACAAAGGCCTCCAAACTCCAACCAGGGAAACAGGCAGCTGATGACAGATCCTCACCTCTCCTCCCAAACTAATCCCTGTCTTATTCCCAGCTTGTAGCAACCACCTGCTGCAGCATCACTACCCCTGCCTCCATACCCCTGTCCCCATCTCCAGTGGATCACACAGATCTTTCCCTCCTAACCCCCCCATTCATTGCTTTATCCCAGTCCCTAACTCCAACAAGCCTGCAGGGCACTCTGGCCAGAGAAGCAGGCAGGCTGAATGCCGGTTCTCACCTCTCCCTTCACACTTCCAAGTCCAATCCCCTAGTCTCATCCCCATCTTTGCAGCAGAATGCCTGCTGCAACCCCTCCTCGCTCTATGCCCCCACCCCATTCCCAGGGAACTAAGCAGATCCTGGTGGAACACCCTGCTTTCCTCCCTCCTGTGGACCTCCTCAGCCCCCACCTCCTAGCCCACCCTCATTCCTAAGGGTCAGCTTCCAAAACCTAGAAACATGGTAACCCTAGTGGCCACATCTAGCAGGGTCCCAGAAGAATTTCCTACACAGCCACCACACTCCTGAGAACCAGAGAGGGCAACAGAAAATAAGGAACAAAACACCCACCCAACAAAGACAAGACCAGCTATCAGCACCTAGAATTATAATCTTCCCCAACCCAGATGCCTAGACACCATTGTAAAAACACAATCAAACAGCCAGGACAATATGTCTCCACTGGAGTCCAGCAATCCTACCACAGCAGGCCCTGAGTATTGCAAAATAGCTGAAACACCTTAAGAAAAAGACCTTAAAATATGATGGAGGTCTTTGAAGAGGAAATGAGTGTACCCCTTAAAGAAATCTATGAAAACACAAACAGTGGAAAGAAACAAATAAAGCAGTTCAAGTCCTGAAAGTGGAAATAAAATCAATAACAAAATCTAAACTGTGGAAAATCTGGAAATTAAAAATTCAGGAACTCAAACAGGAAACTCAGAGGCAAGCTTCACCAATAGAATACAAGAGGTGGAAGAGAGAATCTCAGGCACTGAAAATATGACAGTATAAATGGATACCTCAGTTAAAGAAAATGTTAAATTTAAAGACATGCTGCCACAAAACATCCAGGAAATCCAGGACACTATCAAAAGACTAAATTTAAGAATAATAGGAACAGAAGAAGGAGAAGAAACCTAAGTCAAAGGCACAGAAAATATTTTCAACAAAATCATAAAAGAAAATTTCCCTAACTATCAAGGTATAAGAAGCATACAGAACACCAAGTAGACTGGACCAGAAAAGAAAGTCTCCCCGGCACATAACAATCAAAACACTAAACTATGGTGGTATTTTATTTGTACTGAAATGTGATTTTAATTGTATGTTAATAAATAAAGTTGCCCGGGGGTCAGAGCTATTAGAGCTATAGCAAGAGCATGGCGGTGGTGGCGCACGCCTTTAATCCCAGCACTTGGTAGGCAGAGCTAGGTAGATCTCTGTGTGTTCAGGGATACAGCCAGCATTGGAGACACATGCCTTTAATCTCAATACCAACCACAGAAGACCTGGAAGTCTCTACAGACAGGCAGTGACAAGGCAGTCATGTGTTTGGGTTTACAACCAATGAGAAGGCAGAACAGAAAGACTATATAAAGACAAACACACCTCTTTCGGAGAGGTCTCTTGGCTGAAGAGGCTAGCTGCAGCAGTCTGGTAAGGCTCTTAGCTCTGATCTCTTGGCTTTCCTCTTTGCATTGGTTCTGTGTTTCTTATTTAATAAGACGGTCGGTTACATCTACACTAAACATACAGAATAAAGAAAGAATATCAAAATCTGCAAGGGAAAAAAGACATATAAAGGCAGACCTATTAGAATAACAACTGACTTCTCAGTGGAGATTCTAAAAGCCAGAAGGGCCTAGGCAGAGGTTCTACAGACTCTAAGAGACCACAGATAACAGTTTAGACTATTATATCCAGCAACTTTCAAACACAACAGATGGAGGAAATAAGACATTCCATGATAAAACCAAATTTAAGCAATATCTGTCTACAAATCCAGCCTTACAGTAGGTGCTAGAAGGAAAACTCCAACCTGAGAAAACACAAGGAATAATCCCAAACAAGCAAATCAAAAGAAGGAAAACACACACACACACACACACACACACACACACACACACACACACACCCCAAAACAACAGGAATCAACAAACACTGCTCACTGATATCTATCTGTCAACATCAATGGTCTCAATTCCTCAATGAAAAGACACAGACTAACAGAATGGATAAGAAAACAGGATACATCTTTCTGCTGCATCCAAGAAGCACACCTTAAGATGAAGGACAGACATCACCTCAGGATAAAATGATAGAAAAGGATATTACAAGCAAATGGACCTAAGAAGCAAGCTGGGGTAGCCATTTTAATATCTAACAAATAGACTTCAAATTAAAACTACTCAGAAGAGATAAAGAAGGATACCACATACTCATCAAAGGAAAAATCCAAAGGACATTGCAATTCTTAACATCTATGCACCATATGCAAGAGCACCCAAAAAGAAACATTACTATAGCTTAAATCACATATTGCCCCTCACACACTGATAGGAGGAGACTTCAATACCCTACTCTCACCAATAGACAGGTCATCCAGTCAAAAACTAAAGAGAAATGCTGGAGCTAAGTAACATTATAAATCAATGTACCTAACAGATTTATTCACAGAACGTTTTGTCCAGACACAAAAGAACATACCTTCTTCTCAGCACCTCATGTAACTTTCTCCAAAACTGACTACATACTCGGGCACAGGGTAAGTCTCAACAGATACGAGACACCTGAGATAACTTCTTGCATCCTTTCTGACCACCACAGATTAGAGCTGGGTATCAACAGAAACAACAGAAAGCTTTAAAACTCATGGAAACTCAACAACTCACTACTGAATGAAAAATGGGTCAAGACAGAAATTAAGAAAGAAATTAAAGACTTTCTAGAATACAATGAAAATGAAAATGAATACACAACATTCCTAAAGTTATGATATACAATGAAGACAGTTCTGAGAGATAAGTATAGCACTAAGTGCCTAGATAAGATAAATAAAAAAATGTAGGGATCTCATACTAGTAACTTAAGAACAAGCCTAAAAGCTCTAGAACAAAAAGAAGAAATCACATCCAAAAGGAGTAGGCAATAAGAAATAATCGAACTCAGGGCTGAAATCAATAAAATAGAAACAAAAACAATGCAAAGAATCAATGAAACAAGAGTTGGTTCTTTGAGAAAATCAATAAGATTGACAAACCTTTATCCAAATTAACTAAAAGGCAGAGAGAGAATATCCAAATTAACAAAATTAGAAATGAAAAAGAGGACATAACAACAGACCCTGAGGAAATTCAGAGAATCATATAGACATACTTTAAAAACCTGTACTCCACCAAACTGGAAAATCTAAAAGAAATGGACAATTTTCTCAATACTACCACTTACCAAAGTTAAATCAAGATCAGATAAGCAATTTAAACAGACTTATAAACCCTACTGGAATAGAAGCAGTAATTAAAAGACTCCCAACCAAAAGAAGAATTCTTTCAGATTTTCAAAGAAGAGTTAATATTCCTCAAATTATTCCAAAAATAGAAACAGAAGGAACATTGCCCAATTCATTTTACAAGGCCACAGTTATCCTGATACTCAAACCACATAAAGACCCAACACAAAAAGAGAATTACAAACCAATTTCCCTTACATGATGCAAAAATATTTAATAAAATACTTGCAAACAGAATTGAAGAATACATCAAAAAGATCATTCACCATGATCAAGTAGGCTTCATCTCAGAGATGCAGCGATTCAATGTACATAAATTATGATTCAACATACATAAATTAATAAATGTAATCCACCATATACACAAACTGAAAGACAAAAACCACATGATCATCTCATTAAATGCAGGAAAGGCCTTTCACAAAATACAACACCCTTCATGATAAAAGTCCTGGAGAGATGAGGGATACAAGAGACATACCTCAGCACACTAAAGGCAGTTTACAGCCACTCCAGAGCCGTCATCAACTTAAATGGACAGAAACTCAAAGCAATTTCACTAAAATCAGGAACAAGACAAGGTTGTCCACTCTCTCCACACTTATTCAATATAGTACTTGAAGTCTCAGCTAGAGCAATAAGACAACTGAAGGAGATCAAGGGGATACAAACTGGAAAGGAAGAAGTCAAAGTATTTTTATTTGCAAAGTATTTGCAGATGATATGATAGTATACATCAGTGAACCAAAATATTCTACCAGGAAGTTCCTACAGCTGATAAACACTTTCAGCACAGTAGCTAGATAAAAAATAAAGCACAAAAATCAGTAGTCATTCTATATACAAATGTCGAACAGACTGAAACAACACCTTTCACAATAGCCTCAAATAATATAAAATATCTTGGGGTAACTCTAACCACACAAGTGAAAGACTTGTATGATTAAAAACTTTTAAGAAGCCGGGCGGTGGTGGCGCACGCCTTTGATCCCAGCACTTGGGAGGCAGAGCCAGGCGGATCTCTGTGAGTTCGAGGCCAGCCTGGGCTACCAAGTGAGTTCCAGGAAAAGGCGCAAAGCTACACAGAGAAACCCTGTCTCGAAAAACAAAAACAAAAACAAAAAAAAAAAAAAAAAAAAAAAAAGAACAAAAAAACCCACAAAAAACCAGGTACATTGAACCTAACAGAAGAGAAAGTGGAGAATAGCCTTGAACTCATTGACACAAGAGACAACTTCCTGAGCGGAACATTGATAGTGCAGGCACTAAGAACAACAATTAATAACTGGGACCTCATGAAACTGAAAAGGTCTGCCACAGCCAAGGACACTGTCATTTGGAATAGCAAAGATCTCTGTCATTTGGAACAGCAAAGGACACCGTCATCTGGACAAAGCAGCAGCCTAAAGAATGGGAAAGATTTTTACAACAACACTTCTGATAGAGGGCTATTAACCAAAATATATAAAGAATTCAAGAAACTAGATATCAAAAACCAAATAATCCAATTTAAAAATAGGGTACAGATCCAGCTATACCACTCTTGGGCATATACCCAAGGACACTTCATCCTACCCCAGAGGTACTTGCTTACCCATGTCCATTCTACTCTAGTCACAACCGCCAGAAATTGGAAACAATCTAGATTTCCCTCAACAGAAGAATGGATAAAGAATGGTACATTTACAGAATGGAGTATTACTCAGCCACTAAAAAAAAAAAAAAAAAAAAAAAATCATGAAATTCACAGGTAAATGAATGGAACTAGAAAAATGTCATCCTCAGTGAGGTATCTCAGACCCAGAATGAGAAATATGTAAGTATTCATTTGTATGTGGACATTAGCGGTTAAGTCAATGATAAGCAAGCTACAAACTGCAGAACCGCAGAGGTTAGGTACTGAGTAAGGGACTACAGAGGACAGACAGATCTCGCTAGGAGAGTAAAGTAGTTATGGATGGGTGGAGTCAAGAAGCTTGAATGGGGGGATCAAGTGGGGAGGAGGTAACCAGGGAGGGAATACAGGGAAATTCAAATCAAAATGACTCTGACTCCATCTTACACCTGTCAGAATGTCTGAATTCAATAAAACAGTTGACAGGCCATGCTGGCGAGGATTTGGGCTAAGAGGAACACTCCTCCATTGCTGGTGGGAGTGCTAACTTGTACAGCCACTACGGAAATCAGTGTGGCAGTACCTCAGGAAGATGGGAATCAATCTACCTCAAGATCCAGCTATACTACTCTTGGGCATATACCCAAGGACACTTCATCCTACCCCAGAGGTACTTGCTTACCCATGTAACTAATTTTAAGAACCATTTGAGGGATAGTCTGGAAACCCAATACAGTAAAAGCTTCCTAAAATATATACATATATGAAAGCCATCTAACTGAAATTGCCAAATAATAGGAGAGACATAGTCCCAACTGGCCATCTGTCACCAAATGAAGCTTCTAGTGACGTGATTGAGTTACATGTAATTGAGTTGTTGGCCAAAGGGATCCCATGGGAATCCCCCAAAAATCCAGGCTGTTGCCACGACTATCGATTACTCTCTACAAGCTGAAGGCAAGGACCCATTGCTGAAGACAAGACCTCTATAATGTATTGAACATGGAGAAGTTGAGCTGGTGCCTACCTCGAGCTTTCACTCCTCTGTTCTAACATCTTTGGTACAGGAAGGTTCTCTGCACACTATCCAAAGAGAAACATAAACACCAACCCAGCCACAAACCCTCTGACTGACATGGGTCCTGTCTGTAAGAGATGCCAGTACTACAATGGGGGCACAAGGCTTGTGGGAGTGACCATCCAGTGGCTGATCCGACCTAAGGCCCATTCCAGAAGATGGAACCCATACCCAACACTGCTTAGGTGACCAAGGACCTGAGACTAGAGAGCCCAGGGACCCAGGGGAAAACCAAATACTGCTGTTCTAAAAAAAAAAATAAAAATAAAATGATGACTCCTAATGACATTCAGCTAGACTCATAGATCAGTGCCTTGCTCAACCATCATCAGAGAAGCTTCCTCCTGCACCAGACGAGAACAGATGCAGAGACCCACAGCCAGACATTATGAAGGGTGAGAGACCTTGGAACACTCAGCCCTAAAGGAGATGGCTCCATGAATCCCTCCTCTCAGGGCTCAGGGAACCTTGAAGACAGAAAGAATCTAAGAGCCAGAGGGGATGATGGACACTAAGAAAACAAGGCCCTCTGAATAACAGGAGCAAAGTTCATATGAACTCACAAAGACTGAAGCAACATGCGTAGGGCCTGCAGGAGTCTACCCCAGGTCCTCTGTGTATACATTACAGCTTCCAGTTTAGTGTTTTTATGGGATTACTGAGTGTGTGAACGAGTCGGTCTGTTTCTTGTGCCTTCTTGTGGTGGTATTTTACTTGTACTGAAATGTGATTTTAATTGTATGTTAATAAATAAAGTTGCCTGGGGGTCAGAGTTTTAGAGCCATAGCAAGTGCGTGGCGGTGGTGGCACACGCCTTTTAAGGACCTGGAGGGTGGTACATACAGGCAGTGACAAGGCAGTCACGTGTTTAGGTTTACGACCAATGAGAAGGCAGAACAGCTAGACTATATAAAGACATACACACAGGAAGTAGGCCCCCTTTTCGGAGAGCTCTCTTGGCTGAAGCAGGATAGCTGAAGCAGGAAGGGTAAGGCTCTTAGTTCTGACCTCTTGGCTTTCTTCTCTGAATCGGCTCTGTGTTTCTTATTTAATAAGACGGTTGGTTACATCTACACCTTCTCTTGGGCTTTTTTTTTTTTTTTTTTTTTTCCTGGGCAAAGTGGTTTTATTAGAGTGCCAGAATCACACAGGACTTAGGAATTAGGATTGGGGCCCAAAACTATGGAATGTTTCACGAATTTGCATGTCATCCTTGCGCAGGGGCCATGCTAATCTTCTCTGCATCGTTCCAATTTTAGTATATGTGCTGCCGAAGCGAGCACACTAGTTTTTATCTTTTATCACTTTTTTTTGTAGTCCAAAAATTAATTTTAAAAAGGCCTTCTCCAATTTTTAAAAATTATATTTTGTATTTATTTCGGGGGAGGCATGTGTGTTTTGAAGGTCAGAGGTCACCTTTCAGGAGCCCATTCTCTCTTTCTTCCTTGTAGGTCCTGGGGTTGGAACTCAGGTTGTCAGGCTTGGTGGTAACAGGTAAGATACCTGCTGAGTCATCTTACCACCCCAACACATGGAATCATTTTTAATGATGAATTTTAAACTTTTGTTCTTCAAAAAACACCATTGGGAATATGAAAAAGCCAGGCATGGTGGGTGGCACACGCCTTTAATCATAGCACTTGGGAGGCAGAGGCAGATGAATCTCTGTGAATTTGAAGCCAGCCTGGTCTACATCTTGAGTTCTAAGATAGCAAGGGCTACATAGTGAGACTCTGTCTTTAAAAAAAAAAAAAAAAAAGAACAAACCACAACCGGGAAGAAATACACTACAAATCAGAAATAAGACATCTTGATTTATTTTTTTTTTTTAAATTAGGCCTAGGATGTAGTACAGTGATGAAACACTTACCTAGCATGCTTCAGGCCTGAGTTTGATCTCTAGCACCCAAAATGGGAGGGATACCAAAAGGGAGAAAAAAAAAATAAAAGACTAACAATGAAGAACATAAATGGATTCTTTACAGAAAAAGATAAAGTGGTCAGTAAGCATACTGAGCAAGATGCTCGGTGTTACTTATAATAAAAGTTAACCACAGGAGCACCCCTATGCAACTATTAGCAAATACACACACACACACACACACACACACACACACACACACACACACAAATGCACTACTCTGGAAGCCAGATCATATTCTTTTTGTTGTTTTTCCTATTTCCTTATTTTGTTTTGAGAGAGGGGAAGAGAAAGAGAGAACATGAAGTTGGGTGGGGACGGAAATGGGAAGGATCTGGTAGGAGTCGGGGAGGGGAAAGTATGATCGAAATATATGGTATGGAAATAATTTTTAAATAACAAAAATGAAACACAATGCTGTCATATGACCCAATCAACACAGGATGGTAAATGCTATTTTTGATATTTACCAAGTGAAATGAAAACACTTGTCTACACAAGGTTGACACATGAATCTCATACAACTTTACTGTAATTCCTCACATGAAAAATAACCCAACAACCCAAATTTCCATAGAGGTAGATGGCTACACAAATTGTGATGTACCTGTAATGCAATTCTACTTGGCAAGGAATAACTATTTACACATCAAAATTAGTGTTCTGCTAAGAAACAGCATTTTTCAAAGACAAGGGGAGTGAGATGTGACTTATGTAAAATTGTAGAACAATTTTTATGTAAACCACTGTACAGTTAGTTATTAGTGTCTAGAGCAGGGGTTCTCAACCTTCCTAAGGCTGCGATCCTTAAACAGTTCCTCACGTTGTGCTGACCCCAACCATAATTGCTATTTCATCACTGCAATTTTGCTACTGTTATGAATCACAATATAAATATCTGATATGGGGCTGGAGAGATGGCTCAGCGGTTAAGAGCACTGACTGCTCTTCCAGAGGTCCTGAGTTCAATTCCCAGCAACCACATGGTGACTCACAAACATCTGTAATGGGATCAGATTCCTTCTGGTGTGCATATAGACAGAGCACTCACATACATGAAATATATGAATAAATAAATCTTTAAGATAAATAAATAAATATCTGATATGTAGGATAACTGATATGTGACCCCCAAAAGGGCCATGGCCCACAGGTTGCAAAACACTGGCCTAGGGACAGGAGTGAAGGGAGGAACAGACTGCAAAGGAACACAAGAAACTTTTGGGAGGGGCTGGAAAGATGGCTCAGCAGTTAAGAGCATTTGTTGCTCTTCTAGAGAACCCAAGTTCACACAAACTGGGAGGCTCACAACTGCTTGTAACTCCAGCTCCAGGAGATCCAACCCTTCTGGCCTCTGTGGACACAACACTCATGCCTAACACCTCCACAGATACAAATGCATGAACATAATTTAAAATAATAAAAATAAATCTTAAAAAAAAACAAAAACAAAAACAAAAAACCCGGGTGGTGGTGGCACATGCCTTTAACACCAAGCGCTTGGGAGACAGAGGCAGGTGGATCTCTGTGAGTTCGAGGCCAGCCTGGTCTATAGAGTAAGTTCCAGGACAACCAGGGCTACATAGAAAAAAACTATCTCAAAAAAGAAAAAACCAAAAGGAAACCAAAAAACTTTGGAGGGACTGGGGAGGTGTCTTAGCAGTTAAGAGCAATGGCTGCTCTTGCAGAGGACCCAGGTTCAATTCCTACACCCACATGGCAGCTCACAACTGTCTGTAACTCCAGTTCCAGGAATCTGATGCTCTCTTCTGGCCTTGGCAGGCACCAGGCACACATGTGGTACAGACATATGAGCAAGCATAACACACACTTAAAATTAAATTAAACATAAACATAGAAAAACTGGGGGATAGACAGAAATGTCTGTCCTTGTGATTGCTGTTTTATAGATTTGTTCTTATCAATTCAATTCTTATCAAAATTGTTCACAGTGTACACATGAAGCAAATGCATCTACTGTCTGTCAATTACACCTTAATAATGGGAACTGACAGACCTCTAGGAGTGAAACTCAGCATTCCAAACAACAGGAGCAATCTCTATTCAATAAAGACTTCACATCACCAACAGACCATTAAGAGACAAATCCCTTGTGATTCCTGTTAGAAAAGTCTTGTGGAGAGTTGTTTTACTATCAACATAGGACCCAGAAACCTCCATCTTCTATCTCATGAATAAGCATAAGCATGGAAAAACCAGTAGTTCACAGGATCAGCATGATTAATATATGGTGGATTAACTCTAGATGGCTAAGAAACTCTCTCTCCTAGGTTACTGTCTTATTTTTAAAAGACTCAGCAGAAACACGTCTATTTTGTGCCGTCTACCAACCCAAGGCAGTTTTATTTATTAAAAACGATACTAACCTCAAACTTTCACAAATGACAACCCTAAGACAAGAAAATACTTGGTTATGATGCCACGCCTATCATGATTAGCGACTTTTATAATTTATCACTGGTGTAACAAGTCTTAGCTCCTAATCACACAAATGATAAAGTTAGCCTCTTTTCAACCTTTTGGAGTACGCATTTTTAAGAGCCTCTAGCCTATTCTTTTAGGTGCAAATATTTAGCTTTCGTTTTTTAAAAAGCATTCTGGTTCACCTCAACATCATCTGTAATCCTTCCCTGGTCTATTTATCTTAAAGACTGGTATTCCCCATGCTTGCATCCTCTCTTCAGGTCTCACTGCAGACCACCAGCTCTCAAACTCTGCAATGTCTAAGAAGATAATTAAGACTGAGTATTGCCGGGGCTGGCGACAGGGCTCAGTGGTTAAGAGCACTTATGGTGCAGAGGACCCAGATTTGATTCCCAGTACCTACATGGTGATTCACAATCATCCATAACTCCAGTTCCAGGAGATCCTATGACCTGACCTCCACAGGTCTGTGGTGCACAGACATCCATGTGAGCAAAACAATAAAGACATAAAATAAATGCATAAATCTGAAAAGGTTTTTAAGTACTCCCAATGAGTCCAATCCTGGTTAAGAGATGGGCAGCCCATTTGCCTTCATATTAGTTAACAAGTTTCTCCAGGCAAACCAAGGTACACACTAAGAAACACTGCTTTTACCATAATCCCTGGATGAGCTTATGAATACACTCATCTTGTAGAGGAAAATAACATGTTTCCAGTTTCTTTTACAGAAGGTAATTCTCAAGTCTGTACTTTAGATCAGTTCTTCAAATGAAGTCCAAATCCATTCATTTTGCTAATGTTACCTCTTGTTCAAAAATTGTTTGGTTTATGAATCCAAAGCCAACTGTTGCCAAAGACAGAAACCTGTAGACACCCTATGTTCTGCCCTCTTACCTCTCCCCTCCAATCATCATACACATCCCTAATATGGTTACTGTCATGCACCATGCTTTATTTTCTTTCTTAGGTTATTATAATTGTCTTGGTACCAGTCTCCACTCACCTTCCAATGCATCTCTTCAAAAGTGACCTTTCCTCTCAGGAGAATTACAGTCCCAACACCTTAGCATGCCACAATGCTCCATGACCTGGTTCCTGCTAACTTCTCTAAAGGATGTCCCTGTAATACCCTCCACCCCCTGCCATCCTCCACGCCGATGACACAGAACTAGTTAGTATCAACTTCTTTTACCTGTTCAAATGCTCTTCTCTTGGGACAGGAGGGTTGAGTCTCCTAGCTAGCTAATGACATTATTCTTTGACTTTCAAACCTCAGTCTACGAGTGGCCTATTCTGGGCTACATAGTCAGTTCTGATCAGCATAAGCCACAGAGTGAAACCCTGTCTCAAACGAAAACCAAGTGTGTGGTGACAAGGGCATGTAATCCCAGCACTCAGGAGGCAGATGCAGGACTGTTGCAAGTTAGAGGCCAGCCTAGGCTTCACAGTGAGTTTCCAGATAGTGAGGCCCTACCTCAAAACTGTATTTTTTCCTATTACACTGACTGCATTGCCATGCTTACCTATCTCGTTCTGTTTCCCATGCCTGTATGTCCAACCTACTACACAGCTGCCACAGAGCGGACATTTAAGATGTGTATCTAAATGAAGGAATTCATCAAGGAGGTCCAAGGTGAACAGGAATCTTTTCTTTTGTATTAGCCATAGGAAAACTTAGCACATTCACTACACAAAATAATAAATCGGTGCCACAATTAAGTAACTTGAAAATATAAAGGTTCCTTACAGATATTTTTATTTTCCTTCCCAAGTTCGTCAAATTAATTATGAGCACATATCTGATGTGGAGGAGGGGGTTGCAGGACTACCACTAACTGAATCACATATTCCATTTTTACTATAATATGCATTTTTATTGCAAACCAGATTTTCCTTCCCCACACTAGGATTATACCTGCACTGTCCAATCCAGGAGCCACTAGCTACAGATGGCTACTGAAATTTAAGTCAATTTAAATTAAATAAAATTTATAATTCGGTTTTTCAGTTGCACTAGCCACATCTCAAGTGCACAAAAACCATACCTGGCTGGTGGCTATGATGCTCCAAAGTGCAGACACAAAACATCTTTATCAGAACTGTCTACACAATTTCAAAAATGTCCCCAGAAAAACCTCACTTACTTCTTAGCTCCCACGATCCTGGTGCTCCTCTGTGGCTTAAAGGCTGTAGGTCCCGGGGTCTAGCAAATCACAAGCATACGAGTGAGTGCCAGGGACCTTGGAACCTCATCCACAAAGAGATGACTCCCCCTTGTGCCTAGAAGGGAAGCTCTCGCGGGCAACTACTTCAAATGGAAGGAAGGTGGGTGACGCTTCTTAGGAAACGTGTGCCATCCTATTTTTCTACAGTGTGAAGGCGGGCTGACAATACTGGAGATTTCGTCTTTGCCCATTCTCAAAGCCCTGTCCTAGAGGAAGGATCGAAAAAGGAGACGGAGGAAAAAATAAGAAGAAAAGGAACTGGGAGGCACTGGGGATGCTCAAGGAAGGTAACTAATTACAATCTGTCGAGGAACTGAGTCCGAGGACATGGGGAACAGGCAAAACTAAAAATGGGAGAGAAAGGGGGGCAAGTGGCTATGATATAAAAGGGTGGGGCCTACGATGGGCTCTGATAAAACCAACTCCGAGTTCGGGACAAAAGCAAGGGCCCTGGTGTTCTCGGCTCGACAGTTCTATCTCTAAAGTATAATGGTCACACCAAGAAACTCACGGCGGTGACTGCACCGAGTCTGGAAGACATCACTCCCCCTCCACGCCTAACAATTTCACCCAAGGGCTCCGGCCAGACCAACGCCACTTCCGCTCTCCTCGCCTCTCCCGGATGTGGTCTCGGTGGCGACCAGCCCTGTTCTGAACATCTACTTCCGCCTAGCAGCTTCCGAGGGGGCTGCAGCGGGGAAAGTCACGTGACGACTCGTCTCCTGATGCTTTTGAGACCCCGCCCTCATGGCGGCCGAGTATTAGGGAGGCCACTGGGCCTGAGGGTTGGAGCAAGTGGGCGGAGTCTGAAGATTTAAGTGAGGGGTCCTCCTGAACCCCAACCCTTGGGTTCCGGCAGTTTGCACACCTAGTCCCACCCACCCCACAAGTGATCTTATGGATGCAAATAGAGTTCGATTATTGCCCCTTTATTGATCTTAAATTACAGACCCATTCTCACTCCCCTCCAGAGAGCTCTTTCATTGCTGAGGGTGCAGGCAGTGGCTGAGCAGAAAGGGCAGCTAGGTGAAGATTTGCAGGCTATAATTAATAGAGGCAGGTCTCTCCTTATCTACTAACTTCATGTCTCCAAACTTGTCAGCTTTTGGATTTTTTGGTGTGGTCCCTAGGAGGCATAAGTCCCTAGGAGTTTATAAGTCTTAAAGTCTTTATAGACAAGCTATGTCTGGGCTTCTCCTTACCCCTGAGCCTCTCCTTGGTACTGTGATGGGGTCCCTCGTTGTGACCTTGCCGGCTCCTCTCAGAATAACTGTGTCTGTTCTCGAGGGACTGTAGTGAGTTCTCTCAGAATGACTGCGGTGGACTCTGGAAGAAGACCTATATAGCCTGGACTCTGAGGGAAGGTGGTGGACTCTCCCAGAAGAATTATGCCTTTTCCTGCCAGAGGGACTGAAAGGGGTTCTCTCAGAGAGACTACCATGGCTCCTTTCTGAAGGACTGCACCCTGTCCTCCGGATGGGACTGAGATGGCACCTTTTTGAGGGACTGTGTCCTCTTCTCTCTCGAGGACTAAGAGACCTCCTAGAGGGACTCCTAGGGCGTCTCCCAGGACTGGGTCAGCTCCTCCCTGAAGGACTGCAACCTATCCCCTTAAAGAGACTGTAATGGCTCCAGTCAGAGATACTTTGAAGGGTTCTCACAGAGGGACTACTATCCTGTCTCGGGGAGGGACTGCAATGACTCCTCTCAGAGAGATGTCTAAGGGTTCTGTCAGAGGGACTGCTATGCCTTATCTGAGAAGGACTGCAGTATCTCCTCTCAGAGAGACTTTCATGAATTCTCTCCCAAAGGATGCGATTGGTCCTTTTAAAAGGCTTATTATGGAGGGCCCTCTCCCTGAAGAAGCCATGTTGTTCTTCCTTGGGTGTGTGTGTCTCTTTACAGTGACTCTGCAGGGATCTCTTCAAATGGGAGTCAGGTTCCATTCTCTCTTGGGCCTGAAATTTGGCTCCTACTTGAGAACAGTTCTTAGACTCCAGACAGGAGATTTTATCACCATAGTTTTTCTTTGCCCTGCCTTTGACATTTTGAACTTTACTCGAAGGTTGGAGGAATGAAGTAACTTGGACAGTGACATCTCTTTCCGAAGACATGGTCTCCAATTGCAAAGGTATGGGTTGGAGAGAGCTCACTTGTTTTGCCTGTTGAGTTTGTCTACATTGGTCACCTGTTCCCTGCAATCTGTCCTCTTGCTTAGGCTTCACACCTGCTGACCTTGGCTGGGCAACTGGTGTGCTGGCTCCTTTGCTATCTCCTGCTAAACAATACTTGTTGGCTCTTTGTTTGCGGTGCAAGTATTGGGTTGACCACAAATTGTCTGGCCTTGTCCTGTCCTCAGGCTTCTGTCTAGTATAAGCCGCAATTCTATGTGCTATTTGGAATGCCTGCCTTAGGCCCTGGAAAAGCAGCTGGTAGAACTTGGGCTGGGAGGATTTCTTAGGTTGTGTCTTCGAAGAAACAGTGCTTCTTTGAACGGTTTCAGTACTCTTGCTTCTTGATGGACACATAATTCTAAAAGGACTCTTTCCTGGAACTCACTCTGTAGCCCTCACTCTGTAGCCCAGGCTGGCCTCAAACTCAGAGATCTGCCTGGCTCTGCTTCTCCAGTGCTGGGATTAAGGCGTGGTCCAACACTGCCTGGCATGAATTTCTTTTAATAAAGGAACAGTAAAACGTCATTTTGAAATCTGTTAGGTGAACTATCTTTTACTTAAAATTGGATAGTAAGGCAAATTATCTTTAAACCTGGTAAATGGAAATATAATCTAAATGATCTCAAAGCATAGTTTGGACAAAACCCTGGCAATAAGGGATATGGCAGTTTTGTCCAAAGCTTAAACATTTTAAATGTTAGGGGGCTAAGTAATGAATTGGTTATATGAAACTTAGCATACTTAGCATGTATATAAATATGATTTTGTATACATTACAGAATTTGATCATTCATGAGATAATCAAGTTTTAATTTGTATCCTAATAATTATCTCTATTAGCTTATAGCTTTGGTACAACTTATCCTTAACAGTTTACAGTTTATGTTGGCCAATCAATCAATAAGTTTTATTTCTTAATTATCTTTAATTAAAGTAAAATTATCCCCCCCCCCCCCCCGCCCGCATTTGGGGAAATCGCAGGGGTCAGCACATCCGGAGTGCAATGGCTAAGCCTCGCCCTGGGAAAACCACCTTCGTGATCATGGTATCTCCCCTGCCAGGTAAGTATAAAAGTAAACTTATTCTTAACAATTTATAAGTTAGTTGTCTTTGTAAACTTAGAACTTAGGTTTTATACCTGTCCGGTTAGCCTTAAAAATATGAAGCTTGTGGTGAAGTTATTTTAATATAGAAACAGCTCTTATTTAAAAATATGGTATATAAGGAAAATGACAATTTAATAAATCCTTTAAGGTGTATCATGAAATGAGATAAGCATGGTTAAAAAAAAAAAAAAAAAAAAAAAAAAAAACTAAAACCGAGGAGAAAAAATGTTTTGTTGTTGTAGCAGCTGCAGCCGGTTTGTCCAGTCTGTATCAAGCCAGACAGCCACCAGAAATGGAGAGGGGAGGGGAGGGGTGGAGACAGACTGAAGTGAGCTGAGATGCAGAGAGCAGACAGTTAGGTTCAGAGAGAAGGCAGATGTTGATGAATCCATACAGGTCTAAGGGCGTCCCCTCACCAGGACCTGTTTTCTTGCAATGGGTTAACTGAAGTTCTTGTACTTGGCCAAGATTTTTGTAAATTACCAAGAACTTAACAGTCAACCCAAAAGAAGAAAGAGAGAGAAAGAGACACTTTTTTTTAAATACAGCAATAGACAAGTTGGGAGTTGCCATTATTATTTTAACTGGTACTATCCGCCATGTGAGGCCTGCATTATTATTTAAATGAGGGCTGCTGGAGCAGAGCTCCTAGTTAGCTGCAGGGCAGTTTTGAAGGTTTACAGCTCAAGTTAGCCCTTAGATTCCAGTAGTTTAGCAAAAAAGGCTGTTTGTAGCAGGACACTGCTGCTACTATGGAGAACATAGTGAACTTCATTAGCTCTAGTTTACACTCTCAGGAGGTCTTGTAGTGTGATGATCTCTTTGTAAGACCCCGAATGAAGTAACAGCAGGTTTCTCCCTAGAAGGGAGGGGTTAGAATCTGTGCCGCTTATCATAGTCTGAAGGTAAGTCAATTTCATAAGGTTGGCAGCTTTTAGGGGTCCCCTAAATCTCTCCTTACGGTTTTTTAGGAGGCCTTATGGGATTAAGATAGTCTGTTGTTTCCTTATCTAAGCCTGTAAACTGACTGGAGCTGACTGAAACGCCTTCTGTAACTTCTATCAGAGGCTGTCCCCCCCTCCGTCCCCCCCCCAGCTGAGGACCGAACCCAGGGCCTTGTGCTTGCTAGGCAAGCACTCTACCACTGAGCTAAATCCCCAACCCCCAGAAGCTGTTTCTCTTCAGACTCATTCTGACAATTTGGGCGGGGGGGGGGGGGGGGGGGGGGGGGGGGAGATTCATGGCTACTCACCCTTCCAAACGGGGGGCGGGGTTGGTGTCCCCGGGATCTGCAGCATCCTTCAGTGAAGACTGTAGCTGATACTCCAGAGGTCTCCAAAAATTGTACCTCTCGAAGAGTTGAGCCTCTAACTGGGCAACCCTCTGTGAAGCGATACCTCGCTCCCTGGATATGCTCCAAACCTTACTTATCAGTCCGTCCCCCCCAACCTAAACATTTAAATCTGTTCGTGGCGTCAGGTATCGGAGACTATGGGGGTCCAGCCCCTCAATAGTCCCCTCATTTTGAAACCAATGTCCAATTTGATGAACCAATGAGTTTTGTGTTGGGGTCACTAACAAGAGCATGGGTGAGTGGTGACTTAGAAGGAGCAGGGGTTGTTGGTTTTTAAAGTGGTGGCAGTGCAATGTTAGCAGCGCTGTTACCCTGCGAGAAAAGTCACGAGGTATGACAGAACCCATTAGTAATAGTTTATTGGGGGAAGAAGACAGAAGGGGTGCTCAGGCCTGTGGAAGACACATGCAGAGAGAGGGGAAGGAGGAGTCTGTGACCGGTGTCGTAAGGATTCCCCTGCACATGCACATGGGTTTATGGAGCTAAGCCATGCATGCACATAGATTGCATGATCACACTGTGCACAAATTACGTGATCACACAGCACACAGATTACGTAGGACGTAAGGCCCCTTACTTGGCTACTGAACTGCATGTGCGGTCATTTAGCCAGGAATGCCAACATTCCAGGCTCTTTGCTTGTTATAAAAAAGGGTGGGTGAATAGGAATAGGGGTGCTGTGTCTCCCAAGAACTGCTTCCTGACTTGGTGGGCATCGGTTAACTCTTGAGGGGTAGGGAAGGGAGCTTCTGAAGTAGCCAGCCGTCCTGGGGGTAATGGATTGTCCTCTGCTGCTTTGGAATTGTCTGGCGAGGTGCTGTCCAGGTGGATTCAAGCTGGCTCCAGAGCTCGCTGACCTGTCCAGGTGGATTCTCTGGAGCTCAGAAGAATTTTTAAACATATTAAGAGGTATCCACGGGAAATTTAAAACCTTAAGCTGGTGACCATGATGTTACAATGTTTAGTACTCTGCTATATTGGATATTGGTTGGTGTTAGTGAGAGAGAGAGGGAGATAAAGGGAGAGAGATATTTGGAACATGCTTTTAATTTTTACCTGAGGTACACCTTACCTGAGACAGATTTTAAGGCACCTATTTCCTTTATTAGTTTAGCATCCAGTTTGACTGTTACTGTTCCTTACTGCCTGGATATATCTGGTGGTTCTCATCCTCCAGCTCTATGGTGGCCCTGTAACAATTAGCTGAGTAGTTAATTAGGAGAGGGAACCAGGAAGGAAAAGCTTGTGGGTTGGGACCTCATTGTTCTGGAACTGGTGGCAAGGCAGTGCATCCTGGTGTCCTCTGGAACTTGAGAGAGAGAGAGAGAGAGAGAGAGAGAGAGAGAGACAGAGAGACAGAGAGAGAGAGAGAGAGAAGAGGAGAGGAGAGGAGAGGAGAGGAGAGGAGAGGAGGAGAGGAGAGGAGGAGAGGAGAGGAGAGGAGAGGAGAGGAGAGGAGAGGAGAGAAGAGAGCGAGCGCAGGGCCCCGTCTGTGTCACTGTGCATGAGGAGGAGAAGAGGCCCTGCTGACAGGTATGGAATGAGGCAAATGGGGAGCAAGTGAAATAAAGCTCCTTTCTTAGCTAGAAAATCTCTTCCCATTAGGGGCACAGGGCAGGTTGGCACAACTGAAAATGTGTGGGTGAGAGGAATACCCTTGAAAATGCAGTGAAGTGGTGAGGTCTGGAGAGGTGGGACCCCAAAAACTCCCTCAGGACTGAGTAAGTGGCTCAGTGTCCAAGAGGAAGGAGTGGATCGCCCCATGCTGTAATGGCTCTCTCAGGTTCCCTGTGAGCCCATGGCCAAGCCTAGGTGGTTTTGGTCTGATGCTCCCATGCCATGAGGTGCACGAAGGCCATCAGCTCACCAGTGTTCCTCTTGGTGCCACTTCGAACAAGGCTCATTTGATGGCCCCAGGGGGCAGGGCACACACTAGCCTGCCTGGCCTTTTTTTTTTTTTTTTTTTTTAAAGATTTATTTATTATGTATACAGTGTTCTGCCTGCATGTATGTCTGCAGGTCAGAAGAGTGCACTAGATCTCATTACAGATGACTGTGAGCCACCATGCGGTTGCTGGGAATTGAACTCAGGACCTTTGGAAGAGCAGTCAGTGCTCTTAACCTCTGAGCCATCTCTCCAGCCCCTGCCTGGCCTTTTTCACCACACATTTAAAACAGGGACCAGGAAGCCTCTGTGCAGCTGCTCGGATAGTATGTGCCAGCGTTTGGCCATTCTGTTCACGGGCTTTCTCATCTCTCCCGTGGTACCTTAAAATGCCACAGCTGAGCCTCTGCCTGTGGGGTCAGGGGCCTCCTCTCCAGATGCTTAAGTTAGCCCTGATGCCAGGAAGCTCTGGGAGACACGAGACAGGTTTTATTCCGTATCTTGAATTATGTGTTTTTAGATTTTGATGGATTACATGCTTGAGGGAAGCCAAAGGAAGACCCGCCAGGAGGCAGGTTGTAAACTGATGTCTGGCTATAGAGCCACCTGGGCTTTATACTCCCAATGTGATCATGAGCTCCTTTGCATGTGTCCTAGCCTGCTTCCAGACCTGTCTGTGCTTCTCAGGGCAGCTTGAGAACCAGTGAGAGGAAGAGACTGGGAGGAGCTAAGGTGAGAGCCAGAGTTGGGCAGAAGTGGCCGCCTGATACTGGAGAGCCTGCCCAACACCAGAGAGCAGAGCACAAGTCAGATAGGCGGAAGTGGTTGCATGTGGCACAGAAAGAATCAGAAATGGGGAGGGAGGAGGGTTCAGAGCATAGGTACAAAGCTTGGGGATAAGGTAACTCTTTTCATTTGCCCATTTGCTGGCAGAAGGTAGATAATTCACGTGAAATATCGGGGTCCAAGCAGCCATTATGTGGCCATATTTATTGGTATATTTAAGGCATTTCTCAGAGGAGGAGTGAGACCAAGAGGAGGAAGCCTTATGTCCCATGACTGCAGCTGAGAGAAAAAAAATAAAATAAAGAAACAGGATCAGACTCCAGTCCTGGGTATCCCTGAGGTTGGAGAAGAATCTGTGAATCAGCACAAGTTACCTCAGCCTTCGTCAAGATGGAGGTAAGGGCTGGGAGTTTACACAGCCCGAGGACCCCCAGGGTTCGGCAGCCAGAAATGTATCTCAGGATGTAGTCATGGGAAAATGGCAAGGGAGTGAGTGGAAGGGAAAACTCACTGACTGGAGAGGCAATGTTGTGCAGAGCAGTCCTGTGGCCAGGCAAATGAAAAAAATGAGCAGTCGTAGATGGAGCAAAACCTCGGCACAAGTTCCCGGGCACAGAGCTCCAGGAGGGCTTGCTTCATCGCACACTCTAATGTTGGCTTTAATGCAGTGGAGACAGCATGCTGTTACCGTACAAGAACAGCCACAAGGCATGATAAAACCCAGTATAAGAATTTTATTAAAAGGGGGAGACAGGAAACAATGTGACCAGGCCTGTGGAAGATGTGCAGCGAGAGAGATGGGAGAGAAGGTGAAGAAGAGGAAGAGGAGGAGCCTGTACTGGCTTCTTAAGGATTCCCCTGCACATTCATGATCACACTGCGTAGGAATTTCGTAGGGTGTAAGGCCCCTTACTTGGCTACTGATCTGCACATGTGCGGTCACTTAGCTGGGGAGTGGCCAGAATTCCAACAACCTGTTCCCTGCAATCTGTCCTCTTGCTTAGGCTTCACACCTGCTGACCTTGGCTGGGCAACTGGTGTGCTGGCTCCTTTGCTATCTCCTGCTAAACAATACTTGTTGGCTCTTTGTTTGCGGTGCAAGTATTGGGTTGACCACAAATTGTCTGGCCTTGTCCTGTCCTCAGGCTTCTGTCTAGTATAAGCCACAATTGTATGTGCTATTTGGAATGCCTGCCTTAGGCCCTGGAAAAGCAGCTGGTAGAACTTGGGCTGAGAGGATTTCTTAGGTTGTGTCTTCGAAGAAACAGTGCTTCTTTGAACGGTTTCAATACTCTTGCTTCTTGATGGACACATAATTCTAAAAGGACTCTCTTCTGGGGTTTCACTATTTTTGTAGAGCTTTGTGTTTTGTGTTTTAAGTCCCTTGACGGTTTCCTTCATTGGATAGTTTAAGTCAAAGGTCTTTTTGAGGCTTGATTTCGACCATTTTTCTTCCTGATTACTTTCAAAGCCACTCTTGGATACAGAGTGAAGCTGACGGAATTCATGGTGCTCAGAGTCTTTGGCGTCTGTCTGGCGGACCACCCCATGGCTTCTCCATTGTTCTTTTCTAATGTGCACTTGTACACAAGCCTGGGAAGATCGGGCCTGGAAATCTCTTGGAGTAGTTGGACTCTTGGAAGCTGGAGGATAGATTTTAGCTTTCCTTCGTGATGGTGATGTAGTGCTCTTCCATATATCTGCTCTTTTTCTCCCACGATGCTTTGAGACTTGAGGTCTTTTCCCAGTTCCCAGTCTAAAACCAAGATGCAACCGAATCTCACCATGGCCTTCACGGGTGCTTAAAAGGTGGATCTGTGGGTAGACAAGAAGATATAGACCAAAAGCAGACTGTAACTTATGACAGCAATTAATTCCTGAACATCGGCCACACTGCAAGCACATGGGATATTTCAGGACAAGACCTGATGAGAAAGGTGGAGGGACATTGTGGGGTACTTGACTCTCTAAGAGTTTTGCTGCTATTTTTAGCTGTAGATCTTTTAGCAGATGGAGCTGTTCTGAGATATCCCTCTTGGCCTGGGAAAGACACCTTGCCTTGAGGGAGTGGTGAGAGTCAAAAGTCCTTGTCGGTGAATCACTCTGTGGGTCTTTACTCTGGTCACTGGAAACAGGGTCTTCCCTATTATAAAGTATCTTGAGAGAAGACTCCGGCTTCATTAAGGCAGGAAACTGGGCCCTTGTACACGAGACAGACACGTTCTGAGTCACTTCCTCAAATATATCACTGAGTTTTGAGTTTGTTTTCTTTATTCCCAATCTGGTACCGCAGTATTGCTGTAATATGGAAGATGTGGATCCACGTGTCCACCTCTTTAAGGACATTTTTTCCTCATGACGACGGCATAAAATATGTCTCTGAATATAGTTTCTGACCACTGAAGTCTGTGAAATCGTCCTAGGACCCCTCTCTAGTAGGCTCTGGGAAAATGCCATCAGTTCAGCTGGAACCCCAAATAAACTCTGAATAAATCGGCAGATATCCATCCTGGCTTCTTCTGTTAAAAACGGCTGAAAACAAAGCTTCCTTTCCATAGTGGTTCCCAGAACATTTCCCAGCATCAGCATATTGGAGAGATACTTCCTAGGGAGTCTCTGCCTACGGACATGACTTTCCCAGACATTCTGTTGTCTACCCAGGAAAGAACGGATAGAATTTCTTTGAACCCCTAATTCTGCCTGAAACTCCGAGGGTAGTAATCTCAGTGGATATGGAGAATAGCTCTGGAATGAATTCCCAAATTCCTCCATTTGTTTCTTTTCAGTTGCTTCCTTGGATAGGACATCCATTTCCCAGATGTCAGGATATAGGGTTCCCACAGTGTTCCCAATATCAGAGGGAAGAACCAAGGGAAGGGCTGATGAATGGAACATAATAGTGTCTGTACAGGACTCTGGAGACGGCAAAATACCAACAGCAAAGTTCTTCATAGGCAAGGCTCTTAATACCTCCGGCATTCCAGAACCCTGAAGGGGTCCTAACTCAGTTGTTTTGACAGAACTTGAAATAAATGGGATTGAAGGGCTGGGTATGAACCTACAGAAGGAATTCTGTGCTTGTAACTTTTCTGATGTTATCATTTCTGAGTCTCTATCCTCACACACCCGTCTTTGATTCAAATCCTCAATTTCCATTACTTTAGGAGATTCTGTTCTGATCCCTAGAGATTTTTCAGCCTGAAGCCTTTGCTCGTGAGTTAATACTGGAGGTTCCTCAAGTGGAGATGTTTGCTCTAAGATTAATTCTGCAAAATTCTCTTGAATATTTGCCCTTGGAGTTTGTTCCATACGTTTTACCATGTCTTGAAGATGTGGTCTTGGGAGAAAATTCAAACCATCCATTACTTTAATGTTAGATTTTGTGGCAACTCCTATTGGTTCTATAGCCTGAGGATTTGGTCCTGGAGCCAGCTCTTCAGATTTTACAATCAGAAGCAGTGGTTTGGGAACCAATATAGTCTTTATAACTTGAAAGCCTGGCAACTGTATTGTTTCTAAAATTTGATGTGTTGGTGCTGAGATTAATTTTTTGGATTGAACATTTTGTAACCAAAGGCTTGAAGCAAATTCTGACATTATCACATCGTGCAGTTTGGGAGTCAAGTCAGTATGTTTTGACCCTTGAGAAGCTGGCTCTGGTATCATCACAGATTCTATAACTTGAAACGGCGGTCCAGGGATAACTTCCACAGATTCGGAAACTTTGGGGAGAGCAGCTGACTGAGAAACATGATGCCGTGTCTTTGCTGATTCTGTCCCTTGACCTAGCTGCTTTGGACTGATCGTTATAAAATTTATCATTTGATCCAGTGATTCCATTGGAGTTATGTTTAAAGTTCCCAGGCTTGCACCCTGGGGCTTTGTTAGCCTACTTGCTACCTCCCCTGGTTGCCATGACTCAAAAGTGAGCTCCTCATAGTCTGTATCTTCCACAACTTGACTCGTTTGCTGGGTTGACAAATCTAAGGATTCTTCTATTTGCAGCCATGGCTTAGAGGTCAAACTTACATATTCAGGAATCTGAGGTTCTTGCCCTGGTGTTATCCCTGAAGCAGAATCTGGAATGTGATAGCATGGCCTTGGTGGCCATGCTACAGAGTGTTCCCTTTGGGATTTTTTCCCAGAGCTCACCACCACAGGTCCTAAGTCTTGAGGACACGGCCTTGGAGATTTTTCTACATGTCCAGTCTCTCTATTTACTCGATTTGAAGTCACACTAAGAAATTCTTTCCCTGGTCTTACCTCACAATTTAGCATCCTTACTTCTGCAACATGATTCTTGAGGTCGAGGGTCATTCTATCAGACTCTGTGGCTTGTTCTGTTGGTAACTCCTTGAAATCTTTAAATTGAGGCCACAAACAAGGCAGCAACTGCAGAGTTTCTGGGCTCCAGTAGCTTCTCTGTGGGGATAGTTCTGAGGACTTTGAATCTGGATCACTTAGTGTTGGAGTCAGATCAACAGATTCTGGTCCTTGAAGATCTAGCTGCTGAGGCATCCCTAATGATTCTAGGCCTTGATCTGTTGGTTTGGGGGTCAACCTCATAGATTTCTCTGTTGTTTCTGGGCTTTTATGTCCCAACCCTTTTGTCATTTCTGAAGACCCCGCATCTTGATAAACTGGTAGTGAAATAAAATCCACCAATTTAGAGACTTGGTGCCTCATCTTCTCAGCATAGTCCTGCAACTGGTGCCCTGGTCTATATATCACTTGAGAGGATTCTATGATTTGATCACGTGTTTGGGGATTTTGGTTCCCAGGTGTCACATTTTGAAGGAACGGTCTTGGTGATAACCCCACAGAGGTTCCAGTTTGTGGCAGAGACACCGATGACAATTTCACATGGTTTATACTTTGCCACTTCGGCTCTGAAGTAAATTCCATCGATTTCATGCATTGTTGCTGTGATTCCGGAATCAAATTTGAAAATTTGACACTAGACAGTGCTGGTCCTGCTAACAAGTTCCCGGTGGACTCTGGGGTCGATACCACTGGTTTCTCATTTAAAGGAAACTGTTGGCAATCCATGCTTTGCTGTTGGGAGCCTAGTCTCAGCTGCATAGGCTTTCTTTCATGAACACAAGGCTTCGGTGCAAAGGAAGTCTTACTATGTTGAGAACAGTGGCATGGAGCGAACTCTAAAGGGTTCACACTTGGAGTCGGTGAGCCTGGCTTCAACTTCACAGATCTAACTTTTTGAAAACAAGGTTCTGGTGAAAATTCCTTACTTCTCACGTCCTGCAGACCGCAGCCAGGTGTCACTTTTACAGAATTTGTCAAACAAAGCAATGGCTGGTTGCTCATCTCTGGAGACATTCTATCTTCAGGCAGTGGGGTTGGTGAAACTCCCACAGATTTTACACCATTTGACGGAGGCCTCAAAGTAAATGTGGGTTGTGCAGTTTCCTGCCACGACCCAAGTTGGTTCTTCAAAAATGGGATCTGTTGAAACTCTGCCCCTACCATTAAGTGAGATGACCCTGGAGTTGATTCAAGCTTCAAATCTTGCACGTGTTGTCCTTTCTTAACTATTATAGGCATCTCTCTTTGAATTCCTGTCCCTGAGTTCGACTCAGAACTTGGCCCTGGGGTGTATGCAGAAGAATTCACACACCGAGGCCTTGGGCCTGGGGTGCATACAGAAGAATTCACACACTGAGGACTTGGTCTTGGGGTGAATACAGAAGAATTCACACACTGAGGACTTGGGCCTGGGGTGCATACAGAAGAATTCACACACTGAGGACTTGGTCTTGGGGTGCATACAGAAGAATTCACACACTGAGGACTTGGGCCTGGGGTGCATACAGAAGAATTCACACACTGAGGACTTGGCCCTGGGGTGCATACAGAAGAACTCATACACTGAGGACTTGGCCCTGGGGTGTTTACAGAAGAATTTGCATCTTGCCAGTTTGGCTCATGAATGCCCCCAGTAGAATCTACACATTGCAAGTTTGGTCCTAAAATGCGTGCAGAAGAACTCATTCCATGCAAATGTGGCCCAGGATTGCACACAGATTTTATACATTGAGGGTCTGGCTCTGGAATGCATGCAGAGGAATTTATGTCTTGCAAATATGGCCCACGTTTACACCCACTGGAGTTTATATATTGAGAATTTGCATTGGGAGTGCATGCAGAATTCACGTCTTCCAAGTGCTGCCCCAGGCAGAACACCTTAGATTTTATACTTTGAAGGTCTGGAACAGGGTGCGACTCAGACAATTCTACATTTTGTGTTCTGGTGTTGGATGCCATAACATTTTTACAGTGAATCTGTGCCCCTGCACTCGGGTCACAGGATGCCCTACCTTGCAGTCTAGGCTTATGCTTGAATTTTAGAGACAGCTCATCTGGCAGCTTAGTTTCTGTGAGCCCCTCAAAAGGTATTATCTCTGGCAAATGTGGCCCAGGGTTGCCATCTAAAGACTGAGGACTTGTTCCCAGGCCCAACTCAGAGGACATCACATCTTGCAACGGTTGCTCTGAATTGAATTCCGTAGATTTCAGGTCTTGAAGCTTTGTACATAATTCTGATGACTTGATATGCTGCAAATGTGGCTCATCCCTGAACGCTATCTGTTTTATTTTTTGAAGTTGTTGCTTTTGACTTAATTTGTGAGACTTCCGATCTCGCTTCTGGTTTCTGGCATTGAGTTCAGAAGGCACCACTCTATAAATCTTTGAGTCTGAGGCCTGCTTAGAGAAGCCCACAAACTGTGATTCTGAACCATGATTGATCCCTGTATCCTTCATTGTGTGGACATATGTGGGCTCAGACTTCACACCTTTCAACTTTGATACACAGTTGACTGACTCAGGTTTCATACCTTGAAGGTGTAATTCTGGTGTTAACATAGTTAATTTCCTGTCCTGTAAATGAGCGGTTTCCAACTGCAAAGGTTCCCTGTCAAGTGCCTTACCAAATGTCCATTTTAAAGATTTTACATCTTGCCACAGTGGCTGATACACAAAGCCTACGGGTTTCTCTTTTTGAAGTTTGTCCTCTGAAATCACTTCGGAAGACTTCATACCCTGTGAGCATAGGCCAGGACTGACCTCCATAGATCTTCCATATTGAAGCTTTGTCCCCAGAATTGACTGAGAATATTTCTCATCTTGTAACTGAGGGCCTGAGTTTAACTTCCCAGATTCCCCATTTGGGGGCTTGGACTCCACTGTCACACCTTGTAACTTTGGGCCTTGATTAAACTCTACAGACTCCTTAGCTAGGAGCCTTTTCCCTTGAACCAACTCAGACGGCTTTTTATTTTGTGTCTGTGGTCCAGAATTGAGGTCTACCGCTGTCACACCTTGGGATTTTATCTGTGTTACCACCTCAGAAGATTTTATACTTGTGACATGTTGTCCCATAGAGTTCACACCTTGAAGTTTCATGCCCATGATCAGCTCAGGATATTTCAAATCTTGTAAAGGGGGGCCTGAGTCCAGCTCTACAGATTTTGTACCTAAGAACATCTTCCTCGGGGTGAAATCATGTTTCTTACCTTGTAACTTTGAACTAGGTTTGATTTCTACAGATTTCATACCATGAACCCTCTTCCCTGTAATGACTTCAGATGTCATACCTTGTAAGTGTGGTCCAGGACCAAAGTCCACAGACATGACATCATGGACCTTTATACCCATGATTGTCCTTGAAGATTTCAGATCTTGTAACAGCGGGGCTGATTCCCAGTCTTCCATTTCCATTTCTTGAGGCTTTGTCCTCAGAAATGAGTTAGATTTTATACCTTGCCACTGTGGCCCAGGTTTACAGCCTAGTTTGACACGTCGAGTTTTGGTACCCGTAGCTAACTCAATACATGGTTTACCTTTCATCTGTGAGCTGCAACTTAACTTAGTACATTTCATATTTGGGGACTCTGTTTCAGGTGTCAAGTCAGAACATTTTGCACATTGCCACTGGGACCCAGAGCTCTTCTCAGATTTCATACCTCGAGGCTTTGCCTGAAGTGCCAACTCAGAAGATTTTCCACATTTCAACTCTACATTGTTTTGTGATTGTGGCCTTTGGCTTATTGCTCCATATTTCACTTCTGAGGACTGTGACTTTTGTTTAAACACTGAAGGTGTCACAGCTCGAGGCTGTGTTCCTGGGGATGACCCTAAGGGATTCACTTCCTGAGGTTGTATTCCAGGGTTCAATCCAAGAGAGCTCCTGTCTTCTAAGCAAAACCTGGATTTGAGTGACAATTTTATATTATTGATCTTTGACCTTAAGGTTGGGTCACATGCTTTCGTATTTCTAAACTGTTGCTCAGAGTTAAAATCAATACTTTTGGACCTCTGAGACTGATGTTCCTGGGTTGACCCTGAAGGTTGTTTGCCTTGTGACTTCAGCCTCGTAGTCAACTCATCGGATGTCTTCACATCTAGTTGTACTGAGGGTTTTAACTCTTTAGCTGTGACATCCTGAGGTGGTAACCTAAGATTCAGTGTAGTTTTATTAACTTGATAGTCAGACAGTGGTATCCAAAGATCAGATTTTGTATTTTCAAGCTGTGGTCCCTGAAGTAATGCCATACTTTTCACACACTGAGGCTGTAGCTCTGAGGTTGATGTGATGTTTTCCCCTTCTTGTAGCTGTGGTCCTGGGGACAACTCAGGGGTCTTCACACACTGTACTTGTGGCCCAAGGTTAAAATCCACGGATTTTTTTCCTTGAGGTTTTGGCCCTAGAGCCATCTCTGATGTCTCCCCACCTCTCAGCTGTATGGATGGTTTCCGTTCTGTAGATTTGACACCTGGAGATGGTGACCCACTATTGAATTTTAAAAATGTCACACCGTGGAATTCAGGTCTTGGTGTCCACTGGATAGATCTTTCTACCTGTGTCTCTTTGTTTAGCTGATCAGTTTTGATCCCTTGAGGCTGTGGCTCGGAAGTTAAGTTCAAAGGTTTAGTTTTCTGCAGCCCTAGTGCTAACGCAGAGGTTTTTACTTGATGTAACTGTGACTCAAGATGAAACTCTCTGGATTTTTCTCCTTGAATTTTTGACCTGACAGTCAATTCCGATGACCTCACACACCTCCGTTGTGTAGCCGGCTTCAATTCTGTAGGGCTGGCACTCTGAGACTGTAACCTAAAGTTTGACCCTATACATGTCTCCCTTTGAAACTCAGATACTGGAATCCACTGCACAGATTTTGTACCTCCAATTTGTGGTTCAGTATTTAGTGCCACAGTTCTCCCATCTTGAAGCGGTGGCTCTAACATTGGCTCTATGTCTTTCACTTGGTACACCTGTGATTCTGGAGTCAATGGACAAGGTTTCATATTCGGCACCTGTGGCCCATATTGGACCTCTTGAGCTTTTACATTATGAACAACTGGTTCAGGAGCCAATTCAAATGAGGGTGTATCTTTACATTGTAGTTTAGAGTTGAGCTGTATGGGTTTTCTACCTGCAGGTTTGGGTTCTTGATCTGACCCCATAGACAACATACCTTCCGACTCCAACTGTTTGTTCAGCCGGTTGAACAGCTCACCTTTCCACTCTGCTGTGCTTATGTGGTCATCCTGTCCGGGCTCAAGAGTTAAATCCATGGGTGCCCTCCCTTGATACTGTTGTGTTGAGACTAAATCCATGAATTTTACTCCTTGGATCCCTTGTGCTTTGGCTTTATTCACAGGTTTTAGACTTTGCTGCTTCAGACATGAGATGATCACACGTTTGCTGTCTTGTGTTTGTGGCCGTGAAGTCAGTTCCTTGGGTTTTACATCTTGTAGATGAGGCCCTTGCAACACCTCCATAGGTTTATCTTGAAACAGCATCCCTGGTGCAAAAGTCACGGGACTCTCCCCTTGCTTCTTTGGTTCAACCAACCCCACAGTTTTCAAATCTTGAATTCTTGAACCTGGGATGAACTTCACAGATTTCATACCATCTGACTGGGAACTACTTGGGGATATCACTGTAGATTTTATCCTCTCTAGACATTGTCCTAGAGTTAAGACTGCAGATTTCCTGTCTTCTAACTGTGGTTCTGAAGGGGGTAACTCATATTTTAAACCTTTCAAGGTGGAGCCCGGAGGCAGCTCCTCACGTTCCTTATCTCCTGCTTGTATCCCCGGGGTTGACAGCATAGATATGATTTTCCCCAGCTCTGACGTTGACCTTAACTCCATAGATTTCCTGTCTTCCAAATGAGGCCCTTGCTTTAACTCTTCTTGCTTTGAGGCTGTGATCTTCTCTACAGGTTTTATGTGTTCCAAATGCTGTCTGTGGATCAATGTAGAAGATTCTACACCTTGTGCCTGTGTTCTTCTGATCAACTCAGAATGATCTGCACCTGCCAAGTGTTTCCCAGGAGTCAGTTTCTGTGACTCTGCATTTGGTATCTGTGGTTCAGATGCTAGTTTATAAGACATTTTGCCTTCAAAGTTTGGTACTTGATTCCCTGTGACATATTTTATATCTTTAAAGGGTGGCTCTTGTACTATTAACTCTGGCTTCATCCCTTGCCTCTCTGACTGTGTGGTCAACTCAAATATTTTTACACACTCTAACTGTGGCCCTGAGTTTAACTCTGAAGTCTTCACACCTTGAGGTTGAGTTCCTGGAATTACATCGAAACATTTGACATCCTGCAGCCATGGCCCCGAGTTAAAACTCACCTGCCTTGTGTCTTGTAGCCCTGGAGTCGCTTTTGCTGATTTGTGATCATGTATCCCTAACCCTGGAGTCATAGGACTCATACCATGAGACCATGGTCCTGGAGTTTGCTCCCCAAATTTGACTCTTTGATATTTCCGCCCAAAAGCCAACTCAGAAAATTTGGTATCTTGGTGCCACAGTCCTGGATTGACCTGCTTAGCTATCACTCTTGGATGTTGTAGTTCAGAGGCTGGGATTGGGCGTTTCATGCTGCAAAACTCTGATACTTCCGGAGGCAACACAAGCTTCTTATCTTCAACCTGTGTCTCTTGGCTGAATGGCAAAGACGATTCTGGCATCAATCCCTGAGGCTTCCTATCTTGAAGCTCAACACCTGGCATGAACGTTACACATTTGAAACCTTGGTGCTTGGGCTCTGGGATAGCATCAGAGAATCTCACATGTTGCAAGCATGGTCTTATGTTTACGTCAACCGGCTTCCCGTGTTGTGGTTGTGGCTGTGGTTCTGGAAGCTTTGGCCCTAGGATAAAATCTGATGATGTGGTTTCTGGCCCCAGGGAACATGGTATTTCATCATGAGATTTCACACCATAATGTGGGGGGCCTGAGATGAAATTTACTGGGTTTTCCCCTTGAAGAAGTAGCCCTTGATATAACATTGGAAACTGGACACTTTGCAATTTTGGCCCTGGAATCAATTCCGATTTGACACTTGGCTGCTGGGGGCCTAGATTTAAATCCACAGATTTCACATTTGGGGGCTGTGTCCCCTCAATCCGTTCCTTTGGTGATAAACTTTGTAGACGTGGCTCTGGTTTTGTCTTTTCAGGATCTACCTCTGCTGCAGATGATGGTTGTATTACATTTACTGAGTTTTCATTTTGCAACTGTGATTCTCTATCCATTTGCCTAGACTTTACTTCGTGGAGCTGTGGCTTTGGGATCACATCTTTAATATGTGGTTTGGGTCCTGCAGTTAGTCCTGTAGGTTCCACAACTTGTAAGGGTGGTTCGGTGATTACTTCTGCAGACTTCAAATTTTGGGCAAAGGACTCTGATTTCTCACCTTGCACTCCTGATTCTAGACTAAACTCCAGAGATCTCACTTCTGAATACAGGTCTATGATGGTTCCCTGGGTATCATCGACTTTAGAGACTGTCAATCTGAAGGTCTCTGTGTCTTCATGTTCTGGTTTCAGAGTTCTTTCTGATGGGTTAGTAACTTCTGCACACGGTTCTGGAGGCACCTGAACAAACTTCACATCTGGGGCCTGTGGCTCTGGGGCCATCACTCCTGAGGTCATAGTTTGCACTTCTGAATCTAGCAGCAAATCCAGAGTATCTTTAATTGCACTTCCTGATTCTGGAGTCTCTTCCATCTCTTTTACAACTTGGGTCCCAGGTTCAAGAGTATCTTGGAGTGGTGGTGAGCTCATCTCCACAGATTCTGAGGTCTGGCTCAATGGTGCTGGAGTCATCCCTAATGATGATTGTGGCAATGGAGCAGATTCTTCCACCTGCTGGCAAGGTTCAGAGGTCACTCTTGCTTCTGAGGCTGGATGTTGTAGGGTCAGTCCTTCAGGTTCTAGGAAATGATAACTTGGTTTGGGGGTCGCTTCTAAAGGTTTTGTTGCATAAAAGTGTGTGCTTGGGATCAGTTCACCAACTTCCGTACTCTCCACCAGTGCCTCAGGAATTAGATTCCTACCTTCTACCAATGGAGTCTCTGTATCCTCAAGCAATGGTACAGGGGCTATCTTATCAGAGCCGGTGCTTTGAGTCAACTCCACCATTTTTATATCTCCTTGTATGTCCTGTGATAGGGCTGAAAGAGCTTCTTCCATTCCTTGAGACTGAGAATCGGGCATCCAATGTACTGACTTATTATTTTGCAATTGTGGACCTGCCGCCAACCCAGCAGACTTTTTGTTTTGGTGTTGTGGTTCAACTGTCAGTTGGCCAGATTTCACATCTTGAAACTGAGACTCAGGGGCCGATGGCACAGATGTCTCACTTTGCAGTTGTGGTATGGGGGTTAATTCCTCATATTGTGTATTCTGCTGATGCAGTTCTGGGGCCAAATCTATACATAACACTGTTGAGGTTGGTGGTCCATATTTTTCGATTTGTGGGACTAAATCTGTGGTTATGTCCACAGATTTCACACTTTGCAATCTTGGATCTGGGATTAGGTGCTCAGATTTTACATTCAGTAGTTCTGGGGGAAAGTCCATTGAATCCCTCACCTTAGGCTGTGGGATTGTGCTCCCCCCCAAATATTCCATTTCCTGTAGCAGTGGTATGACTGGCACTACTTCAGCTTCTGGAACTTGATGCTTTTGGCCCCTTCCTATAGGTACTGCACCTTGATCTGGTGGTGCTGGGATTGTTTTCCTGGATTCCATTATTTGATGATGTGACTTTGGAGTCAGTGACACACACTCTGTGCCTTGAGGTTGTGGCGTAGTCCCCACGGAGTCTTCAACTTGACCCTGTAACCCAGAAGTCAATTGCAGAGACTCTTTAGTTTGAGGCTCTACAATTTGTAGTGGTGTGATCATTCCCGTCGGAGATGCCTGGACTGGCAGGGTCACCTTTAGAGCATGCAGGGACTGACATGACGGTAGTAGGTCATCAGTCATTCCTGATGGTTCCAGTACTTTAGATGGTGGCTGTGGGGGTACGCTTCTAGATTCTACAGTTCCTGCTAGGACAGTAGTAGTCGGAACATCTGGTTGAGCTGACACTGGGGTCAAATTTTCAGCTGGAGGCTGTGAGCCTCGGATCAAAGCCCTAGATTTAGTAATGTGTGGCTGTCCTAGTGGAAATATCTGCATGACATCCATGGCTTGTTTTGCCACTGGAGACACTTTTGTATCTTCAGTGGCTTCAGGCAGTGCACTTGAGCTAATTTCCATTGCATTTTGATGTACTGGACTGGGAGTAATCCTGATGTGTTTTGAGGCTTGATTCTGTGACCCCAAGGTCATGGTCAGTGTTCCCATGTCTTTATGCTGAGGCTGGGGAATCATTTCCACAGCTTCCACAACTGTCTGCTGTGGCCCTCGACTCATACTTCCTGGTCTTATGGCTTGATAGTTATGCAATGTATCCATCTTCACTGATTCCATGACTTGGTATTGTGGCTGTGGGGCTACTCCTACTGGTTCTATGCCATGTGGACTTAATTTGTCAATCATCTCCATGGAATCCGTGACGTGAAACAATGTCACAGGAGTTACCTCCAGGTTATCTGTGACTTGACTCAGTCTTGAGGCCATGCTCTTTAATTCCGTGGTTTGATGCTGATGATGGGTTACTTTTATTCGTTCAATTACTTGATTCGATGGCTGAGGAGTTATACTCACTGTTTCTGCTTGATTTGGCGGCTCTGGGGAAAACCCCACAGAGTCTATCAGCTCCGACTGTGATTTTGGGGTTATTCCCATTAAGTCCATAACCTGAAGCAATGCCAATGGAGTGACCTTTATTCTGTCAGTGGCTGAATGTGGTATCTTGGGTGTCAGCTCCACATTAGTTAGTTGCGCCTTATGTGTCTGTACCCTTTTTTCTGGAAGACCTATGACCCTCTGCTCTATATTCGGCTCTAACACATGCTTTGAATCCTTTTTCACTAAAGCTTGTTCTTCCTGAATTATGTTAACCCCTAAATTTCTGGGAGATGGTGTGCCCGTTGATATAACTAAAGGATAACTAAGTTCTTGGCGGTCATCCTCGGGTTGTGACTGCCTGTTTGAGGGAAATGGCTGTGAAATGATTGCTTCCGTCCTATGGACTTGAGAATTCACCCCAATGTTCATGTGGAGATGAAATGATGGGAGATCTGGAGATGTGTTGGTATTTTGCTCAACACTCTGAGGGATGAGTGTAGGTAACTGAGTTTTCGGGAGCTCTTCTTCAGGGACTCCTTGTACATCCATGAAACGATTGAGTACGTTACAAGATTTCTTCACAGGCAGAGGTACCACATGTTGTCCCAAAGTAGAAACCTTCTCTTTTGTTTTCTCTTGTTCCCAAGGATCTAAGGATTCTAAAATACAGCTAATGAAGGAAGTTTTTGCTTGTAAGGGACGAAGAACTGCCAAATTCAGAGAAAGATCTGATTTCTCAGAATCTATCAGCTGAGAAGTAGGCAGGGATGTGCCACGGCTCCTGGGCATAGATGCTTCCTTTTGGAAGGAAACAGGTCCACTATCGCTCTGGAATTGCCAAGCTGTCCCTTCAGGAAACATTGGAAGATAAGACAGGCTCGAGCTGTTGTTGGATGATGCAGAGGACATGCTGTAGTCAGTAGAAGTCTTTCCCTTTTTACAGTAACAGCTGGGTGGGACAATCTCCTGAACCACAATGTCAGAGTCGGAGGAAGAAGTCACATCTTGGGATTCTGAAACATTCAGCTCCATAAGTGTTGATCTGAGAAACAGAGAAATGTTTTCATTTTCTTTGGAATCAGTAGGGGAAGTTAGAGAGAAGGGAGGGAGTGGTTATTTCAAATCCAGAATATTTTCGGTCTAAGGGAGAGATGAAGGAAAAGAGGGGTTGCATCCACAAACATCAATTATTTATGTAAAGAATTCCTCCGCCAAGAGCAAAGTAGACGAGTCCGTCAGTAGAGTACATGCTATACAAATAGAGAAGCTGAGTTCCATCCCTAGAACCCACAGGAAAATAAAAGAACACAGTGCCCCAGTGCTGGGCAAGCAGAGACAAGTAGATACCCTGGGCCTCACTGGACAGCCAAGGCTGATCAGTGAGTCCCAGGAGGTGACTCTATCTCACACAACAAGGTGGATAGGTGGATGGCTCCCAGAAATGACACCCAAGTTTTACACACCACACACGCCCACAAATGCACACCTGTGCGTGGCATGACCTGAGTTTGAGCCCTAAGACTCACATGTTGGAAGGAGAGAACTGACTCCTGTGGCTTGTCCTCTGACCACCACATACATGATGTGGCACCCATGTGCACACATGCAAAAAATACAAATGAATAAAATATACACATATATTTACACAGTGAGGCCTAGAGAAATAGCCCAGAGGAAAAGAGCAGTGACTTAGTGACTGCTCTTCCAGGGGACCCAAGTTTGAATCCCAACACACACATGGTAGGCCACAAACATCTGTAACTCCAGTACCAGGGGATCATATACCCTCTTGTGATCTCTCTGGGCACCAGGCATGCATGTGGTACACATACTTACATGCTAGAAAAATATCCATACAGATAAAACATAAAACAAAGCTCACAAAATAGTTCTCCACTGCTCCTCAAACTAACTTTTTTCCTTTACCTCCTTCCTTTACTTTCTTTCCTTCCTTCCTTCTCTTCTTCTTCTTCTTCTTCTTCTTCTTCTTCTTCTTCTTCTTCTTCTTCTTCATCTTCTTCTTCTCCCTCGCCCCCCCCTCTCTCCCCCCACCCCCACTCAGCCCCCTGCCTTGTGACTCTGTTTCCTGACCTTGCATTATCCAGATGTTGGAAGATCTGTCGAAGACTCCTGTCTATTGACCAGAGTACATATTCCTGGGTCCAGTCGGTAGTAAGTCCTGAAATACTGGACACAGCAGAGTATGTCAGTGGAACTGAAGTGACATTACAGTAGGAATAGAAAGTTAATTTAGGAAGGAGGCAATTGCTCTCAGAGTAAATGAAGTCAGAGTGCCAGGTATTTTACGTACAGCATTCACAATGAAGATGGTGTCACGGGTAGGAATTCTATTGCTGTCATGAACCCCAATGAACATAAACAAGTTGTGGGGACAGGTGACCCGTCCAGCAGGTCAGGTTATTCGAGGGTCTCGAGGAGGGAACCACCTGAAAGCCAATGGGGGCGAGAGAAGAAGGAGACCAGGCACATAAAGAAAGACAGAGTCAGTCTGAGTCGCGTCAAGGTCTCGTTTATTGGCAGGGTGTTGCAGCTTATAAGCAGGATTTCAGGCAGGGAGGGGGAGCAGGGAGAGTGGAAAAATTTTCTTGAGAAGAAGTCAGGTTGGTCCGAGGGTAGGGTGTTTCTTTGGTCCCAGGCTTCTGCAGCTGGCCGATTACAGTTTATGCCAAGTGGTTTATCTAAACGTAAATTTGGTGGTTAAGCCAAGGACGCCCTGTTTTTGCAAGACTCCACTAAGCAGAAAAACTTAAGACATAACAGTCCTGGGTCAAACAGTCCTGGGTCAGTCTCCAACAAATTCCCCCTCTTTTCTTTAAAAATGGACCATGCTTGTGGTTGAGCTTTAAGAGGTCTGGGGGTCTGAAGGAATGGCTTCTGGAGGATCACAGGGGCCCCGTCCCTCTATGCTATGAGAAAGAGATCCGGGAGACAGCATCTCCCCAGATTCAAACACTACAGGCGTCCCCATAGTGCGGGAATCAGCGGACTGTGCGGTTTTTCGGAGGGAATGGAAATTGATAAGTGCTGAGCGTTAGGCTGCTACCGCACAACCATTATGCAACGGGGCATGTAATCCAGGCCCTCGGGATATTAGGGCACCCATGTCCCCAGCCTGTGCAGTCACAGCTGCACTCCAGTCATGCCTAGAGCTTTCCCTCACACAGGGGCAGCCTCGCCCGAGTCGAGGGGTCTGTGTGGGGCATCTTCATCGTGGTCCAAGGGATATTAGGACCCAAGGACATTGAACCTGAGTCTTGGAGGGGCTCCAGGCCGCTCTCCTCTGTGTCTAGTCTGTGATAGTGAATTGAAATATGCTGTGGTAAAGCCGAATCAAACTGATTTTTGATAAATTGAGTCAACCGCTGAAAAGCCCAGGGGCCAAAGGTGATGAGGAGGAGAAGAATAATCAAAGGAGTTAAAATAGTGGGTAACAGGGTGGAGAGCCAGGGGGATCCTTGCAACCAATTTTCAAACCATCCGCACTGATTTTCAAACTCCCTTTTTCTCTGAGCTAACCTTTCCCTTAATTTTTCCATGAATTCTCTGACAATACCAGTATGGTCTGCATAAAAGCAACATTCTTCCTTTAGGGCGACACATAAACCTCCCTCCTTTAGGAACAGCAGATCTAGACCCCTTCTGTTTTGTAGTACTACCTCTGAAAGTGAAGTGAGGGACCTTTCAAGGGCTGATATGGATCTTTCTATAGCCTCTAGATTGGTGGTCATGGCCATCTGTAACTGCATCAAGTGATTATTTTATACAAGGGCGGTAGTCCCTGTACCAATTCCTGCAGCAATGCCTCCAACACCCAACAAGAGGGCTATAGTCAATGACACAGGTTCTCAAGTGTATCTACTCCTTTGCTCGAAGAATTCCATAACCGAGCTTTCTTCATGATAGGTGACACAAGGCCACAACTGAACCAGTACACAGAATTCATGGGAATCATCAAATATCTGAGCAGATATGCAAGGGGTCAATCCTGTGTTACAGGCCCAGTAGGACCCGTTGGGTGCTTTGAGATAATAGCTCCCTTTATAGGGTGTCAACGTTTGTTTACAGAGGTGGCTATGGGTCGATGGAATTTTGCCCAAACAAGAACCTCGTCCGGAGACTTCAGGGAATGTTAGTTTATGTGGCTTAGTCTGACACCTATTGCTCGGGGAAGTGAGGTTATTGGCAGTGGACTGAAAGGCGATTCCTTCATAATAAGGGGGACTGGAGGTAAGGCAGAGCCAGCAACCCAAGGTTTTGTTTGGATTTGTGGCATTTAGGACCAGATAAGCTCCCTGGACCAATTTAAACAATATCTCCTGTTCCCCGAAAGGGAGTAAGGAGAGTTCCGTTAGTGGAGTCTACGATGGTAGTCACGGTGCTTGTATGGTAGGGAAAGGGACGAGGATGAGGTGAGGGGGGAGGAGGAGGAGGTGATGGCACCTTTTCATGATTGGAGGGAACCTTTTGGTCAGAGAAAACTAAGTTGGGTCCTACCGACTTTGGGTACAGGTTTTCTATTGTTAGCAAGATCTTGAAAATGACTCCTTTATCTGTGCCTTCAAGATACCAGCAGAGTCCCCATGTTTTTCCTGAGGGCCATTCTCGATTCGCCCTACCCTGAGGGGTGAAGGTTATGTTTAAAGGTAATGATAGCCCGTGATTATAGGCTGTCCAAGTATAAGAGCTAAAGCAAAAACGTCTATTCCTGCTAGGCTTACTGTATCCTCTTGTAACTGAAATAAGGTCCCAAGATGAAGCTGGTTTCCAGTAAGCTGTCCCTGTAGTTTCACAACCCCATCGAGCACAAAAGAAGGTCTTGAATCCCCCACATCTGTCAGCCGTGGCTCGGCTTCTACCATCCTTAGGGCAGACATAAAAGTCAGATTGTGCTAACCTACAATGAGCTGTAGGACTAATACAGCCTGGGGCAGTCATCACGGCAGGGTTATTATCATGGAATGTCCCACAAGGGCTTGTCCAAGTGGTTTTAGGACTGTGAGGAAATTGATGGCAGTTTGGAATCGTTTGACCTCCTGTACCATTTAACTGGTGTTGGCCAATAGTAGGTATATCCCAAGAATCCAATCCTGCAGCCAGCTGACAGAAGTCAGGAGTGAGTGACAGCCACCAGGAATAGGGAGCATGGTTTGCGGTAACCCTCCAGACCTCCTCCCCCGTTACTGTGAAAATTCACCAGGTAAGCTTTTTAATAGCATGGGGGCTTTCCTTGGAGATGCAGGAGAGGGGAAGGGGGAAGAGTAGTAAGCAAACAATGAAGCAGGGGTTGGTTTTCCGAGGCCCGCGACGAACAGGTCCTGCCATTGAGATGTCCGTGGCTCCCTTTATTTTTTAAGCCGGAGGCATTTCTGAAAGAAAAAGAGAGAATTTTTGTCTCAGGGTTGTGTCCTGGACATAACAGTTATTTTTTTCCTTGGTCTAGGGAGGCAATCTGTGTAGAGTAAGGCTTAATCAGTCTTTTTGGTAGCCAACGAGCCCCATTTTCCTTGGAGTCATAAATACATGCAGACCCCTTTCCCCAGATTATAACTGGCTTAGGACCGCCCCATTTTTTGGTTATTGGATCTTTCCAAAGGGCCTGCGCATATCCTTGTTTGGTTTCTGGGTGCCAGTGTCGCTCAGCCGCAGATTTTCCGAAAACATCCAATGTCAGAAAATTTAATACAAATAGGGCATGAGAAAGCAAAGCTTTGTGGTTTCCCTTAAGGGGAAATAGTGTCTCTTGTGAGCTGAGTTTGTTAAGAGTATTTTTTAAAGTTTGGTGAGCTCTCTCCACGATACCCTGGCCTTGAGGGTTATAGGATATTCCAGTGATGTGTTTAATTCCTAATTGTAAACAAAATTGTCTGAATTTGTTACTAGTATATTCCGGACCATTATCAGTTTTTATACATTTCGGCTGACCCAGCACTGTGAAGACATGTAACATATGATTGATAACATCTTTGGTGGCTTCTCCACTATGAGTGGAGGCACAAATAAATCCACTGAAGGTATCTACAGTAACATGTATAAACTTTAATTTGCCAAAAGAAGGAACATGGGTGACATCCATCTGCCATAGTTGTCCAGGTATAAGCCCTCTGGGGTTCACTCCATAACGAGGTTCAGGTAAGAGCATCAGGTAATTTTTGCAGCTTTTTACAATTTCCCTAGCCTGTTCTCTAGTGATTGAGAACCTTAGTCTCAAAGTTTGAGCATTGAGGTGATGAAGGCGGTGTGCCTCACGAGCGGCTGCTACCTGATCATGTTCCAAGTGAGAAATCAAGATAGAATGTGTAGCAGAATCTGCAAGTTCATTTCCCTGAGCTAGGGGTCCAGGTGGGCCTGTGTGGGCACGAATATGGCCAACATAAAAGGGTAGCGACCTCTGTCGGATTAATTTTTGTAATTCAGAAAACATTTGGAAGGTGGGAGTAATGGGTTGGATTATTGGGACCATTTCTAAAGCCTGTAAAGCCCCTACCACATATCTACTGTCTGAATACAAATTAAAGGGGCAATCTTCAAATTTTTAAAGACAGCAAGGGCAGCATACAGCTCCACCAGCTGAGCTGACTTGAAAGGGGTTGTCATAACGTTCTTTTGGCCATTGAGGACATAAGCAGCTTTACCATTACTTGACCCATCTATGAAAAGCACAGGGGAGTCCAGGTGTAACTCGAACCCTAAAATCAGGAAGGGGTATTGGGTTTGTATCTTCTCTGGAGCTATATGAAATCCTCGGTCCTGAAGTGTGGTAATTATCTTTTGAGCTACATTTTGTGTTTTTTCTTCAGATTTCCCTGCTATTAACAAATCATCCATATAATGTATAATATAGACTTCGGGGTATTGGACCCTCACTGGATCGATAGACTGAGCTACACACTTTTGACAAAGCGTAGGGGAATTGGCCATTCCTTGGGAGTCATTGCTAGGAGCTGGGGAGCTTGGAGTCTCTGTTTGCTATAGTAAGCTTTTTATCAAATAATGTAAATGCCATATTTACCAGATCTTTGACAGGTTTGAGGACCATTATCTATTAAATGTATCTGAGCCAAACAAATCTAGGCCCAGTCTTAAAAATATCTCTAAGTTTGGTAACAATAACCAGGCCAATTTGTTCTCCTATAAATATATTAGTCAAATATACCTCTCAGTTTTTTTTTATTTAAATAGAACAGTTTATGTTTTAAACTAGTATCTGAATAGCCAGATAACTAGTATTAACTTGTATTCCTTAACACAAAAGACATGCAAACTCAGACATTCAAAACCAAACATACATGTGGCCACATTTTTCATTCATACCTGTAGAGTAGACAGACATTTTTACAACTATGACCCTTTGGAGTCTCAATGTAACAGTAGAATAGCAAGACAAAGAAATCTGAAACATATTTCATTTATATATATATATATATATATATATATATATATATCTCAAGTCATTTTTTTATAAAAACATTATTTTTTATCTTAACCAGCAATAATTTGAAACCAAGTCTCTTAAATGATGGCAAGTATTTGTGACCCACTGAACTCAAATGACCAAAACCCATGTCAATTTTTATTTTTCCTGTGGAAACAAAAGCATAATTTTCCCAGTATCTTGAACTGGTAATTTAACATTTCTTTTTAAGCAATACCAGGACAGAGAAGGGTTAACAAGAGAAGCGGCTGGCCGGCAGAAGAGACCTTGAAGTTATCACAGTAAAGGAAGGGAAGGGGAGCAGTGGGCATAGAGCGTGTCCTTGGCTGCCAGTGTTCCTGAAAAAAAAGTTTTTGTTAACTCCTCTAACTAAAGTCTAGTGGAGAAGAAGGGAACTGTCCCATAGCGTCCGTCACAGTCAAGTCAACAATGAGAACAGTTAACACATTACAAACAAGACCAAGGGTACACGAAAAAAACTTTGCCCCAACGAGACAACCAACAAAGCTCCAAGAACAATGACAGCCTGATGTGCTCTGGGGGAGGGGGAGGTAACCCTCCAGGCTCAAGCACACCAAAAACAATCCAGACTCGAGGATCTCTGTCCTTGATCAAACAGACATCAGGGGCTTCCACATCCCTGTCAGTCAGACATGCACCCTTTTTTTTTTTTTTTTTTTTTTTTTTTGGGAAGAGAAGGAGAGAGTAAAGTAACAATGATCACAACAAAACATACAAAAAAACCCCCCACAAAATGGCTCTGACAAATTCCCAGGACAAAATACAAAGTGGCACTTCCTCCCACCGTGGGGGAAGATACCCAAAGATGCTCCTAAACCAAATGGTCACCTCTGAGGTGGCCTTAGGGCTCTGGGACGTCTCCCTTCACCGCCAGGTTCACTGTCCGGACACGTCTGTCCCAGTGAGAGCCTGCAAAGTACAAATCGATCGACCAGTACAAAACAAAAGTAACATGACAGAGAGACACAAACAAGACAGAGAGCGCTCTTACCGGTAGATGTCAATAAACCTCTGGACCCTTGGGTGTCAGGCAGGGGGAGTTTGAGAGAAAATCCTCTGTAAGGGCTAGTAAATGTGAAACACGCCCGTCTCCCTCTGCTTCCTTTAGAACATCTCTAATCACACCATAAAAACTAAAAAAGGCATCGGGGACGTTTTCCCCATCTTTGAGCATCTTATTAATATCTTTTCCTACTTTATTCCAAGTCAGAGGGTGAATGCCCGGGCTGTTGATAACCAGCCAGGGACATTTCTCCTCCACAAAACAAAAAAAAATTTATTAAATCTTTCTTTTTTACTCTTAATCCCCTCTCCCTGAGACTATCCTGCATCTCTTTTATGAAGAGAGTTTTTTTAGTCAAAACTTTACCCATGGCTTATAGGACGACAAGTCTTACCTCAAGGTAGCCCGCGTCGCACGAGTGATGCTGTCCGGGCGCCTCTACCAAAATATGTGTGTCCGGCCGGACCTTCTTTCGTCTGTCGTCCGATGGGTCGCCGTGCCTCGAGCCCCACGTTGGGCGCCACTTGACCCGTCCAGCAGGTCAGGTTATTCGAGGGTCTCGAGGAGGGAACCACCTGAAAGCCAATGGGGGCGAGAGAAGAAGGAGACCAGGCACATAAAGAAAGACAGAGTCAGTCTGAGTCGCGTCAAGGTCTCGTTTATTGGCAGGGTGTTGCAGCTTATAAGCAGGATTTCAGGCAGGGAGGGGGAGCAGGGAGAGTGGAAAAATTTTCTTGAGAAGAAGTCAGGTTGGTCCGAGGGTAGGGTGTTTCTTTGGTCCCAGGCTTCTGCAGCTGGCCGATTACAGTTTATGCCAAGTGGTTTATCTAAACGTAAATTTGGTGGTTAGGCCAAGGACGCCCTGTTTTTGCAAGACTCCACTAAGCAGAAAAACTTAAGACATAACAGTCCTGGGTCAAACAGTCCTGGGTCAGTCTCCAACAGACAGGGTTTGTTTCAGCTTACAACACTCAGGTCATACTCCATTGCTGAGGGAAGTCAGGGTAGGAACTCAGGGCAAGATGGATCCAAGAGGCAGGAGCTGATCCAGAGGCCATGGAGCTGCTTACTGGCTTGCTTTCATGGTTTGCTCACCCTGCCTTCTTGTACCCCCTGAGACCACTAGCTCATGCGTGGTACCACTCACAGTGAGCTGGACCTTCCCACATCAATCTTCAATTAACAGAATGCAGCCAGGCATGGTGGCACATGTCTTTAATCCCAGCACTCGGGAGGTAGAGACAGGTGAGTTCAAGGCCAACCTGGTCTACAGAGCGAGTTCCAGGACAGCCAGGGTTATACATTGAAAAAAAGAAAGAAAGAAAGAAAGAAAGAAAGAAAGAAAGAAAGAAAGAAAGAAAAGAATGAAAATATACTATGGTGATATTTTATTTGTGTTAAAATGTTATTTGTATGTTAATAAATAAAGTTGCCCGGGAGTCAGAGCTATTAGCAAGCCATAGGAAAGCCAGACAGTGGTGGTGTACGCTTGTAATCCCAGCACTTGGTAGGCAGAGCTAGGTAAGTCTCTTTGTGTTCAGGGATACAGCCAGCATTGGATACACACGCCTTTAATCTCAATACCAACCATAGAAGACCTGGAAGTCTGTACAGACAGGCAGTGACGAGGCAGTCATGTGGTTGGGTTTACAACCAATGAGAAGGCAGAGCATAAAGTCTATATAAAGACTTTAACACAGGAAGTAGCTCTCTTTCGGAGAGGTAGGACAACCACAGGAGGACGGGTAAGGTTTTTGCTCTTAGCTATGACCTCTTGGCTTTCTTCTTTGCATTGGTTCTGTGTTTCTTATTTAATAAGACGGTTGGTTACATCTACAATGTACCACAGGCTTGCCCACAGGGCAATCTGGGGGAGCAATTAAGGTTCCCTCTTCCAAAATGATGGCAGCTTGTATCAAGTTGACAGGAAACTAGTCAGCATGGGTATTTGTCACAGGACAGTCTGTAGACAGACTCTGCTTACCATGTCAGATCAGCTACACTGACGTTTATCTCTGTTTCTTCGAACCGTGAAACTGTAACAGGAGCCAAGAAACTGTTAGCAGAGTGACTGCTGACGTCATCTAACAGAACCCCCTTCATTTAACAATTAGGGGAGCAAAGATGAAGTCACACCCATCGTGAAGCTGATGAGTGGTACAGCACAGCTATCGAGTTTTGTTGTGCTTTTTAAGCATACTATCCTGTCTTCATCATGTACTAGAAGTGACCCAGGAGAAGCCCAGACTGGGAACGCAGCGCAGCGCTGGGGGAACACAGAGATCCCGATACACCTTCCCCTTCAAAGATGGCTACCCCACATCCACATCCGTGGTAGAGGAATAAAGGTAATGGACCTCCTGCACCACACTCTTGGTAGTTCATCTTTGTCCATCCTCCTCTCCCATACTTTGGGCTCTACATGAAGATGTAGGGACAGAGAAGCCCGGGGAAAGGAAACAATGGAGGATGGAGCTGTCTGACTGACTTTGGAAGGAAAGATGTCAGAGAGATGGGCGTACTCTCCAGGCACACCCTCTTTTTCAACTTTCTTCCACTTCAAGTGGAAAGAGTCCTAAAGCAGGTCCACAGTTGATCCGTCATCAGCCTTGAGCTGACCCATAAGGATAGAATCATTCTTACCTCTGAGTTTCCGGATCTGTTTTAGAGATCTTTTTTGTTGCTTGGAAGTCTAGAAACACATAAAGAGAAACCAAGTCAGGTTTACGTTCTAGTTTGGGGATTTTATTGACAACACATCTCATCTTATCTAGGGGATAGCGATATGTTTTATCAGTTGTCATCTGCAAACATATCATTAGTTACCATCTCATTTATTTAGTTGTGAATAATGGATTACATATCCTAAGGGACCAGCAAGATGGCTCTGTGGGCACAGGTGTTTGACACCAATCCCGATGACATGAGTCCCATCTCTGGAGCCCACATAGTAAAAGGAGAAAAGCAATTTGCACAAGTTGTGCTCACCTCCACGTGCATGCCATTTGTCCATGCGTGCACCCACATGCAAATTAGTAACTGTTTAAACAAACCTAAGTCCTAGATTATTATGTGTAGTCCTGAGACTCTAGAGGTAAATATGAGTCCTGTGCTCTAGAGACTTGCATTAGTAAGGAAAACAGTCAACTACACAGATAAGATGCCTTGTGGGAGCCAGCAAAATGGCTCAGTGGCTGAAGGCACCTGTTGCCAAGCGTTGGCAACCTATGTTCAATCCCTGTGGCCAGTATGGTAGATGAAAAGAACTGACTTGTTTAAAATAACCCTGGACTTGAATTATAACCTGTTTTTATGTTCAAGCTATCTGTGTATTATTTCTCCTGCAGTTGTACATAAAATGGTTTTACATTCAAAAAAAGGACAAATACTACAGAATTGTATTACATGAGATATATAGAATATACAAATTCATAGAGACAGAAAGATTAGATGTTATCTCAAGATGTAGAAGAAAGGAATATAGAGCAATGATTTTCTAAGTACAGAATCTCTGTTTTATTTGATGGAAAAGTCCCACAAATGGACAGTAGTATCAGGACATAATATCATGAATGTAATAAATCAATACAATTAATGTAATTAATGAATATCATAAATACAGTTATTGAATGAATACTGCAAATGTAACCAATGAATACCACAAATGTAATTAATATCATGAGTGTAATTAATGAATACCATGAATGTAAATAATAAGTAAATAAATGAAAAGAAAGGTCTGCTAATTGCCAAAAGTAACCACAAACAGAAGTGTAAGGGAACAATTTACTGGACCAAAAATTAAGACATACCATAAAACAAGTTCATAAGAACAGGAGCAAGCAGGTAGAATTTAAAAACAAAAAAGTTCTGAAATAATCAGGAGGCAGAGGCAGAAGAATTTCTCTGTGTTTGAGGACAGCCTCAGCTAAATAGTGAGTTCCAAGACAGCCAGGGTTATATAGAGAAACCTGTCTCAAAACAAACAAACAAAAAACCCTAAACCCAGCTCTGAAATAAATTCACTTACATATGGCAGCTTAATTGAAGAGAGCTCCACATAGTGACAAGAAATGATTCCATAGCTGTGATAAGTGCTGTCAACTTGCTAAAATCTAGAATCATGTGGACCTGTGCCTCCGAGCATGCCCATGGGGAACCGTCTTGATAACCATACCTGGGGTGCCACTGTGGTGGCGCCATTCTCTGACTGGGATCCTAGACTGTTTCAGTGGGGAAAGAGAAGTGGGCTACAGTTTGGACTCATCACTCATCTCCGCTTCTTTACTGCAGATGCAACGTGACTCGCTAGCCTAGGCCCCTGCAGCTGTGACCTCCTCTACCACGATGGACCAATGGACCATAACCTTGGGTGATGGTGAGCTGAAGTGAACCCTTGCCCCGTTAAGGCTCTTTTGTTAGGGCATTCTGTGACAGCGACAGAATAGAAACTAAGACAGTGGCAAACAGTGAGAAAAATAAAAGTGGATCATTTCTCAATATGGGATTCAGAGATGGGCTCTAAGTGGTTTGAGAATTCAAATGTTGAGGGGCTGGAGAGACGGTTTAACCGCTAAGAGCAGGGGCTACTCTTACAGAGGACCCAGGTTCGGTTCCCAGCACTCACATGGTGGCTTATAACTTCAACTCCAGTTTCAGAGGATCTGATCTCTTATGACCCCTGGAAGTACCAGGCAACATGTGGTACACATGTACACTTACTTGCAGGCAAAATCCTCATATACATAAAATACAAAAAAAAAATCTCAATTTTTAAGAAAGAATTCAAGTGTGAAAAATAATGTGAATTTTTTGTTGTTGTTTTTCATTTTTCAAGATAGGAGGGTTTCTCTGTGTAAATCTGACTCCCCTGGAACAACTCTGTAGACCAGGATGGCCTCAAACTCAGAGATCTGCCTGCCTCTGCTTCCTGAGTGCTGGGATTAAAGGCGCGCACCACCACCTCCTCACCACCCCATCCCCCCACTCCTGGCTTGTAATGTGAATTTTAAAGTATTCAAATGTGAAAGACTAGAACAAAGAAAATAAATCGATTAAAATATTCTGGGGTTGGGGATTTAGCTCAGTGGTAAAGCGCTTGACTAGCAAGCTCAAGGCCCTGGGTTCGGTCCTCACCTCTGGAAAAATAAAATTCCTACCACCTTGGATAACGAACTAATTAAAGAAAACTTTTTAAAAACTCTAATAGCTAAAATAGATCTTAAATTTCTCATCATACACATGAAAAAAGTCTGAAGTGAAAAGTGTATTAACTAGCTTGATTTAATTATTATACAATGCAAAAAGCAAAACATATTATGCTTCATAAAGATGTATTTGTTAATAACATTACTTATTTTTATGTATATGAATGTTTACTTGTATGAAAGTGAACCACATGTATGCCTGGTGCCCCTCTGAGTCCAGAAGATGGTATCAGATCCCCTGGAACTAGAGTTACAACAGATGGTTGTGGCATGCCGTGTGGATTCTGGGAATCAAACCTGGGTCCTCTGCAAGAGCAGCAAGTGCTCTTAACCACTAAACAATCTCGCCAATTAGTATCATTTTAATCCAGCAGAAGACGCCCCCACATGCTCATTTACAAGTTCTAAGTGACAGATTTACCACTTATTCCTAGGCCCTGGGGCCTGCCAGCAAACTTGGCTTCACACTGAAAAGTACAAGGCCTGAAGGGGAGTCCCCAGAAACCTTTAGCCACAGGCTGCTTGTGTGGTTCACAGTCTCTATTAGTTACTCTTAATGCTGTCCCAAAAGCAGGCTGAGGAAGGAACGGTTTAATTTGGCTCACAGTCTGAGGGTGCAGAGCATCATGGTGGAGGAGGCAGGTGTTAGCTGGTCACATTCCAGTCACAGTCAGAGAGAGATGACTGGTGGTATTCACTCGGCTCACTTCCTCAATTTCATTCGAGACCACAGCCCATGGAGCCATGCTGCCCACATTTTGACTGGGTCTTCCCACCTTAGTTAACACAGTCTCTAAACTCCCTCACAGACATGCCTGCAAGTTTGTCTCGTAGAAGACTGGAGATAGCATCGTGTTCACGTGATCTGAGTGGTCCTCCAAACACCCTCAGACCATGAATTCTAAAGTGTTTCTGAATTGATGGTGCCATCATTAAAGGCAGATGACATGCTTTGAGTGAATTCCTAGACTTCCAAACCCACTGTAAAGCCAGGTTATGGCTTGAATGTGCTATAAGAAAGCAAGTGCCTACCTAGACTTGTACTTAGTGGAACTACTCAAAAATGTAAGATAGAGTGCAGAAGTTTGTTAATAAACATAGTACACCTACTGGGCTGGCCAGAACTTACAGAATGATGATGAGTCTGAGTGTTTGGAATTTATCCAAAGAATGTGTGGAGGTTTAATGTGACAGAGACACGTGCCCATCAGCATTTCCTGCAGCACTATATATACATAATAACTGAGTTATGGAACCAACCTATGTGTGCAACAATGGAGGAATGGATGTTAAATGTGTGTGTATACACAATGGACTTTTTCTGTCACCAAGAACAAGGTTACATAGTTTTCTCAGGAAAAGGGATGCTTTATAGGAACTCCTATAAAGCAGCTAAGCCAGCCTCAGAAAGACAACATCAAATGATTCTTCTCCTTTGTGGTTCCTAATTTCATAGAGTACATAACCTCACAGATGTAAACATGCCATGAAAGTAGAAATGACTGGAAGAGTTAAGGACACTGTGGGGAGACAGTGAAGGAGAGTGGGGAGGGAGGGGACTGTGCGCAGTGTAACAGTACCAGATACAGTAGATACACACAGTGAGATGATGTTTAAATAATGCAGGACTATTTCAACATAGCACAGTGGTCAATACACTACACCATACTAATAACACAAAGTTGGGGTTGCCATGGTCATAGCAATGGTGCAGAAAAACCAAACATGTACTCATGTGGTTTGTTTGTTTGTTTGTTTGTTTTAAGACACTCAACAAAGTAAAAATACCTGGGAACTCCCCCCAACATACATTGGGTCCAGTGTTATCCCCCAAATTGATATGTTGAAATCCTAACCTGCAAGGAAATATTATTAGTAGATGGGGTGTTTGGGAGGTGGCTGTGTCATGAGATGGAAAAACTACAAAACACTGTTGTAGAGAGTAAGTAGTAAATAAGACATCCTTTGTTCATGATCAGAAGGTTTGATAGTAAAATGACATTACCAACACAATCTATAGATTCTTTAGGGATGCTGTGTAATCCCTACCCAAACCCCAGTGACCTTTTTTGCATAAATGAAGACCCTGTCCTAAAAATCCCTATGGAATTACAGAGATCCCTCAGGAGCCAAAACAACCTTGAAAAAGAACAGTCAGGGCTGGAGGGATGGCTCAGCGGTTAAGAGCACTGGCTGCTCTTAGAGAGGTCCTGAGTTCTCAGCAACCACATGGTGGCAGGCAGGGATATATGCAGACAGAACATTGTATATATAATAGATAGATAGATAGATAGATAGATAGATAGATAGATAGATAGATAGATAGATAGATAGATAGATAGTGATAGATAGATAGATAGATAGATAGATAGATAGATAGATAGATAGATAAAAAATAAATAAAAAGAACAGTCAGAAGACCCATACTTTCTGATTTTAAAACTTTGTACAGAGCCAGGTGGTGGTGGTACACGCCTTTAATCCCAGCACTCAGAGACTGGTGGATCTCTGTGAGTTTGAGATCAGCCTGGTCTACAGAGTGAGTTCCAGGACAGCCAGGGTTACACAGAGAAACCCTGTTTTGAAAAACCAAAAAGAAAAAGAAAAACGGTGTACAAAATCACAGTACTCAAAAATAGTTGTGGTACTGGTTTAAGAATAGACCTGTAGAGTAGGGTGGTGGTGGTGCATGCCTTTAATCCCAGCACTCAGGAGGCAGAAGCAGGCGGATCTGTGTGAGTTTCGAGGGCAGCCTGGTCTACAAAGCCAGTTCCAGGAAAGGTACAAAGCTACACAGAGAAACCTTGTCTCGAAAAAAAAACAAAACAACAACAACCCCTCTTCGCCAGGCGGTGATGGCACATGCCTTTAATCCCAGCACTGAGGAGGCAGAGCCAGGCGGATCTCTGTGAGTTCGAGGCCAGCCTGGTCTACAGAGCAAAATCCAGGACAGGCACTAAAACTACACAGAGAAACCCTGTCTCGAAGAAGGAAAAAAAAAAGAGAGAGAAATCTCATTTGGAGAAAAAAAAGAATAAGCTTCAGCCAATGGTGCTGAGGCAACTGGATAACCACATGTAAAGGAACGAAGTTGGGCCTTTTACTTCATATCATATTTAAAAACAAACTGGAGATGGAATGAAAACCTAAACGTAAGAACTATTTAAGTTATGAAACTCTTTCCAGATAAAAAAGAGGCGAAGAATTAGGCTTGGGGAGATGGTTCAGTGGTTAACAACAGCACATACTGCTCTTGCAGAGGTCCCAAGTTTGATTCCTAGCATCCATATCACACAGCTCACAATGCCCTGTAACTCCAGACCCAGGGGGATCCAGCACCTCTGGCTTCTGCTGGCACCTGTGCTCATGCTCACACTCACAATTACACAAACACACAATTTTATACACACACACACACACACCCCTTTTTAAAAATAGTAATAATAAATCTAAGCAAGAGAAAGGGATGTAATGGTTAATTTATGCCGACTTGGCTAGGCTATGGAGCCCAGTTGTTTGGTCATATATTAGTCTAGAACATTTCTTTGACAGTAATTTTACATATGATTAACATTTAAAATCAGTACACTTTAAAGCAGATTGCCTTCCATACTGTGAGTGGGCATCACCCAATCAGCTGAAGGCTTTAAGAGCAGAGGCCAGAACTCCCTGAAGAGGAAAGAATCCTTCCACAAGACTCAAGCACACAAAAGTGTACCCATTTTTCTAGCCTGTCCTGTCCTGCAGAGTTTGGGCTTGGGACAATGACATTAACTCTTACCCAAGTTTGTCTATGAATTCCAGAGGAGCTATGAGAGCCTATTTCTTAACCTTAGTATATCCTCCTTTGGTGTGTGTGTCTGTGTGTCTGTGTCTGTGTGTGTGTTTGTGTGTGGTGTGGGTATGTGTGAGCATGTGTTGTGTATGGGGTGTGTGTGTGTGTGTGTGTGTGTGTGTGTGATAAAGAACAACCTGGTCTTTATTCCAGATTCTTAGTACAGAACTCCAAAAACCCTTGCAATGCCCTGAGTATTGAGGGTGTCTGTTACATTAATGAGATGGAAATTCAGATTTGCTTCTATTTTCAATGGAGGAAGCTGGAATAATCATCATTCTAAAATCTAAGACTTGACCAGTCAATATATATATGCATAGATGTATAAATCCCAAACAAAATATCAGCAAACTGAATCTAATGAATCTAATTAAAGTATTGGGACCAACATTACAAATATGTTATATGTATCCTAGGAATTCACAGCTGGTTTATTATCTTACATTCTCATGCAACTCAGTACATTGATTGAACAAACAAGAAAAAATATATGACCATCTAAATAGAGGCAGGAAATATACTTAATATTTAGCACCCAGTATAAAGAGATTTAATTTAAAATTTTAGAAGTTTTTTTTTTTTTAATTAACACCAATTCTTGCTAAAACTTCCTTAATTTGGACGAGAATATTTGAAAAACCACAGAAAACATTATACATAACTGGTGAATTATTGAAATTTTTCCTTGACTTAATAAAGAGACAGATGCCCACAATACATTGCTACTGAATATTGTACCGGAAGTCATAATAATAAATGAAGACAAGGAGAACCAAGACATAAGGTTGGAAAAGAGGTAATAAAACTGTTGTTAGCCGGGCGGTGGTGGCGCACGCCTTTAATCCCAGCACTTCGGAGGCAGAGCCAGGCGGATCTCTGTGAGTTCGAGGCCAGCCTGGGCTACCAAGTGAGTTCCAGGAAAGGCGCAAAGCTACACAGGGAAACCCTGTCTCGAAAAAACAAAAGAAAAAAAAAAAAAAACTTAAAAAAAAAACTGTTGTTATTTACACATGGCATGATTTAGAGAATATTCCTACAGGAGGATAAAGTCAAAGTGATACACTTAGCAGGGTTCTCTAAGCAGCTCAGTATGGAAAGATCTGTTGCGTTCTCAGGTTTCGGCATCATTTGTATAAAATGGTAATCACAAGGGGTGGTGGTAGTGTACATCTTTAATCCCAGCACTTGGAAGGCAGAGGCAAGTGGATCTCTGTGAGTTCAAGGCCAATCTCGTCTACAAAGTGGGTTCCAGGGCAGCCAGGGCTACACAGGAAAACCCTATCTCGAAAAACAAAAAGTAATAAAAAAGAAAGAAAACAGTATTTATAATGTTATTTACAATATTATACCAAGCTTGAAGATGTAGTTCAGTGGTGGACTGATTGCCGAGAGCACAAGACCCTGGATTTGATCCCTAGCATTAAAAATAAGTAAGAAGGTAGATATAGATGATAGATAGACAATAGACAGAAAGAGATGATGATGATGATGATGATGATGATGATGATAGATAGATAGATAGATATAGATGATGATAGATAGATAGATAGATAGATAGATAGATAGATAGATAGATAAAAATAAAATGCCATGCCAAATCACACATTATGTGCCCTCTGATGATTATCATTACCTATGAACTATGTCACCTCTCCCTACCAGAAAACAAATTCTGATAAATCTTAGAACCAACTTCCTCATGGTTCTAGTTCATGTTGAGTTACTGAAATAGAATACTTGTGATCAGCTCATTTATGAAGGAGAGAGGTTTAGTTGGCTTCATGGTTCTGGATGTCTAAGAGCCTAGTGCTAGCATGTCCTTAGCTTCGCGTGAGGTCTTTGTGTAGCTTCAACTCACAGCAGACAGGGCCAGAGGAGCAAGTGGATGTGTGTGGAAGACAAAAGGGGTCCCGTCTCCTGTGGCAGCTAACCCAGTCCTCAGAGAGTGAGGAGCCATGCCTGTGAGACCTTAGTCTAGAAAGAATGCATTAAACCCGCTTGAAGGTCACACTTTCCAACCCTGCTCCCCTGGCAAATGCATTTCTACATGAGTTCTGGATAAATCTCAACTCACTCACATGAAGTACTAGAGACAGCAGTTGTCAACTGACAACATGGAGGGGCATTACCATTTTTCCTAATTTCAGAATATTTTATACATGTGTACAATAAAATATAATCATACCCACCCCTCCCCACTCCAACTTCCCCCATACATACCCCACAATATATCCACCTCCCAACTTCATGCTTTCTTTTTTATAACCCACTAAGTCCCATTAGTGTTGCCTAGATGTGTATGGCTACACCGCATGGGTGTTTGATCAACAAAATGTTGATTGTGAAATCTAGAGAAATGACCCTTTTATCCAATACATGAATGAAATAAATAAAAGAAAAGAAAGACTCTGTAGATTAGAATACAGAAACATATTGTTTAATCTCAACATTCAATATTGAGTTGGGCTAAATAATAATTTATGCCATTAAGTTTCTGCTTGACTATTGGAATTTAAATGCTGGCGGATATTTGAGGTATTAAGGAATTACTCAGATTTTATTGTTACATTTTTAGGTGTAATAATGATATTGTGATTAACCTGTTTTTCTTTTATTTTTTTTTCTGTGTGGAGTGGGGCAGGATCTCAAAATAAACGTACTAAAACATTTACCATGAAATTATTTCTGATTTGCTTCAAAAGGATGTAGCAAGGGTTAAGTGAAGTCTATGAAGATTTATCAGACCACCTTTTATTTTTTTCTCATACTACAGATTGAATGTGTGGCCTTGTTCAGACTAGGTAGGTTCATTTACCAATTCTGTGTGCCTTTGATTTGCCTTAATTATCCTTAATAAATTATCCTTAATAAAAATCACGGAAAGCCGGGCAGTGGTGGCACACACCTTCAATCCCAGCACATGGGAGGGAGAAATGGGAATTTTTGTGAGTTCAAGGCCAGCCTGGTCTACAGGTAGAGTTCCAGGACTACCAGGATTACAAAAACAAACTGTGTCTTGAAAAATGGAAGGGGAAAAAAAAAACTAAAACAAACAAAAAAAATCAAGGAAAAAATGGACAAGAGATGTCGCTCAGTGGTAGAGTGCTTTGCCTAGCATAAATAATGACCTGAATTTGATCCTTACACACACCTAACACACACACACACACACACACACACACACACACACACACACACACACACTGTACAAATGACTTGAATAGGCAGTTTACAAGAGAGAATTTCCAAATGGCTAATAAACCTGAGACGTTGCTCAGTGTTTAGTTATGGGGGTTGCACAGGAAATCACAATGCGATACCACACACTCACTGGAATCACTAAAATAAGAGGTGGGTGTGCCAAGTCTGGGCAAGATGGCAGGACTGTGGGGGAGCCAGTCACTCATGGTCTGCTCACATGATCGAAAACTCAGAAGAGGCACGACCTACTAATGTTAAACACGTGCACCACGAACTCAAACAATTGTACTCCTGCTGGAAATAAAAATCCCACAGCAGCCGGGCGGTGGTGGCGCACGCCTTTAATCCCAGCACTCGGGAGGCAGAGGCAGGCGGATCTTTGTGAGTTCGAGGCCAGCCTGGTCTCCAAAGCGAGTTCCAGGAAAGGCGCAAAGCTACACAGAGAAACCCTGTCTCGAAAAGAAAAAAAAAAAAAAAAAAAAAATCCCACAGCAAAGTGTCACTTGATCTTCTTTGTCTTGTCATATGATAATAAACCTTTCTTTATAAAACAAAGTCACTCTACCGTCTGTCTCCCATCCCATGTGATGGACAATACCCACAGCACCCTTACCACATTCTTTTTCCCAAAGTTATGTCATATCAATGTCTTACTTCAGCTCGAGCTCCTAGACAGCACTTTCTCAGCATCTAGTACATTCTGCCTCGGTGTCTATTTGATAATAGATCCTAAAGCTACCATTACTACTACTTCCTTCTTTTCTCCTTCTCCTCCTCCTCCTCCTCTTTTCTTCTCCTCCTCCTCCTCTTCCTTCTCCTCCTCCTCCTCTTCATTCTTCTCCTCCTTTCTTCTTCCCTCTTCCTCCTCTTGGTTTTTTGAGACAGACTCTCCCTGTATAGTCCTAGCTGTCCTAGAACACACTATGTAGACCAGGCTGGCCTCAGACTCAGAGAGATCCTCCTGCCTCTCCCTCCCTAGTGTTGGTATTAAAGGTGTGCACCACCATGCCCATCCAAAGACAGAGGCAGGTAGATCTCTGTGAGTTCGAGGCCAGCCTGGTCTACAAAGCCAGTTCCAGGAAAGGCGCAAAGCTACATGGAGAAACCTTATGTCAAAAAACCAGAAGAGAGAGAGAGAGAGAGAGAGAGAGAGAGAGAGAGAGAGAGAGAGAGAGAGAAGCTGGGCAGTGGTGGCTCATGCCCTTAATCCCAGCACTTGGAAGGCAGAGGCAGGCAGATCTCTGTGAGTTCAAGGCCAGCTTGGTGTACAGAGTGAGTCAGGAGAGCCAGGGATACACAGAGGAACCTTGTCTTGGAAAACCAAAATAAGGAAGGAAAAAAATAAAAGAGGAAGCTCTCAGTCAATGCTGTCTCAACCCCCCTCTCCCCTCCATTCAGTTCTTCCTAAGGCCCAGAGGATAGGCATTTAGACAAACCTATAGGGTTCCAGCATGGAGAGAAGTGAGTTTCAAGAGAAAGTGGCTATCACGTACCTCTTTCTTGGCTGCCACCTTTGTCTGGCTCTGATACCAAGAAAACAACACCCATATTCCATAAACAAAGAAACCGAGTAGCGTAAGGCTGAGATGTGTCGGCAGTGGGAAAGAGAGCCCCCATGTTAGGGACATTTCTCAAGCCTATGCCCCTCTCAACTACAGAGTGTCTGTCTCTAGACTGAGATGTCATGACATCACAATAGACAGTACCAGGTAAAGCCAGTGTACACTCAGGTTCCAGCTGATGCCCTTCCCTGTGGCTGACCTTGACCTTGGCTCTGAGCTCTAATAGCCAAAGCTCAGGGAAGAATCCATCTATGAATCTTCTAGGGTCCAGGCAGACAAACTCGTCACTAAGGAAGGAGTGGCGAATTAAAGTTTCAAAGGTCTTCCAAAATGACTTGTTCTGACTCACATTTTCTTTGGAGCCGGTCACTGTCATAAACTGGGATTGGGTCTATGGCCATAAATTTCAAACTGCAGGTTAGAACACAGAGTCAAGTGGAATCTAAGAGAGCTGGGATAGTTGAAGTGGGAACTCTCAGGGACTTTGAGGAACCTGGTTTTCTAAGTTCACAGGTCTCCATATTGCCTAGTTGCTGTTGACCTGACAGACATCACACTAAGCAGTGGCCTTAGAGGATCTACAGTCTCACTGCCAAGTTTAGAGTAGTCATGGATCACCACACCATCTTATCAAGTCAACACAGTGCAAACAATATTGATGTGATCAATTCATGTGATCAAAATTATTCTTTTCATATGGGAACACTAATGAACCACTGACTGGTAGGCACCATTTCAGAAGACAAAGTCTCCCCCCCCACACACACACAGTATTTTCTGTCTATAGGGTCAGTGCAATTAATATTCTTGGGAAGCCCACTAAAAAAGAAATAGTTAAATAAGTACGGTATGTGTGCTTTATGAAGCACTGTGCAATTTCTACAAGGATTTTAATTATAAAGAACTCTGACTTGTACATTGAGCACATGCTATGTGGCAGGTGCTAGCTGTATACCAGCCTGGAGTCCTGGTGAAGAATTAGGAATGAGATATCCCTTCGGTTTCTTGAAACATTTATGTGCACTTTAACACGAACCTTTCAAGATTTGTTTTTATTGCTATTTTAAATATTGTGTATGTGTGTATGAGTGCAGGTTCCACAGTGAGGGGGCTAGAGGGGATCGGCAGTTTACGGATGTTTGTGAACCACACAATATGGATGCTGGGTACTGAACTCAGTACCTCACCATTGTGCTGCCTCCAGCCCTGACAAGGACCTTTATAGGCCCTGTCATTTAGATATAATGTGTGTCCCTTAAGGGTTCATGGGGTGAAATTTCATCCCATGGTGAAGCATCAGGAGAGTAGGAATTTAATTCAACTACAATGTTTATCATTTTATTTATTTCATATTTTCGAGGCAGGTCTCATGTAGCCCAGTCTGGTCTTCCATTTGCTATGTGGCCAAAGCTGGTCTTAAACTTCTTAATCCTATTGCCTCCACCATCCAAATGCTGGGAGGGCACATGAGCACCACTAGCCTGACTTCAACTGTGGTGTTTAAAAGTGGGGCCTTTCAGGGGCGATTAGGCAGAAAATTATGCAAGCGGAGCCCCCGTGGTTGAAGACTGGTAGCCTTAGAAAGAGAAGAGACAAAAATGGATATCCATACACATAAACTCCCTGTCTCTTGCCATGTGCCATCCTCCCTGTTCCACATCTGGATTCTACCAGCAAACGCTCTGTCACCAGATGTGACCTGTCAACACTGCTTCAACTCAGAACCAAAATAAAGTTCTTTTCTTGATCAAGTGGCCTAGTATGTCCAGAAAAGATATTCTTTGTGTCTTAAATATTTAGCCGCCTTGCTAGGGATGCACAGTGTTCTGCCCGAGTCATGAGCCCCCCAGAGACCATCAGGAGTCTGAGTTCATATGCAAAAGCAAAGAGCCTTTATTGCAAGCTCGAGCTTGGGCTTCCCATACACTCCAACGCAGTGGTTGGATCAGGGAGAGGATTGAGCTCCTTTATGGCAGGATTTTTAAGGAGTAAAGGATGGTGTAGGGGAATTCCAGATTAGGATGAGGGTATAGTGTAGGAGAATCTGGATTAGGATGTAGGTTGGCCATGAGTGAGGTAACAAGTTTTGTCAAACAGTGATTGGTACTGGTGTTACTGCAAGCAAATCGGCAATCGATATACAAGTGATGTAAGCTATCCTTTATGTTCTAGAGCATTTAGTACTTGTTTGTCTTAATTCTGACTGGTCCCCACAGGGTACAGTTCGTGGTTTTTTCTGCTTATTGTAATGGTGAGCCCTGCCCCAGTATTGTTAGTCTGCAGCCTGTCATGGCTCACTAATGTTAAATTAGGCCTCTTCACACTGCTCATCAGTAGTGCAAGTCCCTAGCATGCATGCAGTTGAGTTTAATTCATAGCATTACATAGAAAAGTTAGAATAGTTAAAACAGTCTGCATGTGCTCCAAAACAAGACATACTGTACAAGTGATATAAATACAGTCTCCATATGTCCATTTGGTCCACTTGCCTAGTGTCTATGGTTGCTTTCATGTCACTGTGTCACAATTAAGTGGCCGTGCTGAAGGAATAGATGGCAGCATAGTAAACCATATATATGTCTTTAGTAAATAGCTTTTCCCCCAGTGCTGAGAGTGTCAAGCCCAGGGCCTCACACATAGTGGTCAAGCGTCCTACTATTAAGCTACACCTACTAAATGCCTTTCTACAAATTACATTTATTATTTGGTTTTTCTAAAGATTTATTTATTTAATATGTATACAGTGTTCAGCCTGCAGGCCAGAAGAGGGCACCAGGTCTCATTACAGATGGTTGTGAGCCACCATGTGGTTGCTGGGATTTGAACTCGGGACCGCTGGAAGAACTGCCAGTGCTCTTAACCTCTGAGCCATCTCTCTAGCCTTGTTTGTCTGTTTCTTGTATGTGTGTGATGTGATGTGAGTGAGTGTGTGTGTGTGTGTGTTTGTACTTGCACTGTGGCCTACATATGGAGGTCAGAGGACAACTTGATAGTCAGCTCTCTTCAAGTATATTTTTTTAGATTTAGATCTTTTTATGTGTACAAGTGTTTTGTCTGCATGTATGTGTGTGTACCACACGCCTGCCTGGTGCCAAAGGAGGTCAGAACAGGGCATCGGATCCCTGGAACTGGAGTTAGAGATGGTGAGCTGCCATGTGGGTGCTGGGAACTGAACCTGGGTCCTCTGCAAGAACAAGAGCTCTTAACCACGGAGCCAGCTCTCCATGCCTGTGCTCTCTCCCGAGATTCAAACTCATGTCACCAGGCTTGGCAGCAAGCGCCTTTACCTGCTGAGCCATCTCACCAGACCTGGGTGTCTTCTAGAATGCACTGTACACACTGATCAGTGTTAGATCAATCAAACATGTATTCTCTTACGCATAATCCAGGGCCCTTAGAATATTTAAATTCATTTAGCCTTCCCACACATGACATGCTATTATAATCAGCAATTATGCTTTTGTTTTGGTTTTTTTTTTTTTTTTTGAAACAAAGTTTCTCTACATAGCCCTGGCCATACTGGAACTTACTCTGTAGACCAAGCTGACTTTTCAAACTCAGTGATCCACCTGCCTCTGCATCCCAAGTGCTGGGATTAAAAGCATGCACCACCACTGCCTGGCAGGAATTCTATTTTTTAATATACTTTTTATTTCGTAGTAATCACAAAAGCTGTAATAGTAGTAACTAAACCCCATTTACCCTTTCTCCTCTATCCTTAGCATCTTTTTTTAATTTATTTTATGTGTATAGATATTTTGTCTGCATGAATGTCTGTGTACCACATGTGTGCCCAAGAGAGTCAGAAGAGGGCATCAGATCCCCTGGAACTGGAGTTACAGACAGTTGTGAGCCACCATGTGGGTGCTGGTACTCAGCCCAGGTCCTCTGCAAGAGCAGCTAGTGATCTTAACCACTGAGCCATCTCCCAAACCCTACTCTTTTTGCTTTGATTGTTGTTGTTGTTTGAGACAGGGTTTCTTTGTGTAACAGCTCTGACTGTTCTGGAACTCTCTCTCTGTAGACCAGGCTGGCTTCGAACTCACTGAGATCTGTCTGGCTCTGCCTCTCGAGTGCTAGGATTAAAGGCGTGCGTCACCACCGCCCGGCTCTTACAGGCTCCGTGGTTAAGAGCTCTTGTTCTTGCAGAGGACCCAGCTCTTTAACATATTCAAGACCCATGCTAGCCTGTCTAAACCCAATTCCACCTAAGTTGTGAAAATAACAACTAGCTGACCTGGAAGAACGGTCGTGAGTTCCATTTTCAATATATTAGACTTCTAATGTGTTCAGTATCCAACTGTCTCCTACCCTAAATCCTCCTGGTTTTGATGCAGCAAATGAGTACCCAAGAGGTCATGTGCCTTTATCTTCAACCCTATGGTCAGCCCCCCTCCCACCCTAACCCCTCCCCACCTCCCCCCCCCCATCAACATTTCGGCATCATGGCTGCCTACTCTAGTTGTTTTCATCTCCTTGGATGTCTGCTTTCTCCAGAGCGCTAGCTGTTTGGAGGCTAGTTGTAGACCATTTGTCTCTGGATAATTCTTTGGGAGAGAGAGAGCTCTTGACATGTAGCCTCCGATTCACAATCCCCTACTGCATCCTCGCAAATGAAGGGATTACAGGCATGCACCGCCGTGCCTTACCCAATTCTAACGAATTTCTGAACTATTTTAGCTCTGCCTAGAGCCCAGAATCCCCTAACAAGGACCTAACCCCCTGTTGTTCACTCCACAGAACCACTGTAAGCCTTCAAAACATTCTCAGGTTTTATTTGCCTCATTTTAACCTCATTTGTTCCAAGACTTTTCTTGATTCTTGACTTCCCCTCTAATATCCCAAAATAATTCTAGCAATGAAGGTTCCTTAACTCTCTCTATAGGGGAGGTCCTGGGGTATCGCTTAATCGGCTATTTCTCCACCACAAGGGGGAGCCAGATCTCTACCGTAAGAGTCTTGGCTGCAGGTACTGAAGACTGCACCTGGGATGAATCCAGGTGCCTTTCTTTATCAAAATCCTTGGTAGCTGAAGTCTAAAGCTGTACAGACAAGTTTCTAGTGTTCTTTGGGTCCCACCACCAAAGGGTCCCCAGCACATCCAGAGTTCCTTTGCTCTTTCTTCAAACACAGGGAGAGGGTGCAGTCAAAGCCCTCTGCTCACTGGTCTCCAAGTGGATGTGGCATTCATTCTAGTCAGAAGGATCTTGTCTCATTGGGATTGTCCTTCTCTAGTGAATAGTACCTTCTCTCTTGCCCGAAATTACCTGGTGCTCCCATTTTCCTTGTTTGTGATAACTGATTTTTTTGCAAGGTTAGGTTCCAAAGCAAGACATTTAGTTTTATTTCTGAGATCAGAAGATGCCAGTAAAAGTAGAAATGATCCGGCTGAGAGCGGGACTCTTCCCTGATCCTGGGTTGTTAGTGCTCCCCCCACCCCACTCCCCAAAACTGGATTTGTCCCACCACCACGTGTATTGTTGGCACAAGTCCTCATGGGAATGGACCAAGGCCCTGCCTCCTTCATGGTCACAGAAACATCAATTCACTGCACTACAGGCTGTAGGGTCTCCAAGGGCTCGGGTGGTGCGTTTCTGACCCGGCCCAGAGAGGGCGCTCCTGACAACCTCACAGACAGAAGGAGCTGCAGCCAGGCGTGCCTTAGCCTCCGCGATGGAGCATCGAAGTAGCAGACTCAGCAAGGCTGTGGGGATGACCTGTGGGAAGGGGCAGGGCGAGCTGGAGAAAAGGTTATTTGAGAAAGAACCTTGTGGGAGAGGCAGAGAATTGGACACAGGCGGTAAGGTGGGTGCAAGAATAGGAAGTTGTTACAAAGACTAGAAAGAAGTCCTGTGCAAAAGCCTCTCAGTCCTTCTTGATGCCCCTCCTAGGCAGAACAGAAGCCCCTTTGTTGGTATCTTTTTGTGCCTCTGTAGTTTCTGTCACAGTCATGCCTCCCCACGCCACCTCTACCCCCATCCACCTACCCCTCCAAATGGGAGCTCCATGTGGCACGGATCTCTGAGCTTTGTAAATCCAGTGTCACACCAAGTTCCAAAGATGTTTAAGATCCTCAGAAAGTGTTGGTTGAATGGCCGGCAAGGGGGAAGGATACCTTTTCCTTCTCGTAGGCAACCTGGACATGGCCGGAGATGGGAGCAGCCCGGACATCATCTGACAGTGGTTGGGGAAAATGGATTGCTTGGAGGAGGCTCTCAATGCAGCAAGCCTTGGACTGTCCAGAGAACCGCTGTAGAAGAAGTCCGTGTCAGGGCAGATGCCAAGGAGAACGGAGAACACAGGAGAAGGAAGAGATTTGAGAAGGTGGGCGGGGTGGGGTGGGGAGTGAGGGTAGGGGTGTTGGGCTCCTGAAGATTGGCGGAAGACCCTGGAGAATTTGTCCCCTCTGACAATCCCATAATCACGAGGTATAAAGAAAAACTGAGTTAAAGGAGTTGGTGGTGAACCATCGCTGGCCCATGAGGAATGGGAAATGGGTGAGATTTACAACTGTGATCCAAGGGTAGCAGCCTTCAAGGCCACCCAACATGTTCTCTGGTCAGCATCTATTCGCTCTCCTTTCTGGCATCGGCCCCTTTCTTTTCCTGGATAACTGTTGGTCCCCATTCTGAGGCGGTAAGATACAATCAAGCTCATCTCCCATCCCGCCCCACCTGCGTCTTGAAAGTACACAAAGCAGATGAGCAGGGAGCCCTTTCTCCCTGAAGGACAGCGATTGGTTCAAAGTTGTGCACGTGACCCAAGACAAGCCAATAAGAGCCCGCCACCAGGCACTGGTGGTGTCACAAGGAACAGAAAGACTCCTACTCACTGATTGTCAGGATGTTAGACTAGCACTAAATGTGGCCCCTAATGAAGAGAATGGACCCGAGATTGAGAACAACTCAGAGGAAAAACAGAGCTAGAGACCGAAGTTTCTAGGTCACGTCGCAAGAGCATTCATCTGTCCTGGAACTGTTCAGTTACATGAAAACTCACTGGCTTTGGCTTAGAGCAATACGAGTTTGTTTGTTAGTTCTTTTCTGAGACAAAGTTTCTCTGTGTGACAGTCCTGGTTGTCCTGGAACTCACCCTGTAGCCCAGGCTGGCCTCAAACTCAGAGGTCCGCCTGCCTCTGCCACCCTGGGATTAAAGGCGTGCGCCACCACTGCTTGGATAGAGTTGGGTTTCTATTGCATCCTTGAAACTTAAAGAATGTCTCCTGGGAGTTATAATTTCACTCTTATGTACCTTTGTGTGCATGCGAAACAGACCGGAGGATATGCCCGAGAAAGATACACCTGTGAAAAACTAGCTCTTAACCCTATACCCCTCCCCGACTTTGAAAAAAAAAAAAAAAAAAAACAAAAAAAACCTTATGTGGCAATCTAGGTTGGGGGCCCTCCCGTTAAGCTCCCACCTGCAACATGGCCAGTGCCCTCCAAAAGAGCTTGGAGTTGGCGATGCGGAGGTCCAGCATGTGGTTCTGCAGGATCTTCCCAAGCAACACGTGAGCCCCGGTACTCACTGTATTCAACACCCACTTGGTGCTTAGCTCATGCTGGAACTTCTAAAATGCAAGCACACGGGAACGCCGGAAGTTAAGAGGCTGGGAGGGCAGTGGGGTGAGAGAGCCATAAGCTAACACAGCACACGGGAATGCGGGAAGTTAAGAGGCTGGGAGGGCACCTGGGTGAGAGAGCCATATGATAACACAGAAAACCTGTGCTAAGAAACCAGACACCAAGACACAGATCCTTTGTTTGATGAGAACAAGCTTTAACAATCTTCTTTACTTTTTATTCTAGGATCGTGAGGACTAAAGTTAACCTGTAAACTCCGATTGCCCAAGGACAGATAACTTCCTGGAATGCTGGGGGCTGTTGTTCACGTCAGACAACAAGCCAAGTGTTTTCAGTAAACAAAATTGGTTGCCCCAACTACACAAGATGTGCTTGATCACAAGGTAGGCAGGAGGTACATGGGCAGGAGTACTCAGGATGTATGCTTGCCCCTGATTGGACGAAGGCACCATTCTCTGGGAATCCCGGGTGTGGACCTGGCCAGTGTCCATCTTTCTTGTCAACATTTATTAAAGTTTGCTTTAATGAGGCAATTGTGAATTTGGCCTTTCTTCTCGCATTTTCAGGTGTAATATTCTACTTTATGTTTTAAAAAGATTTATTTACATGTATTCTTAACATGTATGAGTGTTTTACTGGCATGTGTGTCTGTGTACCACATGTGTTCAGTGAACTCGGAGGCCAGCAGGGGGCATCTGGAACTGGAGTTACTGACAGTTATTAGCTGCTGTGTGGGTGCTGGGAATTGAACCTGGGTCCTCTGGAAGAGCAACAAGTGCTCTTTGAAAGAGATCAAACAGTGGGGGCTTCCTCTAGAACCCCCATTAGGCACAAACCACACCCCCACACCCAAACATCTTTTTTCACAGAGAGATTCTTTTTTTTTTTTTTTTTGGTGGTGGGGGGGTTGAGACAGGGTTTCTCTGTATTGTTATTGGACCAGTGCGCATTTAACATCCCGCATCACTCAAGAGCAGCTATACTTAACAATTAAACTGAGACAGTTGGTGTGGTAGTTTGGACGAGAAGGACCCCAATAGGCTCATATTTGAATGCTTCTTCCACAGTTAGTGGAACAGTTTGGAAAGAATTAGGAGGTGTGGCCTTGTTGGAGGAGGTGTGTCACTGGGGGTAGACTTTGAGGTTTCAAAAGCCCACGACATTCCCAGTTAACACTCTCTGTTTCCTGGTTGGTGTCTCAAGATGTAAGCTCTCAGCGACTGCTCCAGCGCCATGCCCACCTGCCTGCTGCCATGCTCCCTGCTCTGATGGCCATGGACTCACCCTCTGAAACTGTAAGCAGGGACTCCAATTAAATGCTTTCTCTTATAAGTCGCCTTGGTCATGGTGCTTAGTCACAGCAACAGAAAAGTAACTAAGACAATTAGGTAATTGCTTGGGAAGATATAAATGAGTTCATGCCTTACTGCTTCCAGTAAAAACAAAAGTCCTAAGAACTGCAAGAAGAAACACAGAGGTGCCATACCAGCCTGGGTGTAGAAGGAGCTTCCTGGGCTCCAAGCCCCACATGGTAATAGTGAACTGACAAATTCAACCTCGGAAAAACTGAAGCAGACTCTGCAGACTAAAGCCAAGAGAAAATATTTACAACATGTATCAGAAATAGAACACTAATGGCTTTATAAAGAACTCAAGGCCAAGGGAGTCAGAAAAGTTTTAAAAGCCTGTTAGAAAAAAAAGAAGTAAAGCCTGGGCATGGTGGCGGACCTCTGTAATCCCAGCATGCTGGAAGCAGGCAGGGAGGGATCGTCATGGACTTGAGGCAAGAAGATTTACATAGGGGGGTCCAGGACAACTGAAAAATGGGGCAAGAGAAAGGAAAAGAGAGCGGGGAGGTGGGTGGAGGAGAATAAAGGGGAGCAGAGGGAAGATGCTCCACCTCTGACATCCTAGAGATACAGGCAGGGGTGTGGCTCCGTTGCAGAGCACTGGCCTAGCACGTGGGAGGCCCTGGGTACCATCCCACTACTTCAAAATGTCAATAAATAGGGCTGGAGAGATGGTGCAGTGGTTAAGAACACTGGCTGCTCTTCCAAAGGACCTGGGTTCAATTCCCAGCACCCACATGGCAGCTCACCACTGTCTGTAACTCCAGTTCCAGAGGATCTGACACTCACACCAATGCATGTAAAACAAATTTAAATATATTATTTTTTTAAATGTCAATAAATAATATAATAAAAAATGAAAATTACACAGAAATTGAATGAAGCCAGACAAACTCTCCGGGAGGCTGTGTGGAGCCAGCATTATTACAAACTCCAACTGCTGAAAGCGAGCGGCACAAAGACTATGCAAGAAAAGCTTACAGCATCCAACAAAATTCTATTTGTATGTAACCTTTGACAACTAGCTAACGTTTCTAGGTATTTATCTCAAAGAAACACTTAGATACGTGCACAATCATTGCTTCGTTATTGGCAACAGCAAAATGTTGAAAACAAGCTGATGCCCCAAATAAGGGATCGGTCAGGTCAGTTATACGTGTACGTGCACACTGTAAGTGAGGAAGAGATCTGCATACTGCCGCTGAGCAACATTCAGAAGAGTTAAGCAAAGCACATGAGATGTAAAATGTATGTCACCCGGAAATAAGGTGTGTTTTTTTTTTTTTTAATTTTGGTTTGTTTTCAATTTTGTTTTTTCAGAAACATGCAAAGTATGTTTAAACGTGGCTATGAATAGGCCTGAGGAAGCCATCTTGAACAAGCTTTCGTTCTGAGGATTAAAATGAAAAACAAGTATTAAGAGAATGTAGTAAGGGAAGCCAGGCATGGTGCACACCTTTAATCCCAGTGCTCAGGAGGCAGAGGCAGGCAGAGCTCTGTGAGTTCAAGACCAGCCTGGTCTACAGAGTGAGTTCCAGGACAGCCAGGGCTGTTACACAGAGAGATCCTGTCTCAGAAAATGAGAGAGACAGAGACAGAGAGACTGAGATACACACACACACACACACACACACACACACACACACACACACACAGAGAGAGAGAGAGACAGAGAGTGCTAAGGGGCTGCAGAGATGGCCCATATGAAGAGCACTTGCCACTCTTGCTTTGGATTGAACTCTATTCCCAGCACCCACACTGGGCAGTTCACGGTCTCTTGTAACTTCAGTTCCAGGAGATCTGATGCCCTCTTCTGTCCCATGGCATTGCACACACATGGCACACACAGAGACAAGCAGGCACAGACACATACATATAAAAAAAGAAAAAGAAAATAGAATATATTAAAATACATCCAAGTCATGCATGGTGGTGGATGTCTATCATCCCAGTAGTCAGGAGGTTGAGGTAGGAGGGTCATGAGTTCAAGGCCAGTCTAGGATATATAATGAGTTCTAGTCTAGCTTTGGCTACATAAAAAGCCTATCTTAAAAAAAAAATCTAAACACTTACAGAAAATTCATGAGTCCATAATGGCATTAAACAAATACAGATGGGGTGGGTCGTGAATAGGAAGTTCCTCGGAGAAGGAAGCCAATCACTGAATATAGATAAGAGGAAGAGGCTAGAAATAGAGAATCACCCGTTGAGAGTCACCACGGGAATAACTGAGTCAAGGAGAAACAGCAGATGCGAACACAGTGGGTAAGGACAGCTGGGTGACAGGATGCAAAGAAACAGCAGCCATCACCGCCACTAAATAAGTCACCACAGCCTCGCCAAGGAAGAGACAGATGCCAGCTGACTCCTGATGTGACGTGCTAGTCTCCTCCAAAAGGAAAAAAAAAAAAAAAAGCAAAAACAAAAACAAAACATAAACCTGAATGTGATGAAGAAACAATACAGAAGTTGTTTGTACATTTTGGAAATGTTAAGTACATTCTGGAAACAGATTTGCCTAGACTTCTAAAAATAGCAATGTCAATGAGAGACAAGAAAGAAAAAATCAAAACAAAAGGCTAAAGACTGCTAAGAGAAGGCAGAGAGACCTACTGATTAAAGTCAGTAGATTATCCTTGATCAGATTCCAGATCTGGAGAATAACAACTTCCCAGGGACATCTCAGGAAATCTGAATTTAGGTAATGGTATCAGATTAACTGTCATTCCCAGAGTGGGTAATCATATCATACTTACAGCAGCAAATGCCCTTGCCTGGAACGGATGTATTCTGAAGTGATGGATGTGAAGTTTTGGGGTGTTTTTGTTTTTATTTTTGAGACAGGGTTTCATGTAACTCGGGATGACCTCAAATTTCTTATGTAGCTGGGGATGGCCTTGAACTCTTCCTGATTCTGCTTCTGCCCCCCAAATGCTAGGGTTACAGGCATGTGCCGCTCTGCCTGGCACACTGTGAAGTATAAGATGGCTTCACTTTTCTTTCAGATGAGCTAGGGAAAATAAATGGATGAAGTAAATGTGGCAAAGGGTTGGTGAGTAGAGCAAAATGTTTCAGATTAAAAATGAAGACCAGCCAGGTGGTGGTGGTGCACACCTTTGATCCCAGCACTTGGGAGGCAGAGGCAGGTGGATCTCTGTGAGTTCCAGGCCTAGCCAGGACAGGCAACAAAACTACAGAGAAACCCTGTCTCGACAAAAAAACAAAACAAAACAAAAAAAACAAAACAATGAAGGGGCTGGGGAGATGGCTCATCAGTTAAGAGCACTGACTGCTCTTCCAGAGGACCTGGGTTAAACTCCCAGCACCCACATGGCAACTCACAACTATTGTAACTCCAAGATCTCACACAGACATACATTCAGGCAAAACACCAATGCACATAAAAATAAATTATTTTTTAAAAAGTGAAGATCAGGCTGGAGAGATGGCTCAGTGGTTAAGAGCACTGGCTGTTCTTCCAGAGGACCTGAGTTCAATTCCCAGCAACCACATGGTGGCTCACAACCATCTGTAATGAGATCTGGCGCCCTCTTCTGACTTGCAGGCATACATGCAGGCAGAACACTGTATACATAAAAAATAAATCTTAAAAAAAAAAAAAAGGAAGACCATTACACTATCAAAAATATTCCTACAACCAAAGGTCAGCAAGTGCTGGGTTTTGTCAACTTGACACACAATAGAGTCACCCAGGAAGATGAGACCTCAAGTGAGGAATTGCCGCCATCAGACTGGCCCGTGGGCATGTCTATATGGCATTTTCCTGGTTGATGACTGATGGGGGAGGGCCCAGCCCACTCTGGTGAGTAGTGCCACCCCTGGGCAAGCAGTTGTGGGTTGTATGAGAAAGCAGGCTGAGGGCTGGTGAGGTTGCCCAGTGGGTAGAGGTGCCTGCTGACAACCTAAGTCCAATCCCCTGGAAACACAAGGTAGAAGAAGAGAGCCAACTCCTCTCTCTCTCTCTCTCTCTCTCTCTCTCTCTCTCTCTCTCTCTCTCTCTCTCACACACACACACACACACACACACACACACACACACACACACACACAAATAGTAAAATGTAATAGAAAATAGAAAACTGAGCAAGCTAAGAAGAATAAGCCAGGAAGCACTTTTCCCCCATGGTCCCGCCTCTGCTCCTGCTTCCTGTTTGAGCTCCTGCCCTGACTCCCCACAATGATAGACTGTACAGTGTAAGTTGAAAGTCTTAACCTTCCCAAGTGGCTTTCCGTCAGTGTTCTGTCATAGCAGCCAAAAGCAAAGTATGATAACGTCCCAATGGAAACCTTTTCTTCAGACAATTCCATATGGAAAGGAGAAGCCAGCACCAAGTGAAAGATTGAAAACCACAAGGGAAAAACAAAACTAATAGATCTGAATAAGACAAACTTTAAATGTCACTACATTAGAAGCAGTAATAGCCGGGCAGTAGTGGTACACACCTTTAATCCTAGCACTTAAGAAGCAGAGGCAGGCAGATCTCTGTGAGTTCATGGCCAGCCTGATCTACAGAGTGAGTTCCTGGACAGCCAGGGCTACACAGAGAAACCCTGTCTCGAAAAAACAAAAACAAAAATGAAGAAGAAGAAGAAGAAGAAGAAGAAGAAGAAGAAGAAGAAGAAGAAGGGAAAGAAAGGAAAGAAAGAAAGAAAGAAAGAAAGAAAGAAAGAAAGAAAGAAAGAAAGGAAAGAAAGAAAGAAAGAAAGAAAGAAAGAAAGAAAGAAAGAAAGAAAAAGAAAGAAGGAAGGAAGGAAGGAAGGAAAGAAAGAAAGAAAGAAAGAAAGAAAGAAAGAAAGAAAGAAAGAAAGAAAAGAAAGAAAACAGAAATAAGGGGCTGGAGAGATGGCAAAACTGAACACACATGCCTTAGGAGATTGCTATAAGAACTGAGATAAAAATATGAAATATTCATTAGGCTATAATTTGTATTTGTATTAAGCATCATGATTGTGTAAGTGTGAAGAAGAATATAAGAACGTACAGTTATTCAGAGAAGATGTCTTCAAAAACAGGCAATGTTGGAAGAGAATGTGAACATGGGAAGCATGCCAAGAAGAAGGGATAGACACAGGAACGCCATTTAGAACAAAGACAAAGGGGAGTGGATTTCCCACTAGGGAGAGACAGTTATGTAAGAGCTCTGGGTTCAGTGAGGCTGTGTGCTGGCTCTGTCCGGTCAAGTCTGGAAGCTTCCAGAAGAAAGTAGTTTGAATAATGATGAAAGATCATAACCCGCCCCGCCCCCAGCACTTCTTCTGGACCCTGGGTCTGTCCCATGAAGGGTGGGCAGGTTGACTGTAAGAAAAGTCAGGCCCAGAGATACAAGTTTTCTTTCTTGGGACACACAGCAGAGCTGGATTGACACCCAGATTTCCCGGTGCCCGCTCCAAACCAAACTGCAAAGTGCACACAAACTGCTCAGTACTCCCATGATTCCTCTCAGTTTGTCTCCTGGATTGTCATTTCACGGCTGCACAAGGACTCCATGGGGTCATATCTGTGTTTACGTTCCGCATAGTGTGCTGCTCAAAAGAAACGCTTTCGGGTGGTGGTCATGACTTCAGCATCAACAATTAACTTGTCCCAGAGAACAAATGAGCCTGTGGTGATTGGTGGCCTATCTCACCCTTTCTGTACATGCCTAGAAAGAACTGAACCTTGTTGCCTTGGCAACTCTGTTTAGAGACCAAATCATGTGAGAATTTGCCTGGCTTGGGGAGGAAAGAAGACAAACAGGTATGGAGACTTGGGGGTTCTCTGGACCCCACTCCTGCTGGCATTGCGGTCTCATCCCCACCTACCTGGATGTAGCTCCCTTCGTAATCAAAGAAAAGAAGTGGCCACGTGATGCTGATGATGGAGGGAAAGAGCCTCTTTAGAGGGGCCTGAGGAGGAAGAGATAAACCGGTGGTGTGTTCCAGAAGGCCTGGCTGGACCACTCCCAGATCTTCTCTCCATTGCTGGACACTCACTGGCCAGGACTGCCCCACAGTGCTGTGCACCAGGGCCTGGATGCTCATGGTCTTCTCTCTCACCTGCTCCACCAACGCCTGGACCTCTGTGAGGTTATCTGCATGGGATAGGAGGCACCAGAGTTAAAAGGCTGGGCTATGAAGCTGTTCTTCCTGCCACCCTGGGATCCTGCCAGGACACTCACACTCTGTCCCTCTGTGTTGGGTAGTTTGTGTCAACCTGACCCAAGCCAGAATCATGTGGGAAAAGGGAACTTATATTGAGAAACTGTCCCCACCAGATTGGCCTGTGGGAAAGCCTGTGGTGCATTTTCTTGATTATTGATGGGCCCAGCTCACTATGGACGGTGCTACCCCTGGGCTGGTGGCCCTGAGTACCATAAGAAAGCAGACTGGTCAAGTTATGAGGAGCAAGACAGAAAGTAGCATTCGTCCATGGCTTCTGCTCTGGTTCCTGTCTCCAGGTTCCCGCCCTGAAGTCTCTCAATGATAGACTTATATCACTTATATCACACTTATATCACAGTTGTTAGGTTAAAAAAGGAAAAAGAAAACCCTTCCCTACCCAAGTTGCTTTTGGTCACGGTGTTTTATCACAACAATAGAATCCCTGAGACATCCTCCTCTGACAAGACACCCTGAGACTCAAAATGGCAGCTCCTCTAAATCACCGTCGCTTCCAACCCCCCTATCCCATCTTCCCTCTCACCGTCCAGGGTAAAAATGAAGACCACAGTGTCAATTTCCATGAGGGAGGGCAAGATGGAAGTCAGGAAGTCATCCTGGGAGAAGGTGAACTGGGGACCCTGGGACAGGAGAAGACAGGAGAGTTCCTCCCAGCAGGACACTCAAGAGCACAGACTTGACTGAAGGGGACCTTAGGGGACATCTAATACAGCCCTTCTGACTTCACTTGGAAAAACAATCAGTGTTCAAAATGGTAGCATTTTACCAAAGGTGAACTAAAGCCAAGTGTTAGAGGGTCAATCCAGAGCCTTCCATACTCACTGCTTTGAGGCACCATGACCTTTGACCTTCTTGGGACTGTTTATCCCCTCATCCTCCCTCACCCCCAGGCTCCACTCCTCCACTGCCCTCTGAACACCAATGAGTCCCAAAACTTCCCCAGGCCTGTCCTCTTCCAACCTGGTTGGTGAGCTCTGCCTTCTGGTTAAACATGTCATTGTGATCACCAATGAGAAAGCCACGGACGTCTTGGAAATCTGGGACGTTTGAGATCAGAGAGAAAAGAATGGCGGGCTTTAGAAGATAGGACTAAGGCTCTCCTGTAAGGGCTGTCATGGGGTCGGAAAGTGGGACGCGGGGTGAGCGGTAATCTGGGTGGGAAGTTATAGTCAAAGCACTGAGGTGGGAGCCGAGAGGTCAAGGACGAGGTGGAATTTGGTGCTTCAGATGGAAAGAGCATTTGACTGAGATGCCTCTTTATGGAGGGCACCGGAGAACCTCAGGGGTCTGCAGAAAACGCTTTGATAGCAGATCAGTCGGCTGGGATACTTGGAAAGAGCATCAGGACCAGGACCTACCAGCACCAAAGGTGTGGATGCACTCCACTCCATCCATGATGGCAATGATGCCGAGGGTCTGCCAGCCAACTAGACACACTCGGCCTTTCTTCTCCAGGCTGAGAATGAGTCAGAGACCAGGCCACACGTGATCACCATGAATAACCCAAGAGGAAACACCCAAGGCCTTCCAGCACGTGGACCCATCACTCTTGTTAACCCATCCCGCAGACTATGCCCTGCTCTCAAGATGTCCTCTACAAACACACAGCCACATACCTGGTGCTGACTTGTTTCATCAGGGTGGCAATTTTGGAATTCTGACTGTAGGTCACCTGATGAGCCCGCTCAAATGTCCTCAGGATTTCCAGAAGGCATCTGGAAGAAAATTCACTAGCTCCCAAAGAGGGCCTGGTGTCCCCCCAAAAAGACCTAGGTATCCCTACCCACGCCTCAGGGAAGACACAATTCCCATTTTTCAAAAAAAAAAATTTTGCTAGTCCCTGCTGGAGGGAAGCTGGAGGGAAGAAGGAGGGAGAAAGATCCCCTTTGATAAGAGCAGAAAGGATCCTATTTTAAAAAAGGGCTGAAGTGGGAAAAACAAAAGCCAAGAAGAGGGTGGGCTTGAGCATTCTGAACCTGGGCCAGAGACTCTGGTAAGGGAAAGATGTCACAGCAGACTGGCATCTTGGAAGCCAGCCTCTGGATTCTGAACCTCCCACCTCCTCCCCCACGTCACCCCTGCATGGATCTGATCCCCAACTTGTCTGTTTCCTCCATACCTTTGAGAGACCGCAACACCCTGGTCCACAGTCTTATGGGCCGCGAGTAGCAGAGTTTCCAGCAGGATCTTGGTGGCACTCCCACCTTTCATCCGGGAGGAGCCACTGAGCCCCTCGGGCTAAGGAGGCAAAGACACTAAGAGGAACTGGGAGAAAGAGAACAACCCAGGAGTCTACCGGTTCTCCAGTTCATGACCCCTGAGCACGGAGTGGTGTTGGTGACCCTTGGGCATGGAACATGATTGGTGACTCCTGGGCATGAGTGTGGTTGGTGGTCCCCACTACATGTTCACTCTGAGCCCATCTTTTCCTGGTGGCCTTGACTGTTTTATGAGAACGGGTGCTGGAGTGTGCTTAACGGAAGGAGACGAGAAGGAAAGGGCCACCTCTGGCCGTCTCGATGGTGGATCCAAGACTCTCAGGAGGAAGCCACAGTGATTGTGTCTCTTGTCGGCTGGGTCGAGCGTTTTCAGAGAATACTCTTCTTTCTGAGAACCTTCCCCCACTGTGTTTTACGGCAGTTTGCTGTTCTTCAGTGCCAAGTCCCCCATGCTTTGGACAGACACGTGGAGCAGGCACTCAGTGGTGATTTGTAACACCGCACATCACAAAGATCGCAGCAAAGAGAATGGTGTGGCCAGTGATTAAAAGCAGAAGACTAAGGGCTGGAAGGACGGCCCAGTGGTTACCAGTGCTTACTGCTCTTGTAGAGGACCTGAGTTCAGTTCCCAGCACCCACATTGGGAAGCTCACCACTGCCTGTATGAGGCTCCAGAGGAACTGATTCCCTCTTCTGGCCTCCATGGTCACCTACACACACACACATACACACACACACACACACACACACACACACACACATACACACACACACACACACACACACACACCCCTAAAAATAATTTTTTTTTCGAGACAGGGTTTCTCTGTGTAGTTTTGTGCCTGTCCTAGAACTCGCTTTGGAGATTAGGCTGGCCTCAAACTCACAGAGATCCACCTGCCTCTGCCTGCCGAGTGCTGGGATTAAAGGCATGCGCCACCACCACCCAGCTAAAAATAATTTTTAAAAATAAACCTTTAACCTGGGCTACCAAGTGAGTTCCAGGAAAGGCACAAAGCTACACAGAGAAACCCTGTCTCGAAAAACCAAATAAATAAATAAATAAATAAATAAATAAATAAATAAATAAACCTTTAATGAAAAAAACAAACCAGAAAACCAACCAGCAGAGTGAGGGTGAGACATGAGACAAAACGGGAAACAAGAACAAGCTAAACACACAATGAAATTCCCCTTCCTAGCTCACGTGAAGATCAAGAGGAAGTTCTCGGGTGTGCCCACCACTGACAAAGGGAGGTAGGGAGCAAAAGTTTTAGTTAAGAAAAAAGTCGGGCGATGGGCAGTGGTGGCACATGCCTTTAATCGCAGCACTTGGGAGGCAGAGGCAGGCGGATCTCTGAGTTCGAGGCCAGCCTGGGCTACAGAGTGAGATCCAGGACAGCCAGAGCTACACAGAGAAACCCTGTCTGGAAAAACCAAAAACCAAAAACAAAGAATGAAACTGCATGCTGGTTTTTAAAGCCATATTTGACATTTGAAGCTGTAAAAGAGACTAAATGAGACTTAACAGTGGTTGCTGAGTGAAGCCTGTCTATGCATAGATGGCAAAGGGCTCTTCTAGACTGTTCTAGACTCTCTAAACTGTTCTAGACTCTAAACTGTCCTAGCTCTTCTAGACTGTTCTAGACTCTCTAAACTGTTCTAGACTCTAAACTGTCCTAGCTCTTCTAGACTGTTCTAGACCCTAGAAGTGCCTACTGGTTACTGATAAGTAGGGTTGAAATAAAGATTTTTTAAAAAGCATTTGAGGTAAAGAGAAAATAGGACTCCCTTGAAACCATGTGGTTGATGTGAAATGCCTTGGGGATTTATGAACAGGGACTATAAGATCAAAGGTTCCCAGTAAGTAACAAACAATTCCCACATGCCTGAAGAGGTGCATAGAGGAAAGAAAGTCAGGCCCTACCCCAATGGCAGGATTGAGCACAAAAGCTTCCTGTTTCTCTTGCATCTTCTGCATCCGCTCGGCTACTTGCCGGAATGTCGATCTCCAGTCTTCAATGGGGTCATTTCTGAGGTCCAGAAAAACATGTAAGAAAAAGGACTGCCTGTGAGACTCTGAAGGAAAGGCCTCGGCTAGTAGTGAGGATCAGTGAGAGAGTGGGGTCAGAGGTCAACTACTTCACAGTAGTTGGGTTCAATTCTCAGCATCCACATGGTGGCTCACAACCATACATAATGAGATCTGGTGACCTCTTCTAGCCTGTAGACATACATGCAGGCAGAGCACTGTATACATAATAAATAAATCAATCTTAAAAAAAATTACCACCTCATATTCCATCTTAGACTCCTTTGAGACCCTTCCCTTTCTGGGAAATACATCTGAAAATCTCTCGAAGGAATGAACCCTTACTACCTGAGGGAGATTGTTAGTCCCTAGTGAGGTGTAAAGTTATGCTGTTAATTGTAGCATCTGTTGGTGAATATTCCACAATCAATTAATCAGAGCTAGTGCAGTCTATGTGCTTAGCTACAAACTGGAATGTCAAAAAAGAAAAATTAGGGTCTTCTGAAGTGGGAGATAATTTGTGAATTCATCAGTGTGTCAGGACCTTAACGACTGAGCTACCCCTGCACACGACATCCCTAACTGTCCCTTATCATCACATCCCCGACAAGATTTCATAATTTTTTGAACTATTTCTTTTGTTCTGTGTGTGTGTGTGTGTGTGTGTGTGTGCATGTGGTGTGTGTGTTCATGTGTGTGTATGCACATGTATGTGGCTCCACATGCACTTGTGTGTGGAGGTCAGAGGCCAACCCCAGCTATCTTCTCTAATTATTCTCCATCTTATTTTTTGAGACACTAAACCTAGACTGACTGGCCAGCACGCCCAGGGATCCTCCTGCCTCTGCTTCCCCAGCACTGGGATTACAGGCCCACACCAGCCCCTTCTTGAACTCTTTTTTGGTTTTTCGAGACAGGGTTTCTCTATGTAGCTTTGAAGCCTGTCCTAGAACTTGCTCTGTAAACCAGGCTGGTCTTGAACTCACAGAGATCTGCCTGCCTCTGCTTCCCTAGACCCAAGGAGGGAACAGAAAAAGGACCAACATTGTGACTAAAAATTAGGATTCCCAGACTTCGCTGAACATCAACACCCCCCACCCCACCCACCGGGGAGGGGTTCTGTTTTGCAGTAACCATCCAGTTCTGGATACCACATCCACCCTGAGGTTAGCCTCAGCAGGCGTGCACAGAGCCCTAAACTGTATTTTTATAGAGCTTCCGAGACAGTTCTGAAGATGAGCCAAGACAGGGAGCCACCGCTTTAAGGAACAACTGGAAGGTCTCCACGCCTACATTGTTTGAAATTCTTCATTTCACTTAGTCACAGGGCCTGAAATTAGCACCCGCTGCTGCAGATATATTTTGGGTGAAGGAGCGTCCTCCACGAAAAGGATCAGGGTTAAGAGTATCACAGACTCATTTACACCTTAGTATGAGTTACACTACAAGCCTGGAATCTGGGACTTGGAGGAGAACTTCCAAAAGAACCAGGCTCTCTCACTGCAACCCCTCATGGACAGGAAGCCCTCGGTGCCATAGGGTGATCCGACCCAATGGCTTATTTAGCAGGGTTCCCCCAATGTGGCTCTGCATTAGAATCGCCAAGGATGCTTTAACAAAATAGACATTTCATGGCCTTACCCCAAATGGATAAAGAACGACACCGGCACAGTATTAGCCAGCGACATGGAGTGTTAGACCAGACCAAGTGGCCATTTGGATAGGGCAGCTTAGGTAGGCTACATAGCAAGACCTTGTCCCTCTCCTCCCAAGAAGGTGGTTCCGTAGCACAGGGTTTCAAGGGGGAGGAGGGGCGGATGTGAGCAGCCAAAGAGGAGCCAGAGGGCTCCTTGGATAATGAAAGAAAAAGCATGAAATAAAGGAGATGGAAAGAGGAGTGGGTGGCCACTTGGGACCACTGCTACTCTGAGAAGACGCTTGGGGGTCACCCCAGATAAAAGCATAGACCTTTGGGATATACCCTTTCCTGACCTGCTTTTTCCTTCTAGTTCTTATCTTTTTTACTTCTTCAATTCCTGCTTTGAATTTGTGTTTTATGTACCTTTTGTTTTCGTTTTTGTTTGCTTGCTTGTTTTTTCAATACAGAGTTTCTCTGTGTAACCCTGGCTGTGCTGGAACAGGCTCTGTAGCCCAGGCTGGCCTCGAACTCACAGATCCGCCTGCCTCTGCCTCCCGAAGTGCTGGGATTAAAGGCGTGCGCCACCACCAACTAGCTTATGTGGCCTTTGTAAACTGCCTTCCACCCTTTCTGAAACAAGGAGAGACCATTGGAAATGAAGCGACCAACAAAAACGTCAAAAGCTTCAGGGCCACCGCCTATTTACTTTGACTTTCCAAGGCTTGGCAAGCAAGACTACAGATCCATCTGCCGCCTCCTGCTGATCATACTGTGGACTTTGACATGTCCCTTTCCCGGGCTCCCCCAAGGCCCGGCCGGTCCTAACGGAAGCCTCACCTGGCCATGCTCACCGGATTGAAGCCAACCAGAACTGGCAAGAAGACAGCTGTGTTATCCATGCAGTAGTCCATCTGGCCTGCCACAAAGGGGGCCTGGCGGGAGCAAGAGAGGAAGACACATTAAAGAGGCCACTCCGTGTTTCCCAAGGTCCACATGGAACCTGCCCCGGCACGCTTAAGACTTGAGCCCAAATTTTATGTAGGGGAGCCTACTTCTTACAAGTACCCCAAAAGTAGCAGATCTACCTTTTTTTTTTTTTTTTTTTTTTTTTTGGTTTTTCGAGACAGGGTTTCTCTGTGTAGCTTTGGAGCCTGTCCTGGATCTCACGCTGTAGCCCAGGCTGGCCCGGAACTCACAGAGATCCGCCTACCTCTACCTCCCGAATGCTGGGATTAAAGGCATGCGCCACCACCGCCCGGCCAGATCTACTTTTTCTCTGAGCTATGATTTCCTTGTATAGTTGATGCTGGCCTTGAACACACAGCCATCCTTCTGCCTCTCCCTCCTGAGTACTTGGATTACAGGCAAGAGTCACCCAGCTAGTGCTGCATTTTTCTTATGTTCCTCCGCGGAAATCCTCCAGAAGGTGAAGCTGGGAAACTGCCAATCACAATTGTAACTGAAATGCCTCCTTGAGGCCAATGTCTTCTTCTTCCTCATCATACAACTGCTGAGATCTAATGCTCTGCACCCTGAACTCTTAGAATCAAAACTGTTGTGGGGTTAACAGGAAACCTCATCCAGTGGTTCTCATACAAACATCCTGAGAATCTTGTTAAAACGCAGATTGACCCGCTGGAGCCTGAGATCCAGTATTTCTAACAATGGATGCTGATGTTGCTGGTGGGGATCGAAGCCAGGGCCAGACTCTTCTGTGAAGAGCCAGAGATTAATACTGCAGGCTTTGTGGGCCCTATGATCTCTGTCCAACTACTTAAGCCTAGCACAAAAGAGGCCATGATGTCTAAGTAAACACAAAGACTGCACACCAGTAAAACGGTCCACAAGTTCAAGCAGCTGGCTACATGGACTGCCAGCAGAGCTTGCTGACCCCTGGACTAGTCTGTCCATCTTGGCTGTTGATGAATCAATGCACAGTTATTCTGAGATGGAATTCCCCCCTCCCCTCTTTTCATATCCATGAAAAAAAAAAAACAACAGATCGAAGTTGGTGAAAATTAAAATAATTCCTTGTGTTGGTTTTCTATTTCCTAGCACCCAGCTCATCAATCCACCTTTCATGCCGTTCTAGCCCCACCCCCTTCCTCTTGTCAAATGGCCCCATCAGCCTGCCCTGACACTTACTGAGAGTCCCACAGAAATGCCTATGACAATCACTCTCTTCTTCCCAGCAGCCACCTAGGAATGGAGGAGGTGTGAGTTAGGGTGCCCGGGAGCAGGGCGGTCTCCTGGAGGAGGACTGAGTTAGGGTGCCCGGGAGCAGGGCGGTCTCCTGGAGGGGAACTGAGTTAGGGTGGTAGGGAGGTCACCAGGGTACAAATCTACTGTGTGAGAAAATCAGGGCCAGAGGAGGGGCCAGGCCTTGGCTGGGGTTGGGGTTTTTCTAACCCTGTGAAAAGGGACCTACGGGTGTCTCTAATCGAGTAGTGTCAGAAAACACAGACCTTCTTCAGCTCCTCGATCCCGTGAAGGGCGCTATCTTCTGTTCGTTCCCGAGAGGCCACGACAGACCTAAGGGTACACACTCAATCAGGTCGGTGGCACTGGCTAAGAAGCAGAAACCTATAGTTTATTAGGAAAGGGCACACTGAAAGAACGGAATGGAGGGGAGCTATCATTGAATGGACACCTTCTGTTTAGCGAGGACCAAGGTAGATACACCACAGAGTTTTTGAAAAAACTCAAATACCTACAAGGCCAGGTAGGCGATAAAAGTCTGAACGGCCAGATAGAAGGCAATTGGGAATGGTGGAGACTGAGGTTCGATACAATCTTTGACTAAAGTCATTCAAATTCAGTTTCAAAAAAACGTTCGGACCACATGCACAGGTCAAGGTAACTTACCTGTCACCTCCTGCAATGAGGTATGTGTAAAGAGGCTTTTGTCCAAGACCTTTCATCAACTGGTTAAAAGAGACCTGTCCAGGAGGAGAGGGTACGAAGAGGGAATGATAAAGAGGACGTAACATGGATTCTCAGCTTCTAGAGGACCGAGGATGCAGAATGGTCTTTTAGACCAATAGTTAACCCTAACTTATTTGTAATCTCCCACTTAAAGATGCAACTTGGGGATGATCGGTTAGCGATGCGTGAGATGGCGGGGGTTAACAAGAGAAAGATGGCGCTCTAGTGGGGTCAGAGAAATCAGACTCTATCCTTTGGAATGGAGGTGGGGAGAGAAGATGTCTGTTGAGAGAATTGACCTCTGGCGAGCTTTGTGGTTCCGGGTGACATCCCCAGAATGAAGAGAGAAAATGAATGAGGGAATGAGCATACTCACAGACATGAGGAATGCCATCCGGCCAGAGGTTCCTCCCCCACTCAGCACAACCAGGCCTCCATCGGGCTCCTGTGGAAGGAGAGAAGCCCAGGTCACCAGGGTCCAGCTCAGGGGAGAAGCATACTTTTTTTTTTCCTTTGTCAGCAATGGAGGACTTAGAACTACTTATTCTTCATGTCATCATAAAATTGAGTAGAACATAGGCTGTGTGAGGTAGCAAACAAGAACAATTGGAGAAAGAAATCCTCCTGGCGCTCCTCCCTGACTAAGCTATTCATTAAAATTCCTACTTATTCCAGCAGGGACTTGGGAGCAGCTTTGTCAATTAAACAAAAATAAATACTCAAAGCAGAAGCATCCAACAATTATTAGCTGGGTATATTCGAGCAAGCTACTGGGATCCCCCTTTCTTTGTTTTCTGGTCTGGAAAGAGAAAAAAAAGACAAGAATACCAACTTCACAGGTTTCTATGAAGGTAGTGAGTGCGAAGGTTCATGGCTGGGGCCGGAAAGATGGCTCAGCAATTAAGACACTTCCAGAGGAGCCAGATTTGATTGTCCACACCCACATGGCAGCTCACAACCATCTGTAACTCCAGTTCCTGATGATCCAACACCTTTTTCTGCTCTCCGTGGGGACCAGGTACTCACGTAGTACACAGACATACATGCAGGCAAAACAACCATACATGTTAAAAAAAATAATATTTTTTTAAAAGAAAATGTATGTTGGGCAGTGGTAGTGCATGTTTTTAATCCCAGCACTCGGGAGGCAGAGGCAGGTGGATCTCTGTGAGTTTGAGGCCAGCCTGGTCTACAGAATGAGTTCCAGGACAGCCAGGGCTACACAGAGAAACCCTGTCTTGAAAAACCAAGAAAACAAAACAAAACAAAATTAGAAAATGTACTGCTGATGATAAAGTATTATTTGTCTAGTAATTATCATTAACTATTATGATGACCAAGATAACAATAAATATCCAAAGGGAAGACCAAGATAATAAAGAGCTGAGATTTATAAAAATGAGAGATGGAGACCCAAGAAAGAAGACATTATAGGGAACAAAAGTGTTTGGATGAGAAGCAGGTGGAGAGCTCGCACCTTCAAGACTTCCTGGACTTTCCTAGCCACTTGCAACATGGTGGTCAGAATGGCCTCACTGTACAGCCGCTGTAGAGAGTGGACAGGAATCAGTAGGAAGAAACGGAGGAGAGGAGGGAGGCAGTAAGAGGGCTCAGCGGGTAAGGGGATTGCCACCAAGCCTGATGATCTGAGTTCGATCCCTGGGACCCTCGTGATGAAAGAACAGACTGATTCCCAAAAGTTGTCCTCTGACCTCCATACATTTCCCCACGGAATAAATCCCCCCACCATATACATAAATACATGGGAAAAGGGGGGAATGAGGGGGAAAAACAGAGGATGGTGGATTGGGATGGAGGAGAGGACTCAGGGTTTCCAAAATCAGGAGTCATAGTCTGGGAGGGCAGAGGTTGAGATGTGTTTTTTTTTGGTTGGCTTGGCATCTCTTTTGTGGTGTCTGAGGTTTGACTCTGGGTTACCTGGTAGGTGGGCATGATTTGCCCCTCCTCCTGGAAGATCTCAGCATCACACTGCCCCAGCAGTTGGACAATCTTCTCTGCATCTGCTTTGTCCAAGTTCCGGGTCAGTGGGTTGGACTTCTCTGTGATTGGCACAGCTGCTTCATACCCTGACAACTGGAAGGGGTACAAGGGCAGGAACAGGAAGCCAAAGTCTTTTCTGACTGCTGGACTGGACGTGGGAGTGAAAGCAGGCACACACACACACACACACACACACACACACACACACACACACACACCCAGTCATCTACCAAGAACTTAGTCTTCATGTGATGTTCCGAGTCTATTAGGGACAGAAAATTACAAGGGAAGACAAGGAAAAGAATGCCTATGACGGGTGTGTGCCTTCGATCTCAGCATTTGGAAAGTGGCAGCAGGGGATCAGGAGTTCAAGACTTTCCTCAGATAGGCAGCAAGTTTGAGGCCAGCCTGGGCTAGACCCTGTCTCAAAAGCCAAAAAAAGAAGAGGAGGAGGAAGAGGTAAGGAGCAGAAGCCTAGGGCTGAGGCCAGTCCAAATTCAAAACTATTCTAGGAATCAGGGTAGAAGGCTGAAATTGAGAAAGGGCCTCACCTCCCATTCGCCAGGCTCAGGGGTCTCGATCACATGCTGGTATCGTTTTGTGCCTGGCATGGTCCCACACTGTGGACACTCTGTCCTGCCTGCCTCTGCAGTCACACAAACTCCTCTGGTGACAATAACTTTGCTTCCAGCTGGCAGGGTCTTATCTGAGAGCCATGGAGATGATTAACTCTGTGTCTCTAGGCCCCACCCCCTACACCCCTCTCTTCCCCACCCTTTCCTGTCCCTAGCTTCCCAGCCCTCCATAGGCGCTCCTGAGGGTCCTCTTCAAATAGACTATGTCTCCACAGCCTCTGCTTTGCTCTTGAAGAAGAGGTGAGGGTCATTGCTTCAGGCACAGTGCCCTCTGGAAGGCTGGGAGCCTGGATGTGCAGAACAACACCCAGGCCAGAAAGAATCCCTGATCAAGAGAGCTCCGGGGCCCAAATGCCTCTAAAGGCCAGAGATCAGGGTCAGAGGAATCGGAGGACCTGGGCCATGGCTTGATCACGTGTCAGCCTGCAGTCTTTCCCTGCCCCACTGGCCCATTTTTATCTTCTCCTCTCAGAAAGAAGAGCATCAGAAGCTGCTGGGCCCTGGGTGTACCTACACCGAACTGGATATCACAGAGGAAAAGTCACAGAAATAGAAATACCGTCAGAAGAATGAGGACCGAAGAAGAACCTGCCCTAAATACAGCCAGTGTCTTTCTCCTGTAGATGGTAGGTGTCACTGGATCCCCGGACACTTAGAAGTCATTGTTGACATCCTTGCTTTTAGATGAGGAAACAGGCTCAGAGAAGTGGTCTGTTATTTCGTGTCACACAGATTTCATACTCAGCCAAAATATGGAATCACTTAAGGACTTCCATGTTCCCTGAATGAATTTTGCAACAATTAACAAGTTGGTGCAAATTAATAACACTCTTTGCATACAGTAGCGGAAGGTTTCTAAAGAACCTTGTCCAGTCTGTCCATTTGATGGTCTAACAACTGTTGGAGGTTTCTATGCTTCACAGGTGGGAAACCTGAGGCGCAGGTTAATGGATTTCTCTAAAACGAATGAGTTAGACACACACACACACACACACACACACACACACACACACACACACGAGAGAGAGAGAGAGAGAGAGAGAGAGAGAGAGAGAGAGAGAGAGAGAGAGATGTTTTTTAATTGTTCCTCGTCTCCCAGCATTCTTTTTAAGTCATCTCCAGCTCTTATAAAGCCAGGCACAGAGAAGATGATCAGTAAATATTTGCTGAATAAATGAAAGAATGAATGAAAAAGAGAACGGAATCAAATCAGATCATGAATGGGAAAGAGACTTAAAAGGCTGACGCAGTCTCCAAGAGACTGTTAAAACAATTATCATCTCCACCTCTCGGTCTCCTCGCCTCTTCGCCCCCCTCCTGCATTCGGAGATGGAATGCCTCCTCCCAAATTGGCTAATTTCATGCCGGGAAGGAGGGGCTCTCTCAGGTGCCCGAGAGACCCTGGCACCTGCGCCTGTCCGGGTACCCTAGTCAGTTCATCTACTAGGGCAGGGAGGATGAAGGGATAGGGGCCCTGCAGGCCGCCATTGGGAGGGTCGTGGGAGGAGCCCCGAGAGAACAGGGCTGTAGGGGGGGCGGGGGGAATGACGGCGGCGAGAACCCCAGCGGGGCGGGGCAGGCCCGCGCGTCCCAGCCGGGCTGCAGCGGAGCGCGCGGGGCCAGCTCTGCAGAAGGCGGCGGCTGGCTGGCTGGCTGGCTGGCTGGCCCGGACGATCCTATCCCGCTGCAGGGGGCCAGTTTCGGCCGCCGCACTGTCCTCTGCACCGGGGACGCAGGCCAGCTGCCAGGCCTCGCCGCCGGCAACGCCCCCTGCTCCGAGACAGACGTCGCGCGCGGCCCTTGGGAACGCTGGGGGCCCCGCAGACCCGCGGCCCGCGGCCACTCCGCTTCTGCCCTCTCTGCCCGCAGCTCGGCCGGCGCTGCCCGCCTCGGCGGGCCCGCGTCGGGATGGGGTAGGACCAGCGCCGGTTCGGCGATGGGCCGCCCCCTGGGCACCGAACAGCCCCCCGAGGCCTGACCGACCACGAGGACCCGGGAGGTGGGTGTGGGCTGATCCGACTGCGCGGGTGGGGGCTGGGGTGGGCACCGGGGTTATGCGGAGGCGGGAAAGCCGCGGGGCAAATGGGCTGTGGGCTGTGGGCAGCCTGGAAGAGCTGCTGCATCCCGCTTGCGTTCTGGGCAGCTCCTGACCCTCTCAACTCGTGCCTCCTCCAGGATCCCCGCCTGGATGTCCAGCGGATGCCTCCGGGCCCCTCGGCGAACTCGGTGGAAACCATGGCTTCTTTGATGCCCCTTTCCCCATATCTGAGTCCCACGGTCCTCCTGCTGGTCAGCTGTGACCTGGGCTTTGTGCGAGCAGGTGAGTGAAGAGGACGCCCGCAGTGGGGGTCCGTCAGAGCTAGTGTGGAGGTGAAGCCTCTTAACCTGTCAACACCCTGGCACCCCCCCCCCCCCAGACCGACCTCCCTCTCCTGTGAATGTGACGGTCACTCACCTCAGAGCCAACTCGGCCACTGTGTCCTGGGACGTCCCAGAAGGCAACATCGTCATTGGCTACTCCATTTCCCAGCAAGTATGAATCACCCTGTTTCCCCAACCTGTGCCCTTGGATCTCTGAACATCCCTCCAGTCACCTCCACACTACTCGTTTGGAGTGCTTGGATGTTATGAAGTCCCCGAGTTCAGCCTGATGGTCAGGGACTGGGGCTAGGTTGCTCTCCTTTCCCTTCATCTCCTTGCAGCGGCAGAACGGCCCTGGGCAGCGTGTCATCAGGGAGGTGAACACCACCACCAGGGCCTGTGCTCTTTGGGGCCTGGCTGAAGACAGTGACTATACGGTGCAGGTCAGGAGCATCGGCCTCCGGGGAGAGAGTCCCCCTGGGCCCCGTGTGCACTTCCGTACTCTCAAGGGTTCTGACAGGCTGCCCTCCAACAGCTCCAGCCCAGGTGAGAGCCTGTGTTAGTAGATTCACGGCTTTTTACCTGGCTTTTAACCTCTGGTTTACTTGCTAACAACAGTCTAGCTCAGATGAACAGAATGATTTAATTCGTTCCACTGCCAGGGAAGGAAAAAAAAACAGGTGGGCAGGGGACCAGCTAGAGAGACGCTGCTAATGAATCCTTTGGGGGGAAGGGCTTTTAAAAAGCTTCCTTTCACCCAAACTCAAATCGCATCCGCCACAGCCTGCACCGAGCAAGTTCTGTGATCACACTTTGATGTCTAAACACTGCCCACCAAGGGCTTCTTCCTGAGAGGGCCCACTCTACAACTCCAGGTTCAGTGCGAGATGGATCCCGCTGACTCTAACCCCCAACATCTCCCTTCTGTATGTAACAGAGCTCTCCAGGGGGTCCTTTGTAACCCAGAGGATGGCTCTCTTCTTAGGTGACATTACGGTGGAGGGTCTGGATGGAGAGCAGCCACTGCAGACAGGGGAAGTGGTCATCATTGTGGTGGTGTTGCTCATGTGGGCTGGTGAGTCCTGGATGGGGAACCAGGGACTTGGGTCTGTGATAGTGGGACGTGGTGAAGGCTGTCGATCTGTCAGGAGAAAAGGGAGAGGAAGGGAGTGGGGGGAGGGCCGGTGGAGGGAGGTAATCAGGACAGGTTTGAGGAGAAAGAGGAAGGCTACTGCAAGGCCAGGGTTGCACGGGCACCAGGGATTGAAGGATTTTTTCTAGTTGTGTGACTATCTCTGGACCCTCCAGGCCGTGAATGGAGAGGTCAAGATCCGCAACGGCTCAGATGGTCTTGTTGTGTTTCAGCTGTAATTGGGCTGTTCTGCCGTCAGTACGACATCATCAAGGACAACGACTCCAACAACAACCCCAAGGAGAAGGGGAAGGGGCCCGAACAGAGTCCTCAGGGAAGGCCAGTGGGGACGAGACAGGTGATGTGGGGAACCAGTGGGTGTGAGAAGGGTGATTTGGGTGCCAAGGAGTATTCAGTGAAAGGCAGAACAGGCAGAAAAGAGGGGTGGGGTGGGACAGGAATGTCTGGGAGGGAGGAGTCCAGGAAGCAGGTGTGGCACCTTTACTTTTCTGGAATTCGAGATTTGGGGTGATTTTCTTTCACAGAAAAAGTCTCCATCCATCAACACCATCGACGTTTGAGTGAACTGAGTGAAACGAAGAACCGGAACCAGAAGAGAGATGCACTAATAATGTGGGAGGTGGGGGTGGGGTCAGGGAAAGCCTAAGATGGTGATCTGCTTGAGACTCCCACAAGGCAATGCCCTCCCAGAATCCCTGGCTGGTACCCATCCTCTTTCTACTGTGAGCAGGGCCAGAAGGTAGGTCTGTTAGAATCTGTACCCCTGGACCTGGGAGTGGCTATCAATGAAACATCTCCTATCCCCCAGGTCCAGGGGAGAGTCATTTATTCAACCCTATCCCACTAGGTCCCAAATAGGGGCCCATCTCACGTGCATCAGGACTCTTGGCATCCACTAGCTGCCCCTCCAGCTTGCCTCTGGGCCTGAGAGAGGGGTGTTTCTGTCTGCATTGCCCTTCCTCCAGGGAGGAAGAGGAACCCTCTGGGCCTAGAGGCAGATGTCACACTGTACTACTTACTCCAATGTCTTCCACGGAGCCTCAGGTGCTCCCCTCACCTGGCAGCCCCTCCAGCTGCGGGTGATCTCACCCCTGGGACATTTTTTCCAATAAAGGTTCTTGGACAAACTGGAACTGGCTGTAAGGTATACTGTATGGTATGCTGAAGACGTCTCTACACCCTGTCAGCTCTCCAAGGGCCCCTCACGCCACCGCCAACTTAAGGAACAGACTCATAAGATGTTTGTCTCCGTGTTGTCGTCTAAGATGGGCGGAGAAAAGACAAGGAGGAAAGGGCACAGAAAGCTAGAAGCCCTCCTTTCTTTGGCTCTGTCGAACGGGGGAAGGCGATGAGAAGACACAGAAGTTTTTGCACCAGTGGAAACCGGGCCATGTCACATAAAAGGGCCAGTCGATTTTTTTTTTGTTGTTGTTTAAATCTTTGTCCAGGACCTCGTGCATACTAAGCAAATGCTCTACCACTGAGTTATATAACTAACCCCCTCCCCATTCTTTTTATTCCACCGTTCACTCTGGGAAAATGGTCAGAAGGACTGAGCAGTGTCTTGGGGGCTAACAAGAACAGCTCCCACGGACTGTCCCTTGGTGCCATGTATTCTCACCCTGTGCACACCAGTGCCTCTTTGTTTTCTCTTTCGTCTGTGTCTCTGTTCACTCACACTTAATAATAATTGTAATCCACAAAGGAGTTTATATTTATACTCTGTAACATATCCAGAGGATTCTAGAAATAAAACAAAGGGGTTTGGATGCCCCTATCGAAAAAAAAAAAATTATAATTTGGGTTCTGGGACCTATTTGTGTTACCTGTGAAAAATTTTGGGACCTGGCCTCTACCCGTTCTTAATTTTTCAAGCGGGAGGTAGTAATGGAGAGAGAAATATTCGTTGCCGTTGGCAACCGCTGTGCATGCAAGGCTTTGGGACCCAGCTTCTGTCTGGAGAGCACATGCTGTGCTTTTAGGGGGTATAGGTCTTGCCAACCTGGGACCGTTTAGAGAAGGCCTCCGGGTAGCTCCTTTTCTGCATGTCATTCGCTCTCTCTGATACTTTGCAAGAAATTAGAAGAAAAATTCTTGAAAGGATCCCAGTCAAACAAAATAAAGAGGACAGTATCTTTTCTTAACCAATCCTCAACCCCTAGCTCTAAGCTAGGAGGGCAGCCAAGCTCTGTCTGTCCCTTGCACTGACCCATAAAGACACCTGGATTTCAGTAAGCGGCCGTGAACTCACCGTTTACCCATTGGCCAAACAGGGTGCTTCCAAACAGGGTGCCTTGCCTTTCCCTAGCCAGTGCTTCCAACACAGCCCTCAAACCCCGGATCATTTCCGGAGACTGTCTTACAGGGTCGAGAAGCTGAACACGGAGACAATGGGTTAAGAAGACTTGAATCATCTTCCGGGAATTAAAAGGTTATCGGCTCTGGGTTGAATCCCGGCTCCACCATTTACTAGCTGTTTTAACTTCGGCCCGTGACCCGTCCTGTTGTGTAAAACGGGACTGTACCTCTGCCCACTTCAAACAGGTATCTCCCTGAGCATTCACTGTTGCTCATCAGTACTGAGTGGCCTCGGGCAAGTCACAGAACTTTTGGCGGGGGCGGGTGGAGGTTGCAGTTCGGCGAATCGGCTTTCGCCTCTCGTAGCCCCTGCTTTTGCTCTGCTCCAGAGTTTAAGCCACGAAAAAGCGCACTTGGCTGGATACAGCGGTGAGAAACACCAGGGTTAAAGTGATGTCGGAGCGGTGGGGGGCGGGGAAAGAGGAAGACTTGTGGGTGGGGCTTTGCCTTGGGTTTGCATGCCGTTACGGGATTGGTCGAGGCGATGATGCGACCACCCCCACCTCCCTTCTTGTGGCCCCGCCCTAGGACTCGCCGCGCTTGCGCACGTGCCTGTTCCCGCCGTCGCGAACCCGCTACGTGACCTTAGGACGTGTGTCGCGCCACGTCGCCTGTGCGTCAGCGGCTCGCGCCGCCGCCGCCGCAGCTTGGCGGGTTGTCCGGGTAACGGCGGGAGCTGCCTCGGTCAGCGAGCCTCCGAGAGCCGTGTGCGTCATGCAGTTGAAGCACCTGAGGACCCTGCTGAGCCCTCAGGTGAGGAATCGCGTGCCTCTCCCCCGCCCCGGCCGCCGGGCGTTCCAAAAAAAAAAAAGCGGGGGAACAGAAGTTTCTGTGGAGTGCCTGCGGTGTGCAGGAGAGTGCGAAAGCTCTTTCAGTAGGCCACAGGCATCGCTGAAGACCTTCACTGCATCACGTACATGAGTCGAGTGTCAGGCCCCAAGCTTAGGCTCTAAGGGATGGAGTTGCGTCACAGGCTATAAGGGACAACGATCATACGTCTGCACAGGATGAAGTAAGCGCAAGGCTGAACCTGCGTTTGGATTGTGAAAGTGTATCTCAGATTCAGGAGAGGCTGGGCACTCGGGGAGGAGCCCAGGAACATAAAGTGTTTGGCAGTGAAGGGAACGGAGTTCAGGTGTAGCGCTGATTTGTCCGAATGGTATCTCTGGCTTTAAGCCTCATCTTACCTGGTCTTTCTGTCACTAGCTTCTTCGTTTGGGAAAGAAAATCCGTCGTGAGAGCAATTCTAAGAGACTTAGGAGAGAGTTAAATGATGTTACATACACACATACACACACACACACACACACACACACACACACACACACACACACACCCCATAAGCTGGTTTGGTGGCACTGAAGGCCAGAAATCCCAGCAGTTGGGAAGTGGAGGCAGGAGGATCAGGAGTGCAAGGTCATTCTTGGCTACATTGAGAGTTCAAGGCCAGCCTGGGCTGCATGAGACTCTTTATCTTGAAAACAGAAAAAAAAAAAAAAAAAATTGGGCCAGTGAGATGGCTCAGTGGATAAAGGCACTTACCACTCAGCCTGACTGCCTGAGTTTGATCCCTGAGACCCACACGGTGGAAAGAACCAACTCATGCAAGTCGTCCACTGACCGCCACACACGCACAACCCCACCACACATAATAAATAAATGTAAGGAAAAAAAGTTTTTTAACATTCTCTTTTTTTATTGACTCTGTGTCTTTCGCATCATGGATCCCGATCACACCCATCTCCTGTCCCCTCACATCCGCCCTCTACCCTGCAACCTAACCCCCCCAAATAAAACAAGATAAAATTTAAGATAAAAAAAGGAGAAAAAGAAAAAGGAAGAAAGGGAAAATCTTGTCATGGAAGCTGCAGTGTGACACAGTGAGTCACGCAGTAAACCCCTTTATCCATACATCTTGTCGTGCGGGCGTTCATCGCAAAGAATCATTGGTCTGGTTCGAGGCCCCTGGTCTCTGCTACACTATCAGCACCAGGCCCTCACTGGGGCTCTTCCTGGACATCCCCTTGCTGCCCTGTGAGTGGAGATGTAAGGAGAAAGTTTTAGAGAGCATTGTAAGCTGAAAAGCTGTGTGAAGACTGATAGACCACAGGGAAAGGCATCAAAACAGAAAAGACAGGCTAACACTGCACAAATAAGGTTGGCTGTGGGGGAGATGGCTCTTCATAAGCAGGAGACACGGAATTCAGATCTCCAGCATCCGCTTAAGTGCCAGGCACACCTGTAATCTCAGTTCTGGGGAGGCAGAGTCAGGTGGGTCCCAAGAGCTCATTGACCAGCCAGCCTAGCCAAATTTATGAGCTCCAGGTTCCGTGAGAGACCCTGTCTTAAAAAATAAGGTGGGGTGCAATTAAGGAAGACACTTGATCCTGACCTCTGGCCTCTACGTGCACACACAAACAGGCACATAGAACCCCCAACATCCACACACCTACATACGGAAAGAGTATGCTATTTGCAGAGGATGTTGCATAGTGGTAGAGCATATGCTTGGCATATGTGAGACCCTGCATTTGTCCCTAGCCCTACAAAAGGAAATCCCTTACCTGATTGTGGTGCCTGTAATCTCAGAATTGGTGAGGCTGAGGCAGGAAGGAAGCTTGCTGTGCTCTCAGAGCCAGCCTGACTACATAGCAAGACCTTCTTTTTAAAACTAAGAATAATGTGTGGCTTTTAGAGTCTCCTTGAGAAGCTGGGTGTAGTCCTACCTCAGCTTGATGTGCCGTGCTTTGTTGACGCCCATGGGAGGCCTGCTCCTTTCTGAACAGAAACAGGAGCAGAGGATTGGGGGTGAGGGTGAGGGGAAGTAGAAAGAGGGGATGGGAGAAGGGGGGCCGGGGAAATTGCAGTCAGGATGTAAAATAAATCAATTAATTTAATTAATAAAAAAGTTTAAAAAAAAAGAATAGCCAGGCATGATGATGCCTCATGCCTTGAGGCAGGCAGATCTCTGTGAGTTCAATCCCAGTCTGGTCTCACAAATTGAGTTCCAGGAGTACATAGAGAGCCCCTGTCTCAAAAAAAAATAAAATAAAATAATGATAATGACAAAAATAAATAAAAGCATATGGTAGAATTAAGTTATTAATACATATACCACAACAGCATAATTAAAGACATTATAGTTATAGCTTTTGGAATCAAACATACATGGATTCAAATATTCCATCTGTCATCGAAAAACTGTATATGTAATTTACTTTTTAAATTTTCAGTGCCTCAGTTTCCCCATATGTAAAATGGGAATAATAGTAGCTTCTACCTCAGAGATATGAGGTCAGGTACTTACTGGGTATCAAGCATTTATGAAAATGTCTGTCCCACTTCCTGTTCCACTCAGTTGTCAAGACAGACAGGCACTTATTGCAGAGAAAGGAGAATCCATCGATTATGGGACTTGGGGATGTTTGCAGGGTGTGTGGAGAGTAGAAGTAAATTAGAAGAAAGAGTTGTAGGGGATGGAGCCCTGGCTCCGTGGTAGAACAATAAAAAGTTGTACTCTTTGCTCAGTAAACTTGTGCTGCCATCTGTAATTTCAAAATACCCTAATGGAAAAATTGGAAATAGAACCCCTTGGTCCCTAAAACAAGATGATGTCATGGTGCAGCTGGGCCTGATGCCCAGGATGGACTCAGCCATGAAGGAAGGTGATCAGCCAAAGTTGGTGAAGCGCCTGCACCCCCTTCTAACCTACGGTAGTGAGTGGTTGGATCATGACCATGGTGATGGTGTGGCTGGCTATTTTTCGGGCTGTGGTTTGAGAATTTTGATGCAATGACCCCTTCCCCTTCTGGCTCTGGAAGCATTTGGGTTAGATATAGAAAGTAAAAGTGTTTTAAGCCAGACCTCTAGTAGCCCCAAATGATTACTCAAACATTTGGAGCAGGAGAAAAATTTTATCTCAGGAACAAAAACCTTTAGTGGTAGAGCCTTAGAGGACCCCAGCTGGTACAGTGAGGGACAAGCAGGAAGAATAATTCACTGTGGATGATCACTTATTTTCTTTTTATTTATTTATTTATTTTGGTTTTTCAAGACAGGGTTTCTCTGTGTAGCTTTGGAGCCTATCCTGGATCTCACTCTGTAGACCAGGCTATCCTTGAACTCACAGAGATCCGCCTGCCTCTGCCTCCCGAGTGCTGGGATTAAAGGCATGTGCCACCATGCCCGGTTCTTGTTTTTACTTTTTCTTAAGGACAACATCTCATATAACCCGGCTGGCTTCACACTTGCTGTGTAGCTGAGGAGGATTTTGAACATCTGATCCTCCTGCCTCCACCTCCCAGGCCTGGGCCGTCATACCTGCCATTCCCACATTCTTTTCATTTCTTAACTTACTCTTCTGAGGTGCCAAGCATCAAACTTGGGGAGTCGTGAGTGCAAGGCAAACACTCCATTGACTGGGCCGTATCTCAGCTTGTGCAGTGGTCACTTTTAACTCGAGACTTTGATAAAGCAGGCAGTTAGCAGGGGACAGTGACATTGTTTATCCCGAGTCTTCTAATTATGTTACTCCTTGTTTCCACATGTCCACTGTCTCTCCTATTCCTGCCCAATAAATCTAGATCATTAGCTCGCCTCCAAAGGCCCTTCCTGAGCTAGCCCAGTCTGTGCTTCCTGCCCTACCTCCTCTCTCGTTTGCAAAGCCTCGGCTTCCTTAAATTGCTGGTCCTCGGCCAGAGCTTGACTCCGTTCATGCTACTCATTACATCTGAAGTAATTTACCATTCACTGGCATCCATTCTTCAAAGTTTAATTTTGACCATTTAAGCATAAAATTGTCCTGAGCTTCTCTAAATTATTCCTGCACTCAGGACATATTATTCTTATGGGGCATTTCCAATTTTTCAGCATCCAGTTACGTCCTGGGGCTGGACTGTGCTTCGTCTTTGTCTCTCTGTCAGCTCCTGGCCAAGTGCCTTTCTGGGTAAAGTGCTTGAAAATGTTAATTGAATGAGTAGCTATAAAGACTAAACTTTATCACAATAATTGATTTTTTTTTTCCAGTAGCAGACCTGAAAGATGAGGGAACAAGCAGGCCATTGCTTTTGGAACAGTTGATGCATTATTTATACCATGAGTCTCAAAGCACATTAGGGGCTGAGGAGAGGCCTTGGTAGGGACAGTGTTTGCTTGCCTTGAATGAATCCCTGGGTCCTGTCCTATCCCCAGCATGGCATAAACTAGACATGATGGTGCATGCGTTGAATCCTAGCACTCAGGAGGTAGAGCCAGGAGAATCAGAAGTTCAAGTCATCCATGCTGTAGAGTAAATTTGAAGCCAATCTGGGCCACACGAGGTTTTGGAAACTATTGTTCTTACAATTCAAGTGTCCAAGCACTTTGTCGTATTTTGTTTAGTTTTGAGAAAAGCACTGTGTCGGTAGATGTAGAGCAAAGCCACGCTAAGACTGAGGAGCCTGGAGATACTTCACGCACCATAGACCAGCACTGTCTACACTGCCCCTTTGCCTCTGCAGGATGGAGCTGCGAAGGTGACTTGTATGGCCTGGTCCCAGAACAATGCTAAATTTGCTGTCTGCACGGTGGACCGCGTGGTACTGCTGTATGATGAACATGGGGAGCGGAGAGACAAGTTCTCCACCAAGCCAGCCGACATGAAGGTAGAGTGAACTCATGTGTGCTCCAACATGTTATCCTAGAAAACTTGGTAATCTGGCCTCTAGCCGTAGACATGGGAAATGGTCTACGCTTTTTCTCAGTGTAAACTTCCCGGTCTTTTGGGACAGGCGTGTGGTTTTTTTGTTCTCTTTCATTTATACTCATTATCTTTGTTTTCACCCCTAGTATGGCAGGAAGAGCTACATGGTAAAAGGCATGGCTTTCTCTCCTGATTCCACTAAAATTGCCATAGGACAGACTGACAACATCATCTATGTCTACAAGATTGGAGAAGACTGGTGAGGATGGCGGGAGGTGGCTTGTGGCCCACAGAAAAAGAGCTGGGCGTGAGAAATGCTTTGCTGGGATAGGGATGGGGTCAACCGTGGAAAGCAGGAATGCCCTAGAGCCTGATGCTGTGGTGGCCATCCTGTGCCTGCCCCGTGTGTCCTGCAGTCCCGTCTCTGGAGGGATGAGTGTAAGGCCAGCGGAAGGTCCCGAGAGCCAGTGCGACGCTGTGTCTTTGATGTAGCTCCAGGGCTTCTTGGGCACTCACTCACATCTCCATCAGACCTCCCACAGAGGGACAGGAAGCGCTAGTCGGCCAGGAAAGGTTTCCGGTCTTGCCGCCGCCTTTCATCCGCATCACGTCGGGCAGTTTATCTTCGGACGTGATTTTCAAGTATGCGTCCTTGTCTTTGTTTGACAGGGGTGACAAGAAGGTGATCTGCAACAAGTTCATCCAGACGGTAAAGTTCACAGATGCGCAAACACCTGCTTATCTGCTTGGAAATGTCCCCGGACTTGCCTCTCCCAATGTCTAGCCCTGATTTGACCTGCTGAGGGCTGGTGTGGACTGGCTGCTCATTGTCACCTACCGAGGAGCCTTGTTGTGTCCCCTCCTCGCCTGCTCCCCCTGTGGAAGACTGGGGTGGCGGTGGGTGGTGGGTGGCGGGTTGTTGTACATGTGCGAATCCACGCAGGCGGGGTTACCTTTTACCCTTTCTCCTATAGAGCGCTGTCACTTGTCTGCAGTGGCCTGCCGAGTACATTATTGTCTTTGGACTGGCTGAAGGCAAGGTAAAGGAGGGGAAGGAAACCCAGAGTAGGTGTGAGGTGGGGATAATGGTCCTGGGGAGGTAGGGGAGAATATGGTTCCTCTTTTCCCCTGGAGATTAGTGTGGGCTTCATCTTAGTGCCTGGGCGAAATTGAAAGTAGCCTAGCCAGACTTCTGCATATTCTTTGCTGTTTCAGGTTCGCTTAGCAAACACTAAAACTAACAAGTCGTCTACCATCTACGGGACAGACTCTTACGTGGTGGCGTTGACAACCAAGTGAGTGGAAAAAATAAGACTGGGAAATGTCGGGAAAAAGCTGCATTTGACGGAAAGGGGACTTTCACGGTGTGTGTGTGTGTGTGTGTGTGTCTCCCTCTGTGTCCACCTCTCCACCTTTGCCCTTCAGTTGCTCTGGGAAAGGGATCCTCTCGGGCCATGCAGACGGCACCATCGTCAGGTATTTCTTCGATGATGAAGGCTCTGGAGAGTCACAGGTATGCACCACGCATACTCTGGGGTGGGGTGGACATTCTAGGAGCCCCCCCCCCGGGGGGTCGGGGGGAGGCTGAGGTACTGGGGGAGGAGGCTGGGAGAGTGTGATCTTGGAGAGAAGCATTTGGGTGCCGCCACAGAGATCTGCGTTCAGGAGGCTAGAGCTCACTATTTATAGGGAGGAGTGGGTGGAAGGGACCTTGAGAGAGGGGGGAGAAAGACTGAGGGGGACAAAAAGTGAAAATTATTTCCACTTATGTAAATAGATACATATACACAAATGTGTGTGTGTATATATATATATATATATATATATATACACGTGTTTACGTAACACACATACATCCGAGTGCATAGGGGGAAAGAAGTTAACAGGCCAGCGAGCGAGCTCAGCAGGTAAAGGTGCTGATGCCAAACCTGTCAGGACCCACGCGGTGCAAGGACAGACGTGACTTATCTGCAGGTTATCCTGTGCCCTCCAACCACGTGCACACAAGCACAGATGTGCACACACATGCAAATGCACACACACAAACACATACAAATCAATAAAATATCAACGAGGTAATGATTTTGTTGGAAAAAGAAAAGATAGACATAAAGGGAAGTGTTGGTGTTTTGCTCAGTATATTTCAGTACTATTGAATCGTTTACATTGTGAGTTAACTGTGTAATTAATTACATTTAGCCCTCCTTGAAGCCATGTGCTATCTTGGGCCTAGACAGTGTAGTTACTGTGTGTTGTGTCCCTTTGGGTGGCTTTACTAGTACATACCAGAGAGCTCCAACACTCACACCCCTGTGAGTACAAGGTCAACAAGTATATACATAAGGCACGTGTGTGCTCATGACCCGAAGGATAATTCGTGAAGTCCTCAGAATTAGCGTGTGTTGGTGTGGGGAAATGTTGGCAGGAAGATTTTTTTTTCTTGGCAGGGTGGGATGGTCAAGAGTGTGTGGATCAGCTGCGAGGCTGAGGCATTTCTAGGATGGCATCCACAAAGTACAATTGAAACGTTCTGTCTCAGGGGAAGCTGGTTAGCCATCCATGCCCACCCTATGCCTTGGCCTGGGCAACCAACAGCATTGTGGCTGCGGGCTGTGATCGGAGGATCGTGGCCTATGGGAAGGAAGGCCACGTGCTGCAGACTTTCGACTACAGCCGTGACCCTCAGGAGCGGGAATTCACCACAGCCGCAGCAAGTCCTGGAGGCCAGTCTGTCGTGCTGGGCAGTTATGACAGGTAGGTCCCCGTCCAGTTGCACCGTCTTTCTCTGGACTCTCTGCACTGGCTGAGTTGTCCTGAATTGCAGCGGGAGCGTGGGCAGAAGCCACGTCTGTTGAAAGGGATTCTCAGATTGTCATCCGTTGGCATGCTGGCGGCTTCAGAATGCACTGTGCTGCCGCAGCCTGGGATTCCACAGCAGAATCCATCACATCCTCCGAGTCCCCTCTTCAGACTGGAGTTCATCCCACTGTGCCATAGTTGTTGCTTCTGTTTTGAGGAGTTCTTGAGAAGAACTCTGAGTAGCCATCTTTTTCTCTCCGGTGCCTGCGTTGGCATCTGGCATGTGATGTACAGCCACTGTTTGGTGAATGAATAAAGAACAAAACAACAGCTAAGCAGCTGGGGTCAGGTCCCCTCTTCTCTGTCTGTCTGTCTGCCTTTGTGGCCTTTCAGTCCTGTGTGTCTCCTTACGTGCCTTTCTTCTTCAACTGCTACACTTTGTTTTTCCTTCTTCTCTCTCCTGGCAGTCTATTTGTCTCACTTGTCCTGCTGTCCTGCTGTCCTGCTTTCTCTTCTTCTGGCCTTTGTTGTTGTCTTTGATTTTTGAGACGGGGTCTCATTCTGTGGCCCATCCAGCCTGGAACTCACTCGGTAGACCAGGCTGGCCTCAAACTTGCAGTGATCCTCCTGCCTCTGCCTCCCAAGTGTTGGCATTACAGGTGTGCCCCACAACGCCTGGCACCCATCTTGCCCTGTTTCCCTTTGCCTTGACTTCCTCAGCTCCCTCTGCACCGTTTTTACCCTCCCTGCTGGGCTGCCTTGCTGATCCCTTCTTTTGCATCTGCTTCCCTTTCTCACGGAGTGAGACGGCTCCCTTTCATGACTAGCTTATTTTCACTCTTTCCCTCTCTAGACTCCGGGTGTTCAACTGGAGTCCTCGAAGAAGCATCTGGGAAGAGGCCAAGCCCAAGGAGATTGCCAACTTATACACTGTCACTGCCTTGGCCTGGAAACGGGACGGCTCACGACTCTGTGCGGTGTGTTAGTCTTGCCCCTTTCCGTAGTGGCGATTGTCTCCACATAGACTAAAATGCTCCCTGTGCCAAGGCACCACTGTGACACAAGAGATGCTCCAGCTGCCTTGTGACTTCAACCCAAAAATCTGCTGTTAAAGGCAGGAAAGGGAAACTTGCACTTTGCTGGAGACTGCAAAGGACACACTTGTCCAGGGGACCCTGATTGCTCCCTCATTATCCAATCCACATGTGATGCCTGTAAGTCCTCTCTGGATAGGTCCAAAGCCTGGCCACTCCTGTGCTGGCCGCTCGTCTCTAGACTGTGACCCCGAGGACTGAGGTCCTGAGGGTGTATCTAGACAGCGTCCCGTGCCAGCACACCCATGCGTTGCCTCCCATGCTGTCCCTTCGTCTCTCAGGGCACACTCTGTGGCGGGGTGGAGCAGTTTGACTGTTGCCTCCGGAGGAGCATTTACAAGAACAAGTTCGAGCTGACGTATGTGGGACCCAGCCAGGTGAGCAGCCCATGACCTATCATGCTGAGATCGCCCATGCTCACCCGTCCTTGTGACATTTTCCCACCTGCTGGCCACAGCCACAGTCAAATGTAACCTTCATCGCTCTGGCAGAGCTGGCGCAGGGAACAGAGTGCGTCAGGGCGACTTCCTGGCAACTCTCCTGCTGTAGAGATGTTCTGGCCTGTTGTAAGGAAAGGGTTAAGCACCAGGCTCAAGAGTACAGGGACTGGCACCTTTATCTTTCTGGTGTCAAGCAGTCTCCCCAACGCTGCCCACTAGAGGAGTCGATGAGCAGGATCATGAGCTACCATAAAGCTCCAGGACTCTGTCGTCTTAGAGACACACTTTCACTCTCCCTGTGCCCTTCCCTGCATTTATTATTGGTTTGTTCCTTTACCTTTCCATTCTCTCCAGAAACATTTATCCTTTCCCTGCTGTTGTTAGTGCTGCTAAGGACTGAGAATACAAAGGTGATTTATCTGGAAGACATTGTACCAGGGCCAGAGATGTGGCTCTTACTATTCTTGTAGAGGACATGAGTTCAGTTCCCAGCACCATGTTAAGTGGTTCACAACAGTCACTTGTAACTTCAGCCCTAGGAGATCCAACATCCTCTCTGCACTCATTTTTGTACACACCTACATACATAATTAAAAATCTTAAAAAAAAAAAAAAAAAAAAGAAAGAAAGAAAGAAAGAAAGATATTGTGGTCTGGCATGTGGCCAGTGAGTTTTGAGGCCAGCCTGGACTACATAGCAAGTTCCAAGCCAACCAGGGCTACATGTCTCAAAATAAATAAATTCAGAAGTAGAAGAGGAAGAAAAAGAAAGAAGATCTAATCTCGGCCCTGTCCCTCACCAGGTGATAGTGAAGAACCTATCCTCAGGGACCAGGGTGGTGCTCAAGTCCCACTACGGCTATGAGGTAGAGGAGGTGAAGATCCTGGGAAAGGAACGGTACTTGGTAGCTCACACGTCAGACACGCTGCTGCTCGGAGACTTGAACACTAACCGCCTCAGCGAGGTAGGAACCGAGGATGGCAAGGTGGGTAATGGGATGTCTTGGCTTGCTAATTCTAGAGACACAGGGCCCCAAGAAGTAGGATCCCCAAAGGAGACCATTCTGATGCTGGTGACCTCATTTCAATAGTGAGAGGTGTGGAATCATGGCGTATAAATTTCCATAGCTGGACTGTGTTTCACCGCTATCTCTCAGAATTGTGGGGACCAGGGCAAGAATCTGATGCGCGCATCTTTTGTGTAATGTCAAAGCCTCCTGGAACGCCGTCTCTTCCTCCCCACTGATGTCCTTCCAGCCTTGTCCTGGGTCGTTGTCCACACTGTCTCTGACGTTTTCTCCTCACTCTGCAGATAGCCTGGCAGGGATCTGGTGGCAATGAGAAATACTTCTTTGAAAATGAGAATGTGAGTGGAGAGCTCGATTCCCCACCCCCTTCAATGAGCCTCATTCCAGCTCCTAGTCAGAGGGGTGAGCGGCAGGGGATAGGGAGACTGCAGGCAAAGGGTGGGGACGAAGCAGGAAGAGGTGAGAGAGAAGCCGCCCTGACCCACAGTATCCCTTTCACCATTTTTCTCCACGCCTCCTTCCTCTTCCTCCCCAGGTATGCATGATCTTCAATGCTGGCGAGCTGACCCTGGTAGAATATGGGAGTAATGACTCCTTGGGTTCTGTACGCACTGAATTCATGAACCCTCACCTCATCAGGTAACCTCACAAGGGTCTCTGAACCCTTGAAATCCAGAAGGATTCCTTTTGAGCTTCTGAACTGTATGCCCCCAGATCAGTCTAAAAATGTCATCCCACGTGGTACTTCAGAACTGTCAAGAAGACCCCAGGCTGAGCCCTTTTTACCTCACCTTGTTCTTGTCGCAGCGTCCGTATCAACGAGAGGTGCCAGCGAGGAATGGAAGATAATAAGAAATTGGCTTATCTTGTTGATATTAAGACTATTGCTATAGGTAAGATGCTCTTATCACTTTAATATGGAAACGGATACCTGTATTGCACTTCGGTATCATGGGATCACATTCACTGACAAGTCCAGGAGTCTGAAAGGTACCAGGTGAACACGTAACCTCATTTTTACAGCCGTTATAGGAAATATTTAATTCCCTGTGGGTATGCCTTTATGTAAGTATCTAGCTATGGATATATAAATGCACAGGCCTATCAGATAGGCCTGTTTATTTAATTTCCATCTTCTCTAGTAATATATCTTAGGGTCAGCAAGTTGTGAACAGTAGAGAAGAATTATCAGCAAATTTAGGAATTTTCCTGTTTAGACGCCATCAAATCATAGACTATTTAGAACTGAGAGGGCTGTATTTTTTTTATGTTTATGTCCTTTATTATTAGTAACTAGTAACAATAGAAACTTAATTTGCATTTCACAAGTGTTTCATTTATAAATATTAACTTTGTAATTTGTATCACCAAATGTTACAAGCATGGAAGAAAGGATTGAGAATAGCATAGTATCTTCCAGAAAGTGTAGAGACGAGCGTGCATATACAGCATAGCTGTGTGAATGGGTCTCTGGCGCCAGCTACCCTGGCTGTACTTGCTACAGTGTGAGCTTACCAAAGTTAGTCTTTCTTAATTTCTTCACCCACGGAGAGGGAGCGAAGACAGCGCCTGCGTCAGAGGGGAGCACTTAGACCCCTGCCTGCCACACAGTCATTTAATAAACGAGCTGCTGACCGTCATGGCATATCGTTAATACATGCTTACTCATGCCTAGTTCTGTTGAATCCTAACATGTTGTTGCATTTACATTGAGTCTTTTCCCTCATCTCTTACTCATGGGCATTTAGAGTGTTAATTTTTTTTTTCCTTTTTGGTTGTTTTGTTTTATTTTTTCGAGACAGGGTTTCTCTATGTAGCCCTGGCTGTCCTGGAACTCACTCTGTAGACCAGGCTGCCTTTGAACTCAGAGATCCACTTCCCTCTGCCTCCCAAGTGCTGGGACAAAAGGTGTATGCTTCCACACCCTGCTGAGTGTTAATTTTTTTAAGGTTTATTTATTTTATGTGTATGGATATTTTGCCTGCATGTATGTCTGTGCACCATGTACATGCCTTATGCCCCTGGAGGTCAAAAGAGGGTATTGGGATCCCTGGAACTTGACTTATACATGAGTGTCAGATGCCATGTGGGTACTGGGAATTGAACCTGGGCCCTCTGGAAGAGCAGTCAGTACTTTTAACCACTGAACCATTTCTTTAACCCCTGGTTGTTTGGGGGTTTTCGTTGTTTGTTTTGGTCTTGTTTGTTTGTTTGTTTGTTTTTTTCCTGGAGCTGAGGATTGAACCCAGGGCCTTGTGCTTGCTAGACAAGCGCTCTACCACTGAGCTAAATCCCCAACCCCTTGTTTTGTTTTTTAATCACAGCAATGCTGCTTGCTGAGGTCTATGCTTAGGGTAGAATTGCTGAATCACAGAGGGGCTGTGTCTTCAACTTCACTAAGTGTTTCTCATTGCTCTCCAGAGAGGTTCATCAACCTCAGTTCCTCTCCCAGTTAGAATTCCTCTTCTTCCACATCCTCTCCAGGACCTGAAATGCCTGGTGTGTGTGAAATGCTATTGCATTTATTATTAATCACTTGGATTTCTCCTTCTGTGACCTGCCAGTTCTTATCCCATATGCATTGTGAAAGCCAAGTGTTTTGTTGAAGATGGGAAATTTTTACGTATGTATGTAGCCTCTGATGGGTACTTACATTGTAAATTTTTTTTCTCAGTCTGCGTGGCTTGACTTTTCTCTCTTTTAGGTGTCTTTAGTATTGAGACATTTAAAGAATGGATTATACTTACTTGTGTCACGGAACTGGTTTGGGGACATGCATGCCATGGTACTCAAGTGGGAGTCAAAAGACAACCTGAGTCACAGTGGGTCCTTTTCTTCCACCATGTGGCTCTAAGGGATCAAACTCAGGCCCTGCAGCAAGCACTTTAAAAATTAATTTAGGGGCTAATAAGATGACTTAGCATCTAAAGGTACTTGCCACTAAGCCTGATGACTTGACGTCAGTTCCTTCAAGAGAGAACTGACTCCTATAAGTTGTCTCCTGACGTCCACATGTGCTCCTTGCAAAATAAAAACAAATAAATAAAAATGCAACTAATAGATTTTTAGTTTAAAAAAAAATTGAGTCTAGGGATAGAGCTTGGGGGTAGACTGCATGGCAGGCCTGCGTTCCATCACCAGATCTACCAAAATAATAGTAGAATAATTGCTGGTTTTTGAGGTCTCATCTAACAACTTGTTCTCTTCCTCCCTCCTATATTTTAACATTCTTAAATTTTGCTTTCCACCTGGAATTTATTTTTGTGTGTGGTGTGGGTAGGTAGGGTTTTTAACTTTATTTTCTCCATCTGTTAACCATTTACTGAAAGCCCACTAATTTGTTATGCCATCCTGTCATAAACCAAGCTTTCATACACATATGGGCCTCTTCTTAAGATAGTTTCATGTTTCATGCATATTACATTTCACACTGAGCTCAGAAATGCAGGTATCTGCAGTGGGAATGATATGTAGGTCAAGAGGCCTAAGCCTCTGGTGGCAATGGTAAACTATGAGACTTCAGACAAGTCCAGTCCCTCCTCAGGGGTCATTTTCAGTATATCTAAAAGGACATAGTTCTTCAATTTTCTGAGTCACCAGTCCTTTTTAATGTAATGAAAAGTATAGACATTTCCAGAAAAAAATGCATGTACATCAAATTTTGCATACAATTTCAGTGTTCCCAGGAATCCTTGTAGCTCAAACATGGCTTGCTCTGGCGTGGTTTGGGTTGCTGTTTTCTTTTTCAGTGTTTGGAGACAGGGTCTCAAGTTGCCCAGATTGGCTTTACCCTTGAGTACTGGGGTTATAGATAGGAGTCACCATGCCTGCTGTCATGATTTCTGTGTCTCCAAGTTACCAGCTTGCATACCAGCTGGTCTCCAGTGGGCCATCTTCCTGATCCGGCCTTTCTGCCCTGTGCTCAAACTCTGGGCGTGAGCCACTCGGCTGCACTGAGCCTAGCTTTCCTCAGAGGCTCCCTTCTACTCTTCACTCTGAACCCACTGGTGCCGTCTCAGCTCATGCACTCCATTGCTCAGGTGACCTTGGAGTCAGTATGACATCACCAAGGTCACTTCATTCATCAGCTTTCTCTGGTACCCAGTGACACACTCACCCTTTTTTACTTGTTTATTCAAGACAGGGTCAAACTAGGTAGTGGGAGCTGGCTGACATAGAAGGGCCTGGCTGCCAGCTCCCACTCTCTGCCTCCGATTTCTGAGGGCTGGACTTATTGCAATGGACCACCATGTCTCCATGAGATCTTTTAGTTGCCTACAAAGTCAAAGTAAAACGTCTATAATTCTAGACAAGTTCCTTGACAGGGTTTCTCTGTGTAGCCTTAGCTGTTCTTGGCTGTCCTGGAACTCTCTCTATAGACCAGGCTGGCCTTGAACTCACAGAGATCCACCTGCCTCTGCCTCCTGAGTGCTGGGATTAAAGGCGTGCACAACCATACTTGGCGAAACCCAGTTTTTTAAGCATCCTAGAAAAATTGTGCAGTATTTGTCATTTGCAGTCCCCATTGGTACCCCTGGACTGATAAGATGTTCTTAAAGCCCAACGTGATTGTAAGGCCAGCATTATCCAGACAACTGCAGCCCTGGACATGGCTGGGATCATCCTTCTTACCTGTCTCCTTTGCAGTGGATCTGATTGGCGGCTACAACATTGGTACAATCAACCACGAGAGCCGTGTGGATTGGCTGGAACTTAATGAGACTGGACACAAGCTTCTCTTCAGGGACCGCAAACTTCGTGTGAGAGGGGTTACTAGGGCCTTCGGCCTGGGCTGGTCCATAAAGGGCATGAGAGAAACTGTTACCAGGACTGTGGGGGCAATGCAGGACAGAAGTCCTTGGTTCCATATGCCATTAGCATAGCAGAAGGGATAAAGAATAGTCTGTACCCCGTCACAGCCTGTCTTAGGTACCCTGAAGGAGACTGTCTTCTGATGGGAACAGAGTCAGGAAGGGCGTTCCAGGGTCGGTTTCTCTGACTGTTCACCAGTCTGTCCTTGTGCCACTCCACCAGTGCGCTTCAGCCACATTAGCTGAAGGTGAGGAGGCTGGCTTGAGAAGTCCCTCCTTGCACTTCCGTATTCTCTTCTCAGTATGGCCTCACCAGAGTTCAGCCTCTCGTGTGATTGGTCGTTTCGGTGAGAGCCACACGGCAGACCATCAGCTCGTTTAGTTTTATTTGGGAGCCTTGCCTGTTAATCTGACCCAGGGTTACTCTAAGAACGAAAGTCCGACCTTCACCTAACCACACCTTGAATGTAGGTGTTAGCTTGTTTGGTCATCTCATACTTGACCAGAGTCAGGATAAACCAACTTAGTATCAACTCCAGGGGCTGGCAACTCAGTACGTCACTGACTGGTGGGTCGTTTACCACGGGGAAAATGGGCAGAATCGGATGACATCACCACACTGCTTCCTAATTGTGCTGTCTCCCTCCTCCAGCTGCATCTATATGATATTGAAAGCTGCTCCAAGACAATGATCCTCAACTTCTGCTCCTACGTGCAGTGGGTTCCCGGGAGTGATGTGCTGGTAGCTCAGAACCGCAACAGCTTGTGTGTGTGGTACAACATTGAGGCACCTGAGAGAGTCACCATGTCCTCCATCAGGGTATGTTGACACCAGGAGCCCCCAGACGTGTCCATCTAATTAGGTAGAGCCCCGGGGAGAAGTCTGTGAAGGCTGCTTGACTTTCTCCACCCACCCCCCATAATCTCCGTGATGAAACGGGCAAGCAGAGCTTTCGCTCCCTCCCCATACTGGCTCCAGATTGTCCTTGCCTGGGTCTCCCGACCTTGTATTACATTCCTGGAGATGAGCCCACGTGGGTTCCTGTGGCCCTGGGACTGTGTGGAGTCACCAAAGGGAGTTCTTTCTAGTCTAGAAGATAGACCCCAGTAGGAGGGATGGATGGTTCCATGCCATCATCCTTGTGCTGGCTCGCTGTTATAGGCCATTCAGAATCTCTCCTTTCTCAAATTACACATAAAACACTCTCCACTGACCCGTCACACACACACACACACACACACACACACACACACACACACACACACACACACCCCATCCAAAATCTGTTTGAGATATCCTTGAACCCTTAACAGGCACTTGAAGGCTCAAGTTAGCCAGCATCTCTCCCCAACAAATAATGTAAGGACCTTGAAAGTCTTTGGCTCTGATTACCGCCCTTTTTCTTTTGTGGACCTGTATTTTAATTCTACCTTTAGACTTTTTGTTTTGTTTTGTTTTTTTGTTTTTTGGTTTTTCGAGACAGGGTTTCCCTGTGTAGCTTTGCACCTTTCCTGGATCTCACTCTGTAGCCCAGGCTGGCCTCGAACTCACAGAGATCCACCTGGCCCTGCCTCCCAAGTGCTGGGATTAAAGGCGTGCACCACCACCGCCCGGCTACCTTTAGATTTTTAAGTTACATTTATTTATTTTATGGGTATGTATGTGCACACATGCACAAATACCATGGCATATATATGTGGAGGTCAGAGGACAGCTTCTGAGAGTTGGCTCTCTCCTTCACCATGCGGGTCCTGGGATTGAAAACAGGCCAGTGAGCGCCTCTGCCTGTCGAACCTTCTCTCTGGCTCTTAGTTCTAATCTTCATTGTTCCTGCTGTGCTGGGATCAAACCCAACATGCTTCAGGCACACTACACAAGTATTTACCACTGCACTATAAACTACATGCAGTGGGTTTCCAGGGTTAGACCTTTAGTTTTGATGGTTTTTTTGGTTCGTTTGTTTGGTTGGTTGGTTTTTGGTTTTGGGGGGTTCTTTTTTAGAAAATATTTATTTTATGTTATGTGTGTGTTTGTTTTGCCTACATTTATCTGTGCACCACATGCAAGCCTGGTGCCTGTGGAAACTAGAAGAGAGTGTCAGGTCCCCTGGAACTAGAGTTACAGACAGTTATAAGCTGCCATGTGGGAGCTGGGAACCAAACCCAAGTCCTCTGTAAGAGCTAACCACTGAGCCATCTCTCCAACTCGAAAGTCACGCTAGTCTTGAACTTTCTATAGTCCTGCCTTTACCTCCTAAGTGCCTGAGGGCTGGCATTACAGACCTGTGCCACCATGCCTGGCTAGTAGGGGTTTTTTTCCCTCCCAAAATAGTCAACATTCATTTTCGTTTTCTCATTCTTTCTCTCCCTCCTGGCCTTGAACTTATCCTCCTGCCTCTGCCTCCCTGAGTGCTGGTACCACAAGCATGGGCCACCACACATGGCTCATGACATCATCATCTTGTGGGCGGAGCTTAGACTTGCCACCAGCGCGTTTCTCTCTCTCTCTGCCTGCAGTGTTGGTCTCCCCTCAGGACTTACTTTTCTTCCTGGAGAATATCATTTAGAAATTCCTATGGTGAAAGTCCTTCAGTGGAAGATTATAATCTCTCAGTTCTTGATGATCTGAAAGTGGTTTTGTTTAGCTTTTGTTCCAAAAACACTTTTGGACTCAGTACCTGACTGACAGCCAACTCTTCTTAGCTTTTTGTAACATGTTATCCCAATAATGAACTGGCCTGTTGTGTGCACCTGAGTGCAGGTGCCTGCTGAGGCCAGAAGAGGGCACCAGATCCCCCGGAGCTGGAGTTAGAGGCTGCTGTGAGCTGCCTGATGTGGGTGCTGGGAGCCACGCTCAGGTCCTCTGCCAGAGCAGTCAGGAGTCTTAGTCCCTGAGCCGTCTCCTGTAGCCCTTTGATTGTTTCTAAAACCTGCTTTTCTTAGATGTTGTGACACTTGACTACAATTGTTCTATGTAGTACTTTTTTTCCTTGTGATGGGGTCTTGCTATGTAGCACAGACTGGCCTCAAATTCCTGGGCTCAGTCCTCCTGCCCTCACCTCCTGAGAGACAGGGGCTGTGGGCACAGGCCAGCTCATCAGGTTAGGGGTGTGGGGTTTGGTTGTTTCAGTGGATGGCTAGCAACTGAACCTATGCATTAGAAGTCAGTTCTCTAGTACTGAGCGGTACCCCAGCCTTTACATATGGATTGAAATGTTATTCCATTCAGCATATGTTGTGTTTCCTGTGATTGCGAACACACTTATCTTCCTCAGTCTTGGGAACGTCTCAGCCACTCTCTCAGAACACGGTTGCCCTTCTCCCAGGAGTTCTAACTAAGCATATGCTACATGTCTTGTTCTGTCTCGTTTGCCTTTTCAGCTTCTTCTCTCTTCCTCCTTCTTGCCCCCTGAACATTCTGGATAACGTCTTCAGATCTCTCCTTCCCCTCATTGGTTCACTCTTCCCTCTCTGCTACTTAAGCCACCACTGGGGTTTTTACCTCAGAGTTAAATTTGGGCAGGGAACTTGTCCGTGTTCAATGTCACAGGTTTCACTTCATAAAATTTCGATTCTTTTTCCAGTATGCCCGGCCACGCCATAGTCTTTCCTTACTTCATTTTCCATGTCATCTTTATATCTTTAAGTATGTCATATGTAATTTTGTTACAGTGCATTATCTATAACTGCTATTTTTAATATCTAAAATTTTTAGAGATCTAAACTTGCCGGGCAGTGGTGGCACACGCCTTTAATCCCAGCACTTGGGAGGCAGAGGCAAGTGGATCTCTGTGAGTTCAAGGCCAGCCTGGTCTACAGAGTAAGTTCCAGGATAGCCAGGGAAACCCTGTCTCAAAAAACCAAAAAAAAAGGGGGGGGGGGCGGGGGGAGGCCTGATGGTACACACTTACAATCCCAGAGCTGGAGAGGCAGAGACAGGTAGACCCCTGGGCTCAGCCCAGCTTACTTGGTAAATCCTAGGGCCAAGCTGAGATCCTGGCTCATGAAAGAAAAGATCAACACCTGAGCTTGTCTTCTGGCCGCCTCACGTGTTACAGGCACAATCACGTGTCTACGCAGACACACAAGTACAGACATTACAGGTGTACGTGCACGCGCACGCACACACACACACACACACACACACACACAGAAGAACTGGATGCCACTCTTTGTTGGTATCCCTCCAGGCACTGGAGCTGACCTCTGTTAACTTTATTGCTACAGCCCAAGAGAAACAGCGATAAGAAACAAGGCCACTGTAATTCCCTGGGTGTGAACCCTGGGTTAGGTGGGGGCAGCCGGCTCCGCAGCTGGATGGGTGGAAGCGCTGACCTGGCATTGGGCGGTGGGGGGGCCTGTGCAGGGTGATGTTGTAGGTCTGGAGCGAGGCGGAGGCAAGACAGAGGTGATGGTGACCGAAGGTGTGACCACTGTTGCCTACACCCTGGACGAGGGCCTTATTGAGTTTGGAACAGCCATCGACGACGGCAACTACGCCCGGTGAGAGGCTGCTCACAACCAGTGTGGTGGTGAGCCAGTGTGGGTCCAGGGGCACCTGCAGTGACCCCCTAGCTGCCATAGCTCCATGGGGCCCCGCAGTCGTGGGAGGAGCCTAGACAAAACGGGCAAATGCTTCTGGCCTTTCTCCTCCCTCCTCCCCCCCAGCTCCAGGGTTCCTCTGCTTCTCCAGACCCGGCTTCACTCCTGGGCTCTGCTTCCCTCCCTCTCCAGGGCGACGGCCTTCTTGGAGACCCTGGAGATGACCCCAGAAACAGAGGCAATGTGGAAAACCTTGAGCAAACTGGCTCTGGAGGCAAGGCAGCTCCACACTGCTGAGAGGTGAGAGCCATGGGGAACTGAGATGCCGGCAACTAGGAGGCCTGTGAGTGGTCACCTCTGGGCTGCTCCTGTCCCGTGTGTAGGCACTGCTTCTACACACACACACACACACACACACACACACACACACACACCACCAACAGTGTGAGCCCTCCCTGGTGCACTTGCTCCAAACCCCCTCCCATCCTAAATTTGAGGAATCATCTTTTAAAAAATAGTTTTAAACTTTGTGTATAAGAATGTCAGTGTGTGGGTATGTGTGCAGGTGCCTGCCCAGGTCAGAAGAGAGTGTCCAGTCCCCTGGAGCTGGAGTTTCAGGCAGTTGTGAGCCACCTTGCTGGAGGTGCTGGGACTCAAACTCCAGTTTCTACAAGAGCAGAACACACTCCTAACTGCAGAGCCCTCCCTAATATGCTAGCTCCGAATATGCCCCAATACTTTTGCTCCCCTTCTTTGTAAGCTTCTCCCTTAAGAGTTTCTTATTTGCACTGTTGCTGTTTACATATTTGTTTTCTTCTGTTTTATGATGTGGAAAAGCCAGCCAGGACTATATGCTTACCAGGCAAGCCCTTTGCCACGGAGCAGCAATCCCAGCCCAAGAGATTTTCTTCAAGTTTTTAATTTTTTAAGATTTAGTTATTTTTAACTGGGTGTGTATTAGTCACTTTACTATTATTGTGATAAGACACCATAACCAAGGCAGCCTATAAAAGAGCACAAAATGGCTTACAGTTCCATGGGGCTAGAGTCTGTGATAGTTTAGGGAAAGCATAGTGGCCTGGACAGCTGAGAGTCGTGTCTTGGAACCAGCAGACAGACAGCATTGGAGATGGCAGCAAGCTTTTGAAACTTCAGAGCCCACCCCTAGTGACACACCTCCTCCTTGTTAGGCCACACCTCCTGACCCTTCCCAAACAGTTCCACCAACTGGGGACCAAGTCTTCAAACATCTGAGCCTGTGGGGTCATTCTCATCCAAACCACCACAGTGTGTATGTGTGCGCGTCTGTGTGTGGGTATGTCCACATAAGTGTGGTTCCTGCAGAGGCCAGAGGCGTGGGATCCCTGGGGCCAGAGCTCCAGGTAGTCGTGAGTCTCCTTATGTAGGTACCGGGACCTGAACTCAGGTCCTCTGCAAGAGCAGTACTCTCTCTTAACCACTAAGCCATCTCTCCAGCCTGCCCAGGAGTTTTTAACATGCCTTCTCTGTCTGTCCTGGGTGTGGTACAGAGGTAACAGACAGAGTTGGGACCTCAGATTCCTTGAGTTCAAACCTTGGGTCAGCTTTCCAAATGTATAAACTTAGAGAGGTTACTCACCCTTTCCGACCCTGGGCTTTGATTTTCTTCATAAAAAGTGGGGCACTGATGATAGTATTTACCACATAGTATTACAAAGAAGAGTGGTAATGTGATGGTGGTGAAGAAGTGAGGGATCTGTGCAGAAGGCTTATGAAAGTGCCCAGTAAACGTCAGCTGCTGCTGGGAAGCACCCTTGAGCTTTTTCTTCTATACCCCTCCTCCCTTGGCCCGATGTAGACCATCAGCAAGTCCTAAGGACTCCGTCTTATCCACCTACCTACCTATTTATATATGTATGTATGTATGCTCTGTCTGTCTGTCTGTCTGTCTATCTATCTACATATCTATCCATCTCTCTATCAATATATGTATCTATCTACTTTTTACTTTTTAAGGTGTGTTTATTTTATTTTTATGTATATGACTGTTTGCTTGCATATCTATCTGAGCACCCATGTGTGTCAGGCACCCATGTAGCCAGAAGAGGGCATCAGATCCCCTGAAACTGGAGTTACAGATGGTTGTGAACCACCTTGTAGGTGCTGGGAACCAAACTCTAGTCTTCCACAAGAGTAATAAATGCTCTTAACTGCTAAACCATTGTTCCAGCCCTGATTTTGTTTTTAAGCAAAGTCTTGGATAGCCCAGGCTGGCCTCAAATTTCATATGTAGCCAAGGATGACCTTGGAATTCCGATCCTCCTGCCTCTACCTCTCTGTACTAAGATAACAGGCTTGCACTGCCTTGCCTAGTTTATACAGTGGGGGATCGAACCCAGGGCTCAATGAGCACTAGACAAGTGCTCTACCAGCTGAGCTCCATCCCAGCCTCGGGCTTCGTCTTCAACACACATTCCACGTCTGATATCTGGTCTAGCCATCCTACCGCTAGTGCAGACCACCACCATCTCCCACCCTCAGTCACTTGAAAGCCTCTTCGTTAGCCTCACTGATATTAGTCTTGTACTGCAAAATCTGTTCACCACACAGCAGGGACTCAGTTACCTGCTTCACTTCCCCAGGGCGAGATTAAAAACATGTGCCCTGAACCTGTCCTTTTTTTTTTTTTTTTTTTTTTCCAATCACCAGCTAGGGGGCTAGAGATGGCTCAGCAGTTCAGAGCACTTGTTGCTCTTCCAGAGGTTCAGGATCTGATTCCCAGCACCCACATAGCAGCTTACAGTTTTTTGTCACTCCAGTTCCATGGGATCCAGTGCCCTCTTCTGGCCTCAGGGAACACCACGCATGCACATGGTACATAGAAATACATGCAGATAAAACACCCATACACATAAAATATATATGTGTTTTTTTCGAGACAAGGTTTCTCTGTATAGCATTGGAACCTTTCCTGGAACTCGGTCTGTAGACCAGGCTGGCCTCGAACTCACAGAGATTCACCTGCCTCTGCCTCCCGAGTGCTGGGATTAAAGGCGTGCGCCACCGCCGCCCAGCAGATTTTTTTTAAAACCATCAACTATGGGACCAGCAAGATGGCTCAGTGGTTAGAAGGTTTTGCTGCACAAGCCTGTTGACCAGAGTTCAATCCCCAGAACCCATAGTCGAAGGAGAGAACCAACTCCTCTATGTTATTCTATGACCTCCACATGCACAGCATAGCACAGGCATGCCTGCATTCACACACATGCAATACATATGCACAACAAATAATAACTAGAGTAATTTTTAAAACCATCCGTTAGAGGGCTGGGGCTGGAGCTCGATTGACGGAGTGCTTGCCTAGCATGTGTGAGCCCTGGCTTTGGTCTCCAGCACCACATATACCAGATTATAGCACATGCCGGTAATTTCAGCATTTGGGAGGTGGAGACAGAAGGACAGAAGTTCCTTGACTATATAATGAGTTCAAGACCAGCCTGGCCTATGTGAGACCCTGTCTATAAAACAACAAAACCCACTATGTTGTAAAATTGTTTTTTGCCTAGAATTTTCCAATAGTTTATTGTTATATTCAATATAAAAGCTAGACTGGGGGCTGGAGAGATGGCTCAGAGGTTAAGAGCACTGGCTGTTCTTCCGGAGGTCCTGAGTTCAATTCCCAGCAACCACATGGTGGCTCACAACCATCTGTAATGAGATCTGGCGCCCTCTTCTGGTATGCAGGCACAACACTGTATGCATAATAAATAAAATCTTTAAAAAAAAAAGGTAGACCCCTTGCTGTGGCCAGTGGCCCTGTAAGTATTTGCCCCTGCATCTTTCTTATTCTGGTTAGCTAGTTGCCCATCAGTTTCTAGCCACACTGTACCCTTTGGCTCTGAGCATGCCCCACTCATCCTTGCTGGGAGTGGGCATAGCCATTCCCTCTGCCCCATCGTGCCATGACTAACTCTCCTAAAATTTTTTCTACTAGCAGATATTAATCATACATACTAATGGGTTTCCTTATGGTGTTGTAACGTATTTTTATCATATTTACCCATTACCCTCTCTTGTCCCCTCTCACTGTCTCTGATCCCCATCTTCCCAGCCAGCCTGCCTCCTACCTTTTGCTTTTAATGATTCAGTGAGTTTCTTTAGAGTTGTTTACAGGATCCTGGGTGAGGGGTTGTTTGCAGGAGCGTGGGCACCTTACCAGTGGCCACACCACTAAAGAAAGTATCCCCCCCCCCCAACCATTCACTGCACATAGATCCTGAGGCACCCGTGAGTGCCTCTATCCCCATAACGATATATTGGTCTCCACATGGCACATGTCATACCTGGAAGACAGCATCCCACCCTTTCTTTCTTAGGTTCTTCCCGCCCCCTCTTCCATGACGTTCCCTGAGCCTTACATACCTTACATACGTCCCGTGTATGGCTGAGCACTCAACAGTCACTTACGCTCATCACCCTGACCAGTTATGTCCTGGCCGTTACATCTGCCCACTACACACAGAAGCTCCCCTGACCAATGCTGACCACAGACAGCACTGATCGATGGGCAAAACGTAATTATTTAAAAGGCAATATGACGGGCACATCATGTACATTTAGCAAAAAATAACAGTGGTAGCTTCCTGACTAGGCCTGTGATTCCCCAGTCATAGACTTTGGACCATTTTTATAGCACCAGATGTGAATTCCCTCTTGTGGGGCAGGCCTGAAATCCAATGACAGAGTTCTTGGTTACCCCCAGCAGACTTGCCACTTTGTAGCCCTGAGCATATTTTTGCCTGGCCAGTGACTAGCTGCTGCTTGTAGTCAGGTCCCAGGCAATTTCACTGGCCTCCTCAGCCACTGATGACAGTATCACCACAATCGTTTTACTTCTCATTCTCTCCTTCTTTGTCCATTTACTATTGTCTGTCTCCACAGGAATGGAAAATCCCAAGAGCAAGGCTTTCATCTTCCTTGTTCCTCTTGGGCTTTCTGTGACTGCAGTGCGGGGCACACACTAGATGCCACTACATGTGTGTTGAACCAGTGACTTAATGACAGTCCTGTAGTAATGTAACTCTTGGTATTATGCCTCTGTGCTATAGGTGCTTTTCTGCTCTGGGTCACGTGGCAAAAGCTCGATTCCTGCATGAGACCAATGAGATCGCAGATCAGGTGTCCAGGGAATATGCAAGTATCATCCTCTTGACTCATTCGGTCTCCCAAGTGGAAGTTGCTGTTAGTTTGTGATTCCTAGTTTTCTAGCCTCTCTAGCTTCTACCCTGCCCAGCCCTTGTCCTTAAAGTTGGACCACTTTGGAATTACCTGTGAAACCTCAGGCTGCTGAGTCCCTTAAAGATCTTTAGCTTCTCACATCTGTTAGCCTCCTGGCCCCCGTGTCCGCCTAGGCTGAATGACCAAACCTCCTTTTCCCTGTAGGGTGGAGAAGGAACCGACTTCTATCAGGTCCGAGCACGGCTAGCCATGCTGGAAAAGAACTACAAACTGGCAGAGATGATCTTCTTGGAACAGGTAATGGGAGAAGAGGGACAGGATGGAAAAGAGGATCTTGGGAGGGGAGAAAAAATGAAAGACCATCTTCCAAAAGTTTGGAGAGAACTTTCAGGTTTGGGGCCTTCACCCCACGCCTTCCTTAGGTTCCTCCTCTGTGTTGGTTCTAGGCAAGCATTCGCCTTTGGTCTTTAATTTCTTCTTCCTCCCAAAACAGTGTCTCAGCTCCTCTCTACTCCAGAACCTGCCTTTGCAACATTTTATTTTATTTATTTATTGGTCTTTGCAGTTCTTGTGCACAGGTAGATTCAAGATTTTGTGGAGCCCAAAACTTATACAGTCTGAGGAGCCTTCTTTAAGATAAATTGCAAACAAGGAGCCCAGAATCTTCAGCTTCTTGTAGTTTATAGTAAATCTATCACTGGAGCCAGGTGCATAGCTCAGTGGTTGAGCATGGGCTTAACATGTGCAAGGCACTCAGTTCAGTTTCCAGTGCACACACACAGAACATGTTTATGCTTGGCATCTTGGTCATCCTGAGCAGGACTTACTGCCCCTGTGCCTTCCTGGTATCCTCTTTCTTCCATGTGGTACCCTTAGAATGCTGTTGAGGAGGCCATGGACATGTACCAGGAGCTGCACCGCTGGGACGAGTGTATCGCTGTGGCCGAGGCCAAGGTATTGTTTCTGTCTTCTCTTCACAGTTTGGTGTTACCAATTTCAGAAATCTTTCCAAGGAAGCCATGGGGTCTGGAATGGGGTTGGGGCTGCCTGATATGGTGAGGAATTAACATATTGGTGCCATGGGAGGAGCCACACTGTCACATAGGAGCAGGAGAGACATGGCATTCCTAGCTCCCTCTGTGCACGCCCAGGGACACCCAGCCCTGGAGAAGCTGCGCAGGGATTACTATCAGTGGTTAATGGACACACAACAAGAGGAACGAGCAGGTGAACTGCAGGAGAGTCAAGGGGATGGGCTGGCAGCCATCAGCCTCTACCTCAAAGCGGGGCTCCCTGCCAAAGCTGCGCGCCTGGTGCTGACCCGTGAGGAGCTTCTGGCCAACACGGAGCTGGTAGAACACATCACCACAGCCCTCATCAAGGGGGAGCTCTATGAAAGGGTATGTGGACTACCTTTTCTTGGCCCTTGTCTCCAGAACCTGAAACCCTCTCCCACCCAAGGAGACTTGAGGACACATAGCTCTCCCTGACTGCCTGCTAGCACTCCTTCTTTGGGGAAGCCGACTCCTGATTCTTTGTGTCCAATGGGTCTCTCACTGTAGTCTTATATGTGTTGACAGGCAGGTGTTCAGTGGGTCTCTCTCACTGTAGTCTTATATGTGTTGACAGGGAGGTGTTCAGTGGGTCTCTCTCACTGTAGTCTTATATGTGTTGACAGGCAGGTGTTCAGTGGGTCTCTCTCACTGTAGTCTTATATGTGTTGACAGGCAGGTGTTCAGTGGGTCTCTCTCACTGTAGTCTTATATGTGTTGACAGGCAGGTGTTCAGTGGGTCTCTCTCACTGTAGTCTTATGTGTTGACAGGCAGGTGATCTCTTTGAGAAGATTCAAAACCCACAGCGGGCCCTTGAGTGCTACTGTAAAGGCAATGCATTCATGAAAGGTACTAGCTGCTTCTAAGCTGTCTTTTTCCACTGTACACTCCTGCCCATCCAGTACCCCAGCATCTCCTTGGGGACATCCATTCCGGTTGACTGGCTTCAATTCTTCTGCATTCCTCTACTTCTTCCCCGTTCGTCCATACTTCATCTCCCTGTCCCGTTTCCCTGGGTCCCGTCCCTGGGTCCTGTCCCTGGAATTCTGAGCCAAGTGCCTCTTGTATCCCTGGCAGCGGTTGAGCTGGCTCGACTGGCCTTCCCAGTGGAGGTTGTGAAGCTGGAGGAGGCCTGGGGGGACTACTTGGTGCAGCAGAAGCAGCTGGATGCAGCCATCAACCACTACATTGAAGCCAGGTGTGGTGGCTTCAGGGCACAGGGCACAGGGATTTGGGCATGAGGTGAGAAACTGTGGTGAAGGAGGATGCTGCAGCCTAAAGGGAGAGATCTCAAAATGTGGGCTAGAATGTGCTTAGTGTCTCCACTCCTTTCCTCTTCCTCTTTCCTTACACATATTTAATGTCCTGCCCGACTCTGCCAGGTGCTCCATTAAAGCCATTGAGGCTGCTCTGGGTGCCCGCCAGTGGAAGAAGGCAATTTATATATTAGACCTCCAGGATCGGAACACTGCGTCTAAATACTATCCTCGTGTGGCCCAGCACTATGCATCTCTGCAGGAGTATGAGGTGAGAAGTCCCTTTCTGCAGCATTGAAGCAATGCAGTGCAGGGCAGTAAGGACGCCCCCTAGAACAAGATGGGGGGCAGCTCACCGAGCCGTTCTTGCTGGGCTCGGACAACGTTACTGCGAATGAGGAGGCTCACTTCTCTACTGTCAACCCAGATGCTGCCTCATTCCCCAGACAGAGCGAGCTGCAGCTCTCTTCCTGTGCCAGCTCAAGTGATTCTTCATGAGTGACGTCAGCAGAGCTGGTGTAGATTGTCCTGCAGGGCAGAAATGTGAATAGATGGCTCAGTGGTCCAGAGCACTTGCTATGCCACCGTGAGAACCTACGTTCAGATACCAGCACTCACGTGATCCCGCACATGCCTGGAGCCCCAGAGCTGTGGAGGGCGAAGACAAGAGAATCCCCTGCCTGGGGCTTGCTGGCCACCAGCCTAGCTAAACATCACACAGTCCAGCTTCAGAGAGAGACCCTGCCTCAAAGAAACAAGGCAGAGGGTGCTGGAATAACACTTTCTCCTTGTTTCATGTTTATGTGTGTACCTAACACATGCACATACACCACACATGTGCATCACACACACATGCACACATACACACACACACACACACACACACACACACACACGCACACGCGCATGATTGTCTCTGCCCCGCTTTGATCTAGCCTTTTTCTTTCTTATTTATTTATTTATTTATCTATTTATCTATTTATTTTTTGAGCTGAGGATCGAACCCAGGCCCTTGCGCTTGCTCGGCAAGTGCTCTACTACTGAGCTAAATCCCCAACCGTGATGTGGCCTTTTTCCTAGAGACACATTGTCCTTGCACCCTTCTTTTCTTCAGTATTACTACAAAGTGGTGTACCAGGCTCTCTGCTACCCCAGTTGACATCCTTTCAATTTTAGATTGCTGAGGAGCTCTACACCAAAGGAGACCGGACCAAAGATGCTATAGACATGTACACGCAGGCCGGCCGCTGGGAGCAAGCCCACAAGGTAGAGAATGAGCAGTGTCCGTGAGGAAAGAACTCTGCGTTAGTGGCCATGTTGCCTCACTCCTTGATCTCCGATCCCCCTCCTTTACTGGTTCCCTGAAGGCTAAGAAAGATTGCTAGAATACAGCATGGACAACTTGGATCCCTAGCAATGGGAAAAAAATCAGAGGTCCCTGTCCCTTAGCCTGCAGTTCTAACAACAGCTGATGGACTTGGGAGCCAGGCCTTCGGAATTATCACTCCACAGCCCCTGGTCCCTCTAACTGTCCTCTCCCTACATCGCAGAGCTCCACAGAGCAAGTAGACGTGTAGTGATGCAGCGGGTGCTACATATCCCAGTCTCTCATGCCTCAGCAGAGTATAGCTCTTCACGGGCTCCTGGTGGACACGGCATGGCCTGAACTGACCAGTAGAGTGGCAGTAACTAAATGCCAGTGAGCGTTGGGGGAGAACTCGGAGCTCAAGAGCGGATGGGCCTCCTTGAGGCTGGCACCCGAAGCCCCCTGGGTTCCATGTTCACAGCTGGCAATGAAGTGCATGCGGCCGGAAGACGTGTCGGTGCTGTACATCACGCAGGCCCAGGAGATGGAGAAGCAGGGCAAGTACCGGGAGGCCGAAAGGTGAGGGGCGTGGAGGAGGGCGGGTCCTCCCAGAAGCAGCAGCAGCAGGGATCTAGCTGTTGGAGGCTCCAGCTGCATTCTGTCCTCAGGCTGTATGTGACGGTGGAGGAGCCCGATCTTGCCATCACCATGTTCAAGAAGCACAAGTTGTATGACGACATGATCCGCCTGGTAGGGAAGCACCACCCAGATCTGCTCAGTGACACACACCTCCACCTGGGCAAGGTGAGCCCTTCCAGCCCTGCCCAGCCCTGCCAGCCAGTCCCCATCACCCCTTCCATCCTGACGAACTCCCCTACAGGAGCTGGAGGCCGAAGGCCGTCTGCAGGAGGCCGAGTATCACTACCTTGAGGCCCAGGAATGGAAGGCCACTGTGAACATGTACCGGTCCAGTGGGCTGTGGGAGGAGGCCTACCGGGTAAGGAGTCCGTGCATCCCTCTTTCCTGTTCTCACAAGACTGGTTTTGACTAATGTCACAAAGACCCAAGTATTGTTGTCAGAAGCACAGCCACGCCTGTATATACGACACTTTACTTATAATTTTAAGGGCTTCTGACTTTCCTGAAGCCCATCCTCTGTCCCTAAACACTGTGACCGCCGGGCGGTGGTGATGCACGCCTTTAATCCCAGCACTCGGGAGGCAGAGCCAGGCGGATCTCTGTGAGTTTGAGGCCAGCCTGGTCTACAGAGCGAGATCCAGGACAGGCGCAAAACTACATAGAGAAACCTTGTCTCAAAAAAACAAACAAACAAAAAACCACTGTGACCTACGTTAAGAGACCTGAAACCTGGCCCTCTTCAGTGCTGATCTGAAGCAGGATCCTGACCCTCATCGCCGCTGAGGCAGGGGGCCAGAGACAACAGGGGCAGCCCTGCAGTGGGCTGGGCTCCTGCAACTTTGCTCTACAGGTGGCCAAAGCCCACGGAGGAGCCAACGCCCACAAACACGTGGCCTATCTGTGGGCGAAGAGCCTGGGCGGAGAGGCCGCGGTCAGACTGCTTAACAAGCTGGGGCTTCTGGAGGCTGCCGTCGACCACGCTGCAGACAACTGGTGGGTCTCGGAGGAAGCCGCCTCTCCCTTGACTGCAGCCCATACATAGAGAAAGAAATCTGACGTGCCACTGAAAAACAGTTCCAAAAGCCGAGGCAGAAGTAAAGACGTGAGCCAGGCATGGCGGTGCCATGTGCAATCCTGCCACTCGGGGGTGGAGGCAGAAGGATCAGGGGTTCAAGACCAGCTTCAATACATAGTGAGTTTGAGGCCAGCCTACACTATATGATACCATGTTTCAACAAAAACGAACAAAAAAAAGAGTGAAAAATTGGCTAGGCATAATAATGCACACTTTTAGTCCCACTACTTGGGAGACTGAGGCAAGTAGATCTCTGTGAGTTCAAGGCTGGCCTGGTCGACATAGTGAGTCTCAGGCCAGCCAAGGTTACATAGTGAAACCCTGTCGAGAGGGGAGAGAGAGGAGAGAGGAGAGAGGAGAGAGGAGAGAGGAGAGAGGGGAGAGAGAGAGAGAGAGAGAGAGAGAGAGAGAGAGAGAGAGAGAGAGAGAGAGAGACCGAGAGAGAGAGACCGAGAGACCTTTGGAAGGGAGGTGTTTTATCAATGGTTCTAAAGAGAAGGGTGGGGCAGGAACAGCATGAAAAGCTAGAACTATACTAAGTAACATTTTGGGGTCATCAGAGTGTAATTCTGTTAAATGAGCAATGTCTATTCTTCTCTTTTATCTTTTTAGACAATTTCATAAACACATACAATGCACTGTAGTCATACCCTCCCCCATCACCCTGTCTTATCATCCCACCTCAGCCAGCTCCCAGCTAGTCTGTCTCCCTCCTACTGGGATGTCTTTGTCTGTCTGTCTGTGACCCACTGTGTTAAATTAGGGTTGCCTGTGTGAACGTGGGAGGGGGTCATCTCCCGCAGCACACACAACTCATCTGTCTGTGACCCACTGTGTTAAATTAGGGTTGCCTGTGTGAACGTGGGAGGGGGTCATCTCCCGCAGCACACACAACTCATCTGTCTGTGACCCACTGTGTTAAATTAGGGTTGCCTGTGTGAACGTGGGAGGGGGTCATCTCCCGCAGCACATACAACTGATCAGGGCAGATGTCTGCATTTCTTAACAAATGTCTCAAGCCGGGAGCAGAGTCCCAGGCTGGGACTCAGTAGTGCTCAGGAGGAGGGTGGGGGCTTCAGGAGCCCTCCTGCTGGCCTCAGCAAAGCACGGGATTGACCTGTCACTGTGTCACTTCTGTTACCTTTAAACCTGCCCTTTCTTCCCCCATGGTTGTCTCCATTTTTCTCGCCTTCTGTAAGCATTATATACAAACTGTCTACATCTTCCATTTCAGCTCCTTTGAATTTGCCTTTGAACTCTCTCGGCTAGCCCTCAAGCACAAAACCCCGGAGATTCATCTCAGATACGCCATGTACCTGGAGGATGAGGTATGGATGTCATTTTGTTCCCCCATACCCCTAACCACTGTGACCCTTTCAATCCTGTCTAGTTGCCTGTGATACCAGGCTCCTCCTCACCCCGTGTGACGGTCTCTCTGTCCAGGGCAAATTTGAAGAGGCTGAAGCCGAGTTCATCAGAGCTGGTAAACCCAAAGAGGCAGTCCTCATGTGAGTTTCCTCACACCTTTTCTTTTTCTGTTTACTTCTGGGTCTGGAAATGCATGCACCACACAAGTGTGGGGGTCAAAAGACAACTTGCAGACGATGGTTTTCTCCCCCTACCATGCGGGTTCCAGGATCTGAACTCAGGTCATCCGTTTTTGTGGCAAGCACCTTTACCCACTAAGCCATCTCCCCAGCCCCGCACTGCAGATTCTTTATCCTGCCCTGGGATAGGATAAAGACACTGCCCCAGGATCTCTCACGGTCATCTTTACTTTAAACCTTACAAGTTATATAGTTGTCTGTCTCTCACTGCTGAGGCTTCGGTCCTGTGCTCAAGATCTCCCATGTCCCCTGTCGGGCAGGTTTGTCCACAACCAGGATTGGGAGGCAGCTCAACGCGTGGCTGAGGCCCATGACCCTGACAGTGTTGCTGAGGTACTTGTGGGTCAGGCCCGTGGGGCCCTGGAGGAGAAGGACTTCCAGAAGGCCGAAGGGTTGCTGCTTCGGGCCCAGAGACCAGGCCTGGCTCTCAATTATTATAAGGTGAGTCACTCTATTTGGGCCACAAAGGGAGGATGGGACAGTGAGAGACCACAGGTCCACACTGACCCCTGGTGCTGAAGAAAGCGGGAGAGAGAAAGGACAGGCAGGAGAAGAGAAAGGAGGAGTCTAAGAAGTCAGGACCCAGGCCAGAGGGGCCCACGTAGCAGTAGGCCGCCTCAGAGCCCCCAGCTCTGCCCTTCTGACACCTGCAAACCTGAGCAGGAGGCTGGACTCTGGAGTGACGCTCTGCGCATCTGCAAGGACTATGTGCCTGGCCAGCTAGAGGCCCTCCAGGAAGAGTATGAGCGGGAAGCCACCAAGAAGGGGGGAAGGTAAGAAGCCACGTGTCCTGGCAGGACCTGGTGGGGATGGGACACAAGGCATGCATATACCGGCCCACACTCCCCCTCCCCAGTCCTGACCATTAAACACTCTCCTCACCCCACAGAGGCGTGGAGGGACTTGTGGAGCAAGCGCGGCAGTGGGAACAGGCTGGAGAGTACAGCCGTGCCGTGGACTGCTACCTCAAAGTTCGAGAGGCAGGCAGCAGCGGCCTCATGGAGAAGTGCTGGATGAAGGTGAGGCTGCAGACATTCCTGGTCCTGATTCCCATAGGTCCATTCCCACTCAGCGGCCTTCACAGGCATTCATCTTGACCCTCCTGTTACTTTATTTGAAGTAACAGACGTCTACCGAGTGCCTGCTGTGTATACTAGAGCCACAACATCTGAAGACCCTAAGAGATGTAAGACAGACACCCCAGCCAGCCAGAAGTTAGGGGACTTAATCATACCAATCGGAGTAAAGACTGAGGGGTATGGAGTGGAGTTCAGAGACACCTGAGCTCTCTGTGGGCTGCAGCAGTCCAGAGTTCTCTGAGGAAGGAAGGAGGACTTGAACAGGAGCCAGAAGGACAACTCGGGGCGCAGGGGCTTAGCTGAAGGCCGTGCCAACAGCATGGCTCCTCCTTCAGCACCTCCACCCAACATCTCCCCCCAGCAGACTGAGCCAGCCAGTACTCTTCCTCAAGCCAAAGACAAACCATTAGTCAGAGGAACAAAACTGATATGCATGTGTATCTGCCCGAGATAAGAAACTGGCTCACACAGCTACCCAAGTGGCAAGTCCCAAGGTCTGCATGGAGACTGGCAAGCAGGAAGGCCAGGAGAGAAAGTGCTGTAGTTCCTGTCTGAAGACTGCCAGGCTGGAGACCCAGGAAGAGTCAGCATTTCAGTTCCAGAGTGAAGGCAGGAAAAAGCCAGTGTCCCAGTTCAGACAACATTTGGGCAGGGAGAGTTTTCCTTTACTCAGGGTAAAGTAAGCCTTTTGTTCAATCCAAGCTTTCAGCTGATTGGATGAATCCCATCTACATTAGGAAGGCCAATCTGCTTTACAATTTAAATGTTAACCTCATCCAAGTATGGAAACACCCAAAGTACTGTTTGAACAATGCCTACATCCTGTGTATTTCAGTTATGACACAAAACTACCCGATAAGCCAACCCCGTTTATTATCTTTGTGATTAGGCATGCGTGTGTAGTTGAGATGGTGTACCCTGGGTACAGGGAAATATACAGGATTGGGAGCCCTGAGGGGCTGAGGGGGTAACTGGCTCTCTAAATTAAATATTGTCATGTTGATGCGCACGTAAGATGTCCTAAGTTCTGGGGTCATTGAATAGGTCCCAGAAGGTGGAATAAAGGAAGTCAAGGGGCTGATGTTTGGTTGTGAGGTCTGAGCAGACGCTCACCAAGCGCTAAGCACCTGGTACCTTTTATGCTGTTCACTAAAGTCTGCAGGGCTGTACCTTCAGGTTGGCCACAGGATGGCTCTCTGGATCGGGAGAAAGCATGCTTTAAGCCTTGCTTAAAGGATTTGGCAGGCCAAGAGAGGGCAGGGGAAAGTCTAGACGGTAGCTAAATTGGGTCACGTGGAAATTAAAATAAGTGTGGATGTTGGCACCCCAGTGGAAACAGAGTTAAACAGAGCTATCAATCATCCAGCCCAGCACTGTCGCTGGGACACTATACAAGCTACAAATGTGTCATTTCAGGTTTTTTTTTTTTTTTTTTTTTTTTTTTTTTTTTTTGTTCTTTTTTTTTTGGTTTTTCGAGACAGGGTTTCTCTGTGTAGCTTTTGCGCCTTTCCTGGAACTCACTTGGTAGTCCAGGCTGGCCTCGAACTCACAGAGATCCGCCTGGCTCTGCCTCCCGAGTACTGGGATTAAAGGCGTGCGCCACCACCGCCCGGCGTCATTTCAGTTTTTAATACCTGTGTTTGAATAAGGTTTAAAAAGAGAATAAAAATAGTTTGAATATACTTAACTGAACATTTAAATGTTGACATTTCGGACTGGAGAGGTGGCTCAGTGGTTAAGAGCAGTTGCTGTTCTTCCAGAGGACCCAGGTTATGTTCCCATCACCCACATGGCAGCTCACAACCATCTGGAACTCCAGTTTCAGCGAATCCAACACCCTCTTCTAGCCTCCATGGGCACCAGACACAGAAAAAAATGCAGACAAAATACCCATACACATAACATAAAAATAAGCAAAATCTTTAAAATATTGACATTTCAACATAATAATCATTAAACTTAATATTACTGGTATTTGCCATTCTTTTTTAGTACTGTTTTCAAAATCCAGTGAACATGAACAATCTGAGGCTCACATAGTCGCAGCGTTCCCTGCAATTCTCATTTGGGTTTTCTCTACCCTGTGCTAAGATCCTAGCTGTGACAAAGAAAACACAGTGAGCTCATACAGCAAACGAAGTGTGCAGAGTTGCAGTGACCGAGTGGAACATGAGACAGGTTCCCTGGTGGTCAGCCAGAAGACCCGCCGGCCAGGCTTAGCCCGGGAGGGTGGAAGATGAGGAAGGGTCACAAGAAAGTGGGAAGCTGGAGGAGGAAAACACAAGGCCAAGAAGCCCTAGTAGACCGTCTCCCACCATTTCCACCTTGTGTTCAACCACTCAGGCGGCTGAGCTGTCCATCAAGTTTCTGCCTCCCCAGCGCAGTCTGGAAGTCGTTCGGGCTGTAGGTCCCCAGCTGATTGGAATTGGAAAGCACAGCGCTGTAAGTAGGGTGCTGGGAGCAACAATCCGTGTACACGGGTGGGATGGTGGACACCACATGGGTGGGGCGGACCCTCCGGCAGGTGCGGCGGTGTTCTGGGGAGAGGGTTCAGCAATGGGAGGTCGTGGGGTCAGATGGAAAGATAGTGAAAACCTCCGATTCCCACTGTGCAGGCTGCCGAACTCTATCTGAACCTGGACCTTGTCAAAGAAGCAATCGATGCTTTCATTGAGGGGGAAGAGTGGAACAAGGCCAAACGCGTGGCCAAAGAGTTAGACCCCCGGTAACTGCTAGAGTCTGTCTCTTTAGTTCCTTTTGTAAACACCGGAACGTTCTTAGAGGGAGGGTGTGGCGTCACAGGACCATGGAGTTAGCAATCTCTGTATATCTTCCCAGGTATGAAGACTATGTGGACCAGCACTATAAGGAATTCCTCAAGAACCAGGGCAAAGTGGATTCGGTAAGGCGCTCAGTGTTAGGAAGCAGAATGCAGGGAGAAGCCAGAGGGGCTAGCTAGGTGGTTGAGCTCTTGCCTAGCACGTATAAGGCCCTGGGTTCAGTCCCCAGCACCACCAAGAGTAAAAGCCAAATTCCTGAAGAGGTACTAGAGATCCTCCCTTTTTTATTGCTCCACAGCTGGTGGGTGTGGACGTAGTAGCTGCTTTGGACCTGTACGTGGAGCAGGGTCAGTGGGACAAGTGCATTGAAACAGCTACCAAGCAGGTATGGCTGCCCCCCCCCCATCTCCTCTTGAATCTACCTGCTTCTGAGCATCCCACCCTTAATCCCACCAATGCCCAATCTGCGGAGGCCCTACTGAGCATGGGAGTGTGTGTGTGTGTGGGGGGGGTCGCACGTGCCCTTTACCTCCCGAACAACCCACGGACTCTTGTCACTGCTGTCCATGCTGTCCCTCCACTCCCAAACAGAACTACAAGATTCTGCACAAGTATGTGGCTTTGTATGCAACTCATCTGATCCGAGAAGGTGGCTATACCCAGGCACTGGCCCTCTATGTGCAACATGGAGCCCCTGCTAACCCACAGGTACCCGCCTTCTGGGATGAATGTTTCCCCTAAGGATTTCATTCTTCATCCTCTAAAGCAGCCATCCCTTCAGCTGTCTCCAAGAATCCTGTGCTGAAATGCAGACTCTCTGGAGGATTTAGCCTTTGAAGAAACCCAAGCAGTTGTCCATGTCCTTAGTAAACATACAGACCTGTCTGTCCAAGAGGAATCATGGATACCCTTCAAGAGTCTTTACTGACTTCCTCTAGAACTGACACTGTTCTACGGAGAATCAGAGTTTTCTAGACTATTAGCCTGTTAATGTCATGGCCGTACTCACATTTATATATTCGCCCACACTCACTGAACACCAGCTAATATGACGAGGTTTTTTGTTGTGAATTTTGTCTGTTTTCTGAGTCAGGACCTTCTGCAGGCCAGGCCGGCCTGGAACTCACTATGGAGCCTAGGATAACCTTGAAATCCTGGTCCTCCTGCCAAAAAAAATTTTTTTTCTTATGCCTCTTCTTCCCCCATCAGTCTCTTAGCTCCTACACACACAGCTCCCTCACTCGGGTCTCCTTCCCCCTCAACCTCTAGAACTTCAACATCTACAAAAGGATCTTCACTGACATGGTTAGCTCTCCTGGGACCAACAATGCCGAGGCCTACCATAGCTGGGCTGACCTTCGGGATGTCCTCTTCAACCTGGTAAGCAAGGGTTAACAATGAGATAAGAAGTCCCTTCTGTCCTGGCCTCCTTAGTGGACACAGACCTTTCCCTTATCAGTGCAAATGGCCAGCAGTGACCACTCCACAACCCTCCTTGGCCCCTCTCTGACCCGAGTCTAGCTCTGCCCCCCACCCTTTTCTAGTGTGAAAACCTGGTGAAGTCCAGCGAAGCAAACTCCGCCGCTCATGAGGAGTTTGAGGTGATGCTGCTGATTGCTCATTACTACGCTACACGATCTGCAGCCCAGAGCATCAAACAGCTGGTAAGATGCAACCAGAGAGATCCAGTGCAGAGCCCTCAGTCACAAGGATGCGCCCTCAGACCTAGGAGGCCAAACAGATCCGAGTTCTGGGTCTTCGAGCTTAGGCTCCTCGACTGCCACGTTTCCTTTGCGCAAAAGTCTCTTCTTTCTAAACCGTCCTTAACACTTGCAGACATGAGGTTTCTTCCTGTACTGTTCTGACCGTAGGGCTCTGTGCCCACAGTTCTACCAGCCTCATTACATTGAAACACTCACATAAGATAGATTTTTTTTTTTAGAAGATTTATTATGTATAGTGTTCTGTCTGCATGTATGTCTGCAGGCCAGAAGAGGGCATCAGATCTCATTACAGATGGTTGTGAGCCACCATGTGGTTGCTGGGAATTGAACTTAGGACCTCTGGAAGAGCAGCCAGTGCCCTTAACCGCTGAGCCATCTCTCCAGCCCAGATGATAGTTTCTATGTGCCTCCTGGAAGTACACTTTTGACTAATTTGGTTGTAACTGTGCATACATTTCATGTACTTGGTCAACTCCTAGAAGTAAAAGAGCCCTCCCCATACATAACCTGAGTGGGTTATGTTACACTGATGAAAAGAACCAAGGCCAGAGTAGCCTGAGAGCTAGAGGGTTCAGAACTGCTTGCTGGTTCTCCAGCTCCATGGCTGTCTTGGTTACAGGCTCACTGGTCGGGTAGCTCAGTCACCGCAGGACCAGGATCGTAAACTCTGCCTTTAATCCACAGGAAACCGTAGCTGCCAGGCTTTCTGTCTCGCTCCTGCGCCACACCCAGCTATTACCTGCGGACAAGGCCTTTTACGAAGCCGGCACGGCTGCCAAGGTGAGCCGGGACGAGGGAAGGGTGGGGCCGAAGAAACGAGGAAGTCTAAAGTGGAAGATGGAGACCGCCCTGAGCAAAGCTGAGCAAAGCTGAGCAAAGCTGAGCAAAGCTGAGCAAAGCTGAGCAAAGCTGAGCAAAGCTGAGCAAAGCTGAGCAAAGCTGAGCAAAGCTGAGCAAAGCTGAGCATGGGGCTGACGTTGAGGACGGTCAGCCTCGTCCTGGAGCAGCCCCTGACCCCCTGGAAGGATTCAACCTCAAACCCATTTGCAACTTGTCTCTTCTAGGAAGTTGGCTGGGAAAATATGGCTTTCATTTTCCTCAACCGGTTTTTGGATCTGACTGACGTAAGTAGGAAAACCGTCTAGAGATCGGGATGCTCTGCCTGTCACCGGCTGTGCCTATCTATCTCCTGGTTGACTGTTCTGTCACAGGCAATCGAAGAAGGGACTCTGGACGCCCTTGACCACTCAGATTTCCAGGACACAGACATCCCCTTTGAGGTGCCACTCCCGGCCAAGCAGCATGTACCGGTAAGGTGTCACCAGTGGGTTGGCACTGAGAAGGGAGGATGGCTTTGGGTTGCTAATTGTCAGTGACCTCAGCCTTCACTATTGCTCAGGGAAAGTAGAGGCAGTGACAGTGTCCTTCAGATCCAAGGTGGGCTACTTGTAGCTAAAGCCGACATATGGCCGAGGCTCAGGAAGGCCTGTCCGCGCGCGCGCGCGCGCGCACACACACACACACACACACACACACGCACACACACACGCACACACACACACACACACACACGCACACACGCACACACGCACACCCGCACACCCGCACACCCCTCCCCCAGCCCCATGGGAAGCTGGTGCTACCGAGTCTCTTTCCCAGGAGGCCCAGAGGGAAGAGGTTCGAGACTGGGTGCTCACAGTCTCAATGGATCAGCGGCTGGAACAGGTTCTGCCCCGGGATGAGCGTGGGGTCTACGAGGCTTCCCTAGTAGCAGCGAGCACTGGAGTGCGAGCACTGCCCTGCCTCATTACAGGTACCGAACCCCACATCACCCCATATCCCACAGCAAGCAGAAAGGAGGGAAAAGCAGCAGCATCAAAAATGCATTTCAGCTGGGCCGTGGTGGCGCACGCCTTTGATCCCAGCACTCAGGAGGCAGAGGCAGGCGGATCTCTGTGAGTTCGAGGCCAGCCAGGAATGTTACACAGAGAAACCCTGAAAATGCCCTTCAGTGACAGGACCATCCATCCGTCCATCCCACTCTACTCCCAGGCCGCTTTCACCCTTCCCATTCCCTTGCAAACACCAGCACCTTTTTTTTAAACTGATTTTCGAGACAGGGTTTCTCTGTGTTAACAGCCCTAGCTGTCCGGGATCTCACTCTGTAGCCAAGGCTGGCTTCAAACTCACAGAGCTCTGCCTGCCTCCCGAGTGCTGGGATTAAAGGCGTGCACCACCCCGCCTGGCTCCCATCATCTTATCTTCCACCACAGGTTACCCCATTCTGAGGAACAAAATTGAATTTAAGCGGCCAGGGAAGGCTGCTAACAAAGACAACTGGAACAAGTTTCTTATGGCCATCAAGGTTAGAGAGGGAGCCGGTCTTAAGGACGAGGGCAAAGAGAACAGTGGTGGAGTGGGGTACAGGGTGGAGGAGTGCGGTGCAGGGTGGAGGAGTGGGTGCAGGGTGGAGGAGTGGGTGCAGGGTGGAGGAGTGGGGTGCAGGGTGGTGGAGTGGGGTGCAGCAGGATTGTCCACAAGGCAGGCACAGAGCCTGCTCCTCATAACACGCGGGTTCTAAGGAGTCCCCTCGCGTTCTCCCTTTGCTCACAGACCTCCCACAGCCCAGTGTGCCAGGACGTGCTCAAATTCATCAGCCAGTGGTGCGGCGGGCTCCCCAGCACCAGCTTTTCTTTTCAGTGACTGGTGTGGCGGGGACTTAGCTCTGCCCCTCATTAAAGTTCTGTAAGTAGTTGAGACTGCTGTATTCTTTGATCAACATCTCCCCAGCACACCTCAGCACCCTTTACTCTGAAAGTAATTATAATCAAGCAGAAGACAAAAACAAGTTCTTTTATTACAATTATTTATATCACCCTGGAGTCAGGGCCCCTTGCGTAGTAGAAAACACCTGTGGATTGCGCCTCAGAAGAGCACCTGCCTGATAAAGAAAGAGCCGACCTGCATCAGAGAGCAATCAACATAGCAAAAAACTGGCCCCAGTCCCAAGAATGCATCCCACTCCAGGGCCTCTTACCTGTCCTAAACCCAGGTTCTCTGTGAAGCCTGGAAATCCTGATGATGATGGAGTAGCTTCACATTTTCCTGCCTTCTACACTCAGGAGGTTCAAGCTCTGTCAGTTCCTCCAGCTGCAGCAGAGGGTGCATTCAGTAACTGGGCCTTCAATGGCACACAGCTCCTTTCTACAGGACCAGGCTACGGAACCAACCCTTCCTGTTCCTCTTCCTTACCTGTCCCTGCAACCCTTCCTTCCTGCAGGGCCCAATTCCCCGTAGGGTGAGTGCGGCGACACAACAGTAACCAGAAAGAGCAGCCTCGGCTGCAGACATGAACAGAGAGGGGATCCAGAGAGCCAAGGCTGTATCCTAAAACCAAAAAGTTACAGAGGGCTAGGCTTGGAATGGGCAGGAGAGCACACAGGGCATAGGTGAGGACCACCAAAGTTTGGGAACAAGAGTAAGCTCACATAAATTCTGGTGGGATCAAAGGGGCAGTCGGTGTGTCCAGGCCCCTGGTCCAGAGGTATGGAAGGATCCAGCAGTCCTGGATGGCAGTCAGCAATAAGGCGGCGGCCACCATTGGCAATCGTGAGCGACACAGCAAGGAGGAGGCCCATGGAGCACGCAGCAGACAAAAGCAGGTTCACTAGGGCCAGCGCCAGAAGGGCCCAGTGCTAGTGGGGTAGAAGACCCGGGTGAACAGCCCGGTTACGTTTCCCAGGGACTTAGACACGAGTTTCTCTATTTGAGGCAGAGCTGAGACACCTCCACCCCTCTCACCAGTCGTGGGCGAAGAAGGTTCCTGGATGCCAAGAGGGCCACAAGTCCCACGGAAACGCTCTGCGGAAGCAACAAGCCGATGGTTCACTGTCTCTCTGCGCCCATTCCACCCGCCTGCCGGTCCATCCGCCCGCCACGCTCACCAGCAGCCCCGAACCCACGGAGATGACATTGGCCGTGGTGTATTCCGGCGTGACCGCGCCACGGGGGTTGGCCACATGCCGCAGGACAGTACCATGCAGCACAGCTCCCACCAGAAGGTTCACGTGGCCCACCAGGAGCAGCGCGAGGCCCACGCGCATCAGCCGCCTGGGACCGCGGGCGGCGTCTGAAAAGTAGGGGGAGGGGCAGGTATTAGCCGTGCAGGGCGGGGCCACGGGGCCAGCCACGGCGCGTGGGACGCCGGGGAGCTACAGGTGAGTTAAGTCGTGCAACTTACCGAAGACGCAGAGGCGGCAGCACCTCATCGTGGGCCGCTCTGGCCCCGCCACCACCCGCACGCCCTACCTGGCCCCGGCCTCGCCCGGCCGCCGACCTGGAGTCCAGCTTCCGCGCCGCCGCAAGGCAGCTCCACCTGAGCCCGCCCCGCCCCCGCCGAGGCCCCGCCCCGCCGAGGCCCCGCCCCCGCCTCCAAGGGGCCGCCCCACCTGGCCCCGCCCCCACCCGGGCCCTGTGCCACCCAATGAGCCGCCAAACACCAAGCGACGCTTTTAGCAAAAAGTAGACTTTATTACAGCAGCAACTGAGGCGATTCGAATGGCCCCCGGGGCCACCCCCGCAGCACCACCTTTCTGTCCCGCCCATCCGCCCCAGCGGGATCGTAGAAGTCAGCTCCCCCAGTGCCCGTGGGCCTCCTGTCCACACAGGCAGGGCAGGGGCCAGCAGGGCAGCCACTAGCCCCAGCTACAAGGTGGCTGCTGAGAAGGCCCTGGCCCACGTCTGTGCAAAACAAGTAAACAAAGTGCAGAGGGAGGAGAGGGCGAGGGGCAGGGTGATGCTCAACCAGGGCGCCCCAAAGCCCTCCTGAATAATAAGGGGGAGAAGGGGCTTCCCGGGTAATACTGACTGGGGAGAAGGAAGGGGCAGCCACACTCAGGGGTCTGGCTCAAGAGAGCTCTAGGAGGAGACGGTGACAGCGGCCGGGTTGACGGTGCTGTTCCTGGCAAAATTGAACTTGTTGAGGGTCTCCTCGAGCAGAGAGGTCAGGCGGCTCTGATCGGCCTGCGGAAGCAGCTCAGTGAGGCAGGGCTGAGGGCCGGCAGGGCGGCAGCAGCCAGGGCAGAGGGCAGGAACCCCACTCACCTCACTAATGAAGCCCAGCTGCACCAGCTCAGCCGCCAAGTCCGGGATGTTCTCATCTGACAGAAGAGAGGAGGGGCGATGAGCACCCTACAGGAGGACCCCCTACGGGAGGACCCCCCGAGGCCCTCCTCAGACCACCCAGTTTCAGGAGCTGGACAGTCATGCTCTGAATCCCTCTCTCTCTCCCTGACACGTCCCCTCAAGGATAGGGCCTCCCTCCTCCAAAAGAAAGGGGACCTCACTTGGCATCAGGTCACAGCTCAGGTGCCGGTTCAGCTTGTCCTCCAGCTTCAGCAGAAGTGTTAGCTAGAGAACAGGACGATCACGGAATGAGGCTCCTCTCCCCGTGCGGCCCCGTGCGGTCCCGATGTCCCCCCCTCCCCACACACACACACAGCCCCGCACAGCCCCACTTACGTGGTGTTTGACCCCCTCCTCCACTGACTCGATGTTACACTGCATCAGCACCACCTGGAACAGAGGAGAGGCGGCCACTAGAGAGCAGGCAGGAAACGGCAGCACCTGGAAGCCTTTCCGGCCCACAGAAGAACACGGTGGCCAGGGCAGAAACGCACTCCAGAGGACAGTGCTGTAGTTGAACGTCTCTGCCCCCACGGCCACAGACACAGTCACCCAGAGTCCCACCTTGCGTGTCTCCACCTCAGCTGGCTCAGGAGTTGGAGTTTTGACAGACGGGGGCACAACAGGTGACGTCACCTCCTCCTGCTGTGGCTGCTGAGGCCGAGGTAGGCCAAAGGCTGTCAGAGGGTAGATCCCATTCCTGGGGGAGATGACATGAGTCACACAAACGTGAAGTCTCAGGGCACCTGCCCCTGCTTCCTCACAAGTCCCCCGTCTCCTCTCACCTGACATCTTCAAGGAATTTGTCCAACTCCAGGGCCGGTGACTGAGAGTACCTGAAAGGAGGAAACGGCAGAGCATTCTACAGCGCCTCAGAGGGAGAGTGAGCAATCTATCCCCTTCAGACCCTCTCAGCTGGTTACTCACAGAGTCTGAACTGAGTCTCGTCCTGGCCCAGCAGGGATTTCAGCTAGTACAGCACTGGTATCCATGTTTTTGGTGATCTCCTCCAGAGCGTTCTCTGGGATCATGTCTGGTGGGTATAACGGGGTGGAACATTATAAAAAGACAGAATCACTTCACTCAAGGCTTAGAGGCCCAGGAGCAGTAATGAATCCCTTTGGTAATAGAATAAAGACGCCATGCCAGGGATGGAAGCCCCAGGTTGGAAGAAAATCCTAGTCATCTCTGTTTAGCATGGATTCAGTCCCAGTACCAATTTCTAGTAGGGTCCAGGGACTCACGTTGGTGTCCCACAATACAGTGAGCAGCGAGCAGTTTTAGCGAGGGCACTTCAAACAGTGCTGGGTGGAACAGAAGCTCTCTGGCTGTTGGTCTTCGGGCAGGCTCAGACTGCAGGCACTTTTGAATAAACTCCTGTAAGAGAACAAGAAACTGGAACAGGCATCTGGCAAGCCTCTCACGTCCTGTAACTTTCATTAGACCTAGTAAGGTCTCGTACATACCTGGAAGTCAACACTGTTGGAAACATTGACATATTTCCTGAAAGGACTTTAAATATATATATGGTAATGAAGAAAATTATCATTCACTGTCTTTCTGGTTTGTTTTTCATCTTAGACTTTTATTTTTCGGGGACATGGTCTCATTAAGTGGCTTAAGCTGGCCTGGAACTCACTATATAGCCCAGGTTGGCTTTGAACTCACAATTCTCCTGCCTCAGCCTTTGAAGTGCTGGGATTACAGGCATGAGCCACCATGCCTGGCTTGGTTATTACTTTTCTACTCTCCAAGCACAATACTTTTTCTTGAATGTTGAGACTTGGTGTTTCTTTTTTATATAGATATGTATATTGTTTGTTTGTTTGTTTGTTTTGTTTTGTTTTATTATATTAGCTCATTCATGGCCAACTTTTTTTAGAACTTTGCCAAATTTAGTTTTTCCCTTCCCAAACTTAGCGAACTATTGAACTCTGTAATAGTCACCATATTTTGTGTTTCACTAGACTGTTATCACAACCTCCTTTATCCACTCAATTCCTGAATTCACTGTTTCCCATGCTTTCTTAACCCCTGAGTCATCTCTCCAGCCCTTTTCTCGTGCTTTCTCTAACCATTCTACCTCCTTTTCTGCCTTTGATCAAATCGCATGGCAACATGCTTTCTTACTTTCAGTTTTAAAGGCCAGCAAAGTCACAGACCTGATCTTTTACCCAACTATCCCATCCTAATGCGGACTGGAACCTGATCCCACTCTATTAACTCTTGGACTAGACCGATGCTTCTTTCTTGCTCCCCATCATTGTCTCTGTTAACTGTTCCTTCCTTGTTTTTTGTTTGTTTGGTTGGTTGGTTTGTTTTGGTTTTTGGAGACAGGGTTTCTCTGTGTAGTCCTGGTTGTCCTGGAACTCCTTTTGTTCCCAGGCTGGCCTCGAACTCACAGAGATCCACCTGCTTCTGCCTCCTGAGTGCTGGGATTAAAGGTGTGCACAACCACCGCCTGGCTGTTGTTTTGTTTTTGAGGCAGGCTGTAATGTAGCTCAGGCTGGCCTTGAACTCCTGATCCTCCTACCTCCACCTCCCAAGTGCTGGGATTATAAAGTGTATGCCTCTATGCCTGACCTGAGTTAACTGTTCTTGTTCAGACTGTCCTGTCTCACTATAGTTAATCTACCTACTGATTCATAATTCCTTCATCCTTTAAATCTTAGCTCATTAAATATAAAATCCAAAATGAAGCCGGGCGGTGGTGGCGCACGCCTTTAATCCCAGCACTCGGGAGGCAGAGCCAGGCGGATCTCTGTGAGTTCCAGGACAGCCTGGGCTACCAAGTGAGTTCCAGGAAAAGGCGCAAAGCTACACAGAGAAACCCTGTCTCGAAAAAAACAAAAAACAAAAAACAAACAAACAAACAAAAATCCAAAATGACTGGTTTGATATTTAAATTTACTTTAGAATGCCAAGATTACTGTGTAAGAGTGTATAGCAATTGACCGAGGTAACCATCAAATCAGCTCACCTCTATGTAGATATACTTAACTAGGAAACAATTTTTATCCTCAATACTACTTATCGGAACCCCTTCACAGGAAAATCGTACAGTTTAATCTTTTCTACTTTGATTTTCTTCTTTTTCTCTTAGAACATATCCCAAGAGGATAAGCCTGAAAGCATCTGAAAATCAGCTAAGGACGGAATTGGCCCCAAGTACTCTTACCCTCTGTAGTGAGTCTTCCAGGAGCTGGATGGCGCTGCTGATGGCTTCCTGTGGCACATATGAGGACTCGCCATTGCCCTGAATCTCCAGCACAGCCATCTGCAGGGAGGAGGAACCCAAAGGGAACATGAGGTCTAAGAAACAAACCCTTGTTCAAACCCACAATCCCTCCCAGCACTTCCCTCTCTGTCTTTTCCCCTCCCTCAAGTCTCTCACCTCCAGTGCACACATGCCAAAGGAGTAGATGTCCACCGCTGTTGTCACATTAGTGACTTCTAGAGAAAACACATGTCTGTGTAAGAAGTGGCTGGCATACTTCTAAAATGTATGCAAGTGCAGAGAGATGAAGTTTTGGTTGTAATATCCCTGTATCTCAGGGGTGGCTCTATCAGGGACGGAGTGGTGGAGGGACACAACCTGAGGGACTGTAATTGTTTTTTTTAAAGCGGGGTCTGAGACTGGGGCAGAGAGGCAGGGTTCCTCACCTCCATACTCTGGTGCAAAGAAGTGCAGGTTCTTCTGCTCTTCCCGGCAAGTCTTCACATGATTGTTGATAGTGTCAGGAGCCACTAGGAGTAGGGAGACACCCACAATCTGACCACCACCAAAGCATGATCTTACTCTAGAGAGAGGCTGCAAAAGCCATGTTTCTCCTGAAGTGTCCTTTCTAATACTCAATGGACACAAACCTACCACTCTCCCAATTCTGAGCCATAGACTACATACGAACACCACCTATGTCCCCTTTCTGCAGCCCAAGGTCCCTAACTCAGGAACAACAAAGTCCACACACTGTACAGACAGACACTGAGGCTTTAGGCTCATCAAGTAACAGAGTCAAAGGAAAAGCTTTCATTTATGACCTGCTCATCTTTCCAAAGTCCCATCTATCAAATTCATAGGCCCATGAAAATGCTAGGTTTTATTTGATTCATCCGCCCTGCAATGAACATAAAAACACAGGCAGCCCTTCCTACGATGGGACAACTGGAGACCTCATGAACCTGGATAAAGGCAAAGCAGCATTAACATACAACCAAGGAGCTAGCCTCTTCCGTTACCCGTCTGTGTTGACTGAAACTCAAAAAAATACCTCAAAAGTGAACCAATACCCTGAAATCAGTTTCACTTTTAATCCACCAAAATGTCAGACTCTTGTCCAAAACCTTATTCCTCAACATCACCTACCACAGGACTGAACGAGGAACCAGGGCCAGGCTGGACTCACTCTGATCGTAACAATGACTACACATCACAGAGAATCTAGGAGCACAGTATGATTTAGGGAGCCAGCGGATGATGGGGGGAGTCTGACTAAGAGGAAGTGTCCAGCCAGGCAGAATCCACAGGAAACAAGCAGGTCACAAAGGGACAAGCAAGTGGAGGGCTGGCGGGGCAGAAGCTTGGCAGGCAGAACTAGGCAGGGAAGCGGGGAACAGGCCTTGCTCCCACGACTGCATGCACTGGGCAGCCGCAGAGGGAGCAGCGGGAGCACAAACAGAGCCCCAAGTGGGGCAGAGGGAGCTCTCACCATTAGCAAAAATCCTATGAAAGACTGTTGGGAACAGAGCAGCCCGTAAGCGGGAGGGAGGAAAACAGAGAAAAGTTGTGAGCGATGGAGCAGCCAAGCCCCAGACAATGGTAACACCACACAGACACGACACACGGAAATGTCACTGCACACAGATACACGGCAAATGGAAGCACTCACAGCAGGCACAGTCTGGAACCTCTTTGGTAGGGTTTGGCCCAAAGGGCTCAAGTCAGACCTCAGATCCATCTCTTGCCCTTTCCCAGCCTCCTATCAGTTTCTCTGTATTAGTCCAAGTTTCTCGCCAAGAAGTACAAGATTGTATACCCTACCCCATTTCCACTCACTGGTCTCTCCCTATGAATTATCTCTACTAAAAGCCTCTCTTATCACCAGCCCACACCTCAAAATTCGCTGGTCTCCCCATGCCTTTTGCCTTACCCCCATGGTTCCCAAATTCCCGAGGCGCCCCTGCCCAGAACCTCTCCCTCCCTCACCAGAGCCAATCTTGATGAGTCCGTTGTGCTGGATGAAGATGGTGTCACAGGTCAGGTTCCCATGGATGATGGGAGGGTCACAGGAGTGCAGGTAGCTGTGGGGGCACTGGGCTGTTAGAGGGGCCACTAGGAAATTAAGGGCAGGGGGAACCCAAGGGTTAAGAGGAGCAAGGGCCAGGTCTCCTCTTGGACACCATAATGATAATCCCTGTACTCTGAATCTCTGTTATACCAGGTGACTTGATTAGGATAAGCACTAGGAGAGTGAGGCAGGCTCACTGCAGTGATTAGGACATTAGGAGGACCCCATAAGGGGGAGCTAATCTTGTCAACACGTGACTCAAAGGAATTGGGGAGAGGCAGAATAGAAAAGCAGAGTAGTGCCTTGCAGTCTGCTTAAGGAAATAAATCAGGAGATACTGGGGGAAAAAACTAACCAGATATTACTTACCTTAGGGCAGACAGAATCTGTGTGCACCAGCGTTTCCAAGCCTGGAAAAAGAGTTTGGTCCAAGGATCAGCAGGTAATATTTTCTCTCCCCCTTACTTCTCCCCTCTCTACCCACCCTCCTCCAGGGTCTCACTAGATTGCCCTAGCTGTCCTGAAACTGTAGATCACACTAGCCTTGAACTCAAGACCTGCCTGCCTCTGCTCCCACTGAACTACGTCTAGCCTCACGCCGTACCTTTTCATTCATAGTCTTGTGGTTCTTCTTGGTCTTCTTCAGAAACTGCTTAAGGCTTCCAGATGACATGTATTCTGTGATGAAAATCACCTAGAGGGGCAAAGCACTTCCTGTTATGGCTTTAATCTAGACATTCTTTCTCACCTGGTGACATTTACACCACATACATATTAAAATGTGTCTGTCAACTTTCCTTTTCTTTTAATAATTTATTTTTATTTTGTGTGCATTGGTGTTTTGTCTGTGTGTATATCTGTGTGAGGGTCCCCTGGAACTGGAGTTACAGATAGTTGTGAGCTGCCATGTGGGCGCTGGGAATTGAACCCGGGTCCTCTAGAAGAGCAGATAGTGCTCTTAACCACTGAGCCATCTCTCCAGTCCCCAACTTTCCTTTTCTTTAATATCACTTTGTTAGGCTCAACAGCACAAAGAAAATACAGAAGCAAACATGTTCACTCATTTCTCCCCATCTTGAGCTGGGAAATGCTATAGGTAGCAGATGAAGCCCTACTCTCCCTGCCACAGCTGGAGATTTTTAGTTCTTGTCTCAAAATCACCTCTTTGTTTCAACCTCTGAGTGTAAAAAGGACAGTAAATGCAGTTGCTGTCTGGCAGAGAGTTCAGGAAATACTAGGCAAAAAATCTTACCCTGGCCTTGTTCTCTTTAACATCAGCCCAATACTTGTGAAACTTAACAATGTTAAGATGTTCCAACTGAATCAGATTATCAAACACTGCACGGACCTTTTCCTGGCAAGGGAGATGGAAAAAACAGTTTACAAATCACTGTAATAATAAGAAAGCCATTCCCTACCCCCTCCGCATAGATGATCCAACCATGAAGTTCTCCTCCCAGTCATTCCCCACCACCAACAGCTGTTTAAATCCTGGTTCTAGTGCCCCCGGCCTCACCACCTACCTCCTGCAGTTTGTAGTTCTTGCGTTCAGAGAACTGTACCTCATTCCACACAACCTCCACACCCTCCTCCGTATCCATGGCCAGGTATGCGCTGTCAATACCTGGTACATTACGCTGATTCACCTGAGAAGCAATTCAAGAGAAATGAAGTCACCTCCCGAACCTGCCATGTCAGTACTCCGCATGACCACCTTCCAGCTCCACCTACCCAGTCTGTCTGCTCTTCCGGACAGCTACTCCAGTCCTCACCTGTACAGCTGACTCTCCATCCCCAGAACTCCATCTCCACCACTCACCTCTTCTCTCCTCTTCTGCCAGCGTCCACAGGGCGACTCTTCCAAGATCTCAGACTCATCTTCGCTTTCTTCTTCCTCCTCGGGGGAAGCAGCTGAGGTTGTAGAGGTCACAGGAGGTGACACTGAAGTCAGGCCAGGAGCTGAAGAAGAGGATTCTACCTTTGGGTCTGAGCCACTGCTGACTACTGTTTGGGACTCCCCTTCCGACATGCTGGAATGAACACTCAGCCTGCATTGGTTGGGCAAACACAGGAGAAGACAGAGGTCAAAAACACATCTATAAAACTTTAATAGTCTTGCCAGGCAGTGGTGGCACACGCCTTTAATCCCAGCAGAGAGGCAGAGCCAGGTGGATCTCTGTGAGTTCGAGGCTAGCCTGGTCTACAGAGGGAGTTCCAGGATAGCCAAGGCTACACTGAGAAACCCTGTCTCTAAAAACAAAAAACAAACAAACAAAAAAAAAGATAAAGAAAAAGAAAAAAATAATAGTCTTAACTAACTTTGTCTTCAGATTCAAAAATACATCTCCCTGTTTCCTTTAAATCTAAAATCAGAGCCAGGCAGTGGTAGCACACGCCTTTAATCCCAGCACTCAGGAGGCAGAGGCAGGTGGATCTCTGTGAGTTCGAGGCCAGCCTGGGCTACAGAGTGAGTTCCAGGAAAGGCACAAACCTATACAGCGAAACCCTGTCTCGGGGAAAAAAAAAAAAAATTAAAATCTAAAATCAGAATTACTCCTACCTAATACTGAAACGTGAATGACTCTCCTGCTTCTGGAGAAGAGTTGTTAGTTACCTCAGCTGAAGACCACCCAGAGATCAAACACAAGGCTAATGACAACCCACTTTGGTCAAACCAAAATACCACGATCAAATGGGTTCCCCATTCCTTCTCAGCAAATAGTGATGCAATTAATATAGTCCCCATTGACTCTCCATATGTGCCTCAATTTTCACTGTGCTCAAAGACTAGGGTACACGGGCATTACTCAGAACACATGACTCCAGACTCCAAAATGTTCCACTGAGACAGCTCTATGGGTCTACACCATCCTCAGCCAACGAGCTGAAATGCCTAACTGATTTATCCTACTAGAACCAACAGGGACATTAGCCGTCCTTCCACACAGAAAGAAGCTGCCTTTGGGCCAGGTGACTGGCAGGAGTGACCTCCATCCCTAATGGCTCACCTTCCTTATGATGTGTGACTGTGGCAAGTGGGTATTGTTTAACAGCATTTCTTTTCATTTACTCACTGAAATCTTTAGTAACATTTGTAGGTTAGTAGGTCACACACTGGGTGGGTGCTTGAGATACATCAGTGAATTAAATGAAATGCCTGCACTTAATTAGCACAAATTGGAAGGAAAAAAAGATCAAAGACCTTAAGTTTCCAACTTTCCTTTCATTCACATTGCTCAAAGGCTGTGACTTTTCCATTCTCTGAAGCACTGCATCTGATACCGGTTACTTCCTTCAAGTACAAATAATTCAAGCTATAGCTTTCATGGGAAAAGTGTTCAACAGTAACATTTCTACAGGGGCAGAGGTGCTTGAAGAAAATCCTAAATTTTTCATTAATCCATGCAAAAAATAAAAGGACCACCAAAAAAAGGCTGAAAAGGAACTGCAACATGTGAGTGCTGTCTAGTGGGAAGGTGATACCCCCAAGGTAAACTTGCACTCCAAAGTCAGCTCAGAATACCAGAAACCTGCAATCAACACCAATCCGCCATACACTTCTCTCCGATGTCCTTTTCTGCACATCTCTCCCCAATCTATACTGTTTTACCCAAATCGAGGGATAAACAACGTTCCAGTAAACTCAAAGAGCAACACCGCACCACAGGGAAAAAAAAAATCTGGTAGAATATTTCCCCGATTTAATTTCTAAGAAAAGTCCTTGCCTACCCTAGAAATTCTCCTTCGTCTGCCAAGAAAGTTATGTGCACGTCTTAGCAGTAGAACAGAAAAGATGAGTTAGGCTAAGGAAATAACTGTGTTTCAATTAGTTCCTCCAGCAGCTACGTTCACGCGATGTGCCTAAAATCTGCACCGCTAAATTAAACTTCTAGCGAGATAACAACAGAAGATACGAGTAGAATGTCAATACAGGAAGCTGTGGCCTATGGAATCCTAAACTACTGGACCAAGGACACAGCCACTTCACAGTCAGGTCACTCCAAGAGAAGACTGTCATCAGTTAGAGACAAATGTCCCGGAAGGTACACGCTTGTGTCTTCCTCTTCCCTAGTCCCGTCCCGGTAGGTAAAATGAGAGCAGTGTCTAAAGATCTGAAAGCACTCCCACTCGGGATGCAGAAACTTCTGCATCACAGGGGCTTCTGCCTCGGGGCTGCTGGCAGGTTTACCGGGGATCACACGTGGAAAGGCTGCCTGCCATCGGTGAGGGCCATCTCCCCGCAGCCCCTAGCTACCCCGAGGGCGCACAGCACATTCACCCCAGGGCATCGTCCGTTATCTTGCAAAGTTGCTCGCCCGGCTTCCATTATTAGTTGAGAGCCCACTTGCGCGTCACCCCAGATGGCTCGCAGCCGCAGGCCGCTCTGAGGTCAGCACTAGTGCACAGTCGGAAAGGAAGCGAGCTCGGGGACACGAGGCCCTCAGCACCTCCACACTCCAACAGGTCGCCCGGCCAGAATCGGGAAGGAAGGAAGCGGCGGCGGGCGCCGAGGGCCCCACCAGACAGGAGCCTGAGCACCGCAGCCACCTCATCAAAGGCCGGCCCCGCCGCGCCGTCAGGCCGCAGGCCACGCCCCCGCGCTCGGCGCGCCGCCCCGCGAGCAGGCCGGGCCCGGACGCCGCGCTTCCTTCCGCAGGCCCTCCGGCCCGGGCCCCCGCCCCGCCCCCGCCCGCGCCGCCGGCCCCGCCTCTCGCGGCCAGAGTTCTAAGAGAACGCCGGGGCCCCCCGACCCGCGCCCGCAGAATTCCGGGCCGCCGCGGCCACGCCGGCGACACCAAGGAGGGCGGGCGGCGCCCCGGGGGCCAAGGTGGCCCCCTCAGCTGCGACGGCCCGGGCCGGGTCGGGCCTGACTCCCGAGGGAGCAGGGCCGCCCGACAGCACCCGCCGGCCGGGTCCCGCCGGCCCCGCGGGCTCGGGGCGATCCCGGCGCCCTTCCGCGAGCCCCTCCCTCCCTCCAGGGCCTCCTTCTCCGGCGCTCACCTCCCGACTCCGCGCCCGCAGCCTGCGCCTCGGCTCCAGCTCGGGTTCCGGGGCCTCCGATCGCCAGCGACTCCCTCACAGCTGCGCTCCGCAGCGCAACCGAACTGCGGGCCCCGCCCTCGCGGCGTCCCGACCAACAGATGGGCGGTGCCGCACCGCCGCCAGGTTTCCATTGGACAGGCCGGCGGGGGGCGGTTCCCGCAGACGGGCGCTCTCCGGGCAGCCTCCTGCCGGGTCTCCTCCCCTTGCGGGGCTCCGGCGGACGGCTTGCCAGCGTTGTCTCCTCGGCTCTCGGTCCACCCTCCGCCCTGCCGAGGTGCCCCGAGTAATTCTGCCGGACGAAAGCAAGGCCTTCTCCCTCTCTCTTCTTGAAAGCGCCATGACAGTCCTAATCCTCCGGAAAGACAAAAGGAACGAGAGACGCCGCCTCAATCCCGGGGACCAACCCGCCCACGTTTCCCGTTTGGGAAGGAGACAGTGCTCAGGGCACCAGTGTTTCAGAAAGCTTTTTGTTGTTGTTTTTAATCGCTTAACGTGAAAATTAATAGTTGCTGATTTGCATAACACTGTTTACCCAAACACACCCGATTTGACCCTCATAAAGAAGAACTCATTGAAATTATCCAGTGATAGTTAACGCGTGCGAAAATGATACAAAAAAAGTTATCCAAATTTAAGTTGATGCGAGCCCAATGAAGAATCTGAAGTGAGAAGATCCATCAAAACTGCCCTTGGAAAGGTGTTTGGAAAGGATTTAGATTGGCTGCGAGTTAATGTAAAGAAAGTACAATAGACTGTGGGTAAGCCGTTCATCTTGGAAGACTAATGGCAGAATGTAAGGGATGGAAATTCATTCTGCCATTATACATGTATTATCAGGGGAGAAGGAGCAATCATCTGACCTGAGAATGTCATAATCACCAATTTCACCTGCCTTAAATGTACTAATTAATCCTACTTCACAGATTCATTTGGAAATCCTGTAGAAACACTCATTTTCTCATCTCTTCATTTTAAAAGACTTGGTTTTTTGTTTGTTTGTTTGGTTGGTTGGTTGGTTGTTTGTTTTTTGAGACAGGGTTTCTCTGTGTAGCTCTGGTTGTCCTGGAACTCACTCTGTAGACCAGGCTGGCCTGGAACTCACAGAGATCCGCCTGGCTCTGCCTCCCAAGTACTGGAATTAAGGGCCTGCACCCCCGATGCCCAGCTAAAAGACTTGTTTTAAAAGCAAAGGTTTCTCTAGGTGGTAGTGGTAGCTGAGCAAAGGGAACACTCCTCCACTGTTGGTAGGAGTGCAAACTTGTACAACCACTGTGGAAATCAGTATGGCTGTTTCTCAGAAAATTGGGAATCAATTTACCTCAAGACCCAGCCATACCACTCTTAGGCATATACCCAAGGAATGCTCAATCATACCACAAGGATACATGCTCAACTATGTTCATAGCAGCATTATTCGTAATAGCCAGAACCTGGAAACAACCTAGATGCCCGTCAACTAAAGAATGGATTAAGAAAATGTGGTACATATACACAATGGAGTACTACTCAGCAAAGAAAAACAATGACATCATGAAATTTGCAGGCAAATGGATGGAACTAGAAAACATCATCCTTAGTGAGGTAACCCAAACCCAGAAGGACAAACATGGTATGTACTCACTCATAAGTGGTATGATACTAGATATAAAGCAAAGGACAATCAGACTGCAACCTACAGAACCAGGGAGGCTACCTAGCAGGAGGACCCTAGGATGACTGTGGCTTATAATAAGTTTTGGTTTTACTCAATTACTGGGCAAGCCTCAGTGAAACATTTCACTATTAGGATAAAAATTTGTACTGTATCAAGCTGATTATAGAGAAAATAAAATAATTAAAAAAAACCAAAAAACTAAATATTCTCTGGGCGGTGGTGTAGTGGTTCACGCTTTTAATCCCAGCACTCAGAAGGCAGAGACATCCTCCAGGACAGCTAGGGCTACACAGATAAACCCTGTCTTGACAAACAAAAACAAAACCCAAAAAACTACATTTTCAACAGGCATGTAAGGTGAATCTCTGTGAGTTTGAAGCTGATCAGAGCTACATAGTAAGACCCTGTCTCAAAAACCAAGCTTTTTTTTTTTTTCACCCAGCATAGTGGTATATACCTATAATCCCATCATTCAGTAGGCTAATGTCATGAGTTCAAGGTCAGCCAGGGCAATAATGAGACCCTCTCTCAAAATAAAATTCTTTTGGATTAAAAGATGCATGTACCTAAAATGTAGAGCACACAATTTCAAAGTTTGTTTTAGTCTCAAGGGAAAGGATGCTCATCCTCTGCGGATTAACCTTTTCTCCTCGTGGGCACCAAGGCAATTGGAACTCCTGAACCGTGGCGAGCATTCATTAAGTATCTGTTCATGCTACTTTAGTTCCCCATTATTTTCTGTCAGCACTATCGGCCTTTGCATTTCAACTAGCTATTTCAAATATGCAGAGCAGATCTTCTGGCAACCTCATTTTCAATCCTCTCATTCATTCTTAAAGTGGTCAACTGCTGCCCACATTTATACCACTTCATTTATGTTTCCTGCTTACAGAAGTAATAAATACATCCTGCTTATGAAAGTAATAAATGCTTGCCGTAAAAACTCAGAAATTGACATGGAGATGGGCTCAGCAGTCAGGAGCACTTTCTGCTCTTGCAGATAACCCTAGTCTGGTTGCCGACACCCACATGGCAACGCACAATTGCCTGTAACTCCAGGTTGAGAAAAATCTGGCGCCCTCTTTTGGCCTCCACAGGAACCACCACGCCCTGGGGCAGGTTGAAGTCTTACCTGCTGAGTTCTCTCTCCAGTCCCTACACAATACTTTCTAATAAAGCCTTTTTTAAAAACTTTATCAATAAAGTATTTCATTTCCCAAATATATCCATATTTAATTAATAACTACCATCGGACAATAGAGTGATTTCCAACATTAGCTATTATAAGTATTAGTTTGCAGGTAATATTCTATTGTATCTTGCCTGTTCATGAAATTATTATTTTGGGGAAAATACAGGTATCGCATTGATATGTTAGATTTTATATAGAAGCCTTATTAAGACAGCGTTCGTTCTGCCGAGTGGTGGTGGTGGTGGTGGCGGCGGCGGCGGCGGCGGCGGCGGCGCACGCCTTTTATCCCAGCACTCGGGAAGCAGAGGCAGGCAGATCTTTTGTGGGTTCGAGGCCATCCTGGTCTACAGAGCGAGATCCAGGACAGGCTCCAAAGCTACACAGAGAAACCCTGTCTTGAAAAAATACAAAAAAACAAAAAACAAATGAATATTTTTCTGAGTGATTAAAGGTTACAGAGTGGTTCAGAGATAAAGTGTTTGCCTAGCATACTCAAGACCCTGGGTTGCATTCCCAGCACAAAAAGAAAAGCATTATGTGTACAACACATTTGTTTGTTTCTCTTTCTTCTTTTTTTTTAAAGATTGATTGATTGATTGATTGATTGATTATGTATACAGTATTCTGCCTGCATGAATCCCTGCAGGCCAGAAGAAGGCACCAGGTCTCAGAATTGAACTCAGGACCTCTGGAAGAGCAGACGGTGCTCTTCACCACTGAGCCATCTCTCCAGCCCCTCTTTCTTCTTTAGACAAGAGTCTCACTATGTAGTCCTGGCTGGCTCAGTTGTTACTATGTAGACGAGGCTGGCCTGGGACCCAGTGATCAGCCTGCCTATTCCTCCCAAGAGCTAGGATGAAAGATGTATGTCACCATGCCAAGGCAGGGCTTCAACTTAACACTATCACACTTCAGTCTCCCAATTGCTGGCATAATAGCCCACTCCAGCCTCAACTTGATGTTTTGATATATGTATATATTGATCACCACAATCAAGGTATCTGGCACCTTATATAGTTATCATGTGAGTGAGTGTGTGTGTGTGTGTGTGTGTGTGTGTGTGTGTGTGTGTGTATGAGAGAGAGAGAGAGAGAGAGAGAGAGAGAGAGAGAGAGAGTTCTTAAAATCCACTCCTATTGGGTGGGTAGGGAGGCAGAGAGCATCTGGGAGGAGTTGGAGGAGAGGAAAGAATATGATCAAAATATATGAAAATGTTTAAATAACAAAATATGACAAAACATATTTGAAACAAGGTGAAGCAGAAACTATCATATCGAAGTTGGACACAGCAACCTAACAGGAGGAAAAGAGCCCCAAGAGCAGGCACAAGAGTCAGAGACCCACTCATTCTCACAGTCAGGAGTCCCATAAAAATACTAAGCTGATAGCTATAATATCTATGCAGAGGATCTGATGCAGACCCATGTAGGCCTGTACTTTCTGCTTCAGCCCCTGTGAGCTCATATGCACCTTGCTTAGTTGATTCAGAGGGCCTTGTTCTCTGGACATCCTCCATTCCCTCTGACTCTTACAACCTCCTCAGGATTCCCTGAGTTCTAAAGGGAGGGATTTCATGGAGATCTCTCATTTTTACTCTCTCTGCTATGGGTCTCTGCATCTGTCACCATATGATGCCAGAGGAAGCCTCTCAGATGATGACTGAATAAGAATAAGGCACTGGCCAGGCGGTGGTGGCGCACGCCTTTAATCCCAGCACTCGGGAGGCAGAGCCAGGCGGATCTCTGTGAGTTCGAGGCCAGCCTGGGCTACCAAGTGAGTTCCAGGAAAGGCGCAAAGCTACACAGAGAAACCTTGTCTCGAAAAACCAAAAAAAAAAAAAAAAAAAAAAAAAAAAAAAAAAAAAAAAAAGAATAAGGCACTGATCTATGAGTATAGCAGAATATTATTAGGAGTGGGATGATTTTACTGTTACTTTTTTTTTTTTAACCAGAAGCATTGGGTTATCTAGTCTCTGGTTGTGGTGGTATTGTGTTTTAACAAAAAAAAAGTCTGCAGGGAACCATGACCACACCTAACAGCAACTTTGAAATCTTCAAAAGGATGATGGGACCCCACAAAAATGATTCCACATGGACTATGGTAAAGCCATTAAGCTGGTTAACACCAAGGAAAGATCGACTTTGGACTACAAACTGTTTAGGACAATTTTGAGATGACTAGCTGAGATGATCCAGCCTGACAGACTACTCCAGCAAGTACTTGTGACAAGCCCTAAACTTTCCTATTATACAGAGACTGGACAAATGATACAGGACTTGACAATTAACCCAAAAATTTTCTTTTCAAGATTCCCTAAAGATATCTTCACCCCTAGAAAGCAAAAACAAAAAGAGAATAAGATATGAGATAGATCATTGAATCTACTCTGAGAAAAAAAGATAAATAATAGGATAAATAGGTAGATCACTGCATCTACACTGAAGAAAAAGGGGAAGATATAAAAATGACAAAAGGTAGACTACTGAATGTATTGTGAAAAGAAAAAAGAATATGGTTATGGTAAGATAAAAAGGGAGATTATGGAATCTACTTTTAAAAAGGAGCTACTTGTTTTAAATAAGATAAGTAATGAAAAAATTTTGGTCTGAGTATCAGATGTTACTGGACTGGACATTGTTAATATACATAATGGAGTTTTTATCTGAATCTGTCAAATGTTAATGGACTAGACATCATTAATGTAATTTTTGCTGTATATATTGTATATACTTATTGGATAGTTTTTCTTGTATTAGTTATAAGCCTTTTTTAATTTTAGACAAAAAGAGAGGAAATGTGGTGGTATTGTGTTCCCCAAAATATTGTGTACCTTAATAAACTTATCTGGGGTCAGAGAACAGAAAAGCCACAAGATATTTAGGCTAAAAATGTTAGCACATGCCTTTAATCCTAGCATTCCAGACATAGAAATCCCTCTGGATCTCTGTGAGTTCAAGGCCGCATTGGAAACAGCCAGGCATGGTGACTCACGCCTTTAATCCCAGAAAGCAGCCTTTAATCCCAGGGAGTGGTGGTAGAAAGCAGAAAGGTTTATAAGGCGTCAGGACCAGAAACTGGAGGCATTTAGCTGGTTAGGCATTTGGCCTGGTTAAGCATTTTGGCTGGTTAAGCATTCAGGCTTCTAGCAGCAGTTCAGCTGAGAGCCATTGGGATGAGGACACAGAAGCTTCCAGTCTGAGGAAACAGGACCAGCTGAGGAATTGGCAAGGTGAGATAGCTGTGGCTTGTTCTGGTACTCTGACCTTCAAGCATTTACCCCAATAACTGGCCTCGGGTTTGATCTTATTAATAAGAACTGTTAAGATTCATGCTACATCTGGTTCTTTTTGTTTTTGCTTTTCTTTCTTTTTTTTGGGAGGGGGTAGTTTTCGAGACAGGGTTTCTCTGTGTAGCTTTGGAGCCTTTCCTGGAACTCACTCTGTAGCCCAGGCAGGCCTTGAACTCACAGAGATCTGCCTGCCTCTGCCTCCCGAGTACTGGGATTAAAGGTGTGTGCCACCACCGCCTGGCTTGTTTTTGTTTTTCAAGACAGAGTTTCTCTATGTAGCCCTGGCTGTCTTGGAACTCTGGAACTCGCTCTGTAGACCAGGTTGGCCTCAAACCTAGAGATCAGTCTGCCTCTGCCTCCTGAGTGCTGGGTTTAAAGGCATGTGCCATCATGCTTGGTAAGTCTCTGGTTCTTGGTTACACAGGCAGTGTTGGGTGTGGGTTTCTTCTTGTGGAGTGGGTCTTAGGTCAAACCAGACATTGGCTGGCTACTCCCACAAGTTCTATGCCACTATTGCCCTAGCATATTTTGCAGGCTGGACAGATTGTAGGTCAAGGGTTTTGTGACTGGGTTGGTGTCCACATTTCTCTGCAGAGTATATTCCCACACCAAAGAGACTAGAATGTAGGGGTGAAGGCTCCATGTAGGCACCTGTCGGACTTCTCCATATTCAATGAGTTGTGTGGGTGTTGTCCTCAACAATGGTGCCCCAACTGTCAGTTTACAGAGAGCAATCCTTTGTCTTAGCAACAGCCTGGGTTGTTTGGGGATTTCCATGGGACCCCCTAGGTCAACAACTCAGTTGAATGCAACCTACCCCCAATACTGGAAGCCTTGCCTGTCAACAAAAGTTGGACGGTTGAGACTCCATATCCCACATTACTGGGAGTCCTCATTAGGATCACCTTCATAGATTCCAGGGAGTTTCCCCTGCACTCGGTTTCCACATTGCTCCCCCAAACTCCCAATTCCAGCCATCTCTGCCTGCACTCTCTCCCTCCACCTCATCTGCCCCCAACCTGATCTCCTCTCCCATCCCCACCAGTTCCCAGTTTGCTCATAAAAATCTATTCTATTTCCCCCTCTCAGGGAGATCCATGTGTCCCCACTCAAAAAAAAAAAAAAAAAAGAAAGAAAGAAAGAAAAAGAAAAAAGAAAACCTAACATCTCTGGGTCTACGGATTGTAGCTTGGTTATTTACTTAATGGCTAATATTCACTTACAAATGAATACATACTATATTTATCTTTCTGGATCTGGGTTACCTCACTCAGGATGATTTTTTCTAGTTCCATCCATTTGCCTGCAAATTCCATGATGTCATTTTTTTAAAAATTGAGTAATACTCCATTGTTTAAATGTATAACATTTTCTTTATCCATTCTTCTGTTGAGGGACTTTTAGATTGTTTTCAGTTTCTGGCTATTATGAATAAAGTCACAATGAATACGGTTGAGCAAGTGTCTTTGTGGTAGGATGGAGTGTCTTTTGTGCATATGCCCAAGAATGGTATAGCTGGATCCTGAGGTGGATCAGTTCCCAACTTTCTGGGGAACTTCCATACTAATTTCCATAGTGGCTGTACAAGTATGCACTCCCACCAGCAATGGAGGAGTGTTCCCCTTGCTCCATGTCCTGGCCAACACAAGCATCCCTTGTTAATCATTATAACACACTTAAGATGGACTCTTAAAGTAGTTTTGATTTGCATTTTCCTGATGGCTAAGGATGTTGAACATTTTTTTGTTTTTGTGTTTGTTTTTTGAGACAAGGCTTCTTTGTGTAGCCCTGGCTGTCCTGGACTAGCTCTGTAGACCAGGCTAGCCTCAAACTCATAGAGATCTGCCTGCCTCTGCCTCCCTTGTGCCACCACCGCCCAGTGAACACATTTTTTAATTGTTTCTCATCCATTTGAGTTCTTCTATTGAAAATTCTCTGTTTATATCTGTACTCCATTTTTAAATCAGATTTTTTAAAATATCTAGTTTCTTGGGCTGGAGAGATGGCTCAGAGGTTAAGAGCACTGGCTGCTCTTCCAGAGCTCCTGAGTTCAATTCCCAGCAACCACATGGTGGCTCACAACCATCTGTAATTCAATCTGGTGCCCTCTTCTGACATTTAGGCAGAACACTGAATATATAATAAATAAATAAATTAAAAAAAAATATCTAGTTTCTTGAGTTTTTTATATATTTTGGATATTAGTTCTCTAGGATGTGAGTTGGTAAAAAAAAAATCCTTTTCCATTCTGTAGGCTGCCTCTTTGTCCAATTGATGGCGTCCTTTGCCTCCTAGAAGCTTCCATGAGGTCCCGTTTGTTAATTGTTGATCTTAGAGCCTGTGCTAATGGTGTTCTGTTCAGGAAGTCTTCTCCTGTGCCAATTAGTTCAAGGCTACTCCCCATTTTCTCTTCCATCAGGTTCAGTGTATCTGGTTTTATATTAAGGTCTTTGATCCACTTGGACTTGAGGTTTTGTTTTGGTTGTTTTTTTGTTTTGTTTTGTTTTGTTTTGTTTGTTTGGTTGGCTGGTTGGTTGGTTTTTTTGAGACAGGGTTTCTCTGTGTAGCTTTGTGCCTTTCCTGGATCTCACTCTGTAAACCAGGCTGGCCTCGAACTCACAGAGATCCGCCTTCCTCTGCCTCCCAAGTGCTGGGATTAAAGGCGTGCGCCACCACCGCCCGGCTGGACTTGAGTTTTGTGCAGGGTGATAAGTATGGATCTATTTGCATTCTTCTACATGCTGACATACAGTTGGACCAGCACCATTTGTTGAAGATGCAATCTTTTTTCCAGTGTGTTATTTCTGGCTTCTTAATCAAAAATCAGGCGTTCATATGTGTGTGGATTTATGTCAGAGTCTTCAGTTCGATTCCATTGATCAGTGTGTCTGTTTTTATGACAATACCATGAGGTTTTTATTACTATAGCCCTGTACTACAACTTGCAATCAGGGATGGCGAGACCTCCTGAAGTTCTTTAATATTCAGGATTCTATTAGCTATCCTGTTTTATGTGGGGTTTTTTTGTTTGTTTTGGTTTTTGTTGTTGTTTCATATGAAGTTGAGAATTGTCTGTCAAGGTCTGTAAAGAATTGTGCTGGGATTTCTTCTCTTAACATTTATTCTTACCTCTGAGGACCCAAGTTTGACCTCCAGAACCCCATGTAAAACAAACAAACAGGCCGGGCGGTGGTGGCGCACGCCTTTAATCCCAGCACTCGGGAGGCAGAGCCAGGCGGATCTCTGTGAGTTCAAGGCCAGCCTGGGCTACCAAGTGAGTTCCAGGAAAGGCGCAAAGCTACACAGAGAAACCCTGTCTCGAAAAACCAAAAAACAAACAAACAAAAAAAAAAACAAAAAAAAAAAACGAACAAACAAACAAACAAATGAAAGCCAAGTGTGATGGCACAGTGCTGGTGAGACAGAGACTAACATATAATCAGTGAGCCCTGGGTCTCAGTGAGAGATCCTGCCTCAAAAAAACCAGGTGGACAGCTCCTAACTTCCAGCCTACACAGACAGACAGACAGACAGACAGACACACACACACACACACACACATATGCACACATTCACACACACACACACATACGCACACATACACACACACACACACACACATACACAACACACACACATATACACACACACACACACACACACACACACAGGAGAGTAATAGTGCCACAAGCTGGAGATTAAGTGGTCAAAATATAAGCCTGGCCGAGTGGTGGTGGTGGCGGCGGCGGCGGCGGCGCACGCCTTTAATGCCAGCACTCAGGAAGCAGAGACAGGTGGGTCTCTGTGAGTTCGAGGCCAGCCTGGTCTACATTGTAAGTTCCAGGACAGGCTCCAAAGCTACACAGAGAAATCCTGTCTTGGAAAAAAAAAGCCTGTGGAAAAGACTTCATTTTCCAACTATGACATATTTTCAGTTTTGAACAGTGATCTTTCCCCGGGAAAGAAATAGATTGCATGATACTCAGGATGCTGAGTGTCACTCGTGAGCCATCTCTCCTACAGAGACACGTAATCACTGGACAGGCCACTGGTACCCCGCCACACACATCTGCGATGCTTGGTAGGTTAAGTGTATTAACTGCATTTTTCAGGACAGCAAAATGGCTCAGTGGGTAAAGGCACTTGCCATCAAGTCTGACAACCTGAGCTCATTCCTCAGGCCCCAAATGGTAAAAAAAGGGACCACAGTCCACAAGTTGTCCTCTGATTTCCACACACCTACCGTGGCACATGTGTGAATGCATGTGTGGGTGTGCACACCCCCCCCAACACACACACACCAGAATAAATAAATAAAATGTAAAGAAAAAGAGGTGGGACTATGAGGGACCTTTAAGAGGTGACTAGGGGGCTGGGGATATAACCCAGCAGAGTACTTTCCCAGCATACACAAAGCCCTAGGTTCAATCCCTAGCAGCACATAAACCAGGCATGTGGGTGCACTCATGTAAACCAGCATGTGAGAAATGGAAACAGGAGGGTCAGAAGTTCAAGCTCATCCTTGGCTACATAGCAAGTGCTGGGCTAGCCTAAGATACAGGAGCCTCTGGCTCAAAACACCAACTTGCCCCACCCATGCCAACAAAAGAAATCAATTAGAAGGTATGAACGAAGATGTAAAATTCAAAACAAGTGTAAGTGGGGGCTAGAGAGCTGACTTGGTAGTTGAGAGTATATTACCGCTCTCACCACATCAGATGACTCACAGCCACCTATAACTTCAGCTCCAGAGGGATCTGACACCTCTGGCCTCCATGGGTCCCTGCACTCTTCTACACATACCTCATACACAGATACACATACATACATGCTGTGGAGTAATCCTTCTGTTCACTGTGAAAATGTGTTGCTCTCACTGTTAGTAAAAAGCTGGTTGGCCAATAGCTAGGCAGGATTTTCAGGGCAGAGAGAATGCTGGGAAGAAGAAGGGCGGAGTCTGAAGAGTCTCGAGCCAGACTCGGAAGAAGCAACATGGGAAGTTCATAGATGAGGCAAACGAGCCTCTGGGCAGCACGTATTTGAATAGAAATGGATTAATTTAAGTTGTAAGAGCTGGCTGGAGACAAGTCTAAGCTATTGGCCAAACATTTATAATTAATAAGTCTCTGTGTGGTTATTTAGGAGTGACTGCCAGGACACAGAAAAACTCTGCCTACACATACACATAGTTATTCTTTTTTAAAAAAAGAGTGGCTTTTTTAAAATTATGAATATAGAGGCTGATAAACTACATTAGCAAATATAGATCATAAACATGGGAAAAACAAGTTCTTTTTTGTTTTGAGACAGTGTCTCATTATTTAACCCTGACTGGCCTTGAATTCACAGAAATCTGCCTGACTCAGCCTCCTGAATGCTGGGATTAAAGGCATGGACCACCATGCCTGACTTGAAAGCAAGTTCTTACAAAAATTAAACACAGGGTTAATATATGATCTAGGTATTTCTACTCTAGTATACACCTCAAACAACTTGAAAGCAGGAACTCAAACTGTACACCACTAGCATTATTCATAATGGTCCAAAGTATAAATATCCCAAATGACCATTGAAAGGTGAGTAGGTAGGGCTAAGAAGATGGCCCATGAGTAAAGCATTTGCACACAAGTGTGAGAACCACAGTTCAGATCCCAAGACTCTATGTGAATGCTGGCAGGTGTAGTGATCCATCTGCCATCCCAGAGCTCTGGAGATGGAGACAGGAGCTCTCCAAAGCAAGCTGGCTAGCTAGACTAGCCAAACAGGTGAGCTCTAGGCCCACGTGAGAGACCCTGCCTCAAAATACAGGTGGAGAGTGATTGAGGAAGACTCCCTACATCAACCTCTCACCTTCACGTGTACACACACATGCACATACATCTACACATACAAGTGTACCCATACACATGCAAACACACATGCATGCACACTATACATGTGCAAAATTCTTTTTAAATGACTAGACAGACGAAATGTGGTATTAATGGATAAAGAGAGCCAAGCATGATAGTTCATACCTGTAATTATAGCACTTTGGAGGCTGAGGCAGAAATATCATTACAAAAGAGAAGCCATATAGTGAACTGAAGGCCATCCTGGGCCACATCGCAAGACTCTCAAAACTAAACAAAACAAAAAAGATAAAATATGTGTAAGTAGATGTGTGAACACATGACAAGGGAGGAAGGAAGGAAGGAAGGGGGTGGAGAGGGAGAGAGAGAGCTCACATTAGAATGTTATTCAGCCTAGCCTGGTGGTGGTGGTGGTGGTGGTGGTGGTGGTGGTGGTGGTGGTGCACACCTTTAATCCCAGCCAGCCTGGTCTACAGAATGAGTTTCAGGATAGCCAGGGCTATTACACAGAGAAACCTTGTTTTGAAAAACAAACAGGGGCTAGAGAGATGGCTCAGAGGTTAAGAGCACTGGCTGTTCTTCCAGAGGTCCTGAGTTCAATTCCAGTAACCACATGGTGGCTCACAACCATCTATAATGAGATCTGGTGCCCTCTTCTGGAGTGCAGGCAGACATGCAGGCAGAATGCTGTATATATAATAAATAAATACATCTTTCAGAAAAGAAAAACAAACAAATAAATGAAATAAAAAATTTCAACCTTAAAAAAACGAATGAAATTCTCCTGGAGGTATATGTTAAGTGAGATTAGGCAGACACAGAAGGATAAAAAAATTTTTAAAGAATAAGTTGAGCCGGGCGGTGGTGGCGCACGCCTTTAATCCCAGCACTCGGGAGGCAGAGCCAGGCGGATCTCTGTGAGTTCGAGGCCAGCCTGGGCTACCAAGTGAGTTCCAGGAAAGGCGCAAAGCTACACAGAGAAACCCTGTCTCGAAAAACCAAAAAAAAAAAAAAAAAAAAAAAAAAAAAAAGAATAAGTTGAAACTGCAACTGTAGATAATCATAACATTGGAGGTGCTCTCTAGGTAGTTAGAACTTGCTTCTATCTTTCTAAAAATGAGGTTAGAAATGCTAAATAACCCTAGAGTTTATTATTTTTGGTGTGTGCACACCTGTACCGAAGCCAAGAAAGATGTCAGGGGTCCTCCTCTATTGCTCCCTGCCTCATTCCTTTGAGACGGGGTCTCCCCCTGAAGCAGGAGCTCACTATTTTCCAGCTAGACTAGCAGCCAGGAAGCACTAATGATCCTCCCGTCTCTGCCTAGCCCCGGTGCTGGGGATACAGGTCCATGTGACCTCACATGGCTTTTTTTAGGTGGATTCTGGGAATCGGAACTCAAGCCTTTCTCACAGAGCCATCTCCCCAGCCCCCTTTCTGTTTTGAGGCTCATGTACCCCAAGCTGGCTTGAAACTTAGGTGTTTGGCTGAGGGTGACCTTGAACTTCCAATCCTCTTGCTTCCAGCTCCCGAGTGCTAGGATCGCAAACATTTACCAACCACCATGTGGTGCTGAAGATCAAACCCTGGGCTTGAGCATGCTAGGCAAGCACTCCATCAATCCCCAGCCCTTTCTGTTTGTTTGTTGAGAAAGAATCTCATTCTACAGCTTGTGATGGTCTATAATTCACTATATAGCCCAGGCTGGCCTCAAACTCACGATGATCCCCCTGCCTCAGCCTCCCTAGTGCTGGGATTACAGGTGTGAGTTACCATGCCCAGTTTTAGATTTTATGATATTTAGAGTAGGTTTAAATGTCAAGACATTAAGGACAATGACGACCATACAGAAACCCAAAGCTCCAACTGGCAAAGGAAATCGAATGGGGAATTTAGGAAACATCGATCTGCTCCAACAGAAGGCAAGAAATGAGAAGGGAGGAAAAGCAAAAATAAAAACTGTAAGGAGAAAAAACCAGTAAGACGGCAGGAATGGGCTGGAATAGGCCAGTACTCAACACGAACATTAAAACACCCATTTCGCTTCGTAAAAGAAAGAAATTTTCAGTTTGGATTTTCTAAAAGTCCAGTTGCACTCGGATAAAATAACTTCTAAAATATGATTCAGTCTGGTGGTACACACATATAGTCTTAGTCCTCGGCAGGAGGGTCATGAGTTGAGAATCAGCATGGTTCCCGAAACAAACAAATAAAACTGTAGTAATTAAAAATAGGATCCAGTTAAGTTAAAAATACAGCAGCGGCAAGCCAGCCAGGAGACGGGCATCCGCAGCGGTGGTGAGAAAGCCATCTTGGCAGATGGCACAGGATTCCAGCTGACAGCTTTCCTATCACTGCTGTTATTACTTCATACTGAAATAGAGCCAGAGCTGGCACGGTGTCTCAGTGGCGATGAGCACTTTTACCATAAGCCTAGGACCTGAATTCATCCCCTGGAACCCATACCAAAAGCCGGGTACAATCCCAGCACTCCTGTGATGAAATGGAAAGTGGAGACTGGAGGATTGCCTGGAAGGTCAAGACCCTGCCTCATCAAGGTGGCAGAAAGAACAAACCCCTGAAAGTGCTCCCTCACACTAATAATAATACATTAAGTTAAATAAATGTGTAAACCGTAGGGCCATGCTATTGGTTTGTGAGGTCATTTGTTACTGTGACCATGAGCCTCCATTTTAAGATATTTTGTCCTAGTGGTAAGCACAAATAGCAACAGGACTTTTCTAAGAAACACACCATGGACCTGGTCCTCTTGGGTCAGTTCATCAGACTCAGTAAAAGAGTTCTCCATTCTCAGTAGTGAGCGTGGCAAAGGAGTGCTCTTACTAGGGATTTTCATGGGTTCTCCTAAAGAGTGGTAACTGTATCCCCTCTGGATGTTGCGTCTATTCTTGCTCTAGACTACTGCTCTGTCCTGGGCCTTCACATCCCTTCTTCCAAGCTCTTCACATGCCTCATCCCAATGGACATACATTTCTTTCTTTTGTGGGTGGGGTACGAGAGATTGAATTGGGGGGTTGCATATGTTAATCACACACACTCCACCACGGAGCTCCCACCTTCTTACTCTCAAGGATACAACCTTTGTCCCAGCTTCTTCAGTTTAACAAGACACAGCAGCCACTAGAAGTGGCCTCTTGGAGCCGAGCAGTGGTGGCGCACGCCTTTAATCCCAGCACTCGGGAGGCAGAGGCAGGCGGATCTCTGTGAGTTCAAGGCCAGCCTGGTCTACAGAGCGAGATCCAGGAAAGGCACAAAGCTACACAGAGAAACCCTGTCTCGAAAAAACAAAACAAAACAAAACAAAACAAAACAAACAAACAAACAAACAAAAAAGTGGCCTCTTGGATTCCTAATATTGCAGGCTCTCCTCTCCCGACCCCAGCAATCTTCAAACTGTGCCCTACCTTAAAATCCTAATGTCGCCGGGCGGTGGTGGCGCACGCCTTTAATCCCAGCACTCGGGAGGCAGAGCCAGGCGGATCTCTGTGAGTTCAAGGCCAGCCTGGGCTACCAAGCGAGTTCCAGGAAAGGCGCAAAGCTACACAGAGAAACCCTGTCTCGAAAAACCAAAAAAAAAAAAAAAACCTAATGTCAACGGCAGGCAAAGGTATTGAAAGATCTTTCCCTTTTTCTGCTTATTTCCACTCAGGAATGTCTCCAGAAGTGTACTTTTCCTTGGGGGGAAAGAAACCCTCACCTCCCGAAATGCCATATCAGGAGTCTCCATCAATATCCAGAATTTGGAGGATCTGCTTTTAAATGGTACAACCTGTGAGATAGTGGGGGTTCAGGCCTTTCTGGCTTCCTAAATGAAGCATGAGAACGAGGTCCATACCCTCTCAGTGTGGTCCCAGTTTTGTGCTCTCCTATGAGCAAACCCTTGGACAAAACATCCATAGATCACCTAAGAAAAAAATAAGGATTTTACACGATACTTCCATGTCTATTCTTATTTGAGAGGGAGAAAATTATCTTTTCTTCTTTCAGGGGTACAGTCTTGCTACAGTCATCTTTTCTACTATGAATCAATAGAAAAGCCTCAGCATTTCAAGGTAACACATTTGAATTTTGATAAGTGGTCGTTTTATGTTTTCTTTAGGAAAAATGTACCTCCTGCATGAATGTGCAGAGGACCCATTTTAGCAGTGATTGCATTGAGTAAAATCAGACCACATCAAGATGGATGGCTCACCTTCTAGAAACATAAAAATACAACTTTAAATAAAATACCTCTCTGGCTTGAAAGTTTCATGTTGGGAAACTGAGTTTGGTGGCACGTGCTTGTACTTCTTGCACTTGTGAGGCTGAGGCAGGAGGATTCAGAGTTTGAAGCCAGGCTGGGTTACATGACAAGACTATGTCTCAAAAACCAAAACAGGCCAGGGATGGCGGCTTACATTTTTAATCCCAGCCCTTGGGAGATAGGGGCAGGTGTATCTCTGTGAATTTGAAGCTAGCCTGATCTCCATAGTGAGTTCCAGGCTAGCCAGGGCTGCATAGAGACCCTGTCTCAAAAATAAAAAAAGAAACACACACACACACACACACACACACACACACACACACACACAAATGAAAACAAACAAATAGTTTCGCTTTGGGGTATCTGTCCTGTGTTTTTAGGTTGGTAAGCCAGGGGCCCCCATAAGAGACCAGGATGCCCCCATAAGAGACCAGGATGAACGAGGCATGAGCAAACGAAGTCTATACTAAAGGTGGTGTTGCATACTTGTAACCATAGCACTCGGGAGGTACAGGAAGGAGGACCAGGCTTTAAAGGCCAGTCTAAGCTATGTGGTAAGTCCTACAGCAAGGGCTAGATGAGACCTGTAATCAACAACAACAACAAAGAAAAAGAAAGAAAAAATCAGACCATCTTGTACTCACAGGTTCTGGAGAGCGGTCCTTCTTGCCTTGCAGTCTCATGGGGCAAGGAAGTACCCGTTTGGGTCAGGTGAGAGCACTGTCGCAACACAAAGTATAGACCTAAGGCTTTATTGGAGTTCCAGGGGAAAGTCAAGGCAGGCAGGGTTGGTAGGATACACTCTAGCTTCGGGGTGGTCCCTTGGTGCTGGGATGACAATGGAGAAGGACCATTGCCTCCCACCCTGTCAGGAACTGATAGAGGAGGTTCAGCTCCAGATGGGTCAGTCTGTATATGAAAGGGCATGCTCTTGGCTGGGTCCTTTGCTATCTCTAACGACTGGCTAGTCCTGGGTGGGGCTGCCTATCTCAACAGCTTTTGAAGCTGCAGAAACACCATAATATGTGGAAATTTGAAATATATATATATAAACTTATGAGTACAAAGAGGAAGAGAGACCTAGCTCAGAGCCTCAGACACAGACTCTTGCCTTGCTCTTCTAGTAACGTCAAAATTTTGCATTTCTTAGCTCTAAATCTGTCTCTCTGTCTCTGGTCTCTGGCTTTCAGTCTCTCTGTCTCTCTGTCTCTTTGTCTCTCTCTGTCTCTGTCTTTCTCTCTCTGTCTCTCTGTCTCTCTGTCTCTCTGTCTCTCTGTCTCTCTCTCTGTGTGTGTGTGTGTGTGTGTGTGTGTGTGTGTGTGTGTGTGTGTGTGTGTGTTTATGCATGTGGAGGTCAAGGACAACCTCACATGTCATTCTTCAGACACCGAGTAGGCTAGGCCAGCTAGTCAACGAGCCTCCAGGGAATCCGCTCTCTCCACCTCCCTTCCCACCATGGCTGGGATCAGACACTCTCACCACTGTGTCTGGTTTTTATTTATATAGATTCTGTGTATCTGTACTTAGGGCCTGATGCTTGTGAGGCAAGCGCTTTCCTGACTGTTCCCCTCAGGCCCAAATCCTTTTCTGAGACAGGACGGCATGTATTTCAGACTAGACTTGTTGTAGGTAGCTGAGGCGGACCTTAAAGTTCTGGTCACCCCGTTTCCAGCTTCCTAGTGCTGGGGTGGCTGGCCTTCACCACCATGCCCAGGTTTGCTTGCCAAGGCTTCGTACATCTTATGGAGACACACTACTGATAGCTTGTCACTGAGGAGTTCCTCCCTGGATCAGTCTTTCCATTCTATTCACTCTAGGAAGGATCATACTGTCAAAATTGCTATTCTCTCGAGAAGCAGGTATTTTTTTTTTTTTAACTGATCATGTTTAACATGAACAGTGACAGATCATGTGCTTTGCATGTAGAGCCGTCAGTTCAATCCCCAACACTGGAAACATCGTTGCTAGGTTTCCATAGGAACACTTTATGGTACTGTTATGTCTTCAGCCATGAAATACACAAAAAGGGTCAAAAACTAAAATTCTTTGGAGCCCCAAGAGAAGCCTGAAAGATGAAGGGCTGAGAAGACCTGCTTGCCCACGCTCACCGTTTTCCTACTCTGCATTCCCTTAACGTCTTTCCTATTCAAATTATTTTCTCAATCTGTAGTCTGTTGCCTTTTGAAGCTCTTGGATTTCTAAGGCACCTTTAGAATTTTTATGGTTTTGTTTTGTTTTGTTTTGTTTTGTTTTTCTTTCCAAAACAGGGTTTCTCTGTAGCTTTAGAGCCTGTCCTGGAACTCACGCTGTAGACTGCTGGGCTCTGGGTTGTTTTTTTTTTTATATATATATAATATAAAGATTATAGCTAGGCGGTGGTGGCGCACGCCTTTAATCCCAGCACTAGGGAGGCAGAGCCAGGTGGAGCTCTGTGAGTTCGAGGCCAGCCAGGTCTACAGAGTGAGATCCAGGACAGGCACTAAAGCTACATAGGGAAACCCTGTCTTGAAAAACAAAACAAATAACAAACAAACAAACAAAAATTTGGAAAAAAAAAAGGATTAGTTTTCCTTAGTATTCGACCAATCTGGAAAAAAAAAATGCCACAAGTAAATCTAAGCAACCTATTATTATAGGAACTGCCCAGTGCTTCCCCACAGTTATTTTTTCTTTTTCTTTTTTTTTAAATTATATTTATTTGTTTATTTATCTTATGTATATGTGTGTGGGCACAGGTGTGGTGGAGGTGTGAGGAGAGAGCCATTCTCTCCTTTCACAGTGTGAATTCTGGGGTGGAGCATAGTTAGGCTTGACAGCAAGAGCTCTTACACACTGAGCCATGGGGCCAGAGAGAGGGGAAAAACGTGTGGTTTGGATGAGAATGGCCCTCATCGGCTCATATATTTGAATACTTAGTTCCCAGTTGGTGGAACTGTTTGGGAAGCATTAGGAGGGGTGACCTTGTTGGAGGAAGTGTGTCATAGGGGGTGGGCTTTGAGGTTTCAAAAGCCCATGCAATTCCCAATTAGTTCTCTCGGCCTCAAGCTTATGGATCAAGATGTGAATTCTCAACCAGTGCTCTACCCCCATGCCTGCCTGCTGCTATGCTCCCTACCATGATGGTCATGGACTCTAACCCTCTAAAACCAAACTGTAGGCCCTAAATTAACTTTTATAAATTGCCTTGGTCATAGTATCTTATCATAGCAATAAAAAAGTATAAGACAATTATAAATAAGACAATACATTTTGTAGTCCCACAGTTATTTTCTCTTCACAACCACCAAATCCCATGTCTTTATTCTTTGCTGCTCCCCATGTTTTCTTAATCTTTTGCTATTGAACATTTATGCTGTATGCTATCGAGACTACTTTTTTAGGCCAGCCCCTCAAGTCCGCACACTTGAACTGGTTCTATCACTATGTTTGATAAGCCAGGCTTTTGCAGTTTACACTTTAAAAAGCGTGAAAGACGGGGTTGGTGATTCAAGTCAGTGAAACCAGCACTTGGGAAACACAGAAAGAAGGATCAGAAATTCAAGGTCATCCCTGTTCCACAGAGCATTCAAGGACAGCCCAGGAGACGAGAGGCTCTCAAAGCAAAATAGAAATAAAAAACAGTAGGAGTCAAAAGAGAGACTATGAATGTGTAAGCCTAATGTGTTAGTCCTTAGGAGTGTATTATTCTGGTTAGGGAGGAATGGGAATTAGTGATAGGGAACAGATAATATCCTTATTGTCCCCCAGTTTATGAGTGCCCCTTTAGTGTCTCTATATCCTCTCTGTGACTTATTGTCTTCCTGGTGCCTCATTTTTCCTCCCATCATTATTTTATTAGCCACTTTTGTTTTGTCTTTCTCCCATTTTGTTTCAGGCTATCCAATTTTTGTGGGCATAATGCATAATTTAATGGGATTTTTTATTTCATACTTAGCATTTATAGGGATACTTAATAGATGCAGGGGTTTTTTGTTGTTATTGTTAATATTTGTGCAGAGAAGTTGATACATTACTTTTAGGGTTTGGTTTTGGTTTTGAGACAATCTTACTGTGTAGCTCAGGCTTGGTCTGGAACTCTGGAAGTCCTATGTAAGTAACCCAGGCTGGTCTTGCAACCTTTCTACCTCCAATTCTGGGTATATTCAACTTTTCTTATTTTAAAATCATTCTTGAAGATTAAATGTCATGTCTTTCTTACAGCTGAAGAAATCAACCTGAAGAAATAACTTGCAAACAAAATCATAGTACACGACAAAACCATGCTCCTTTGACATGTCTTTGATCTTTTTGTTTTGTGTTTCATTTTTATTATTTTCATACAAGGTCTCATGTAGCCCTGACAAGACTGGAACTTGCTATGTAGCCAAGGATGACCTTGAACTCCTGACCCTCCTGTCTGTCTGTACCTTCCAAGAGCTAGGTATAAGCCACACTGCTCTCTTTACAGTGTGACATTTTAGGGAACAAAACAAAACCTAAGAACAAACAGTAACAGTAACAGCAGAGTAATTTCATTGTTCCCAGTATCCACTTTTCAGAGATCTGAGGGTCATGACAACCTGAAAGCCTCATTCAGAGCTCATGGCCAGAATCTTCACTATTTTTATAAGGAGCTACCACCTTAAATGGAACAGTTTCTCCCCAACTAGTGCACATATCCAAACTGCACCATCTTCTACTGATGCACCTGAGGTCAAAGCTTTGGTGCTAGGTATGAATTCAACAAACACTGAAATTTTTGATTTTTTTCAGACAGGGTTTCTCTGTGCAGCCTTGGTTGTCCTGGAACTCACTCTGGAGACCAGGCTGGCCTAGAACTCACAGAGGTCCGCCTGCCTCTGCCTCCCTGCTGGGATTAAAGGCGTGCGCCACCACTGCCAGGCTACATTGAAATATTATTGAGTATACAGTGTGCTAGGGACAATGGGAACACTGGAAGGATAAATGGGGATCCAAACTAATGCGAGGGATATTAGAGAACCTGAAGAAGTATGCTCTGGCCATGCAGGGTGGGTGGAAAGGTGTATTTTGCGGGTGAAAACACGGGAGGAGAAAGCATGGCTTTGGAGGCCCAAGAAGGCTAAATGCTGAACCACTGAGTTATCGGGGAAATGAAGGCAAGGAGAAACATTCTAGAACGCATTCATGAAAAGAGTTGTGGAGGGGACCAATTCTAGTGACTTCTTTTTTTTTTTTTTTTTTTTTTTTTTTTTTTTTTTAAAGATTTATTTATTTATTAATGTATACAGTGTAATGTCTGTCTGTAAGTCTGCAGGCCAGAAGAGGGCACCAGATCTCATTACAGATGGTTATGGGCCACTATGTGGTTGCTGGGAATTGAACTCAGGACCTCTGGAAGAGCAGCCAGTGCTCTTAACCTCTGAGCCATCTCTCCAGCCCTCTAGTGACTTCTTATGATTAAGGAATTTGGACTGGAGAGCCATAACTAATTCTGGGATTTGCTTATTGAGAGTCTCACTCTGTAGCCCAGGCTGGCCTGAAACCTGGAATTTGTGATCTTTTTGCCGAAGCCGAAGCCTCTCAAGTACTGGGATTACTGGTATGAGCCATCATGCTGGGCTTTTTGTTTTTAATTTAAAATGAATATGTATGTTTTGCCTGAATGTACGTCTGTGCACCACTTACAGGCCGAGTGCCAGAAGAGGGCGTCTGATTCTCTGGAACTGAACCTGGCTAATATGGAAGAACAGCCAGTGCTCTTAACCTCTGAGCCGTCTCTTCAGGCCCCAGTTCTGTGTTTTCAATGAGTTGATTTTTTCCTATGCGTTGGGGGAATTTCTCCTTTCCCTGACCTCCTATCTACCTCCCAGATCTGGATTGTCTTTGCGCCTCTATTCCCACTGCCCGTGCGTGGCCAGCATCCCAGTCCCAGCCCATCACGTTCGGGTTAAGGGCCTTCTAACCAGTCACAGGACCCAGACTCTCCCTGGAGTGTACACTGCACACAGGACCAGACGAACCATGGCAAAAACAGGGTGCACCAGTACAATGACGCCCGCATCACCCCTCTTGACGTCTGTGGCCATGGCTAGATCTGTTCCTATCTTTCTCCCGAGGCCGACCAGCTTCCTCAATTAAGCCTCCCCAGTGTAGCTTACACCGTCCTCAGCCCTCCAGGCTTGTAACCGTTAATTCCCTTCTCCGCGGCTCTACGTCTACCATGGGCGAGCAGCGGCTCCTTCCCGCCTCTTTGCTCGCGTCTCACCCAGCCGACTGCACCAAGCGTTTCCACCCTGTATCAACTCATTTTTTTTTTTTTTGGTCTTTCCCACAGACCGACGTCTCCGTTCTCCTTTGTCAGGACAGGCCCCGCAGAGCCTTGGCCCCATACCGCGGAAGCGCGCCGCACAAACGCTCGTCAACTTTAATTGAACCGAATCCGGCGGGGTTTGTCGGACTCTTGAGGGCGTGTGGAGGGAAGAGAGGGAGGGACGGGGCTGACAACACCGCAGGACACGCACGGAAGCTCCGGGTCCCACACAAAAGAGACTTCGGGGGGGGAAAAAAGAAATGCCGGGGACAGAGGCGCGGAGCTGGGCAGGGTCAGCCAGGAGATGGCCGCGCGTTCCCGCCGCTCCCTCGGGCCGCGGCCGTTGGGGGGCGTGGCGATGAGTCTCGCGGGAGCGGCGGTTGGGCGGGCCGTTGTCCCCGGGGGCGGGGCGAGTTGCTAAGGAAATGACCGCCCGCAGCGGCTCACCGCGCCAGCGGGGCGGGGTCTGGAGCCGCGCGTTTCCGCTTCCGCTCTCTTCCCCGCTCCCGTCCCGTTACCGCCTCCTGGCCGGCCTCGCGCCTTTCGCCGGCACCTTGCGTCGGCTGCGCAGCCGGGCCCGCTCCCTGCCACGCGCGCCCCCGGGGCCCCCGGCTCCGGCGCCGGCAAGGGTCGCGTCCCGCTCGCCTGCCCCACAGGCCGCCGGCCGGCCAGCCAGCCGCCGCCATGGGTGCCTACCTCTCCCAGCCCAACACGGTGAAGTGCTCCGGGGACGGGGTTGGCGCCCCGCGCCTCCCGCTGCCCTACGGCTTCTCCGCCATGCAAGGCTGGCGCGTCTCCATGGAGGTGAGGCGACAGGGCCCCAGAGGCTGGCCGCTGCACGGCCGCAAGAGCCTGACAAGAGAAAGGGAGCGGGGGAGGGGACGGGGTGCTCCCCGGGCAAGGGTCCCTGGCGAGAGCCTGCGGCCGCGGTGCGGGAGGCGGCGGCGAGCGCGGGATCCGGGCGGAGAGGCAGCTGCTTGAGCTCGGGGACCGCGGCGCGATGGCCGGTGGCGCCGAGAGCCCTGCCATGTGGGGAGAGGCACCTTCCGCCCACTGTCCGCGGTCTCTCGGTGCCTTCGCGCCATCCTCGGGTGCCGGCCCAGCCCTCCAGGCTTGCAGGCGGCATGGGGTGTAGTTGTCAGAGCGGAGAGGCAAGATTGGCTGTCTGCTCGCTTCTTGGCGGAATAGATGTGAATGGCTGGTTCGCTTTTTATTCTTCAAATGTGTGATGTGGCAGGCCTCTTGGGGCTGGAAACTTGATGGGAAAAAAGGAGCCCGGGCGAGTAATGTGTTTCCCATGCTTAACCCTTCGTTGCTTTAGCCTTAGACACCTGGTGTTCATTTCAGAGGCTCTGCTTGACCTTCGAGAATTGTTTGTATTCCTTCCGAAACCTTTTACGACCTTTAGGGAAAGAATTGTCTGTCTCTAGGCTTGCTTTAAAAAAATGATGCTTGCAATTTTTTTCCTCACTCGATTTCTTTAAAACTTACTAAGTTGTCATTCTCCTGTGCTTATAATTTAGTCTACTTGATTTTCAGTCATTGCAGCAATTTTTTTTTCGTCACAATCTACGGGTAACTTTTTTTTAAAAAAAGACAAATCCCCTTTGGATGGAAGGGAAAACAACCATGTGGATTAACAGCGTTGAGCAAATGGATGTGAGACGACAATGAACAGGAAAAACTGGGTGGTAGGATGGAAATGGGAAAGGTGGACAATAAATGTCTTTGAGAAATTTTGCGAGCTCTAGGTAGAGGGACTAGGTAAATGCTCTAATTATGTCTGGAATTGAGGGTTTATCCACTTGGTAGGTGGGCTTCAGGTAGCAGCCAAATACTGTCTCCCTTGGGGATTTTTCTCAAATCCCTCGCTCCTCCCTGTGGTTAGCTCTGGAATGACAGTGTGAACTTAAATGATTTGTTCTCAGACTCAAAATTTATTCTCTCAGCAGCCTTTGATAATGGTTCTAGCATTATCTATAGCATCTAGATAAACAGTTTGAGCAAGGAGAGGGTCCTATTCATCCGTCTCATCTGGCTTAGTGCCCATATTTGACAGCTTGGAAATTGAGGCCTAAAAGGTTAGCACACTTGTATCTAGATACAAAGAATCGGTGTGTATTAAGTTGTTGGAGACAGGAGGTACTGTTCTTCTAGGCGTCAGACTGAAGCACAGCTTTCATACTTCTCAGTGGTACTATACAACGAACTGGCTGTAGTTAGAGACACCTGGATAGTTTCCTTTCCTTCAGAAGGAAAGCCTGAGGGATGCCTCAGTGGCTACTGTTCTTGCAGGAGACCAGAGTTTGATTCTCAGCACCCATGTCAAGCAGCTCACAACCACCTGTATCTTCCAGCTCCACAGACCCAGTGTCCTCTTCTGGCCTCTGCTGATAGATACCCCATTCTCTTATTCATTCATTCTCTCAAAATGGGGGGTGGCATTGTGTTAGTCTGGCTGGTGTTTGGGTTAGGCTATCATGTTTTCTTTTAGTGACTGTTTATCTCAGACTTTTCAAGTTTCTCATTCCTTGATTTCCATTGCTGTGGAATGAAATAGTTTTTCCACTTTATGGGGAACTCTTTCTAGATTTTTGTGAATTGAGTTGCTTGAGTGTTTTCAAATCCAGGAATTCTGTGTTTTTACTTACCTGCTAAGCATTTCCCCCCCCCCCTTTTTTTTTTTTTTTGGTTTCTCCATTAGTGATTAGAGAACTACTTCATTTCTAGTTTAGGGTGGTTTTGTGTGAAAATTTTGCTTGACTGTTCTTGGGATCCTAATCTTCATTTTCAGATGCAATCTACTTGAGCATTAAAGCCTTCCTGCAGTGCTATTCCTGAATTTCCTCTTGTTTGAGTTACTTATGCCTTATCTTCTTGGAGTACTAGTTCAGATTTTTTTTTTTTTTTTTCCTGAGACAGGGTTCTCTGTGTAGTTTTGGATCTCACTCTGTAGACCAGGCTGGCCTCGAACTCACAGAGATCCGCCTGGCTCTGCTTCCCGAGTGCTGGGACTAAAAACGTGTGCCATCACTGCCCAGCTAGTTCAGATTCTTTTCTGCTTCATAGATATTTTTCTTTCTAGGTTTGTTTCCTCCCTCCAGGTATTACATAGTGTCTTTGCTATTGTAAGAAAAGAACTAAGATACTATGGTTTCTAGTCTCTTAAATGAATCTTTTCAGAAAATAAGCTCTTGACCTAGGAGTATATATAGCTCAATGGTCCAGAAAGATGGGGAAGGGTTATGGTATATCTTTGTCCCTCTTTTCCTAAGGAACAGGCTTGATTCCACCTTTTAATGAAGCCCGTTTACATTGTTGGCTTGGTTCTAATGACTGAGTTCCAGGTAAGGTTAATTGTCTACCTTATAGGGGTTGCTAAAATTCTGACACATAGATTTTAGCCTTAGAATTGTTTTACTCCCTCTCTTGAAGCAAGGGTGGATGGTGGTCATCAGAAGCTGACATTTTATACTTACTGCCTCTTTCCAACCCTCTTGGTGGGGAACTAGAATTTTCTTTTTTGTGTGGGGGTGGGGAACACCTGCGTCAAAGTACCACAGCAATGTTCCTTTCTTCTTCATGTTTGGAGGGATCCTCGAGCTGGCTGAGCTGTGTGCTGTGGGGTTAAGAGTAGAAGAGGCTCTGAGAAACAGAAAACATTGTGAGGTTTTGGTTGCTGATGAGAAGTCCAGTCCAAAGGCAATGTACTGCTAAAAAGGAGCAGGAATTTTGAGGCTCCTCTGAAAGAAGCAGAACAGTTTTCTGTGGAGAGTTAGGATTTTACAAAATTCAGTAAATATTTTCCCCTTTTTAAAAAGCTGTGTCAATGTCTTAATTTGTTTTACATTTATTTTTTGTGTGGATGTATGCATGTGCCATAACACACATGTGAAGTTCAAAGGACATTTCATCTCTGCTTCTACCTGTAGGTCCTAGGGATTGAGCTCAGGTTGCCAGACTTGGTGGCAAGTGCCTTTACCTACTGTCACCTCTGCAACCTTTTTGGGGAGCTGAGGGGAGAAGACAGGGTCTTTCTATATAGCCCTTTCTGTTCTGGAATTTGCTGGTATCCTCCTGTCTCTGTCTCCTGAATGCTAGGATTACAGGTATGCATTGCCATGTCCTATTTGGTATTGATATGTTTTGAGTCTAATTTTGAGTAGTAGTCATAAAAGATTATCAAAGATCTGAAGAGATTGATAGCTTAGCAGATAAGAGCACTTGATGCTTGTCCAGAGGACCCTGGTTTTGTTCCAAGTACCCATGTGGCGGCCTACAGCTACCTGTAACTCCAGATCCAGAAGATCTAACACCTTCTCCAGGCATCCTGGGGCACCAGGTACACATGTGATGTACAGATAAACATTCAGGCAAAATGCCCATGCACATAAAGTTTTATATATATATATATATATATATATATATATATATATATATATATATAAATAAAGTGATCGGATGTTTTTCTCCCACCTGCCAATTCTCAAGTAACCACTCAGAGGCTTACTATTACTTATAAATGTCCTGCTTGCTTGGTGGCTGACTGGCATCTGACTCTGCCCTTCCTCCTCCCAGAGTCCTTTGTGTCTGCATGTCCCTCCTAAACTTCTTGTCTGGCTGCTGGCCTGTCAGCTTTTTATTAACCAATGAGCTCCAAGTTCTCTTAGGTTTTATGTGGATGTAGTTGTGCCATGTTGGAACACCATATGTAGGCGAAGTTTTCCCATCCTGGGAACCGCTTCCAAGCTACCACACAGAGGCTTATATTAATTGTAAATGTTCAGTTGATAGCTCAGGCTCGTTTCTAGCTAACTCTTACACTTAAATTAACCCATATTTCTATTTATGCTTTGCCACATGGCTTATGCCTTGTTACCTCATGTTTTACATGTCCTGCTTGCTCAGCTCTGGCTGGCATCTTTTAGTTCTGCCCTTCCTTCCTCCTCCCAGAGTCCTCTGTGTCTGCATGTTCCACCTATACTTCCTGTCTGGCTACTGGCCTGTCAGGTTTTTTTGTTTTTTTTTTTTTAAAGATTGATTTATTTTATTATGTATACAGTGTTCTATCTGCATGTATGCCTGCAGGCCAGAAGAGGACGCCAGATCTCATTACAGATGGTTGTGAGCCATGATATGGTTGCTGAGAATTGAACCCAGGACCTCTAGAAAAGTAGTCAGTGCTCTTAACCTCTGAGCTGTCTCTCCAGCCTGGCCTGTCAGCTTTTTTTTAACCAATGAGAGTAATACATATTCACAATGTACAGAAGGATTATTCCACAGCAATATATCTTAAACATTTTTTTTTAGAGAACATCTAGAATTGAATGTAATGCTGAATAGAAAAATCTTAAGAGGCTTGCATGACTGTTTGTTTTAGGATGGCCTCATGTAGGCTCAAACTTTCTGTGTAGCTGAAGATGACCTTGAACCCCTCACAGGTGCTGAGATGATAGTCAAGTGCAACTGTGTAAAGCTTCAGTCTTCTTAATGGGGAAGATATTATAAGATGGGATATCGGATATCACAAGCATGCCATGGGGTTCTGTTTCAGAGAGGGAATCTCCAATTAAGAAGCATTTATTACCTGATCTTCACACGTATTTTAGAGCACGTTCCATTTACTGAACCAGATCAAAATTTCTTTGTCTAAGGCAGTGGTTCTCAACCCTCCTAATGCTACCACAACCATAAAATTGTTTTCATTGCTACTTCATAACTGTAAATTTTGCTAATGTTATGAATTGTAATATTTTTGGAGATAGAAGTTTCTCAAAGGAGTAACGACTCTCAGGTTGTCTAGGACCTAGTCAGACTTTTTTTTTTTTTTTTTTTTTTTGCTTTTTGAGACAGTTTCTTTTTTTTTTTTTTTTTTTTTAATTTATTTATTTATTATGTATACAATGTTCTGCCTGCATGTATATCTGCAGGCCAGAAGAGGGCACCAGATCTCATTACAGATGGTTGTGAGCCACCATGTGGTTGCTGGGAATTGAACTCAGGACCTCTGGAAGAGCAGTCAGTGCTCTTAACCTCTGAGCCATCTCTCCAGCCCCCTTGAGACAGTTTCTTTGTGTAGCCCTGACTGTACTGTAATTTACTCTGTATACCAGGCTGACCATGAACTCAGATCCACTTACCTCTAACTCCCAAATGCTGGGATTGAAGTTGTGCACCACCACTGCCTGAGTTCACCTTATCTTACATTAATTTATATTGTTTCTGTTGGTTTGCCTCTTCTGAACATTTTATGTGAATTGAGTTGACCTTTTTTCTTTGAGTTAATCAGTTTTTATTTTATGTGTATAAGTTTTTTGCTCAAATGCATGTTTGTATACTGTGTATATGCCTGGTGCCCATGGACATCAGAAGAGGGTATCAGATCTTCTGGAACTGGAGTTCCAGATGGTTGTGAGCTACCATGTGAGTGCTGGGTATCATACTGGGGTCCTCTGTAAGAGCAGCAAATGCTTTTAGTCACTGAGCCATCTTTCCAGCCCTGTGAGTTTATCAGTTTTATTTGAAAACGGGACAACTAAGCCCTGTCATCCTAGAATACTGGTGGTGTTGGTCTCTGGCTCAGGGGAATCTGCAAAAGAAGAAAATGCCATTTACCAAGGGAAACAGAGGACTGTGAGTTGGTGGCCAATATGTTACCTTTAGCATCAGGCTGCTTTTACTAAGTGTAACTTTCATGTTTTTTATTACATCTCTTTAATCATGTACATATGTGTCTGCATGCCTGTGCCACAATGCCCGTCTGGACATCAGAGGACATTTGCAGGAAGTGACTCTGTCTTTCCATGATGTTGATCCCAGGGATCAAATTCGGATCGTCAGGCTTGGCCCTAAATGTAATTTTTAAAAAAGATTTCTAAAATTTTTATTTTTATGTGTATGAGTGTTTTGCATATGTATTTGTATGTGCACCATGTGTCTTATCTGGTTCCCATAGAAGTCAGAAGAGGGTGTTGGATATTCTGGAACTGGAGTTACAGTTATGAGCCACCATGTTGGTGCTGGAACCCAAATCTAAGTCTTCTGAACGAACAACAAATGCTCCTAACCAACACCCCCACCCCCGTGTGTGTGTGTGTGTGTGTGTGTGTGTGTGTGTGTGTGTGTGTATGTATTTAAACGATTTATTTCTTATGTACACAGTGTTCTGTCAGCATGTATACCTACAGGCCAGAAGAGGGCACCAGATCTCATTACAGATGGTTGTGAGCCACCATGTGGTTGCTGGGAATTGAACTCAGGACCTCTGGAAGAACAGCCAGTGTTCTTAGCCACTGATCCAGCTCTCCAGCCCCCTAGTCCTTTATTTTTAATAGCTCAATGATATTTCCCTGTAATTTTGTTTCTTTATTGCTGATAGATGTTTAGATTTGCACATTTGCCTATTGTGAATAATGATGCATGTACAACTTTTTGTGTGGAAATATATCTTGGTATATCTAAAAATGGAATTGCTGTGAGTGATATTAGGAAATGTATATTTGCCCTTTGTATCTAGTCATATTAAAATCCTTGGACTCATCAAAGTAGTGTCTTGTATGCTAATGATCTGGGTGACAGCTGATAGCCCCTATGTATCTTTAGGAATGAGGGATTGTCACAAGAAAAACTGAGGTATAGCAGATAGTTGGGGCTTTCAGCACACATCCTTAACTAGAGGGGCTGATAGGTTAATGACCAGTGGCCAATGATTTGATTAATCAGTGCCTGTGTAACACCAAAGGAGTCCAGGGAATTTAAAGTAGCTGAATGTGTGGAGATCACTAGAGGGCATGAAAGCTGAGCCCCTCACTCAGTCTGTTGAGATGGTTCAGCAATGCCCAGTCCTGCACTCACTAAATGTTTCCCAGGATTCTGTGATTTGCACTAGCAAACTAATTGAACCTAGGGAAGGAGTTTTGGAATGTCTCCTGCTTTAGGATTATTTATTTGGTATGTGAGGAAAAACCTTGAGGTCACAGAAGTGTATTGTGAGAATACTACCACTGAGCTCTGTCCCCATCCCTTATAGATAAGCTCTTACTAGGGTAAGGAGGTTTCTTCCTTTCTAATTTGTTTGAGGTTTTTTGTCATGAATGGGCTTTTAAGTTTTGTCAAATAATGTCTTTGTTTGTTTATGTCAGTATGTATGCTGTGTGTGAGCGTGCAGGTGCTCACAAATTCCAGGAGGGGGTGTAAAATTGCTTGGAGGGGGTCTGGAGGGTTCAGTTAAGAACACTGGCTGTTCTTCCAGAGACCCAGGTTCAATTCCCAGCACCCACATAGCAGTTTACAACTGACTGTAGCTCCAGTTCCAGGGGATCTGACACCTTCACACCAGTGCACATAAAATAAAACATTAAATAAATTATTAAAAAAGAAAGAATCACATAGAGGTAAAGTTTCAGGTATTTGTGAACTGCCTAATGTGGGTTCTAGGATTTGAACTCTGGTCCCAATAGGGCAGTAAGTGCTCTTAATGGCTGAGTCATCTCTCCATCCCTATCAACTGCTCAACTGCTTTTTGGGGGGAAGGAGGTGAGACAGGGTTTCTTTGTGTAGCCCTGGCTATCTTGGAACTCACTCTGTAGATCAGGCTAGATTTGAACTCAGAGGTCCTGACTGCTTCTGCCTCCCAAGTGCTGGAATTAAAAGTGTGTGCCGCCATGCCGGGCGGTGGTGGCGCACGCCTTTAATCCCAGCACTCGGGAGGCAGAGCCAGGCGGATCTCTGTGAGTTCGAGGCCAGCTTGGGCTACCAAGTGAGTCCCAGGAAAGGCGCAAAGCTACACAGAGAAACCCTGTCTCGAAAAACCAAAAAAAAAAAAAAAAAAAAAAAAAAAAAAAAAAAAAAAAAGTGTGTGCCGCCACCACCACCACTATCCCCGGCCTATACCAATATTTCTGTTTGGTAGAATTCACCAATGAAGCCATCTTAGGTTGGACTTTTGGTGTAAGAAGTTGTGTTGTTTGTTTGTTTTCAGATCCTTTTGAGACTGTACTCACTGGTTAGCCCAAGTTGGCCTCTACCTCACAGCAGTCCTCATCCCTTCCATATACTGGGATTAAAATAGGTGTATGCCATCACTTCTAGCTAAGTGTTTTCATGTTGTTGTTGTTTTGTTTGTTTTTAGTTTTTAGTTTTTTGAGACAAGGTTTCTCTGTGTAGCCCTGGCAGTCCTGGAACTCACTCCGTAGACCAGACTGGCCTCGAACTCAGTGATCCACCTGCCTCTGCCTCCCAAGTGCTGGGATTAAAGGCACAAGACACCACCACCAGGCTCTGACTAAGTGTTTTAATTGTGTAAAATACACAAGGACATTTACATGTTAACCACTCATGTGTACAATTTAAAGCTAAATGTGATACTGTATGTCTGTAATTCCAGCACTTGAGAAGTCGGGGTAGGAATTCAAGGATTGTCTATGCTACACAAAACCCTATTTCAACAAGAAAAGGAGAATGCATTTTGCAGTATTCAATATATTCACATTGTGTAACTAATTTGCAGAACTCTTTATTTTGGAAAACTGGAACTCTGACTCAGAAGATAATTCCTCAGTCCCTAGAAACCACTATTTTATACTCTGTATGTGTATGACTTTTTTTTTTTTTAAACGGTAGGGAAATTGAGGCATTGTCTCATTATGTAGCCCTGGGTGGCCTCAAATTATCTACTTGTATCAGATTCTTGTACTTGCCATAGTCTTTGTGCCTCTGCCTCCCAAGTGTTAGGATTACAGGTATGTACCACCATGCCTGGTTTAATTTTTATTTTTATCAAATACATGCAGTGTGTGTGTGTGTGTGTGTGTGTGTGTGTGTGTGTGTGTGTGTAATATCTCTCTATTCAATGTGGTTGTGCGCATGGGTGCATGTGTTTGAGTAGCAGCCAGAAATTGGCATCAGATGGTTTCCTGTGTCTCCTTGAATCGCCTTGCCATCTTATTTTTTGAGACGTTGCTCACTGAACCCTGAGATCATCCATTTGACTAGACTGTCGGGCAGGCCCATGAGCTCCAGGGATCTACCTATCTGCCTCCCATCCCCATACACCCAGGGCTGGGGTCACAGACGAGTGTTGCTGCCCAGCTGCTTTATTTTCTGAGACAGGTTCTCACTATGTAGCCCTGTGCTGTCTGGCTTTTATGTGGGTGATGGGAATCAGAACTCAGTTGCATGGTAGCATTTTACCAACTGAGCCATCTTTCCAGGCTGAACACACCTAATTTTTAAAGTTATATGTTATTATGTTATCTTTTAGGGCTGTTTGTTTATTATTAGATTTATTTCGTATTTCTTAATGTGTGTATATGGAGAGCCATGCACATTCCACAGTGTACATGTGAAGGTCCGAGGATAACTTGTGGATGTTAGTTCTCTCCTTCCTCTATATGGGACCCATGAACCGAATATCAGGTCATCCGGCTTGGTGGCAAGCACCTTTTTACCTGCTGAGCCCTCTCAGTGACCTTTTTATTTGAGACAGGATCTGGTATAGTATAGACTGGTCTCAAATTCTTGATCCTCCAGCTTTTACCTCCCATGTGCTGGAATTATAGGCATATACCACCATAACTGGCTCTTAAAATTAGAAGATAATTCCCTTCCTAACTGCCATTGAATCTTTTATCTTGACTTACAAGGATTTAGATAAATGTGTGTGTGTGTGTGTGTGTGTGTGTGTGTGTGTGTGTGTATCTCAGTGGTTATTTAGAGACAGGATAGCTATCAGGAGATTGGAACCAGTGAAGAGAATTAACTAACCCTTTATTAAATGGATGCATACATTGCTTAGAAGGTCAAAAGGGCTGTGGAATATATGACTTAGGAAGACCAAGGCCTAATAGCCTTACTCTCTGGTGACTCACGTTGTGTGTATTCTGAATCATCTCTTCTAGACATCACAATAATACATTTCTGGGTTTCATGTTGCGAGTGAGAGAGAAGATCCGTCCCATCCTACCCTCCCGCCCCCTGCAGGGTTTCTTTGTGTAGCCCTGGCTATTCTGGAACTCATTCTGTAGACTAGGCTGGCCTCCAACTCAGAGATCCAGCTGCTTCTGCCTCCTGAGTAACGGGTGGATGCACCACCAATGCCCATTGAAGCTGTATCCTTTGTAAAGAAAAATTTTAGTTCACAGTTTGGAGGTTCAAACACGGTGCTAGAATCTGTTCCACCCTGGTGAGAACTGTGTGGCAGATGTTAGGAGAACCTGTCGAAGAGATCCTTTGTTGTTAAGACTTAGGAAGCAAGAGACCTGGGATGATTCAGGCTCTCTTCATGGTAAGCAGTCTTGTGGGAGTAATACACTCTACCAGACTTAAATCATTCCTGCAAGCCAACATTACTCTTCCATAAGGCTGGAGCCTCTACCTGATTCTAGGTACCATTACTACCTCAACACTACCACACTGGGGGCCTGGCCTCTATAGAGCATATACATCTCTAGACAGCAAACCATATCTAAACCATAGCACCATCCTATAAGCAGACTTGAAGGATCTGCATTAGACCCCAGAGCAGTAAAGAAATTTAAAACAGGCTTTGCTTTTGCATACTGGTTTAAAATCTGGCTTTGGACATAGGACTCCTTTCTCTCGTGGAACATTGGATGACAGTGTGAGGTAGTGTCTATTCAGTGCCCGATTATTGGTAAAGGCAAGAAATACTGCAAGTTTCTAGCATTGGTATAGTTGGGAAAGGCGTCTTAGAGTCATTGAGATGTGGAGTCTAACAGACAGAGGAATGAGTAAGGGAGGTAGTGTTAGGAAGAAGGCTAGGAGAAAAGACTGAGTACATATGTGCTTTGCTGGGTAGTGGAAGAGTATCTGTGTTAAAAGTGGAGTCGTTGGAGAATGGCATTAGAATTAGGAGATTCAGTTATACACATGGGTAGGGGTGACTGCCTTAAATTAAGCAAGGCAGAAACAATGTGATGAAAGCTACCAAGAATAACTCAGCAGTCCTCTAATAGATGACTAACAGCTAGGAATTTAAGGATGGACCACTATTGGGTGTTGGCTGGGGAAGTAAAAATTCCACAGAAAGAAATAAAACCAAAGAAATAATCTTAGTGATTAAGGGCACTTGTTGCTCTGGCAAAAGACTTGAGTTCGATTCCCAATACCCACATGATTTGCAACCGTCTGTGACTCTCGTTCAGGGGATTAATTCTGACCTCTGAACATCAAGCATACACATGGTGCACATATAAACATGAACACAAAATGCTCACACAAAAAGTAAACTGAGTAAACCTAATAAATACAATATTAAAAAAGATGGAAGACAATTCAATCTTCCTCCCTCCCTCCCTCCCTCCCTTCCTCCCTCGATACAGAGTTTCTCTCTATAACAGCTCTGGCTGTCCTGGAACTTGCTTTGTAGGTCAAGCTGGTCTTAAACTCATAGAGATCTGCCTGCCTCTGCCTCCTGAGTACTAGAGTAAAGGCGTGCGCCACCACCCAGCTTATTATTTTTTAATGGAGACGTCTGTGTTCCTATTGTAAGAGTATTGAAGTGGAACGGACAGCCTCTAAGAACAATCAGTTGAAGGTACAGAAGTATAGCTCTTCACTAAATTCAAGAAACCCTGAAACAGTGACATGGTTTGTACAAGTTAATTCTTCAAAGTACCTGAGAATGAAGCCTGCAAAAAAAAAGTTGTTTGGATTGCTCTCATATTTTTGCTGTAAATAAGATGTTGATAGAGAAGGATTTGAGATTATGACTTAAAGAAGATGTTAGTCTAGGAAGAGAAGAACCAGAGGTAAAGGAAAGTTTAGATAAAGGTAGGGAGAAACAGCAGAGAAAGAGAATAGCACTGAACTTGAACAGTGTGGGAAAGACTTGACTAGCTGTGTACACAGAGTACACACACAAAAACGTTGAATGAAAGTAGTGGCCGCAGTCAGCATGATCTCATACATTTTGTGACCAACAGTACTTAGTGTTTCTGATTTAGGACTGACTAAAGAAAGCAGTTGGCAGTTATACAAGGTTGGATGAGTTTTTCTAGATTGTAAGAGATGATGTTGAAATACTTGGCTGTGGCTCAGAAAAGAACAAAAACTCCAAAGGTAAAGGTTCTGAGTAAAGATGTAAGTGAAATTAAAGCTCTTAGAGAAGGTGGAACGATTCCAGATAATATCGTAGGTCTATAATCTCACCAAAAAGTGGAAGAGTAATGTGGGATCGTTCTAGGAACTGAGACCTGGATGTGAGATGAATCTATTGTGGGCATTTCTCTTTAAGAAGGATAGACGAGAAAAGTGTGAACCAAGTGCCAGATTTCAGAGCAGAATATCTATGTAGCAAATGGCAGTTTACAGTTTTGTGTCGTCCTGGTGACTGTCCTCTGATAAAATGGTTAAACTATTGTTATTCCATATTATAAAAGAGGGTAAAATTGACACAAGGTTGTGGCCAGAAGATCATTTAGTGCAGTCCACCCTTTCCTCTATATCAGCTAATCCTGCCAACTGCATATCAGAAATATTTGGAAAAGGCTAACTATAGTGACTCATCCTATTATCCAGCACTTTCAGGGATGAGACAGGAGAATCATGAGTTTGAGGATAGTTGTAGTGGAACTCTGTCTCAAAAACAGAACAAAGCTGGCCTTTAATCCCACCACTTGGGTAGCAGAGGCAAGTTGTTGAGTTTGAAGACAGCCAGGGCTATATGGAAAGACAGTGTCTTGAAAAACCAACCAACCAACTACGAAAACAAAACAAAAACCAGAGCAAAACAAAAAACCTGGGGGAAAACATGGCTATGTTGAACATGTATTAACCCTCACCCAATTGAACCCAATATACTTAATTCTTTTTTTTGGGGGGGGGGGGTTTCGAGACAGGGTTTCTCTGTGTAGCTTTGCGCCTTTCCTGGATCTCGCTCTGTAGACCAGGCTGGCCTCGAACTCACAAAGATCCACCTGCCTCTGCCTCCCGAGCGCTGGGATTAAAGGCGTGCGCCACCACCGCCCAGCCTTATACTTACTTCTTGGTGTTATTCTTTAAAGAATACAGCATAGAATTAGAGAAAAACCAAACAAGACAACAAAAAAGTGGGGGGGAAAAGAATGCATATTTTTATAGCATTTACATTGAATTAAATAATGTGAGTAATCTAGAAGTGATTTAAAGTATACAGATAGGACTGGGCATGGTGGTGGCCATATTCTGTAGAAAATTCTGTAGAAATTTAAGTAGATGTTGAAAAACAGAAAAAAAAAACCTCCCCCCCCACACACTTTCAAGTTTAATATATTATCTTCCAGGCGCTAAATACACCTTTAACATTTTTCTTTTTATTCATTTAATATATTGTGAACCCATTTCTTTAACACATATTCATCATTTTTGTGTACACAAACATACCTTTAATATTATTTTATTTACTTTGATCGAGAGAAGGTTTTACTGTGTAGCCCAAGCTAGTCTCAAAGTAATGATCCTCCTGCCTCAGTCTCCTTAGTGCTGCAGTTACAGTTGTAAGCCAAAATGCCTGACTTGGTACTTAGCAATTCTAATTGCTATTTATATTCTATTGGAGAAGTTCCATTTGCAATCATTAGTAGAAGTTTAGGTGGTTGATAGTTAGTTGTTTTTATTTTTTAGGCAGGGTATCACTGTGTAGACTAGGCAGGCCTTCCATGATCTGCCTGCCTCTACCTCCTGAGTGCTGGAATCAAAGGTGTATGCCACCAAACGCAGCTTAAAATTGCTTTTGTTACTCAATAATGCTATAATAAGTTGTTGTGTTTTCTCTTGTGAACTTCTTGCTATGTATCCCTGACTGGCCTCAAGTTCATGGCAAGCCTACCACTTTAGCCTCCCAAGTGCTAGGATTCTAGGCATATACCACCATGCTCAGCATTTAAATATCCTTATACTCATACTTTCTGTATCCTTGTCTAATTACTGTCGTAAAACAAACAATAGTAGGCTGGGCGGTGGTGGCGCATGCATTCGTGAGGCAGAGCCAGGCAGATCTCTGTGAGTTCGAGGCCAGCTTGGTGTACAGAGCGAGATCCAAGACAGGCACCAAAACTACACAGAAACCCTATCTTGAAAAACAAAACAAACAAGCAAACAAAAAGTTGTCAAATTCATAGATCACTTTAGAAAAATGTTTAAAGATTTGTATGTATGTGTGAGTATGTGCATGTGTGTGAATGTACCTATGGAGGCCAGAAATAGGCATTGGATCCCCTGGAGTTGGAGTCACAGGTAATTTTGGATCTTACTTAGCGTGTACTAGGAAGTGAACTCTGGTACTGTGTAAGAGCAGCAAGTGTGCTTTAACTCAGGATCTTTCCAGCCCTCAACTTACAAACTTTGATATATGGTAGCCAGTTGTTCTCCAGGAAACCTAATTTATAACCTGGTGGTTTGGGCTACAAGAATGTGTTTCTGCTTCACTCTTACTGCTACTGTATATTACTACTTTCTAGTTCTAAGTTTGTACAAAAAGAATGTCTCTGCATTAGTGTTTAGACTGACTCCAGTGTCATTAAACTGATTTTAATGTTATTTAAATGTGGACAGACATACCTGGGCATGGTGAGGCACGGCCTTATCCCAGCACTTGGGAGGCAGGGCAAGCAGATCTCTGAGTTAGACGCCAGCTTGGCCTCCAGAGGGAGTTCCAGGATAGCCAGGGCTACACAGAGAAACCCTGTCTCGAAAATAAACAAAACAAATGTGTGTAAACAAATTTTATGGTAACAAAACTACAAATAAAATTAGCAGGATTATAAAGGCAACATTAAAATGATACAATTGTTCTGGTCAAAATTGGACGCTCCTCAGGAATTAGTGGTGACTGCTGAGGTAGAAGCTCTTAGGGGTTAGCATGCATACACTTACCCTGTGTTTATCCCATGTCAGTTCAGTTCTTCTGCTTTTCTATAAGCCAAGCTAATTCTCCTTTGGGGTGTAGAGGATGTGGGACAGGGTCTCACTCTAGTCCAGACTGGTCTTGAACTTACTGCAGTCCTTTTCAGCCTCCCCAAGTGCTGGGTTCCAATACAAGCCATCTTAAGAGGCTATTCCCCCATTTCAATAGTGCTTCCTATGTATTATGTCTCTCACTGGAAAATTTTCATGAATCACTTGACCTAGTCTCCCTTTTGTTTGTTGATTTAGCCCAAGCATATAGAACACACTGACACATAATAGAGTCTCAAATATTTGATTAGTGAATGCATTCTTAGGAACATTGACGTTTGAGATGATGCCGAGCAATAGGCAGTCATAAGTACAAATGAGAATGTTCTTGTGTGGTGGTAAGAGGAGAGGAGAGTAGGTCTAAGAAGAAAAACACTGGCTTAGATGGAAGGAAGGCTAGCTAGTGTGGTCCACAGTGGAGTCGTGGGAGAGGGAGAATGGGACCTTTGGTCTGTGGTACTTAACTCGGGCCTGAAGATGAGACAAAAAAGGCACTGCAGTTGATGATGACCACAGGTATGCTGCCTGTTTTGGGGACACTTTGTATTGGTGACATTGGGGGGGGGTGTCCTTTTTTGATGTCTTTCTTCCCTGCCTTATGTTTCATTTTCTTAGCTAAGAACAATGCCATAGTCTTAGTTCAGCTCCAATAAGAGAATTACTACATTCATATTTTTTCAATATTGATATAAATTTTAAAATGCTGATGCCTTAAAGAGGATGGAGAATTATGATTGAAATTAACTCACCTGCCTGGCAGTGGTGGTGCACACCTTTAATCTCAGCACTCAGAAGGCAGAGGTAGGGGGATCTCTCAGTTCAAGGCCAGCCTCGTCTACAGAGTGAGTTCCAAGGCAGCCAGGGCTACTCAGAGAAACTCTGTCTTGAACACGCCCCCACCAAAAAAAAAAAAAGAAAAAGAAAAAGAAATTAACTCACCCAAGGTAAGTACTGTGCTAATTAGCATTTATCCCTTCTGTCTGAAGAGAGTAGCTGAAGGAAGTTTTGGTTGTTTTCAGGGTATTGTACAATAAGCTGCAACACACTTTTACCACAGACTGACTGACAGCCTTGCTTGAACTTTGCCCTGCCTGGAACATAAGTTTGAGGCAGTAGAAACTTGTTAGAAGAATTTGATCAAGCTTGTCCTTTTAATGAAGAAATGGTAGTGTGGCCAGGGCCTTTTCCAGCTCCACTTCAGATTCAATTCATGAATGGAGTGGTATTTCAATTCCACCTGGGGGTAGGAGATAGGAGCCTGGTGGAGCTGTAAATTCTAATTAGCAAGTACTATACACAGTGTTTTTTAATAACTTAATTTGTTGTAAAGATAATTCCTTTGTAAATCCTTTAAGCTGAGGACAACTTCTTGAGTTAAGCTTTGGGAAGAATTTGTTAAGATACTACAATGCTTCTTTTTTAAAAAGTATGTTAGCACAGTATTATCTGGTGCTGTTACAGTCTTGTGTAGAGTCCCCTGGTTTTCAGGTATGTAAGGTCCTATGGTCTTCTTGCTATTTATTCTCTTCAACATTTTCTTCCTTGAATTTCACTGGTTATTCAGAATGGCTCCACAGGTAACTGTATTTTTAAATCTCACGTATTGTTTAGTTTGGAGGGAGGGTGTTCCTGTGCCATGATAACATGTGTGGTCAGAGGACAACTCCTGGGAATGTGTTCTTTCCTTCCACCATGCATGTGGGTCCTGGTGATCAAACTGAAGTAGACAGGCTTGGCAGCAAGCACCTTTACGATCTGAGCCATCACGTGGGCCCAAAAGTAACTTTAAAGTGCCTGTATTCTGATTCTATAGCTTGGAAGGGTCAGGTCTGATTTACTGAACAGCTAATAACCAAATATTCTTCTCTGGTGGACCAGGATCTCCTAGAGAGGAGGATGCTATATTAGAGAGGTGGAGGTCTGTGTCTGCTCTTCTTACTCCTTTGTGACACCTTCTTTGCCTTCCTCTCCTGTATTCTTTTATCAACTACCTTCCTTTCTCATTTCTAGTCCATGTTTGGCCAGCCAGAGGATGGTGCTATGAAGATATGAAAGTACCTTGTGACCTAAAATACAGGAGAAGTAATGTTTGAACTTGAGACATGCTGATTATGTTCTTTCGTCTTCTAGGATGCTCACAACTGTATTCCTGAGCTGGACAACGAGACAGCCATGTTTTCTGTCTACGATGGACATGGAGGTAACTTTAGCAGATCATATTGGTAACAGTCTGAGACTCCAACTCCAGACTTTAACGGGCAAGTGAAGGGATCCTTTGTTCTTTTACTTTCCAGGGTTGAACTAAGTATAATAGGTAAGAAAAACTCAAGGGATATGTTTCCTCAGAGAAGTGATATTGAAATGTGTTTTCAGAGTCAGACTTTCCCGTTGTTCTACAGCTAGGTCTCAGGTTTGCTAAAGTGTTTATCACCTGTGTCTTTGCATGTGGGAAGCGGTTTTGTTAATAAAACCTTTCTTCTAGGGGAGGAAGTTGCCTTGTATTGTGCCAAATATCTTCCTGATATTATCAAAGATCAGAAGGCCTACAAGGAAGGCAAGCTACAGAAGGTCTGTCTTCCTGCACTGTTATTTCTCCACATTAATTCTTGGAGGGTTCTCCCTCATTTTCCAACCTTTGGCTTCTCTTTGCTCTCTACCTATTGTTTGTCTATGACATTTTTTCTTAAAGAGTCCTATGCCCAAAACAAGCTTCTTCCCATATTCTCAGGGTGCTAAACCATTTTATCTATTTGTTTGTCTTAGTGTGACTCCTGAATCTGCATCCCAACTGTGTGCCTACGATTGTGTATATTAGGCAGTTCATTTGTACCCAGGTGGTCATCTTATACTACTTTGCTTATATTCAGGCTTTAGAAGATGCCTTCTTGGCTATTGATGCCAAGTTGACCACAGAGGAAGTCATTAAGGAACTGGCACAGATTGCAGGGAGACCCACTGAAGATGAGGATGATAAAGAAAAAGTAGCAGATGAAGATGATGGTGAGTGTGGCATCCTATATTAGAAAGAAATGAGCAGTTTGTTGTTATCAGTTCCAAGAAATGATGTCTTCCTAAGGACGTGGGGAATTTTCACATTAAGAACCCTGTATAGTGTTCTACATTATATGTGATTATAACAAAGAGAATTAACTTTTGTCTAGTACAGAGCTCTAAGCATTTTTGCATATATTATGTTTTGATATTTTGATGTGGTTTTCCTGGTACACACACACATATATGTTATATATGTGGTGACTTTTTTTTTTTTCTCCAAGACTGGGGCAGTTATTAGCCTTGATAGTTGGATATTACAACTTAGCCCTTCCTTTAAGCTAGTATTCGGGCTTTGTGGGTCCTCAGTCAGAGTTAAGGTTTCAACTTAATACAAATGAGAGGTACACTGGGGAAGTATAACTGGTGTTCCTTGGACCAAGAAAGACCAGCATGCTATTGAGAACTCGAGGGACTGTTTGTCTGAGAGTTGATTAGTGAGTGGAGCCTTAGACTCGGGAGGTAATGGGGAAGTGCATCCTGAGGTGACAAGAAGTGTTGACTAGTCCTCATAGGGACTGTCCTGTGAGGAGTGGGATGGGGCTCTGATCTGGTCTCTTCCCTGCAGTGGACAATGAGGAGGCTGCACTGCTGCATGAGGAGGCTACCATGACTATTGAAGAGCTGCTGACACGATACGGGCAGAACTGTCAGAAGGGCCCTCCCCACACTAGATCTGGAACTGGGACAGGTGATGAACCAGGGCCTCAGGGCCTCAATGGGGAGGCTGGACCCGAGGACCCAGCTAGGGAAACTCCTTCCCAGGAAAATGGCCCCACAGCCAAAGGCCACACAGGCCTTTCCTCCAACTCGGAACATGGGACTGAGGCAGGCCAAACTGGGGAGCCTGGCACTGCTACTGGTGAGGCTGGACCTTCCTGCTCTTCAGCCTCTGACAAGCTGCCTCGAGTTGCTAAGTCCAAGTTCTTTGAGGACAGTGAGGATGAATCGGATGAGGCGGAGGAGGAAGAGGACGACAGTGAGGTAAGGCTTTGTGAGGCAGGCGGGTACTGAAGTTGCAGTGAGGGCCTGTTTGGGGCCGTCCTGGCTTCCAGCTCTCTTTGAAAGTTTCTATTGTATTTTGTGTGTGTGTGTTTCCATAGCTTGTTTGTTGAGGTCAGAGTGTCTATAACATGCATGAGTCAGTTCTCTACTTCTGTCATGTAAGGCCTGGGGGATAATGTTGATGTTGGTAACAGTTTCAGGTGATCAGGCTTGCCAGCAAGCGCCTAATTTACCCTCTGGGTCTTCTGACCCCTCCCCCAAGACTCACTGCATTCTAAGCTGCCTTTGAGTGCATTGTCTCGTACCTTTAACCCCTTACCGTTTCTTTGTTGATTTTACATCCAGAAGAATAAATTTTAAGATTTAAAAATAAAGCATTTATTTAATTTTGTGTTGTGTACATGTGTGTACCGAGTGCGAGCATATGCTTGTGGAGGTTAGAGAACAACTTGAGAAGGTTGGCCTTCTCCTTCCACCCTGGGAGTTCTGAGCAGTGAACCTAGGTCACCAGGCTTTACCCAGAGCCAGCTCTCTGGTACAGTAGAGTGGTTTAGTTCTGACCTTTCAGGATCTGTCTCTCTCTCTCTTTTTTTTTTTTTTTAACTTATTATGTATACAGCGTTCTGTTTGCATGTATCCCTGCAGGACAGAAGAGGGCGCCAGATCTCGTTACAGATGGTTGTGAGCCACCATATGGGTGCTGGGAATTGAACTCAGGGCCTCTGGAAGAACAGCCAGTGTTCTTAACCTCTGAGCCATCTCTCCAGCCCGGGATCTGTCTCTTAGAGAGAGAACAAGAAGGCAGTTTTTATTACTTTGGGTATTCGGGTGTCTCCTTTTTCCAATAATTTATTCTCTAGAAGGTGTTTGACTGGCTGCTTTGACCCTCCCCAGGGCTTCTTTTGCTGATGACATCTGTGCCCAGTTCAGAATGTCAGCTTGTCATGCTCATCCTAGCTTCTCCCCTGCCCCAGATTTCCATGACCTATTGGTTATATCTTTGACTGTTGTCCGGGTTTGTATCTTGAGTCTGTGCTGAAGAAGGTGGGCAAAGGGTGTCCCAGTGCCCCAGTCTCAACGGCTTGGACTCCTCTGGTAGGAATGCAGTGAAGAAGAGGATGGCTACAGCAGTGAGGAGGCAGAGAACGAGGAGGAGGAGGAGGAGGAGGAGGAGGAGGAGGACGACACCGAGGAGGCCGAAGAGGATGATGAAGAAGAAGAAGAAGAAGAGATGATGGTACCTGGAATGGAAGGCAAGGAAGAGGTATGTGGAGAAGGAAATGAGGGATTTTAGAAGGAACAAGAAACAAGTGTAAATCTCCTGATTTTAAGAAATATATCCCTTGATTTTTCAGTCTCTAGTTCATGATCAGGAGTATTAATTCTGCAGTGGGAACTGCCAGGGCAATCTGGCAAGGGAGCATGCCGCCGTCCCCGGACGGCCCCTCCCATCTGTTACGGTTCTCTAGCACAGACGGCGGGCGGGAGTGGTGCCCCGTGCCTGGACGCTCCCGCCAGGCTGGCCCCCTTTGCTCCTCTTCAGCCCGGCTCCGACAGCGGCACAACCGCGGTGGTGGCCCTGATCCGGGGGAAGCAGCTGATCGTGGCCAATGCGGGGGACTCGCGCTGTGTGGTGTCGGAAGCCGGCAAAGCTTTAGACATGTCCTATGACCACAAACCAGAGGACGAGGTAGAGCTGGCGCGCATCAAGAACGCCGGCGGCAAGGTCACCATGGACGGGCGAGTCAACGGAGGCCTCAACCTCTCCAGGGCCATTGGTGAGGACTAAGAAGCTGTAGGGAAGGAAGCCTTGCAGTCTTGTCCTCTGATTATCCCAGATTACCTAGGAGCAAAGGTTAATAGTCTAAGCCCTGTGGCTTTCAGAATAATGTTAAACATCTTTGTGAAATAGTGAAGTTATAGTTCTCACTGTGTCCTGGTTATTAAAAAAAAAAGGCAGATGAACCCTTTGTTCTGATAGCAGATCTGAAACTACAAAAGCTAGAGTTTAGTTCTTCATTCCACTAAGTCATGGGCCTGCCTCTGATAGAGATCTGGGAAGCATTCAAACTGCTGGCCACTCTTACCTTTCAGGAGACCACTTCTACAAGAGGAACAAAAACTTGCCACCCGAGGAACAGATGATTTCTGCCCTTCCTGACATCAAGGTGCTGACTCTCACTGACGACCATGAATTCATGGTCATTGCTTGCGATGGCATCTGGTGAGCACTGGTGAATACCCTGAAATGCCCTTCTGCAACCTTACTTCTGTAAGGCCTGCAGCTACGGTAGGAGTAGCTTCAAGGTTGGCTTCTCGGTGAATTAAAGCCCAAGGCAGAGAGCTGAGGAGCCTTTCTTCAGGAGTTGACATTGGCCTGCATCAATACTGCTGCCTACATGACTCTGCTCTGCCTTGGTGGGACTAAGGATTCTGACTATCATTTTTTGACCCCAGGAATGTGATGAGCAGCCAGGAAGTTGTAGACTTTATTCAATCAAAAATCAGCCAACGTGATGAAAATGGGGAGCTTCGGTTACTGTCGTCCATTGTGGAAGAGGTGAGTCTGAAGCTGGAGGAGGGTACCTAGTCTACACAGCCGCAACCTTCTTCTCTCCACTGGAGCTGAGGCCTGAGGCTGGGAGTAGTATTAGTCACCCCCAGACACACTGGAAGACCCCATTACAGAGTTGCGTCTTTCCTCATGTCCCTGATGTAGCCTTAGGCATCAAAAGTTCCCAAGCGTGGGTTTTGTGATGCCTGCTGCCCATTCCTTCCCTTCTGCAACCCTGTGATAGTTAGCAAGGCCAAGCCTTCTTGTGGAACTCTAGGTTCCCAGGAAGGCGGTCAAACCCCGTGGCTAAACTGCCTCAACCTTTTTGTAGCTGCTGGATCAGTGCCTGGCGCCAGACACTTCTGGGGACGGTACAGGGTGTGACAACATGACGTGCATCATCATTTGCTTCAAGCCCCGAAACACAGTAGCGCTGCAGCCCGAGAGCGGCAAGAGGAAACTCGAGGAGGGGGCGGCGCTCTCGGCCGAGGGGGCTGAGGAGAACGGCGGCGGCGGCGGCAGTGAGCAGAAGAAGGCCAAGCGGGACTAGCAGTCGTCCTGGCCCTGCCCACCTGGACTGTGCTCTGAGCCCTTGGACCCGAGACTGAATTTTGTCTTTTTTCTTTTAGCCTTAGCAGTGGGTGTGAGGTGTGCAGGGGGAGCTGGGTGGCTTTCCTCAGCCCATTCCAAAGAGGACTCTCCCCACGCGGCAGGCAGGCGGGCGGCCTGGGAGCCTCTGCCCCTCTCCGTCTGCTCTTCCTCGGGCTCGTCGACGGGCTCTGTGCCTGTGCTCTGTTGTGTTGGAGGGAAGGACTGGCAGTTCTGATTTTTACTCTGTGAACACTTTATTTAAGGACATTCTTTTTTATTGGCGGCTCTGTGACCCCAGCCGCTTGCACCTGCTCTCTGTTGTACACTTTCGAGCAACACTTTTTCAGACTAAAGGCCAAACAAAACCTAATCGTGCCCACGGTGTCCTTTCTTACTCTCCTACCTTGGCCCCACACGGCCCTACGGGAGCACGTCGGGAGCTGTCTGTCGGGGTGTCCTGCCAGTCAGTCCCGCGCCTTCGGGGGGAGCTAGCAGTGAACTGAGCGGGCCGCCGGTTGGAGGCCATCCTGGCGCCTCTCACTCGGCACGGCTTCCTAGTTCGTAGGCGGAGGGGGCAGGGCGCCTTCCGCCTGGCTGGCCGGCCGCTTTCCTCCGGCAGCCTCCGATTGGTCGGCCAGCCGAGCGGCCCAATCACTTCCCGGTCACGCTGCGGCCGCGCTCCCGTTGTGCGGCCCACAAACTACGCGTCCCGTGCGGCTGTGCGGCGGCGGAAGCGGAAGCGGGTACGGAGGTACCAGCTGGTCTCCGGAGGGGGATAGGGGGCTCCATGAATGGAAGCGGCGGCGGCGACGGGAGCGACCTGAGCTGGGCTCCGGGGCCAGGGCCGGGGGCTGCCCAGGGCCCGCAGCGCTGTATGGGGGCGGCGCGAGGACCCTGAGAGCCAGGGCCGGCGGCGGGGCCGGACTGGGAGGGGCGGGGCCGGGCGGCCTCGGGCCGGAGGCGCGTCGGGCTGGAGCCGGTCACGATGCCCCGGAGGAAGCAAAGCCACCCGCAGCCCGTGAAATGCGAGGGGGTCAAAGGTCAGGGGTCAGGGGCCTTGAGCCGGGAGGAACAGGGGTGGGGTCAGTCCAGTGGGCTCAGGTCAGGGTGGAGGGGTACTCCTGAGGTTTGGGGGCGGGTGATCTGGGCTCTTAGCTACCTACCAAAGTATTAAGGGAACCCGAGAGGGTCATCGAGTACGGGAAGCGCAGTTAGTTCACAATGGCCCGCTCCCTGGTTCGGATTATGGGCACGGCCAGGGAGGGAGATTCCACAAGCACCCTCCTCTCTCTAGTGGATACTGAAGATTCCTTCGACGAAGGACCTGGGGCCCTGGTGTTGGAGAGCGATTTGCTACTAGGCCAAGATCTGGAGTTTGAGGAGGAAGAGGAGGAGGAGGAGGAAGGTGACGGCCACAACGACCAGCTCATGGGTTTTGAGAGAGACTCCGAAGGTGTGTTTAGGGGTCGTGGTTAAGGATCAGTGGCTATTGGTGGTGATTGAGCCTTGTAGAAGTCAGTGCCAGTGACCAAAACACCACTTCCTGCTACAACCTAGGACTGGCTTGGCTTCACACTTGATCACTTGGTTTGCTTAGGGGTCCCTCAGCAGCATCCCTTGGCTGGGGTGGCATGGATACAAAGGTGGGTTGACCGTTTAGTACCCTTGCCCCTAGCCCATTCCTTGTATGTGCACCTCAAGAGGTTCGTGGAAGGGACTTGTGTGAGTAAGTTACCCTCAACTCTCTGACCTGTAGCAGCAGACCCTTTGTGCTGAGAGGTTTCAAGTCTCTTTCTTCCTTGAATATTTGTAAGTCAGGGAGTGAAGCTGAACCCCTTTGCCCCCATGTAAAAGAATCTGCCCTTTCTGTGTTTAGTTGCATTACATTGTTTCCACTTTCTCCAAACTGTGCTTCTTGAGATGGGTTTCATTTTATAATCAGCCTTATACAAAAACTAGTGCTTACTAAAAAGATCTCGGGGTCTTTTGTACTTTTACTTTCCTTATCAAGAATTAACGTTTCACATCAGTCTACACCCCTCTTCAAGCCCTTGATCTTTTCCATTCAGCGGAAATGGTGTAGGTCCGCCCATGTCAGTCATTAGGCGCAGAGAGGTGGACAGAAAGTTCTGAAGTCACTGTAGGGAGACCTAGATTCCTGGGAGAGATCTAAAAGGTTTGGTTTTGTTTTTCAAATGAAGGGTGGGGCTGGTAAGTGGACCAGAAATGAGAATTTGGAACTTGGTCTTGAACCATGGTTTTTTTTCCCCCCTTATTTCTGTCTCACCAGGAGACTCTCAGGGGGCCAGACCTGGACTTCCCTATGGGCTGAGTGACGACGAGTCTGGGGGCGGCCGGGCACTAAGTGCGGAGAGCGAAGTTGAGGAGCCAGCCAGGGGTCCAGGGGAGGCCAGGGGTGAGAGGCCAGGCCCAGCCTGTCAGCTGTGTGGGGGGCCGACAGGTGAGGGGCCGTGTTGTGGGGCAGGAGGGCCGGGTGGGGGGCCCCCGCTGCCCCCACGGCTACTGTACTCGTGCCGCCTCTGCGCCTTCGTGTCCCACTACTCGAGCCACCTGAAGCGGCACATGCAGACACACAGCGGGGAGAAGCCGTTCCGCTGTGGCCGCTGCCCCTACGCCTCGGCCCAGCTCGTCAACCTGACGCGACACACCCGCACCCATACTGGCGAGAAGCCCTACCGCTGTCCCCACTGCCCCTTTGCCTGCAGCAGCCTGGGCAACCTGAGGCGGCATCAGCGCACCCACACAGGGCCTCCCACGCCTCCCTGCCCGACCTGTGGCTTCCGATGCTGTGCTCCACGACCAGCCCGGCCCCCCAGTCCCGCAGAGCAGGAGGGGACGATGCCCCGGCGATCGGAAGGTAAAAGGCAGACCGCCGGGGATCCCGGGACGTGGGTGGGGAGTGAGATACTTGGATTAATAGCCCACGTCTCATTGTTCCCACAGATGCTCTGCTCCTTCCAGACCTGAGCCTCCATGTGCCACCCGGTGGTGCCAGTTTCCTGCCCGACTGTGGGCAGCTGCGGGGTGAAGGGGAGGGTTTGTGTGGAACTGGATCAGAACCACTGCCGGAGCTGCTGTTCCCTTGGACCTGCCGGGGTTGTGGTCAAGAACTGGAGGAGGGTGAGGGTAGCCGGTTGGGAACGGCCATGTGTGGGCGCTGCATGCGAGGAGAGGCTGGAGGGGGTGCCAGCGGGGGACCCCAGGGCCCCAGTGACAAAGGCTTCGCCTGCAGCCTCTGCCCCTTTGCCACTCACTATCCCAACCACCTGGCTCGGCACATGAAGACTCACAGTGGTGAGAAACCCTTCCGCTGTGCCCGCTGTCCGTATGCCTCTGCTCATCTGGATAACCTGAAACGGCACCAGCGTGTCCACACAGGAGAAAAGCCCTACAAGTGCCCCCTCTGTCCGTACGCCTGTGGCAACCTGGCCAACCTCAAGCGTCATGGCCGCATCCACTCTGGTGACAAACCTTTCCGGTGTAGCCTTTGCAACTACAGCTGCAACCAGAGTATGAACCTCAAACGTCATATGCTGCGACACACGGGCGAGAAGCCCTTCCGCTGTGCCACCTGCGCCTACACCACAGGCCACTGGGACAACTACAAGCGCCATCAGAAGGTGCATGGCCACGGGGGCGCAGGAGGGCCTGGTCTCTCTGCCCCCGAGGGCTGGGCCCCACCTCATAGCCCACCCTCGGTTCTGAGCACTCGGGGTCCGGCAGCCCTAGGTGCTACTGGTAGCAGGGCCCTCCATACAGACTCACCTTGAACTAGGTTCTTTTACCTGGGGCCCTAGGAATTAGCCCCGCCTCTCCTGCATTTTATACAGATGGACTAGAAATCACCTTCCCCTTTCTCCCCCGCTGGCCAGGGGCTCCACACAGACTAACCTAGGCACTATATGGACCAGCCTGAATCCCATGGGCAGGGGGCCATATGGACCAGGGGGCTTGGTCTTGGCTCATGTTCTCAATGAGCTCAGTGATCAGGCCCTTGGATTCACCGCCACTGCTCCCGGGGGCCATGGATGAACTGGCTGGGGGACCGCCCAGCCTCTCACCTGTTTAACTTATTTCAGTGCTTTATAATAAAGGAAACACTAACAAAGCCATGTCTGCGCTGGATTGGCAATGGCAACAAGCCTCACCCTGAGCACGGCCCTTGCTGAGATAGGGGCAGTGAGAGGGAACCAGAGGTAGGCAGCAGTCAGGCCGAGTTTAATGATGGGGAGCTGGTCAGACCATCCACAGACCTCTGCCCACCCTTTGCCCATGACCTGGCCCTAAGAGGCCAGAAGCAGCCCATGGGGAGCAACAGTTCCTCCCCAAGGCAGGTAGCCATGGTCCCTTGGACTTTGTGCAAAATACTAAATGCTAATTTGGCATCAAGGACCAGCTCTTGAGAAAGAGACAGTGATCTTTTGTGTAGCCAGCCCAGGAAGGGGAAGGTAGGTTAGGAGGCCCCTGGCCAAGAGGACAAAAAAAAAGGAGAAGTGGGAAGGGACTAGGAAAAGACTCCCCTTAACTTGGGAGCATAGGCACAGGGCGAGTCTGTGTACATCTCCTCTGGGGCAGAGGGCAGACATCCAGGCAGCTGACATTACAGATCCTCATCTCCAATGCCCTCGAAGGCGAAATTGCCGTGGACGGCACTGGCGTCCGTGCTGGGACTGCCGATTCCTCGCAAGCTCACAGCACTCAGCTTACTCTGTAACAGAGGTGGGAGGGGGGTCAGAGAGCGGCATCCTGTGAGCCCCCTGCAGTCAAACCTCACAACCCGGAACTCACGGAGAGTTTGACCATGGACTCCCGGCTGGCATCTGGTGACTCCTGGGAAAAAGGAGGTAGAGCAGTTAGATTTAGGAGCGGAGGGAAGGCAAGGCAGGGCTGGGAGCCAAGGCGCTGCCTGACATGCACTTACGAGCAATGGTGGGGACTTCACTGCTTGCTGGCTGTCTGAACGTCTCAGGGTACCCCCGACTCGCCGCCGCAGCATCTGAGGACAGACCCAAAGTGCTGATAAAGGCTGGAACGCTCTCCTCAGAGCCCAGCCACTTCCCTCCCTCCCGAGAGAAACCTTACTCCCTGAACACAACAGGAGAGCAGAAAACCATGCAGCTGCCTGGTCTCTGGTGCCGTTTACCTTCCTGATACTGCCCCCAGACTTCTTCACCATCAACTCATCCACCATGGACTGTAAGCAGATGCTCATCATAATAGCCTGAGGGGAAGAAGAGAGCTCGCTCAGTCTGATTGGAGACCTCATCCCTAGCCAGATCTCCTGACACAAGGACTCCCACTCACATGGAGTCCTGGCAGCCTAGACCTGGGGACCTACGGGTTCACACCTGTGGGCTGGTGATGGTGACCCACTGTAGACGGTCCTTGCTCATGAGGTATTCAAAAGCCAGTTCCAGGCGCACCTCACCCCGGCCCCGGCTTGGACTGCTCGTGCCTCCACTGGGAAGCGGCACCTGAAAGAGGAACAGGGCTCAAGCTGAGTTCATTTTGGCCAAGTTGTGGATCTCTGCAGCCTGGAATCTCAAGGCTTGCCAGGTCCCATCTCAGAATGTCTCCCCCTCTCATCCCAACTCACAGAAGAAAGCCACGTGTACTCATCCAAGCCCTTGGAAAGCTGAGGCAGGAGGATCATGGATACCTTAGCTACATAGTTC